>NC_049215.1:23288078-24488078 GCF_013347855.1 Anguilla anguilla | reverse complement strand
TGAACTGCCCTACAGTTTGAAACCCTGAAAAGTGAAAACTCTTGGTGCTGTATAGGTATGGCACATGCCCCGCCAAGCTGGTACTTAGCGGGTGGCATACCTGCCCTCCCGAAATTGTAACCGTTAGCTTGCTAGCAATTTACAACAAAAAATTATCATTGTCAATGTTAATATTATTGACTCAGTTATCATTGATGCGCATTGATTTAGAATTGTGGTTTTTTTTTTTTTCCTGCGCTACTTCCTAGACGGGTGTATATGGAAAAATAATGCACACCTTTCAGCCGATCAAAATTGAGCATTTACCCAAACCGGTGTGTAATTCCACCCCCCACTTCCCCCCATTTAGGGACTTTCTTATTACTCTACTTATGACTATTGGCCTTCAGGGATTCCCAGCCATAGCTGCCACTGACAAACAAATGCAAATACTTTTCTACTTTTTTGTTAACACTTCAGCCGCAGAGTTTTCTCCCAACACACATGTACTCCGGCACCTTCCCTGGTCCTGAATTGATGTGAGATTTTGCCAGAAATTCCACCAGCGTAAATGCTGTGCATGTCACCCCCATTTCCAATCTCCAACCATAAGTGTATGTAGATTAGACCACTGGTAGCATATTCACTTCTTCCTAGTCAGATTTTCAAGGCAAATTGAGATGCATAGTATTTGCCACTGAAATGATCAATTTGATGTGAATGGAGGGGGCTGTGTGCTTGTGGTGAATCAGTCCTGACAGGCAAACAGAGGGAATTGACAGAGAGCTCCGTAATCACGACTAGAATCGACTGGGGTTATTGATCCAGAGCTCCCATAATCCCCTTCACATAACACAAGTAATTTCATGTAATACCTGTAATAACTGTGCATTTGTACTGAAGTAGCCACCAGGGGCTTTGTATCTAATGGAGAGGTGAAGGCCCTGGAGAAGCACCCTGGCTTCAATACAAATACAGCTTTTATTTCTTTCTCATATTTTGAAAAGGGAAAAAAAAAACCCAGATAAACAGACCTGAAATTTCAAAGAAAATAAGATTTTAATTGTCCCTGTTTTCTGTGCGTTCTCTGTCTGTGAATTGTAGGGCAAATGGAGTTTGCAACCAACAACAGAAAAAAATCAATGTGTCACAATACTGGAGACTTATTTTAAAATCTAACCTTTTCATTTACTTTTTTTTTACAACTGGCAAAAAAATAAAATAAAACAAAGTGCAGCTGAATAAATGTTATTTCATTTGCAACTGCCATTCATTTGAACTTTTAAGTTCAAATCCATCTCCCGCAAATAAAATGTCATGATAAATAATTTTTTTAAAAACATTTGTTAAAAAAAAAAAATTGTTGACACTAATAATAATATTGAGCAAATTTTATTTCTTAAGTTACTTCTTATGTTTTCTTACTAAAAGCACAGTTTACAGCATCATCATTCGGAAACTACTTCCGATTGTACTTGCTGCCTCCACATCAAAGCTATTCTCAAAAAGATGGCTTATATGTAAGAACTGATGTGTGATGTAACTTAATTGTAGACTATTCCCTAACCCATGCCTTGGCTGACCTCTACTGTAAATCACTGCTTTACTGTACCTCCTGCTTTCAGATCTGAATCCATATCTCCATAATTCCCCCCATTCCAAGCTAGATTGATGTAATTGTGTTTTAACCTTAAACTGACTAAGGTTTGCTAACCAAGCACATTGCTGATCCTTTCCATGCTCTACCTGACAGAAGAAAAACAGCTCTGTCATTTGGGATGAGGCTCTCCCACTGAGCCTTTGATTCACTCCTGCCCCATTGCAGTTTCAGCATATATAAACAGGCATTACTGGTATGGTAGCTTGCACAGTGTTGTGAATCTAGTGGCAATTCACTTTGTTTATCAACTGCAATTGACAAATTATATTGATAATTTATACAGATTGATAAATTGTACTTGTTACATATTTGTATACTGATAAGCCAAGGAGAAAGTTATTTTTTTCAGATTAAGAAAAAACTGATAAAAAATGATATGACTCTTGTAGCAGACTTTGATTTTTGTAATGAAAGTTAACAATGCTAAAGATTAAAAAAAATAATCTACACATGAAACATCTTTGGTTTAAAAAAAAAAAAAAGAAAAAAAAAAGCTTTTTAGAGTTGTGGGTGCAATGTCAATGTTTCAAACGCAGGACCTCAAGGAGGTGAGCACTGGAAGAACCTTCTTTTTTTTTTTATTGGCCTCACTTTCTGCTTGTGACCACAGCATGAAGGACAGGGAGCGTTCTGGCAGCGATTAGCAGCGCTAGCACGGCAGCCCCAGGTCTCACACTTGTGACATTCTTCCAGTTTTAAGCGCGTTCCCCCTCATCGATCATTGCATTGGCTTATCAAAGCCCTGCAAGCCCTGCTCATTAATACGTAGTCCAGACTGCTGGCTTCTATACGTCATTGTCTTGCTCAGGAGACGAGCTAATCACTCAGCTATTATCAGTCAGCGAGCAGGAGGCAGGTGATGGCGTCTGACAGCAGAGAATCATGGGAGAGTGGCGGAGGTTAAACGGGGCTGACAGTCCCGATAATGATGATTCGGCTATAAATTAAGATGTGATGATAAAAGCCGGTGGTAGAAAAAACACGGCACCCCCTGGCCCCCGGGGGCAGGATTTGCCTTTAACACCTCGCCTTTTTTTTTTTTTTTTTTTTTTTGCGCCTTTCACCGCTTGTTAAACGCGGCCCTAACATTTCACAGGCCTGAGCAGGAAAAAAATAACATTTTTTTTTTCCCCTCTCCTTGTCTGGGTTCCTTGTAAAAAAATAAAAAAAAATAAAAAATGACGCGCCGCCAGAGAAAGTCAGAGCCGGGAACAGAGAGGCCGTTGGAAGTGTAATGGGTTTTAATCAGTCAGGCACCACCTTGACAGCCACTGTTAAAGACCTGGCGGTGTAAATCTGCGCCAGATTTCCACCACTGTCAATATCTCTCCGGCAGATAGGGCAGATAGGGAAAGCTGGAGACTGTGAGCGACTGCGATTCACCGGGAGAAAGACGGCGCTTTATCTGATCGCGGCGCGGGAGTTTTCATATGTGTGTTTTAACTCAGAGGGGCATTACATAAAAAAAGGACACGTTTCCCATGAAACTGATTGCTGTGCCAGTTATCTATTTAGTTTTTATTTAAGAGCAAAAGAAAAGGTTACTGATCTAATGCAAAGATCCTTTATCTTGTTTTCTGTGTCGTTTGGGCATGTTGTGCTGTGTCCGTGTTTCCATTTAATCAAGAAAACGATGTGCTTCCTTGTCATCTGGTTCATTTCTGTTAGTGGCTCATTGAAAGTCATGGTGGTCTCAGGCCAAATGTAAGATGAAGGGGGGAAAAAACTGCCACTGCATTCTGGCTATTATTAATATTAGAAATCCATTTTTATTTTGAAGTGTGGATTCAAATGGAAATTATTTTCCAGATGAGGGCTGCAAGACAGCTGGTCTTTATTATTCAAATTTTGTGTCAAGACTTGCACCGGCCAACGATTCTGCAAGCTTTTCCATTTACCTGATTATGTGTGTGTGTGTGTGTGTACGTGTGTCTGTGTGTGTGCGTGTGCGTGTGCATGTGCATTTGCACAAGCATATATGTGTGTGTGTGTGTGTCTGCATGTATGTATGTATGTTTTTTGTATGCAGTCGCGCATGTATGTATGTGTATTTGTGTATGTATTTACTGCACACGTTTCAAAGGATGCATGTTTAATGTACTGTACACCCTTATTAAGTGACTGTGCAGTGATGGAACAGACCTGCTGGCCTGTCATGTGCATGTGTGTGTGTGATTTTTGTTTAGTTGTTTTGTGCGTAAGACTATGTGTGCGTTTGTGCACATGTGTCTGTGTGTATTTGTACCTGGTGCCAAAAGGTTATTTCCATTTCCTGTACTCCTGGCTTGGTCTTTGGAGGGGTCGGGGGTTAAAATGACAGAAAGATGGCCCCTTTTCACGGTCCGCACATCTGACAGAAAATACCCGGAGTTTCATCTTCCGCACCAGCAGTCTTAGGCCCTGCTTGGCCTGACACGACTCATCTGCTCCCAATCAAACTGACCCCAGCAGGCCCCGAGCCTTCTCTGGCCGAGGTTACATAACTGCAAATCAATTACCCAGCATGCCTTTCTCTACTTTTACATTTATTTTTAGTTTTAAAAGACTGTATCCAACCCAGCACATCTCATTTCCTTACAGGTGCACAGCAGAATATATTTGTGGCCCTTATGTGTGTGTTATAATTAGGGATGACAACCTATTAAAAAAAGTTGTTTTTGTTCCTATTAGTTTTAGGATATTAATTGGGAAACTTTTAATCTGGTGATGAAATATTCATATAAGTATTCCTTGGAATCCAATGGTTGTCCTTGATGTTAATTGGCCGGCCATTGGTGCAGTCCAGACTGTGTCTGAGCTGGTAAGTGATTTTCGATGCAGTCAGTGTCACTGACTGAAAACCTGGAGTCCTTTGAAACATTACGGGCTGCCATTTTAGCTGAGTCTGATGGATCGTTGGATGTTTGCCCATCACCATTTTAGTTAGCTGGCTAATGGTAGCAGTGAAAGAGTCCTCTGCTTGCAGATGATATTCTGTGTGCTAGTCACTGTACCCTTATACAAAAAGCATTGCAGTCACAATGCAGACAGGGCATTTTTATGGTCATGATCCCCTGTACATGTACAGACAAAATGTGCATGTAAATGCCAGCAGATTTATGAATCCAGACATTGATGATTTTCTGCTACTTGCTACCCCCCCCCCCCCCAGTTATCAATGACTGTGGTATTTACTTAAAACGTTAAAAAATTCTCATTAAAAGAAACATTCATTTTCAAATTAGACTCATTTAAAACCAGCTGATCACTGGTACACAGACCTCATCAGCACCAAGGATTTTTCTCTTTTCCTCCCTCCTTCCTTCCGCTATTTTTCCCTTGCCCAGAATATTTCGGCCCAGTAGTCCGCTTGTGGGCCTGGCTTGATTTAATCACAGGCTCACAGGTGGTTGCCGGGGGAGCGGACAGCGAGGATGGGGGCCCAGGGCCCACCTACGATGTCTCATAATCACCCAGGGAAAATGAGAGCAGAATTTCCATGCTAACTATGCGTTTCGCGTAATTACTGGATTAATAATTTTATTATATTGCGGCTCCATGGGGAGAGGGGGAGAGAGGACATCTTGTAGGAGATCTGCAGTTTTCCTATACTTTCTAAATGCCTCGTTAAGAGAGTGAGCAAAGGGGTCAGGAAACTTAATTATATTTTCACTCGATAGAAATTACCAAATGACAAAAAGGAAACATCTAGACAGATCCGGCAGCAAATTACAGCTTTAGTGGCATTGTAGAATGCCCAGTTCTTTATACAGTTCTGGACAGATGCACAAGCAGCCTCCCAAAAGGGGCCCCAGATTGGGTATGCAGTGATAATAATAATATACATATAAAAAATTACATATTTCAGAAAACCCTGTAGCCTCTTACTGTGGTCCATATTACCATTGTGCGAGGAGGGGAATATATAATGATATTATCAAGGGAAATTATTATTTTTTTCAACTTGATGGAATTCCATTGGCAAATTCATATATTCTCTGACCTTTTATCTCTGTTTTTTCTTTTTCTTTGCTTTTTTCTCTATTATTCTTGCTTTCATTCTGTCTGTTGGTCTCTTTCTTTTTTCTTTCTTGAACACACTAGTTCCTTCATAAATGAGTCATTTTCACAATTTATTTAAACTTGCTGCAACTTTTTCCCTCAGCTCCACACATGTCCCTGAGATTAGAATAGTGAAATCCAATGATAAATCAGCTCTCATACCCTTCTAGCTAATTAAGTCGAGCTAAAACACACACTCTAGGCTTAGCGGAAGCAATAGCTGCTAAGTGAAAAGAGCCTGCAGTGACCGTATGTTTTTTAGTGCAATCGTATACTGTTTTTTATTAAAGGCTGTTCTGCACCGGGAAAGCCAATTACACATGTGTCAAATCATATGTGACTGAACATTATAAAGAGCAAGTCTTTGGAACCTATTAGGCTAAGGGCCTCTTGGGGTCATGTTACTGATTAAGTAATGCCATAAAAGGGCACCGTCAACAAGGGCGCGCCCCGTGGCGCAAAGCAGCCACAACCCAAACCGAAAGTTTCAAAAACCCTGGACTTGTAATTGCTCCCGGAGTCTTTCAACAGCGATCTCTGTGGTCTCTTCAAATATACGGTCCAAGAGTGGGAGAAGAAAGTGACATTTTAATGCAAGTCCCCCCCCCCCCTTCCCCATGAGACAAGGGGGTGATTTTGTATTCATGCGATGCAGATTAATCAAGTGGCCTTGCGTTGCTAAGGGCTAGCTGCCATTCTCCCTGCCATTCTGCATATTTGCATATTACTGCAGGCCCCGTCTTTAATTTCCTACAGGAGAAGATAATGATCACGGTGTTTAAACAGAGGGTGGTCATTGTCACGACAGTGCTGATATTTCAGATGTGGCGAGATGACAGCAAATTGCTGATTAATGCCATGCCGAGTGAATTCTACACTCATTACGAGGAGCGATGGGGGGTGGGGGGAGAGGGGTGGGGGGGGAGGGCTGGGGAGGGCGAAGCCCTGGGAAGATGTGTAGATTTATTTGATTTTATTTTGGTTATTAATATGACAAACCATCTGTGAAATACAATTCGTGTCACGGACCGGCGCAGTGATATCCCCTGACCCAGATCACAAAGAGAAAGTTGTGTGCTGGAGGAGATAATGAGCTGAACCTGTGAGATACAGGTGGGCCTCATAACAGACTCATTTCTAAAAATCTGAACAAAGTGAGTGATTTCAGGAATCCCACAAGGCCTGTCAGTTTGTAGTGGTACAAGAAAAACATCAGTATAGCCAGCAGCTGGCAGCTGAATAATTAAGCAGTAAATTGTGACACAAGCTTCATTTTTTATTTTATTTTTATCTGTGAATAATCAGGACACCTTTGGCTGTCTGGCAGACGTCCTGTGTCCTCCAAAATGGGAAACATCCTTGATAAAGCTGAACGAAAATACTGTTATAATTCACATTACTGGAATAATGATTGAATGGAGAAATAAAAATACATTTTCTCAAAATATTCATTTATTTCCCAAAACATTGACAAATAGGTTTTCAGCACATCCATGAGGGGTTGTTGTGGAACCTTAGCCTATTCAGGATCTTTTCAATATCCTTCATAAATGTTGTGGTCAGTTAACCATTTTTTGGTTGGTTCTCAGGCATGCTGGTAGTCATTATCTTGCTGAAAGATCCGATTGCAGCCAAGTTTGCGACTGGTAAAGAACCAGGTTTTTAACCAAATTTTCTTTGCTGGTTCTGTTGAACTTACCAAGAGTTTCAGGACCATTAAATACAAAACAGTGCCATAATATCAAAGATCCACCAAAACATTTCACCATAGGATGATTATCCTTTCAATAGAAGCTCTTCCAATGGCAAACCCACTGCTGGTGCATTTTGAACATCCAGTTCAAATTGAAATTACAATGCAATTTATCCAAACTGCAGATTTTTTTCCAGCAATCCTTCCAAAAGCCTATTGGTGTGTACGTCTAAGAGTAAACTTGGAGAAGTTGTGTCCCCAACATTTAGCCAAGTTTTATAGATCTCCAACTGTGATCCATGAATGAACAGTCTGCTTGTAAGGAGAAATTGAAATTGACTGGAATGAATACATGCAAATTTATATTACAGTGAGAAAGCATTCAAAAATCATCCCATTATTACACATCTATTTACATGGATACCTTGCTGTGCTGATTGCATAATCATAAATATATAAATCTGTGATACTACAGGGATTGCATTCTTGATTGTATCCTATTAATTGTACTGTTTAAAATTTAGATAACAAGAAAATTATAGATAAGTATAGACATATCAGTGGAATTGTTTTTTGTTTTATTGTATTTTTATTGTTTCATTATTTACTTGCCGTTTTTGTTTTTTGCTTTTAAAAATGTTTTATTTTATTTTATTTCACTTTATTTTAAGGTAACAGGTTGTTTTTCCAGGGTCAGTGGAGAGCTTTTGTGGTAAATAAAAAGGCCCAAATGGGAGGGAGTAATCAATGAGCCCAGGTCATCACTGTGAGAGTGCTTTCTTATGGTGTTCAAAGTGCAGGTGTAAGAACTCTTTGTTGGCAGGGCTTCTGGAAGATTCCATGTGGAGTTGAACAGTGTGTGGGGGCATCTACTGTCATGCCAACCTGTGGAAGGCAACCCTCCTCTTAGGTTTAATCTGCTATCACCATGCAGTGTTAAATATTTAAATATTAATAAAAATAAAATAAGTGTGTTTAGGGCTTACAACAGGACCAAAAAAATAAAATTATAAAATTGTCATTCATCCCAAAAAATGAGAGATTTTTATTTATATTTTAATATTTATTTATTGATTTGTGTAATTATTTAATTGCCTTAAAATGTATAGGATACTTTTAGATGCTTACTGTTATGGGGCGCCATGGGAACAAGAAGAGCATTGAAGAAGTCAAAGTAGGGCAAAGATTTTATATGCATTTTTGATGAAAAGTGACAAAAAACAAGCAGGTCTGTTTAACCCTTATTTACGATTGCCAACTTTACTGAAACCATTATAATTTGAAGCACCAATCTTAAGTAAACAAAAATCTAGACATCATAACATAACCACAGTCTAGATCATGTATTTTAACAGAACAATTAAACCTTTATTTTATATCCCCCACAACATTCTTATTCTGTGAGAACAACCTGCCGATTTTTGCGAAGGAGAAAGTCTCTGTTTCAGTTTGACAGCCTGTATCAGCACATTCTGGTGATGATGTGCCAAGAACACAGGACGATCCACTTGGTTAGAAGTGAGCGATGCATGTTTTTTATTTACAATGCTCCCTGCTGCGGGAAAAAAACAGGCTCCACTTGAACAGAAGTGCCTGGAGTGTTCAGGTGTTTCTGTGTTGTGTGAAGCATGGTTTTTCTACCACATGAGGATTCTGGAATAAGCAAGTGTTTTTAAACATGGAACACATTGTATTTTTAGAGCATCCATATGACAAAAAACATCATCATTTGTTTTTATTTCCTATTTGAGGAATAGTCTCATTTTGAATGTATATCTGACAGCCCTGGTGTGTATGTGTATACACACACACAGACACACACACACACACACTTCTGGGATTATGTACTGCTGTCACTTGTCATGTAAAGTAGCATTTACTGCATTCCAAACACAGTGTGATGTTTTATGGCACTAGTGTCATAAAAATTTTGTCATGACAGGTGACATTAGACATTTGTCATTTGCAGCATTGTGAACATAGTTTAATATGCAACGCAAGTGCTGTTATGTCAATATGCTTTGTTATTTGTTCTAATCTGCAAGGCACAATTAGACACAGGCTGCTACCGCAACTAGTTATGTCAGGTGTTATGTCATGTTTATGATAGCAGTTTGTAAGCTTTATGACGAATAGTTCAAGTTGAATGTTACCATCAGAATTCAGTATTTATTTTGTGCAGATAATCATGCACTGGGTGTAGTCGGGGTGTTATGGGACATTCTCCTAATCTGTCCTGTACGCTTTGATTAACAAAATAAAATTTTGGGTGAGCATACTTGCTCATTATTCCCAGTTTGGTTAACCAAGCAGCAAATTAAAATATGGCTCAATGTTATAAAATTTGGACCTCTGTTGATTGACTAATGTAACACAAAGAACTTTCTCAGACCTGAAGCCCAGTTCTAGTCGTGTCAGTCATTCAGAAGTTGTACCCCCTTTCCAAGCACCATGATTATGCTAATCAGGGGCGCACGGGTGTGGCTGACTGGGTGCCAGCTGCTTAAATTATTGCACAAGAAACCCAGTAAATGCTCAGAAAGAGTGACGATTAATTCCACTCCGGGGGAGTTGGGGCAGTGTGTCCCACATGCTGTAACTTGATTAAGCCCTCCCAATTGATAATTAGATCACAGCAGTGAAAGGCAGGGGTCCATTATTGCTTAATGATCTGATTCTGCATCAGCGTGAGACTTTCTACCCTCTGTCTCTAAATGGGAAAACATCAGATTATTGAGCCATCTTAGAGACATCTGTCCTTATGGAGACACCCCTGGCCGTTCAGGACCAGATAGAGCTCTGGTAGCAGATGCTGTCACCTTTCAATAAAATAAAATAAAAAAAACTCTTTAGTGACCCTGTTGATTGGTTCAGACAGAATAGTTACAAAATATCAGACGGCTTCCATCAGGTACAGTAATAGATGCATCCACTTGGGATGAATTAAACCCATCTAAAAATTCTGGTGTTGGTTGATGCTGGAAAGTCATTTTCCCTTTGATCATATTGACTTTCTGTTTCTTTGAAGCTGTGCTGTCTGGTACTGTCTTGAGGCCAAATCGTAATGGTAGATGTTTAAAACTATTGTGTAAAGGGGGTGCATGCTTTTAAAACACCATTTCCAAACAACATGTTTGGATGCACTCTTAAGAACTTTTAACTGAAAGTAGCTGACAGGAAACCAAATTTTGGTGCATGGCAGCCAGAGCTATAGCTAGCAATTGAAAGTCATCACTCAAAAATTGCATATATCCCAACATGCATTAACTTGGAAAAATGAACATCTTTTTAAACTGAAATACTTAATGCTTTTTTAACTTTTTGCATTTTAGCCGAGTGTGGTTCATGTTCATGCTGTTATCCAGGGTAAAATTAATTATTCAAATAGAAGTGTGTGTCCTTTTAGGTAATTCAATATAAATATCCCACATGTTTTGATGATCCCAATTTCCATCCTATCCAGCATACCCTACTTGTGAGAGATGGGCATTTTTATTTTAAGCAACATTTACATCTGGGCAGTTGTGTGCACATAACTCAACTCCACTGGATAATTAAATTGACCTTAATTTCTGACTTTATTAGAAAGCTATTCTATACCCCTGATCTTGTCAGGTGTACACCTGTGGCATGGGCATTTCAAAATTATTGAAAAAAAACAAGATTGTATTATTGCGAACCTGTATTTTTGCTTTGCATGCTCAGTTTGTCCAGTGAATCAAATGAGAAAAACAGATGGAATTTTCTCAGTCAATTTTCTCAGGTTTTTTGAAATACTTTGTTTCACAGCCCCTGTATCAGTGGCAGCTCAGTTGCCACTACTATTGGAGTTTCAAAACAATTTATTGTAGCAGTGCATTGAACAGCCTTATATTTGGACTGTGCCCTACCAAACAGGAGAAACTGTGCAAGTATGAGAAACTGTCCAAGCAAATTAGACAAATTAGAAAATGTTTTTGCGATATTGATAAGAAGATTACCCAGGTGAGGTCTTGTTAGATCTTGGCCAACTAACTTGCTGTCTTGACCACTGTGGGTAATTTAGTTCATTTGTTAGGGGGCCAATACAGACAGGGATCATAACTGGGAGATGTAACCACAGGAAGGGGAGAGACCGTCGCCCCAAGGTTGTTGAATGAAGCGTTCTGGCTGGGTGTACAGTTTGGAGATTGTAGACATGATGTTGCTGATCTTTTTACTGCCCTGTAGAGTTGTACCAAGGCATAAAATGTTATGCAAACTGACAGGTAGCCAGTGAAGTGAGATGTGGAGGGGTGTGACATAAGCATACATGGGAAAGATGTTGACAAGTGTTTTAGCTACGTTCTGAATTAGCTGCAGGGGTTTAGTGGCACATGCAGGGAGGTCAGCGAGAAGGGAATTGCAATAGTCCTGGTGTGAGAGTATCAGGGAATGAACTTGGAACTGTGCAGAATAAGCGTTGGGGAAGGCACAGATTTTTCAAATGTTGCACAGAAAAAACCTGCATGTCCGACTCACTACCATTACATTTTAAGAGAAGAAGAGTTGGTTTTCCAGGGTTACCGCTAGGCTTCCTGAAATAGCACCTTCAAGCATGCTGAGAGGGGCTGTGAGACTTGAGTCAAAATACCACCGACTTCCAAACCTTCTTGGACAAGAGAGGAAGAGTGGAGTGCTACACATCCCCCAATTATTTAACATAATTAATATTACATATTTTTTTATTTACATTTTTAAAATAAAATATATAATATTATAATAACATTCTTTTTTCCCAAGAGTGAAGCGATTAAATTATTTTTTTTCTTCATATTGCATAGATGGCATTGCATCTAGACTGGCAGAAGACTTGAAGGCAATTTGTCACATGTATGGAGATCGTG
Source organism: Anguilla anguilla (assembly GCF_013347855.1). Taxonomy (NCBI): domain Eukaryota; kingdom Metazoa; phylum Chordata; class Actinopteri; order Anguilliformes; family Anguillidae; genus Anguilla; species Anguilla anguilla. The sequence continues at coordinate 24,475,840 of NC_049215.1, read as the reverse complement.
AACCAACGCTGAATGAACTCAGGTACGCTTAGATGTACAGCACAGATGTTCAGTTGTTGATTACAGAACCCCTACCCAGGTACAAATTATTCTCCCATTATTGTCTTGTCACACATTATGCTCTTGCACGGCAAACGTATGACAGGAAGAACAGGAGAAGGGAGAGGAGGATAATAATGCCATAAAGGTCTGACAGGAGTGCTCTCGCTGCTGGTTCAGATGTCAGGGAGGTGAAAGCAGGAGGATTTAGGTTCTGAAAATTAATAACCATGTGAGGAGTGAAAAAGTACGCCCATTTTTGAAAGTGTTTTTACATATACACATATGTACAGATGTGACAAGGCCAAAGGAATTAGCTCAATTAAATGTGCTAATTGCTTTGCTAATTCTCCTATAATTTCTCTTCCAGGGTATTTCGGAAATGATAGGATAATAGCAGAAGGTTCACTTTTTAACCTTTTATTCTTCACGCTGAATACTTTATTATATGGCTTTTAATATGCAACCAACTTAATGCAACACCTTGCAAGAAAGTGCAGGTTGGTGATCTTTGGTGTAAGAGTTGTTGCAATCGTTAGGTACTCCAGTTCTCTGAACTCTGAATTTAGTTTAATACAAAATGGAGAAAAGTGACAAATTGTAAGCATTACAGTAAATGACATTGTGTTTAGTTTGATTTTATTTTGTACCCTAGAAACCGTTATAGCACATTATACTTACAGATTGTAGTGTGAGGAATCTAGGTTCTACAATACTAGTATATTTCCAGATAATTGTTTTAAAAAGCTGCCTTCAAAATCAATTACATGGATTCTGTTACAGATAATACAATTCATTATTGGACTAATTGACACACTTTGTTAGTGCAGGTGCATTTGGAAGTCCTTAATTCCTTGACATGCTTAATTAAAATAAACAACCTTTAAATATAGCCTTCGATGTTCTGCATAATCCTATCTGGTTTTAGCTCATCAGGCCAAAGGTCACAGGTTATTCCACTGAAGTGTGCTTATATTTTCTTTTCTATTTTTTGCCTGTACCTTGGTCCACTGAAAAGATCACGTTCTAGTTAGGTTTTTAACTTCCCTCGGCTGTATTGGAGCTTTGATATCTGAAATTCAGTTCAGTGTTATTTAAATCAGTGCGCACATGAGAGACTGCAAATATCTGTTGTACTGTACAGCCAATCACTTAAATGTTTCATGAACAAATGGAAGATTAAATGCAATACTGAGTTAAACCTTTGCCGTAATGTGATGCAGTGTTAAATATATTGAACATGGTGCTGGAACCCTAGGTCATCTGTAAATGAAATTATTGTGTTGTGATAGAAATGCATATGCATATAAGTGTAGATTTTTGATGTTTACATCTTGTAGCTTTTGTTTATACTGTGACACAGCAAGAGGTTGGTTATCAAGGAAAGAGTGTGACACGTACAATTTACAGGTCCAGGTCCAGGCAAATAATCACAATACCCTCGGTGAATTCACCTGGCTTTTATTGTGGAAGTTAGCTTGTATTTAAATCAACAACAACAAAAAAAGCAAACAAAACAAAATAACTAGCTCAGAGTAGACTATAATACCGGGCAGCTAAGCTGTTTACCGGCAGCTGGAGCCATGAGCAAAGTGAAAGAAAGGTCTTGAGGCAGGCGATGGTCAAGACACGAAGGTTCTACTCACACTAGCAAAAACAGTTGAAATTGGGTAGTCCATCAAAAAATGGTCATACACAAAACAATCCAAAAAGCATGTATCAAACGACTTTCCAAAAGCCCACAGCAAAACCTAGGGCAACTCCTGACCCCCACTCCCGCTGGTGCTGTGTCTGCTTTTTCTATGGTGTGCTGATGAGTCGTAATCCTGCATCAGTGTTCCCAACGAAACGATGCCGCTATTAGAAGCGGCACAGCCAGCGTTCTAGACCTTCCATCACCGCTCCCCTTGTTCTGCCCCACACCCCTCCCTTCTGCTCCGACCGGCTGGGCTGGACAGCTGTTGTCCAGAGTGTGTCCCGTTGCGACAGGGCAATCGCATTCCCATGCTTGCTCCCTGATCTGTGAACAACAGAGAATTTGTAAGCTTGCAGGGAGAGGAACCACCGGGTGCCTTTGCGTTTGCCTCCTTATTTCGAGCCATCTATACACGAGGAGCGCGGTCTGTCACCAGGGTAAACGACCGTCCGAAAAGGTAGTATTTTAATGAGTCCAGGGTCAATTTAATTGCCAGACATTCCTTTTCTACAGTTGAGTAGTGCTGTTCTCTTGGCAACAGTTTCCAGCTGATGTTCAGGATGGGATGTTCTTTTCCTCCTACCTCTTGTGATAGGGATGCACCCAGCCCAGCTTCTGAGGCATCCATCTGTACTACCATCTCCTTTTTGAAGTCTGTGGCGATCAGAACAGGCCCAGCACACTAGGCCTCCTTTAGGTCATTGACGCCTCTCTCCATCTTCATAGTCCACCTCACGAAGTTTTTTGTGAGATCTGTAAGGAGAGATGCTAGGGAAGTGAAATCAGGGATGAACCTTCGACAATAACTGGTGAGGCTAACAAATTCTGCCGCAATATCTCATCTAATTTTGGACAATGCTGGTTTCTGCAAAGACATATGTGTTCCCATAATTCATTTTCAGTAAACTAAGAATATCAATGAGAAACTCAGCGATGGGACATTTCCTCAAATAGTTAATCATATCTGCTCTATTAAATGCCCTTGAGCTCAATATAAGAATAACACGGAGCAGATGCTGGAATCTACTTGCTATTTCTTGTCCCATTGGAAAAATAAACCTCACATTTGCCTGGCACACTCAAGTTTCCTTGTAAAGTTTCAAACTGCTCGCCATTCAAAGAGCCTTAACGGCAGACAATTCTGCTAGACTGAGTGGCCTTGGATGCCTCTCTTCACTGAAAGAAGAATTCAATGGAGAAATGACTTCATTGAATTCACCAACATGGGAAAAATAGAGCTAAATATTGTCTTTCAACTGTTTATGAAACTATGATGTTAACTTCCTGATATTTCCTTTAGTGTAGAAAATAAATCCAAAAACTGCAGGAATCTACATGCTACTGGCCCACTGTGTTGATGTCTTTAGTTATGAAGTCCATTTTCTATAAGTCTTTACACCCTAAAAAATGGGCATAGAAGCACAAAGGCAGTATTTGATGATTTTTATACCTACTGTATATAAAGACAGATAAAAGATCGTAGGGTCATATTTGTGGGATTTAACCACCATTCCACCTACTTTAATAGAGCACATAAAGTCAATTTAAACTAAGGCTGGAAACATTTTTAACTAATGCAAATTAATAAATAATGTAAATAAAGTAAATAATGAATTTATTAGAGCCTGTACTATGGTGTGAATGGCTGTTGTGATTTACATGTTCCAGAAGGGAAGTAATGCTCCAGTGTTATAATTTTATACAGCTTAAATAACTATATATTTAAATAACAATAAATGTCTAACTGTCACAATATTTGGTTTATATAACCCTGACTGAATGCAAAAACATTGGCAGAAAATTAGCGAGTAATACGAAAAAGCCAGAAATTCTTTTTCTTAAGGAATGCTACAACTTTAACAGCAGGAGGTGGTAAGAGAGGAGCTGCAATGGGGCAATGGGGTTAAAGCCAGGTTTGGCGAGAAGTCTGTGATTAATGCTTCATGTGTCCTTGAAACACAATTCACCGCAGAAGGAAATAAAATGCAATGCACTGGGAAATAAAACGGGAAAAAAAGAGAAACAGTCCAACCCCTCTTCAGATGATAATCTGAATGCTTAACCAAGTGGAAGAGAAGTTGTCGGAACACAGCTCAAATAACATGGTTTTGTAAAACTAAATAATGATTTTGCATTTGGAAAACAGCATTTTTCTTGTATGTACTACAGGTTGATTACAATACAATCACACTTACTTAATAAGAACTTATTAAGCATGCTTGTGTTACTCGTTCTAGCATATGTAAATTTCCATCATAGTTTTTGTCCCAGCAATAAATCATGTGAAATACACAGGGCATCCAGAGAGTAGTCTTTAGATCGAGAAGATTGTCTTGTTATGGTTCTCCGATTAAATGTTTTTCCCTTGGTCATCTTAAACTTGTTTCTGAGTACATGACTCATTGTATCTCCTGTGAAGTAAATGTATTGATTTTAACAAATGCTACATAAAGCAGACTTCCCACGCTTAATTTCACTCCTTTCACACTATATGGCCATTGAACGGCATATATAATATACTCTTAGGCCTTTTTGTAAAAATATTGAAAAATGTTCCCATAAGGCCAATAAAGTTATTTGTTCTTTCTCATCTTGCCATTTTTCACTCCAAAAAGAGAGCAAATCCCTGGATTTAGCTATGAATAAAAAAAACATGAACAAAAGCAACATCTTTAAATGCGGTTCCCCTAAAAATGTATCTAAGTATTGACCATAATTTCCCATAGTAAATTGTTAAGGTTGTTCAGCAAAATTATGCGCATGAAGTGTCATTACGTAAGTGCCCTGTCTGGGGACAATAAGCCGTGTTTAAAGCCATCTTCATTTGTTCTTGACATTTTGACAGGCAGGGCCCTTCCTGTGTTGCCTTGTGTCTTAAACTAATACCAAGAATGATTGATGTTGATCCAATGGGATATCAGTTCAACTAATCTGGCATATGATACTGAGAAGGGCCAACCTCATCATTCTCACATCAATCAATTAAAGAGCGGTGATTGGACATGCCTGCCGTATATTAGCTCCAGAGAGGAGAGAGGACGATCAATCAGGAGTCGTGTTGGTCTAAGGAACTCAAAGAGAACGCCGTGCTTGATCAATTCCAGATTGATCTTCTTAAGACTGCAGTTTGACAGTTTCTCATGTGACACCTTCACTTTGCTGAGGCCTGGTATGTAAAACTGGTAACTAACATGCAAGGGAAAGAAAGAGTTTTCCATCATAAACTCAGTTTTGCTAGTTTATTTTAGCTATTACCAAACTCACAAAACTGCTCACGAAGAAAGACATTTTTTTATTTTAATTGTTAAGTTGAGAAGGGGGTTGATTGAATTCCAGCCAGACTACTTGCTGATCTGTCATTGGTCCAAGTCTTTCCTGGAGTGAGGTATGGTTGAAAATCAGGGTGCCCTATAAACATACAGTAATTAATTTTTTTAAATCTTTTTTTCTTGTCTTTGTCATTTCATGCTCTTGAGCAGTTACCCATTTATGTAATCTGAATGAGGAAGTACTGTTGGCATAGAGAAAATGGCCTTGTCCTTGTGCTAAGAACTTTCTACTGCTTATTTATCAAATTCATCAGAAGAACAGCATGCATACACAGAAGGAACATTATGTTTGCATGCTTTATGTGATTTGGTTGCCTCAGTTGCATAAATGTACATTTTTAGGTTTTATGAACATATCCTCCCTATCAAAAGGTTGGAAAATTGGAAGTTCTCAGAGTAACATACTGTGCTATTACACATTCATATCAACCCTGATGCACTGGGCAGAGCCTACTATTAGTTTAAAATCTGTTCATAATTCTGCTCATTAGTTAAAATCTATTAATTATTCTGTTAATTCGTTAAGAATCTGTTTGGTTGTTTCGTTTCCTTGATGTTTTTTGCACATCAGCTTGGCTCTTTTGGGTTTATGTGGCATTTGTTCTGTATCTTTTCCTTCTGTTTGTAAATGTTCTCTGTGTGACCAAGCTTTGTCGTAATATGCACATGTGAAGTATTTCGTCCAAATGCAGCTTCCTGATCACTGCCATAGTGCAAGGCTCAACACAGGCAGTTCATCAAATTGTCATCCTTCATGGGTTTTTCAGTTTGAATCTATTTCTCTGTCACCCGGGGAGCCTTGATATGACATTTGACCTGGACGTATTGTATATCCCACGCATTTCATGTCCAATGTTATTAGCATACCTTAAGATGGCTGTCTGGAGAAAGATGGCTCTGTTTTTATGCTAATGGTCTGTGCTGACTGCTGTGTTTCTCACGTGAAGAAAGCACAGGTTGAAGAAGAAACGTGAAGCCTTGGCATTCTCAATATACAGCCTTTTCCCAGAGTCAGATCTTCACTGCCCGTGCATTCCATGAAGATCTGTGCATGGTACTGTATTATATCCAATGCATAATCACCTGCAAGATTTGCGATTAACTATGAAGTGATCTGTGCCAAGATTACAGATAAACCTCCTGGATCGAGTCCAAACCACCAAGTTATCTTAAAGGAATGAGCTATCGAATGAAAATCATCATGTCCTCAGAGATTAATCTGTGATCATATTGCCACCAGGTAGGCTAATAGAATTCTTTTCCCTTTAAAATGGTTTGACAGTGTTGATTGAGGGCCCACTTTATTTTGAAATGGTGCTGTATTCATTTTGGTACTGCACTTTATTAAACTAGTACAACATCTTGTTTTAATGTGGATTCTTAATCCAGGGGGCAAGATCATCCATATCAAGTGCTGTTTTTGGTGTAAGGACAGTGTTTGGCCCACCGATATGCACCAGTCTAGACCTTTCCTCTGTATCCCCTGAACCACGATGGCTCTGTTCATCCGGAACATAGTTATGGTTTTTTAATTGCCGCTCAACAGTAATACTCACGACTCAACCGGAGTTCAATCATCATTGGATCTGAGCTTTGATAAGCAAAAATGTGTCCTTTTTCCCTTCAAGTTTTTACTAACACTTGAATTTCATTTTGAGTGAAAGTAAAAGGTGAGTAGTTTAATGCAGCCATTAGTTTGATATTTTCTTTCTTGGTTAGTTTTCTATTCATTACTTTTAGAACATTTAAATTAAAGTACATGGAAGGGAACAGAGTACCAGGGCAGGGAACTCATAACTTCAAGGCTATTAAAAGATATGCTGCTTTGGCAAGGTATCACAATTGTAAATTCTATGTTGGAATATGTAAAACAAATGGCAGTTACCAGAAAATAATGGCAGTTGTGTTTGGAGATCAGGCACCAACTAGCTATGAGTGCAGCTATGCTTACTATCACCCGGATTTAATCCTGACCATTGCAAGCCAAATTTGACCGGAGCGGGTGGGGGTGGGGGGCTGCTTAGTCAGCAGTGTGTTCCCCCAAACTCTCTGCTCAATACAGATTCGTCTGGCCTGTTGTATCCCATCCCGCCTTTGGCAATTTTGCACTCCCCTGATGCAGAAACCGCTCGGCTTAGCCGGTGGGCCGCAGTCTGAAAAGCCACCGCAGGCACACGCACTTTTGGAGGGCGCGCATGCTCCCTACACCCCCTTTCCAGCAAATCAGCAGTATGTTCCAGCTAACGACGACAACAACAACAACAACAACTGCAGCAGCAACTGGCTTTTCTAGACCAGGGCCTATTAAAGAAATATGTGGCATAGAAAGTTGTTAAAAAGTGGATTAGAAATGTAATGGTGCCCTGGTTTCTTTTGAGAAAGTACAAGATTGCGAGTGAAGGCAAAACGTGTGCGTTTGCTCACATTCAGCTAGTCCTGCACGGCTTCTATTCACCGCAGCGCTGAGAACAACAGCTGTGACTCCCCGCATAATTGTTTTCACGTCCTTAATTGTCTGACCTTAATTAGCTTTGTGGAGTGAGGTGAAAGGCCTGCTTCTGCATGGCTTTCAGGGTTTTTTCTCTTTTTTTTTTTTTTTTTTTTTGTTTTGTTCCACAATGGTAAAAGCTGCTGTGGCTCCGGTGAGAAAAAGAAATGTAAATCCGTGGTCTGTCATTGTGTGCTCAGACCTTGGAAAAGAGGAGAGAGGAGAGCGGTGAGCGAGAGAGTGCGAATGAGAGCCAGAGAGGGGGAGAGAGAGAGACGGGGGTAGGAAAAGAGTTCTCCAATGCAAATTTAACTCGCATTGTGCTTCTCGGTTCAAATCAATGTCGTTGAGACTTCCATTCAAAGCCCTGGGTCTGTATATCTTTTCAGATTTTTTTTCTTTCTTTTTTTTTTTTTTTTTAGGTGCTTTCTGTGTGAGATGAACTGCCCTGCACTGACAGGCACCTTGATTAGAGTGGCTTCAACAAGTTTTTTTTTTTTTTTTTTTTTCCCAGAATTTGACGCAATAGAATTGGGTCCTCCATTCAATGCCATGGATTGCAAAAAAAAAAAAAACCCAATCCTTCTTTTCTCCTTTTTTATATGTAGTAGTTCATATTTTATTGGTTTGTCAAAGACACTTTAAGGTAGTTGGGAGCATTTCAGTGAATGTAGAGGCCACAGATGTGACAAGGTCTGTATGCTTGCTGCTCAGGGTCTGCAGTCTGTCAGTGTCATTTATCGCTGAAATTAAACACATCAGTGTTCACCAGACAAACTCTAAGTCAATGAGAATGAACCTGCCATGAATGGATATGTAGTATAAATGTGTGCTTGTGTTTAATGTCTCAACATAAATGATGACCTCCTGTAAATACAGTATTTCTTTGATAACCAAATTCATATAGAACCTGTTTTTTTCACTGGTAACTTTATTAGGAATATTTAATGATGCAGGTCTATTGACTGGGCATAAATAAGGCCAAGAAGCCAAAGATTGTGACTGTTTTTTTTTTTGACTGGTCAGTACAGTTAGTTTCTTCAAGCTGAATGAAGTGCTTGATGCAACCTTGAAGCAAGAACAGAAGTAAGGATGGATGGGTCTAAACGACAAACGGGTATGCCACAGTGAACCGCGGTGGATGTATGCACGTAAAGTTGAACATTTTGGGCGTTAAAGGCAAAAGCTGAAAAAAGGAACAGGAAGAAAAGTACTGTATAACAGCAAATAAAAACAACACTGTGAAAAATTGGCGAGGAAATGCTGCGGGCCAAGCAATCCATTCTCCGGGAAGCTTTACGAAGAGAAGAGGTTTTCTTGAGAACCTTTACAGGGAAGAAGTGCTGTGACACTGGAGAACCCTCAGCCCTTGGTGGTCAAATTAGAGTGCTTTAAAAAGGAAAAAATAGGGCTGAAGGCTGGTTAGCTCTGCCTATAGCATTACTGACAGGTTTCAAAGGGAATCCTTAATCATTCCTTGATTGATTTTTTTTCTTCCTTTCTCAACGAGTCTCCCAATTAAATTTGAAATCTCCCAAGAACACATGCATTTATTTTTATGTTGAAGTTAAAATCCAAGCCAGTATTTACATATAACCAAGGTGTTCAACACGTATAAAGCTGGAGAAGAGTTGAACATTTGAATGAAAAGAATGTAATTGCCCATTCACCTAATTAAAAAAAACAAACAAAAATAACAAATACATATATATATTTCCAGTTTTAATTTATTCACCAGATCACCAGTGACAATGCGGGTCAGTGCCTGATTGCAGGAAACTAAGCACAAAACAAACTTCACAAGGTTTTCAGCACAACAAATGTCACCCAGGTATGTAAATCAAAAAACAAACCTAGTAATATTACACTAATTTACAGCTTCATAACGTATGTAACAAGTGGAAATTCAATATTCCCAAATGGATGCTTAAAGTGTTTAACACACTCTTAAAATGGTATTAAAAGTATGTTATGTTCAGTTAAATGAACAATTGAGTTAATTTATGTTAATTTAAGTGTTAATCAGTAGTTAATAAATACTGTAAACCAGGGAAAATACTGTAGCTTTCATTCAGAAACTTAGACTTGATATCATGCAGGAAACGGCTTGTTTTTACGCAATAAATGCAGTGCATTAAGCTATTCGCTCCTTGGGATCATTTTGTTTTAAGTCTTGAATATACTGAGCATATACAGAATATGCAGAAACATGAAAGCAAATATAAATTGCAGACTGCCTGATGCACCTCCTGACCAAGTCAATATTCCACCCTGCGTGCCTAATCTGTTTAGGGGTTTTCAGTGCGTACCACCAAAAAAAAAAAGTCTAGGGGAAACACTATTTCAGGAATACACTTTTGGAGGAATGCACTTTAAGTTGGATGAAAGTGAAGAAATGTCATTGAAAATCTAATACATTGTATACATGTAACAATGTGTAACATTATTTTAACGTTGTGTAATTAAAATTGTGTTTTTTATAATGGTAAGATTTTAAATAGTTGATCCTAAAACTGGAAGCATAACCACCAAACAGTTGGTGTAGGTATCTGTATCAGCCGATGTTTTCTCCAAATAATCGGAATCGGTATTGGCCAGAAATTTTCGTTTCAGTGCATCTCTAGTATATAGTTCTATTTTAATATGTATCTATGAGGCGTTACTTGCTGTAACACCTTTCCAATTCTGGAAAGATGTCTGATATGTTTTATGATTTTTCCACATTTATAAAAGATTCACCTTCAACTTTTTCATTAAGGAGGAGACTCAAACATAAAAAATTATAAACTTTTGACATTCAGCCATTCAATACAAAGGTGATAATGTGCTGAGAGCAATCTTCAATGCCCTAACTTTAAAATGTCAGATGAGACTCCAGTTAAATTTTTTTGGCACAATGCCTTCATCAGTGTTTTATAAAAGGTGTTATATTCTGATGGCAACCTCATATAGCCTAGAAAGGGACAGTGCTCTCAGTTTGAATAAAGCCTTGAAATGTATTAAATTAATGCACAGACACATTTCAGCACTCAACCCTCAGCGTGTAGAAGGTTGAGTGCAGGAACAGTTTTTATTATATATTTTTCAACTTGAGCACATTATCAAATTTGATATCAAATCTTACATGCCCGAACTCTAAAGCATCCCCACAGGGCTACAGGCTAATTAAAGAGGAAGTGTAATTAACTCAAGGCCTAATGAGATGATGAAATGCTTGTGCTGTCAATCACAGGACATGACTGAAATGGCCGTGGGGCAATATGGATTGGGCTGCGCGCTCGCTGGCTGTTCAGCAACACTGTTAGGAGGGTCCCACTGATTTTCCCTCCACAAGTCAGTCCATACAAATCCACGCTAACATCACCATTATCTGTTACCACACCACAATCATCCTAAACCACATTAACATCAGCATTATCTATGACCACACCCCAAATATCTCAAACCACACTAACATCAGCATTATCTATGCCCACACCCCAAATATCTCAAACCACACTAACATCAGCATTATCTATGCCCACACCCCACTCATCCCAAACCACACTAACATCACCATTATCTATTACCACCCCCTCTCATCCCAAACCACACTAACATCAGAATTATCTAATACCACACCTCACTCATCCCAAACCACACTAACATCACCATTATCTAATACCACACCCCACTCATCCCAAACCACACTAACATCACCATTATCTAATACCACACCTCACTCATCTCAAACCACACAAACATCACCGTTATCTAATACCACCCCCACTCATCCCAAACCACACTAACATCACCATTATCTAATACCACCCCCACTCATCCCAAACCACACTAACATCACCATTATCTAATACCACACCCCACGCATCCCAAACCACACTAACATCACCATTATCTAATACCACCCCCACTCATCCCAAACCACACTAACATCACCATTATCTATTACCACCCCCGCTCATCCCAAACCACACTAACATCACCATTATCTATTACCACCCCCGCTCATCCCAAACCACACTAACATCACCATTATCTATTACCACCCCCGCTCATCCCAAACCACACTAACATCACCATTATCTAATACCACCCCCACTCACCCCAAACCACACTAACATCAGAATTATCTAATACCACCCCCACTCATCCCAAACCACACAGACATCAGCATTATCTATGACCATACCCCAAATATCTCAAACCACACTAACATCACCATTATCTAATACCACCCCCCACTCATCCCAAACCACACTAACACCACCACTATGTATGATCACACCCCAAATATCCCAAACCACACTAACACCACGACTATATATGACCACACCCCAAATATGCCAAACCACACTAACATCACCATTATCTGTTATTGCACCATCTACTGCATAAATCTCTGTAGTTACATTTTTGTTGCACATGACCTCTTCATGGTCCAGTTAATCATTTATCATTCAACAACTCTGAATCAGTTGACTCCAAATGTCAATCTAGGGCATGAGCAGGGCAATTTAATCAAGAACAGTCCTTTGAGAACTGTACAGAGAGGGATAATATGATGTTTCCTTTATTTTGGCATTTTCTTGTCTTTCTATGGTAAAGATATATACAACACAGTAATGTTCAGTGAGGTCACTGCCTGGGTAGGCAGAATTCTTGAAAACAGTGGGGCTCACACATCACAGCATGACCTGTATGGCAGCAGGCTGAATACAAACCCTGACCAAACATCAAATGCAAAACATAACATCCATTTGAAACCCTATAAACTCCACATCTGACATTGACTAATGACCTGTGTAGCAGTACTGGACCAACACAAGATTTATACTCAACAACCAGCATCAAGCATACAAAATAAATAGCACAGAAGTTCACAGGAGTTGTTAAATATAATCTCTGCTGCTCACCCAAGGCCATCTCTGTGTTACTCTTGCAAAAAGTTTTCAGTACCATCTGGGCATGTCCGTGTGAGACCATTTTTGGTGCTATTGGAGAGCCCTGGGAAGAGAGCGCAGTAGTTGAATTTATGGCTGCTAGGAGGTTAGTTCAACCATAGGTATATGTCCAAACCTTACCCCAAAAGCAAACCTTAGCATCATACCCAATGTGTAGTGGCGTGCCCGCTGTTGGACTTTGCCTACAGAATGATTGCTGTGGTAAATTGCTTAATAGTGCATAAAAGCACGACCGAAGACGTCTTCATTGCATCCTCTTAATTGAATTCCTAATGTGGGACGTGTGCCCGTGTCGCGGTGCCCGCGCGGTTCGGCGCGCGAGCGAGGGATCGGTGGCGGTTGGCAGCCGCGGAGGTTGTCACAGAGGTTTCACACCCTCACTTCTGAAGCCCTCTCTCCCCTCCCCAGCCCCTCAAGGAGCTGTCAGAGCTCAAAGCAGGCCCCTTCTCCAGCCTTTCGCTCCCCCCGATTGTGGAATCCGCGCCCCAAGGACACGCGGCATTCAGACGCCTTTTCACAATTCACACCCCTAACTCCGCGCTTCTCCCGAGTGCCAGGGCTTTCAATTACCGCCGGGCCCCTGGGAGGCTCCTTCAGCACCAGGGGCCCCTAGAAGGCACCCGAGAATCCGTTTTCCACACTGCCAAACCGTGCAATGGATGGAGGGGAGGATTTGCGAAGACGACAACGGAAGTTTCCTTTTTTTTATTATCTTCTTTTCAAAAGCTTCAGTTTCTATTTTTCTTTCTTTCTTTCCATTTGTTTAGCAGCCTTTTAGAGCTTTTGCCCCGTGGTTCTGCAGCAGCACGAATAATCAGACATGGTGGCACGCATAAATAATGAGTATCTTGAGGACACAAGCTAAGTAGTAAAGACGTCATGTTGGAAATTAAGCACTGTCAGCTTGTGGCTCCGATATGCTCCTCTGTGACACAATATTTCCCTTTTCTTTCCTTTCTTTTGTTTATTTGGTTGCTCTCCAGCCTTGTCATTGTCAGAAGTGATTTTAATGCACTCTTCTTCTTCTTTTTTTGCGCATAATAATACTTGCTGTATGGCTACCGTTTATTGAAATAGGTAGTTATATTTATGTGTAACCATCCATACTGCAAAAGCTCATGGATTTTAGGTGTTTATTCCAAGATATGAGATATCATGCTTTTTGGCGAGAAACCAAATGATCGATAACCTTTACTAGCTTTAATAGCAGTTGAAAGATGGCCTTGAGTTCAGGAGGGCCACAGAATAGAGGAAGAGCTTTCAGAACATCTGCCTGCCGACAGGGTGAGAGAGGAATCTTAGGGAATCATTATGTGGGAGAGATCACTTTCAGTCCACTTCCTACATATTTATAAATCTGTTTTGCAGCATTTTTGCATTTCTTTTCAACTCCAAATTAAAGGTATGGGAATGAGCCAGACCTTTTATCTTTGGGCTGATAAACACGGAGTAATGTTCAGGGCAAGGGCCAGGGTGGCTGGGAGGGGGGTGGGAGCGGGGTGGGGGGGGGGGCAGTATTCTTCTCCCTCACACCAACACCTGGCCAAATTATTCATTAATTCAACGAGCCCACTTTAAAAGCAGCAGTTCAAAGGCTTGCAGGAATAGTGGAACAAGGTTTTCAGAAAAAAAATAAAGTGCACTTCAGCACTGGCGTCGGAGGGCAGAACCATTTCTGTGGAGATATGGGTGGGGGGTGGGTGGGGGGGGGCTGGTAGAGGGATGGAGGGTGTTCTCTATACCCTGCTTTCCTTCTCCTGTGAGGAGGAGCAGTGCCAGGAGCAATGGGACTTTAATCTCCACAGCTTTGCTCAACGCCTCATTTCGGCTTCTCTCTCTCTCTCTCCCCCTCTCTCTTCTGCCGCTCCACACGGCAAATTAGCTTAATTTAAGACGTTCCACTCTGAAGGTTGTGGCTTTGTAATCGGTACCCTAAAGGGGAAGAGCCTAGAAGGTAGTGAGGGGCTCCAACTACTTTCCAGGATGTCGGGGTCACTGGCTTTGAGCTGAAGGAAGCTGTCATTCCTGTCTAGGGAGTTCTGTCACACTGGGTCTGTGTGACACTGGGGTGAGAATGACACAGCCTTGCCAATGGTCCAGTATGAGCTGGTGCGGCCTGTATTTCGGCAAAAAAGCCTTGTTCCTTGTTTAAAGGACACCCCTTGGCCTTTATTTAATGTATGTCTTGGAAACTTTACTTGGAGTCAGGTAGTTACTTTGACTCAATGAAAAAATAAAGGAGGTGACTGCAAAACCAAACGTCAACATACCAATCTTATGAATAACTGGCTAATAACCGTCCTAGATCAGCTAGTGCATATATCACTAAAGCACTGAATGTATGTCAACTATGCCCACTAATCAATAAATTACAATTCATAAATACATACAGATAAAGTAATCAGAAAAACAATAATGTGTTGAAAATACCACCTGATTTTAGGGTAGACAAGCACTTGCTGGAAACTAGCAACTCCATCCAGTACCTGGTCTTTCTGTCTACAAGCAATCTATCAGTGTGGTCTTCATCTTAGTCAGCTTTAAAGACTATGAATAATATACTTGTCAGAGGATGACTTTAAATCTACCGATGAGTTCAATGAGCATTTCAAAACAATAGGGGTATCAAAGGAAGTGGATTGATGATGCTTTGCAAAAAGGCTCTTTATAAGAGTTTGGATAATTAATGGAACCATATGACAGATCTTATTCTTGTCTGTTCATGTGTAGCTTCTCAGCCTTTCTTACCTGAGCCTCCCTATATTTTAGCCATGTAGGGCTTCAAAAAATCTGTTTTATTTTTTTCTCAACTTCCATTGTGTTTTCCCCCTTTTTTGTATCAAATTACTGCTTTTTACTTACCATCAATAAGTGTGTGTCTGATGCAGTATGTAAACATGACAAGAGTGAGAAAAAACACCATTTCAACATCATTTTAATAGAAGTGCTTCCATAAGAGTGCTTCACAAAATAAAGTGCTTACAGGACTCAATGCATTCATTTCATATAAATAACAAACAGAAATAAAATGAAATAGTGCAGTTGTAACATAAAAGTCTAAAAGTTATCTAAAAGTCTCTGGTTTGAAAATCAACAAGTAAATCTCGGAAGTTTTGTTTCTTGGTAATCGGGGGGCCTGTATCATGAAGTAGGATTACTGAGTTAGCTGGATAACTGCACACTGAGTAAAAAACCCAGCTAAATGCACACTGAGTAAAACCCAGCTAACTGCACACTGAGTAAAACCCAGCTAACTGCACACTGAATAAAACCCAGCTAACTGCACACTGAGTAAAACCCAGCTAACTGCACGCTGAGTAAAACCCAGCTAACTGCACACTGAGTAAAACCCAGCTAAATGCACACTGAGTAAAACCCAGCTAACTGCACGCTGAGTAAAACCCAGCTAACTGCACGCTGAGTAAAACCCAGCTAACTGCACACTGAGTAAAACCCAGCTAACTGCACACTGAGTAAAACCCAGCTAACTGCACACTGAATAAAACCCAGCTAACTGCACACTGAGTAAAACCCAGCTAACTGCACACTGAATAAAACCCAGCTAACTGCACGCTGAGTAAAACCCAGCTAACTGCACGCTGAATAAAACCCAGCTAACTGCACACTGAGTAAAACCCAGCTAACTGCACACTGAGTAAAACCCAGCTAACTGCACACTGAGTAAAACCCAGCTAACTGCACGCTGAGTAAAACCCAGCTAACTGCACACTGAGTAAAACCCAGCTAACTGCACACTGAGTAAAACCCAGCTAACTGCACACTGAGTAAAACCCAGCTAACTGCACACTGAGTAAAACCCAGCTAACTGCACGCTGAGTAAAACCCAGCTAACTGCACGCTGAATAAAACCCAGCTAACTGCACACTGAGTAAAACCCAGCTAACTGCACACTGAGTAAAACCCAGCTAACTGCACACTGAGTAAAACCCAGCTAACTGCACACTGAGTAAAACCCAGCTAACTGCACGCTGAGTAAAACCCAGCTAACTGCACACTGAGTAAAACCCAGCTAACTGCACACTGAATAAAACCCAGCTAAATGCACGCTGAGTAAAACCCAGCTAACTGCACACTGAGTAAAACCCAGCTAAATGCACGCTGAGTAAAACCCAGCTAACTGCACACTGAGTAAAACCCAGCTAACTGCACACTGAGTAAAACCCAGCTAAATGCACACTGAGTAAAACCCAGCTACATGCACACTGAGTAAAACCCAGCTAACTGCACGCTGAGTAAAACCCAGCTAACTGCACGCTGAGTAAAACCCAGCTAACTGCACACTGAGTAAAACCCAGCTAACTGCACGCTGAGTAAAACCCAGCTAACTGCACGCTGAGTAAAACCCAGCTTACTGCACGCTGAATAAAACCCAGCTAACTGCACACTGAGTAAAACCCAGCTAACTGCACACTGAGTAAAACCCAGCTAACTGCACACTGAATAAAACCCAGCTAACTGCACACTGAGTAAAACCCAGCTAAATGCACGCTGAGTAAAACCCAGCTAACTGCACACTGAGTAAAACCCAGCTAACTGCACACTGAATAAAATCCAGCTTACTGCACGCTGAGTAAAACCCAGCTAACTGCACGCTGAGTAAAACCCAGCTTACTGCACGCTGAGTAAAACCCAGCTAACTGCACACTGAGTAAAACCCAGCTATTATTAGTATTAGTAGTGAAGACAAATAGAGTGAGTAAAGTGAGTAACAGAACACAATAGTGCTATTAGATGACAAGATCTCCAATTCCCCATAGCAAGACACATTCTGGTGCACAAACATTCCAATTCTACTTTATCAGATAAATATTTTGGGGAATAGAAATGGTAGAATGTTCTAGAAGATGAATGAGGAATTGGACTTTCAACTCTCTCTTGTCTATTGAATTAAATTAAATGAGATTTTCATTTTATTTTAATATTTATGATAGACACATTAAATTAATTTACCTTTGATGTTTATGTACATGTAGCCTAGAGACAAAGACAAGCTAACAACCATCTCTCTCTCTCTCTCACACACACACACACACATACACACACACACACAAACTCTCACACTCATATGCAGGCATTTGTTTTTGTTATATTTACTTAATTTAAGAAGACCCTAATTGATAATGCAAGGAAATACAATACAACATTTGGGGTATTTTGTATTTGTTTTTATATTACTGCTAAAAACTATAAGGTTTTAAATGAATTGCTGTAACTATAACATTTTAAATTAAATGTATGTCCCTGTTGAAACAACAAATTTAAAAGATGGGAAAGATGCCATTTTAAATAAGGATATTGATTGATCTTTGGGATGCCACCCTCTATAATTATTACTGAGACGTGTGTATACCACAGCTTAATTAACCTGAGAAAAGAAGAACAATACATTATGCATCTGATGAAGATATGAACCAGAAACATTTTTACCTGTTAAAATATATACAAATTCATTTCTGTGTGCGGTCTGTAATCTATATTTCCTCTTTTTTTCCCTTTGCTTCTGTTTATGTATGTTTATATAGACAGAAATTAAAATGAAATGTTACAAATAAGTTAAATAGAAATATGGTTCAAGAGGCAGATGTATTTGTAAACAAGCTGGGGAACAGAAATTCAGGGTCTCTTCCATTTTCTGACCTCCTGCAGGCATTCTACGTAGCACTGCAAACATTGCATTTAGACGTGTAGCAGAAGCTGTTATCCGAAGTGACTTACACAGATTACTTTTTAACCTACAATCCATCTATACATCTGTATGTTTACTGAAGCAATTATTAATATTATTGAGTTGAAGTACCTTGCTCTAGGTCACAGTATTGCCCCACAGGAGGAGAATCAAACCTACATCTGTGTTGCAATCCCTATTCCCTAAGCATGGTAATACATCTGTGGGAACTCAGATTTTTCTTGTTTCCTGACAATAAATGTCACCATATTTTATTCCCATTAAATTAGTCTAAGAGGTCTGGTGAATTGTGGGGGTGGGGCATTGTCCCTAATTTATGGCCCTCCATCATCTTACCTGTTTTCCTGAGGATGGGTTGACCGAGCGTCACACCAATTTTCTGGGTCAGGTGATGGCATCGTCGACAGTTGCAGGGGACACGGCTCCGCCTCGGACTCGGAGACAAAAACACAAGTGCGCTCTGGGACACACACAGGCCAGCTATCAAATTAAAACAATCAGCGGGGTTAATGAAGCGTCACCCACAGATCAGCTGGCTGTAATGAACTCCAGTCATCACTCTTATGGTAAATACAATCACCAGCAGGATCGCATAGCCGTGCGTCCCTCTGCAACTGGCCCAATGCTGTATAACAACATGATTATACAAATAAATTAATCATAAGAGCAGACGTACAAATCCTTGGCCCCGATTAGCTGTGGGCTATAGCTGACTACAACACCATTTATTATTTAGCCCTCTGGTGAACAACAGCTGGGAAACAAGAGTTAACTTCTCTTGAGTGATGTCTGAAGGAGATTAACTGAACGTGCAGGTTTTAAATAATTGACTCGGATAATTTGCGAAAGGCAGTAGTTTAAGCAAGCGACATCTGCAACATATTTGTTTCATCATGAGGGCCTCTGAAGTCATTTGATACGAATGTCTGACAGTTAAAAATGTTAATGTTTCATAACTCACTGAGAGTTATGGAAAAACTGTTTAAAAGACTGTTCCAACATTTACTTGGTCAATGCATGGTCAATCCACAATGAGGTTGGGTGTGCCCAGTCCTGAATTAGATAATGTCAAACCTAGAAACATGTCCCAATGTTAAAATAAATTGTTAAAATTATTCTTGATGCTGTCACTTTTACACGCTGTATGGAGAACACACGCGAATAATAGTTTAATACTTCAATGTGCAAAAGATATTAAGAACAACATGGCGGTCCAATGATCTTTCAAGGCAAAAATACTGCATCATGACAGCAGGAATGGTGGAAACAGACGTCATATACAGCAATCTGAGAAGGAAATAAAGGGTGGAAGAGAAAGAGAAAGCAAAAATGATAGAGTGGTCAGGATTGTAAAAAAAATAAAATAAATAGCACAAACGGTTAGACACATCCCTCTGGTCTGCCCCACCTGCCTGATTGTGACAGCGAGGCCTGGCCAGTAGGCCTGGGTCGCCTTATCTGTCAGAGCTCTGCGGTGCACTGCCCCCCCTCCCCCCACCCTTCTGCTTCCCTTCCTGCATTGTGTTTGCCTATCTGATCCCATGGCCTTTTGTTGCTCTTTCAAAGGCCTGATCAGACAGTCATTACATTGCTCTTTATCTTCTTCTTCTGCTCCTCCTCTGATTAGGCCAGTCAGGTGTGACAGGCCAGGAGAGTGCACAAGTCCTGTCTGTTACAGTAGGATAGTGCAGAATTCCTATCCGTTACTGTAGGAGAGCACAGGGGTCCAATCATTACTGTAGGAGAGCACAGAGGCCCAATCATTACTATAGGAGAGCACAGAGGTCCAATCATTACTGTAGGAGAGCACAGAGGTCCAATCATTACTGTCGGAGAGCACAGAGGCCCAATCATTACTGTAGGAGAGCACAGAGGCCCAATCATTACTATAGGAGAGCACAGAGGTCCAATCATTACTGTAGGAGAGCACAGAGGCCCAATCATTACTGTAGGAGAGCACAGAGGCCCAATCATTACTGTAGGAGAGCACAGAGGCCCAATCATTACTGTAGGAGAGCACAGAGGCCCAATCATTACTGTAGGAGAGCACAGAGGCCCAATCATTACTGTAGGAGAGCACAGAGGTCCAATCATTACTGTAGGAGAGCACAGAGGCCCAATCATTACTGTAGGAGAGCACAGAGGTCCAATCATTACTGTAGGAGAGCACAGGGGTCCAATCACTACTGTAGGAGAGCACAGAGGTCCAATCATTACTGTAGGAGAGCACAGAGGTCCAATCATTACTGTAGGAGAGCACAGGGGTCTAATCATTGCTGTAGGAGAGCACAGGGGTCTAATCATTGCTGTAGGAGAGCACAGAGGTCCAATCATTACTGTAGGAGAGCACAGGGGTCCAATCATTACTGTAGGAGAGCACAAGGGTCAATTTGTTCCTGAGGTGTAGCTTCAACCCAAGGTGTTCCTAAAGCACACTTTCCCCAGTCTTAGGATAAGTACCCAAATGCTTCCATGTGTTGTAATATGAGGTCAGTCAACTGGACCCATCCCTGGATCCCAGGTTTGTTTAATGAGTTAAGGTGGACACCAGCTTAATGTGATGGAGACATCAGAGGGTCCCCCTGATATATCACACACAGCACTGGCAAATTTACCAAATATGAGTAAAAAACAACTGGTGTTCAAAAAAACGTGTGTTCTGTGCACATTTCAGGTGTGCTTCCGTTAAAGTTGTGCAGGTCTGTTCAGTTTGATCTTCATGGTGACTGTGGGGCCTGTATGGCATTATGACTGTGCTGCATACAGTATGCTGTATTTTTAATAAAATAAAAATATTAATATGCTCCAGCCTAAATTATGCCTCTCACAGTTCTATATATGCGTTCACTTTGTCTCAATCATCCATGCCATGAAGTATCGCCCCAAATGAATGACATGGCCTAAATAAGTAGGTGGTCAGCTATCATAGGTCTAATGGTATTTTTTGCCTGTTATAAATAGACTGTCTTGTCAAATGTTGATTAATTTAAATAGGCCTAAAGATCAGCAAATTGTTATTTTGTTGTCTTGTTAAATGCATTATTCGGCACTGCAGGCTAAAGCCAACAAATGCTTTGTCTGTTATCCAAACTGGCCTATTTGCCATGGTGAATAGTAGAAATTGCTTTTGTTAGCCAAAGACATTTTTTTATCTTCATTCAGTAAAATAATTCTTTTTTTATTCGGAAGGAAAAAAAAAATCAATTCCCATAAACAACCAATAATTGAAGATCCACACATTGATAATCATTTGTCCAATAAATCCTTCCGGACACGTTCACTAGCATCATTATTATTATTATTATTATTATTATTATTATTATTATTATTAATAATAATAATAATAATAATAATAGTAATAGTAATAATAATAATAATATCTGAGCATGAACTCTAATGTGCACTTAAACAAATGTCAAAAAATTGTCCAAAAAATGTAACTGCATAAAGTACTCTGAAATTGAACTATGAAATGTTTTTTTGTATGGTGTATACATTTTAAAAAAATGTTTTGTGTGGTGCTGGTGAGATATGGAGAGGCACCATGCACTTATCTTCAGTGGCTTATTTTTATGTACTGAGAAAAGGGACACTCGTATTGGTTCAGGTAAAATTCTAAAATAATAATAATAATACAGCTTTTCTTAATAGGTAGTGTGAAAAAGGATTGGCGTTTTTTAAAAACCCGTGTGCGTCTGGTTTCGCGTGTTCCAGCTTACATTGTTTATAATCCTCCTGAAGCGCTGCCGTCCTCGTCAGGGACGCTGGAGCCGCGGGGATTTCGGTTATCCCCGCTCCCAAAGTTGTCACGGGATGTTGTGCGGGGCGGTGCACAGCCCAGCACATTCTGAAGGTCATTTCACGGCCGGTTAGCGCTGACAAAACGCCTCTGACATGATACGGTCTGACTAGGACAATCCTCTGAAGGGAAACTGACACGGGCCCCTCCTCTTGACGACCCGTTGGCCCCGACGCAGTGTTTGGAAATTTTCCCTGGAGGCCCCCCTCTCCTCCCTGCACATCAGCACCTGTAATGTGCATCTTTCACTGCGCGGCCTTCCCCCCATTCTCTGCAGTGCGCTGCAGCGCCGTTTCATTACCACGTCTTCCCTTATCGGTTCACTTAGCAGGGGCCTTCATTCAAGTGAGGCCCATATATTCCTTGAGTTGATTTGATGCAGTTGCGTAGCTCGATTGTGACGACTAGTCCTCTGAAAATTTCCCCTCATTGTACCTTACAATTAGCCTCTTTGAGGCATGGAATTAATTGAATTTTTCTTTTTTACAGCCAGAATTTGTGAATTACAGGGAATGCGTAGATAAATGTACTAAAGCACACCAATAACCCAAGCTCATTACACAACCTGTATTGCCCCTTTTTTTTAAAACAAGATGTTGCCAGTGATTGAAGTATGAAAATGTTTCCAGGTGAACATATTTCTCTGTACAAATGCTTGGAAAACAATGATTCTGTATGAGCGGAAACATTTTCTCTGGGTTGTATATCATTTTATGTATGAATTAACCCCCTGCTGAGAACCAGTCCCACACTTTGATTTGACCCCTCAACCTATTAGACCGTGAAACCTGAGCCCTAATCGCCACAAAAGAACATAACTGTCTCTTGGGCACATACATTAACGCAAACTTAGCATTATGATGCACATACCCTAACTGCTTTAAAAGATGAAGGGAACTGGAAGTCAGAGATGAATTTTTTTTTTTTGTATTTTTTGGCATTACCCATTTGTTTATAGAGCAGACATATATTAATTGAAGCAACAATGTTCCACGCGAACTAAAATTAGGTTGGCTTAATATTGTTTGCGTGTTTATTATATTTCCCGAGAGAGCGAGCCCGATTTGCCGCATCAGGATTGGTAGGGAGTTCGTCCTGTTTTGTTTAAACAGAGCCGGTGTCTCGCGTGCTTCTGTTTGTTTCTGTGCTGATCGGTTGTTCTCTAAATGTCCGCGATATGCGATAGCCTGAAGGCCGCTGTGCTTGCTTCATTGTGTACCAGGCTTTGGGGAAAATACGTGATGTTTATAGAAACCAATACAGAATTGCTGACGCGGGCAATCCGTTCCAAACAAAAGTCCTGGCTATTACGCTCTGGCTTGACCTTGGTTTCCCCCTGTTTTTCCTTTAGAATTGACATACTCTATTATTGGCCAGACGCGTATTTTTACCGCAATAGTATGCGATAAGCTTAAGTGTAAAGTGTACCAGTGCTTTAACTGTACGAAAATTTAAACGGTAATGTTTCAATTAATTGAGAAAATGAGTGCATGCTAAAATTTTTAATCACTTCAGGCAGTTCTGATAATGTTACTGTGTACACTAGGCTTACATTATAAAAATGCATTTTTAAGACACATGACTCAAGTCCATAAACCTTTCAAAGAATTGTGCTGAAATGTAAAATGTCTAATCTTTCTAATCATACCTGCATATTTGAACTGCGCTTATATTTGCTTTTTCAGCCGAAATCACATTCACACATTAATACCTTTTAAATAAAGAGAGCCATTTTGTATCCTATAATGTTATTTTATAAGTACAAATTATCATGCAACCATTATTCAGAGTTCATGGTTTATTAAATATTTTCTCAAGCATGATTTTTTTTTTTTACTGGTTTCAATAATGATTTGTTCAGCATAATCTAGTAAGGATTGTTGCATGAAACTATGAAGCTTGGTAAATTATTTGAAGTCTATGCACTTCGACAAAAGTGTTCTGCCTAGAGCCAAATGATTTTAACATAGATAAAATAAGATAATGAAAATAAATGTAGGAGGAGAGCTTTGACTGCTGTATTTCTGTATGAGTATATTTTACTGATGTAGAAAAATGATCGATGGATAATAAAAAATAGAGGAATTCTCTTTTACTCTCCCCTTGTGTGTGTGTGTAGAAGTCAGGAATTCCCTGGTGTATTCCAATGCACGTACTGTATGTCTGAGTTTTAAACAAAAATAAAAAAGCATGAGAAGCACTTGCTTATAGCACATTGTTTCTAATTGCTGTTGTTGTCAAAAACTCCCTTGAAGCCATCAAATAATTTTGAACTGTAGGGTTTCAAGCTCAAATGCCAGCTGCTTTCCATGATGTGCAAATTGACAGATCAATTTGTGTAGGTTGGGTTTTTGGTTTTGCTGTTGCTGCATGTCTTTCTTCCTTCCCCTCCACCTACGTGGATTCGTTCAGTGCTGATCTGCATCTGCACTACACGGTCTGCTGGACTTTTGGAAAAATATTTCCAGGGCTGTAGCCCCTGTAGGCTGCTCTCCACCGGGCCCGGGGGGAACAAAAACAACACCTCCCGAAGCCCCCATAATGGTGGCAAATTTGTGGAATAAAGCCTGCCTCTATTCCCACATGCTGTCTAGTTCCCGCTGGCTTTTTGTTTACTCTGGGAGCACAATGGGAACTGTAGTCCCCTCCACTACGTCTTTTATAGAAAGCATCCTGGTTCTGAATGTACAGCCGGAGCTGCCTGGGTGAATAAGCTTTGTGAATATTGCCAAGACTCTCTGCTTTGTTCAGCATTATTCCCCACAATAGATATCACTCTTTGCGAGTCATTTTAATACAGGGAATCAAAATAGTCGTACATTTAGCTTTTGTTTAGTTTTTTTTTTTTTTTTTTTCTCCACGCCGGCCCACATTCTCCTCCACCTCATTCATCCACCTCCATTATACTGACAAATGAAATAAAGCGGTGAATTGGCTAAGAGGCAGGGGTGAGCCGGGGGGCCGGCCAGTCTGCCGGCAGAAGGAGCCCGGAGCAGGCAGCCGACTCCACCGCTCTTCGCCCGTGTCTCTGCTCCCCAGCGCTCGCCAGGTTCTGGGCCCACTTTCACAGGCAGAAGAGTGAGTGGGTGGGTGGGTGCGGGGGTGTGCGGGTGGGGTGGGGTGGTGGGGGGGGGGGGGGCTAGGGTGGTGGTTGACGATGGGAGAAAAGGGCCGTGGTGCTTTGCTTGTTTTCTCGCTTGCGGCAGGAGAAGTACAGATGCCCCCCCCTCCAAAAAAAAAAAAAAAAACTCAACAGGTACCCTTTTTTCAGCTTTTGGTAAGAAGTGGTGTTTTTTCAGGACAGCTGGGTGCGCATTTTTCTGAAGTTTGGTCCCTTGATGGGGAGCTGATTGATTGTGTCTGTGTGCTTGCTTCGATCCAGTGGAGCCTGGCAAGTTCTTGAAATGTCACGGAAGGATATACCATATGGAGACGGAGCAAGGGGGTACAATTTAATCATGCTTAATTGTATTAGCTATTTAGATCAGGGCAATCTTTGAACTTGTCATTTTAATGTAGAGGAATAATCCATAAATGCATATGAATGAGAGGAGTTAGGATGAGCTGGACCTGTTTTTCTTTGATGAATCTGTGTGTAGACATCTATTGCATTTAAGGAATGTTTCGAATTGCGGTCTAATATATTCAGAAAAAAACATAAGTGCCATGCCCATTTATTTTTGGTATTACTGCTTATTTTTGAAAAGTTGTTTAGAATTAATTTTAATGTCATCATCTAATCGTTAAAGTTAATATTTTTTTCTTTTCTCGCATTAACATAAAGAAAATAAAACAGGATTCTAAAATAGGCTATTTACCTGCGTTAATGGAATCTCCGTTGAAGAGCAAACTAATTATCTCGGTTTATAAGCAATGAATGTGTTTCCTTGGAATATAGTGAACCAAATTTAAACATTAATGGCTTCCTTGATTTGCATGAAAATAGTATATTATTGTCTGGAGTCCTGGGTGATGCTGGTTATTCATTTCTGCATCAGTATCCCTTGTGGTTCCAGACGCATTGCAAACTTTTGTAGGATAATTACTAGCCTTATCTACAACGATTCACAGTTTTCACACTTCCTTCTTTAACTGAGCTTCTCCCTTCAATTTTTAAGTTGTGTCTTGAATGAAGGGACATATTTGTTAAAGATTTGGTATAAGAAATCCATGAGTATGTGGGAAGACAGGGGTGGTCCGTTCTGTTCTCAGGAAGTTCTCTTCTTTAACAAAAGGATAACGAGGACTTGGCTTTAAAAGAGCAGCCGAAGAGGTCGGCATCTTTCTTTGTATCTTCTGAAGGCATCTTAGAAGCAGCAAGCAGTCGCTCATAAAAAAGTAAAGGAGAGGGAAAGAAAAGGAGGGTAAGGGAGAGGTAAAGGGCAGGTGATCCGCAGGGGGCTTTGAAGCCCCCTAGCCTCCCTGAACGGGTGACCTCATTGGGAACAGGAGGAGCCGAAACGGCACAGCACGTGGAGCACCGTCCAGCCGTGCCCGTGGACCTGACCGGCGCCAGCCACCCCACTTCAGCCTTTATCCCCGAAAAGAAAAGCACACCGACTCGCCCACTGGAAATCGTTTGCACCCATTGTGTGGAAAGAGGAGGGGAGTCCGTGGGTGGGGTGGGGTGGTGTGGGGGGGGGGGGGGCTGTCCCTTTAGCTGGCCCAGGGGACATCCTGAAGCCTTGAGGTCGAGCGGGGACGGGGGGCCCAAAAAAGGCCCCAGCAGGGAGGGGAGAGACGAGGGACCTGAGGTCAGGGCCGCGTGCCTCCGTTTGACTTTTTAGCCAGAGCCCGGCCCGCCTCGGCTGCGACCGTGTCAGATCCAATTTGCTGCGTGTTATGCTGATGGGGCTTTGCCACCCCCTGTCAGGAGGGGGTTAAATGAGATTACAAGCTTTATCACCAGACACTGCTGGGGGGGGGGGGGGTGCTATATGACAATTTATTCAGCTTTTTTCTACTGTACTGGTAAATGGGCACTAGTAAGCAACAGTTTAGAATTATTTTGTGGGTTTATTAAATTATGTTGACTTTAGATTACTGAAAGGGTTGCAGTCTTTCTCATACAAGTGAGAACCTTAAATCCAGCAAAGGAACAAAAAGCCACGCAGTAGTCTGGTCACATTCAGTGGTCCACAAATGTATGTGAATGCAGCTTTTGAACAGGAAGGGAATATTGCTTTTCCCCATTCTTTGGTTGTAATCACCACTCTGTTGATAAGAGCATAGCGAATTAAACATGGCCTATTTCTCTTACCTTGTTTGCTTGTCAGTCTGTGCTCTGCAGGTAACCTTACATGGTATTTGGGTGAATGGCATTCACCTAATGGCATTTGGGTATATGAGGTTAGGTTAGGGCATAGGCTATTGTGTTAATCCCGCTCGGCTAAAGCGACTGTTTTGCTGGTCACCTTAGCTATGACATGTAATTATATGTGTACTGTATATACAGCAAACATAGTAGGCATTATGGGTGCATTCTGGCTACACATACCGTAGCCATCAAAACATATACAAATAAAAGGCAAGCTTTCTAAAAAATTGGGAATAAATGGTTGTCTTGTCAACGCCCCCCCCCCCCCCCCCCCCCCCCCACCCCCCCCCCCCACGGAGGAGTGAGAGAATCCTGTCTTATCAGTATTTAGATGAGGGGCCAGTCAGTCAGGAGAGTTTCTGGATTAGGGAATTATAATATCCTGTCTGAAGCCCCCGGATAATGATCCAGCGTTGGGGTGCTCTGTCTGGCAGTGGAGGTGCGAATGGCAGTACGCTGCATCCCCAGAGATAGCAGAGGGCCATTCATTACTGAGACCAAAAAAGCGCAGCGCTTGCATAAATAAACGCTGCAGTAGCACCAATGCCCCCGTCTTCCCGGAAGAATCGCATTTGGGCAAAACTTGCATTTCAGTGTCATTTTCTTTTTTTTATTTATACATGCATGAATACTAGACAAGTGCATATCTATATGTGTGGCCATTCACATATGTGTGGTGCATAGCTATATGTGTGGCCTGTAGACCATTCATAAATGTGAGTCACATGGGACTGGGCGACGAGCCTTCTAGCTTGGCATTGCAGTGTAGAGGAGTACAGAGATGTTAACAAATCTGCATTAGTATGCAAAATTTTGGGCACCCCTCATCAACAACGGTTGTGTTAAACTTTTTTTAAATTATAAAATGAACGCAACCTCTGCAGAGAACAATGGGAACTATTGTAATGCAGTTTCTGTTTGCTGGATTTAATTTAATTGAACAGATTGAAAAACATAAAAATTGTTAAAAAAGTAAATGTGGCATGTGCAAAAGTTTGGGCACCCTGTCTGTCTGTCCTTAGTAACGTCTCTTTTGTCGGAAAGCACAGCTTCCAGACATTTCTTGAAGCCAGCTTACAGACGTTCTATTCTAGCTTTTTTCCCCTTTCTTCCTTGCAGAACTCTTCTTGCACGCACTGCATGTTAGAGATCTCCCCACTTTTTTATTTTCAATAATATTGAAGTCTGGGGACTGTGAAGACCAAATTCATTCATATGAAATTGAATTCATAATTCATTGTTCCTTGAAGTTGTTGGTTGATTTTTAGGTATGTGTTGGATCATTGTCTTTCTGAAATATCCAAACTTGTTTCAGATTCAATTTATTCACTGGCTCTGGAACATTCTAGGTCCTAGGATTTGATGATATTTAGTTGAATCTATTCTTAATTCCACCTACACAATATTCCCTGTGCCACTGGCTGCCACAGAGCCCCAGAGCATTAATAGATCCACCCCCATGCTTAATGGTTGGCAAGGTGATTTTTTTCTGCAAATGTTTCCCTTGTTTTTTTTCCAAATATATCTTTTATGGTTGTGGCCAAAGAGTTCAATTTTTGGTTCATCTGCCCACACAACTTTGTTCCAAAAGGGAAGGTCTCCTTCTGACAGCTTACGTGCAGATCATTTTTGTGTAAGCAACACTGCACAGTGAACCAGTGCACCACTACTGTGGTGTCACTAAACCTTTCTACAGGTCAAACAAGCTTTGGTTAGGGTAGTTCTTACATCAAGTAAAAACTACAATCACCAGCATTCCCAGCAGCATGAGATCTATGGAAGTATGGAAGAGCATCTTTATTCCACATCAGTTTTCATCTTTTGTGTGCATTTTGATCTTTCTCTCCCCCTACTCACTGATTGATAAAAAAATGCATGCCAGAATGCATATTTCTGATTGGCTTTGTCCACATTTATTGCTTTGCACTATAATTGCCTATTTTGCCATTGCAGATGATTTGTGGGCCAAAAATAATGTTTTTAGAACAATAGAAGTAGCTAGATAAGGACTATAGCATGGTATGTACAGGTATTGGTTCTAGTTGCAAACCTCCTTTCAACCCTCAAAAAACTGTTTCTCTCTTTCATGCATACACACAAACACACACACACACATACACATGCACGTGGAGTGACCTGTGACACACATGCACATGCACACTCTTTCTCTCTCATGCACAAACACACACACACACACACACACACACACACACACACACAAAACTGAGTGTACCCCAAACAGCACCTCCACATGTGGGAAATGGAAAGTAATAAGTTGGTTAGCAACTGAGTCTCGGATCACACCCATCCGCGGGACAGACTGTCATATTGCTTCTTTCTGGTACACTGAGTCTTAATAAGACTCTTCCTATTAAAACCCTGAGTCCCTATGATATCATCTTCACCACTGATCTGAAATGCTCATTAATTCTGCACCCCTACCCACCAGTGTCGGCCTAGCATTTAATTTAATTAGTCCAGCCGCGCTCTCCACTTTCCTGTGTCGTAGGTATTGTGGGCATGCATTCTGGTGCGAACACAATTACCAGTTGCCTTTCAGATAAGTAGAAATATGATTAGACTTTTTTTTGGGTGGGGGGGGGAGGTTGGCTGTATCATAAGCTTATTAGTTTCATTTGAAACGTGGAGATGAAGGAGGGCGGAGGGAGGGGCATTCGCGGGCAGCGTAATGAGATTACACTTGTTAGGCTGAGGGGGCGGGACCCTCGCGGCACTGTTGGTGGGGTGCAGAGAAGATTATAGACAGGTGATACTCCACCCATGTGCTTTACAGGGAGGAATGGAATAGCAGGCCCAGTCCTTCTGTCATCTGTATGCATCTGAATGTAATGCATCTGTGTATTCATTCAAGATACTGTAGATATAGTATATTCGCTGTCTCTCTCTCTGTATTTCTGTGTTGCTGTTATTATTATTAATATTGTTGTTGTTGTTGTCGTCGTCATCAGCGTCAGTAGTTACAAATTAGTAAGAAATAATGCTGCCTTGTAACAAAAAAAAGTAGTCACAAATTCTTGTTTTATAAGATCCTCAGGCATCGACAGCAGGATTTTAAAGGGTAACATTTTTTCGGAGTAAAAGTATTTCGAATGTAGGCCTGTATTTTACCCCGGGCTGCGTTCTTGTATTTCCACCGCATGCTTTCAGCTGCGTGTTCTAATAATACAGATGTGGTGCATTAACCCAGTGTTGTTATCCCCCGTATCTTCAATTAGTCTCATTGAAGTAAGTTCTGGTTTCTCCAGTCCTCAGCTAGCTTCTCTAATTGAGACGGACGGGGGCAAGGGAGACGGCGTCGATGCGGGCGATGCTGGCGAAAACCCTGACCTCCTCGAGAGCGCCGGCAGACATACTCTGCTGCCGCCGGTACGCGCGAGAGCCGCGCTAATGCACGGCCGCGCGGCTAATAGAAGGCAAAAAGTGTATCTGCGAAGGAGCCTAAACAGCAAAGTGGTTAACGAGTGTGCTTCATTTCCGCAGCTGCCTCATTGCAGCCATTGTGCCTCGTTGAGCGTGAAAGGGCTCTTTCATAGCTTCTGACCCCGGGCAACAAGACAGCTACATTAAAAACACACTCTTATATTAGGCCTTTCCCGTAGCACCCATTAATGTTAGGAACTATTACTTCGGTAATGAATGACACGGCCCCTAATTATAAATGTACTTGGAAATGCTGACGTTATTAAAGACAAAGAGCCGGCAGAGCCATTAACACTGCTGCTCTAAGTGATCTGTCTGAGAGCCGTTAAGACCATTACTTTCATTATATATCAATCAAGAAAAGGTGTTACGATTAATTGGTGAATGGAGCAATGATGAAATCCTATCGTTAATTGCGGAGCTCCTGGAGAATAATGAATTTTGTACCAATATGAGTATATTTATACAATACATTAGTGAAACAGGATGGTATACAAAATGGTTTAATGCCTTCCCATATGAGGTAAAGCACCATAACCAATTTTAACATCTGCATGTTGTCTGTGCTCTTTGCTCGAAATTGCATTATCTCTAACAAGAATATTTTATTATTTTCAATGGACAGGAATACTTTATAATGTTTTGAATCCTTTAGTTGTAGCCTTGTTCAAACACTATTTCCGTATGTCAAATATATCATATTGTGTATTATTGTGTATTGTAGTGGGATGGTGTGACCTCTTTGGTCTTCCTTTTATTGTCAAAACAAAATTCAACAAAATAAAAGAGGCCAGAAAAAAATACCTAAGACAAAACAGGCTCAAAACAATCCCAAACAGCCATAAAGAACACTAGTCCTCATAACTTACTAGAGCTTAACTTGGAGGATAGCTGTTCCCAATGAAATCTAAAAGGCAACACCTTGACTGATTACCAATCACCATAAGTTGTGCCTGTGTGTTGGAGAGGCTGTTGCTGTCCATGGTCCTGAAGGCTAGCCAGACCTTGGGCTGTGACCAGAACATCTGACAGCAACCTCTCCTGCTTCCACACCACCTCTTCCACCATCACAGTTGTGCATTAACCTGTGATGCCGCAACAGTTCCCTCCAGCTTTCAGACCAAAGGGGTTTTACTAGAGAATGAATCATGAAACATGACATGTGCCAATTTCAACAAAAACAACGTATGTGATTTTGACTTATTACCCGATTTGACAGCTGAGTGCTGTTGGGACAAATTGAGTTGTGTACCTGGCACAATGGTGTGCCAACAACACCAGACCACAGTTAATATGATCCACAGGACCCCAGAGCGATGCAACCCTCATCCAGACAAAATTCTGCAGTATACACTGGCATAATATGGAATGAGAACTCTTGTTGTGTCCTGAATATTGGCACAGCAAGAGGCTGTTGCAAATGCTCAGTATGGTTAACTACCTTGCTGTGCTAATACTTATGATATGGCAAGTGTTTGGATTCTATAATGATTCAGCATAAATACCTGCTAGCCTTCTCACACACTGGTGACCATGCATTCCGTATTTTCAGAATTTTATCTTATGGATCATAATCACAAGACAAGACCCCTTTGAACAGCAGAATAACTTAACATTGTATAAAGTGTATACTTTAGAAAAAGTTGTTTGGTCATGTAGCAAAAAGAGTTCCTGTGAGAATTCACATAGAATCTTATTCATTTAGCCCTTTGTTGTTTTGAAGTAAACGGCTTTTTTCTTCTTCACACACCAATAAGTGAAACCCCCAACAGCCCAGGTCATTGAGCCAAAAAGGCATAATGAGATGTTAAAGTTAATTTTACAACAGCTGTGTACTTCCAGGGCCTTGATATCTAGGATTTGTATTGAGGTGTGCGATCTTATTAAAATGTTTTAGTTTTGCTACAGTATATCATTAATATTGGCACTGTTAGGCAGGCAGATTTTGCATCCAGATCTGGAACTATCCATGTTATTATGTGCAATGCAAAATAATGTGCAGTGCTGATTCCTTATGATTCCTAATCACAAAATCCAGAGACTAATAACAAAGTAACAGGATGAGCAGCAAATCTGAAATGAAAAGGCAGAAAACTCCATCACTCTCATGTTAGGGTTAATAAACCCTGAATGCCCCTGGATGTCATACCACTACTGACCTGGGCCTAAGAAGCTGTGAAGTGTTTATAAATATTTATGTTGCCTGTCAAGTGTGCTATTGCATCTGTCAGTTTAAAGAGGACACAGAAAATGGGTAGCAGAGGGGGAGTAAAATGTATGTTCTATTTAAGATGACGGGGACGCATCAGTACATCCTATGTCAGTGATGGGTAGGTGTTCACACCGAGTGAAGTGGCGCACAACAGCGCTGGATAAGGACAGGGAAAATGACAAAATAAAGAGAGTGTCAATGGCACTATTAGACTCTCGTAACTCTCTCTGCTCCGATCCTTTTGAGTCGCTCGAGGCTCTGTCTGTGCACGCGTGTGTAACCGCGCACGCTTGTGTGTGTGCGTGCATGTTAGAGTGTACATTTTTATCATTTTGTGTGTGTGTGTGTGTGTGTACTTGTATACTTTTATGGATGTGCCTGTGTGTGTGTGTGTGTGTGTGTGTGTGCATGTATATATATATATATATATATATATATATATATATATATATATATATATATATATATATATATATATATATATATATATATATAATCAAGTGATTTAGTGTGCGTGTCTGTGTGTGTGAGACAGAAGTCGTATTATATAGTGAGGTATATCTCATTCTTCATTCTGCACCATGCAGACATTGAAACTGTACTGCTGCATTCAGACTCCAGCCCTTAGCCTTGCAGGAAAGGGGAGTATTTCCACCCCAGCAGCAGGACTAAAGTCAGCTCTCAGCTGGTTTGTGGTGGGGTGGCTGGAAAGTACACTTGATTGAATGCTCTTTATCCTCCATTATATATGAGAGGTTCTCTGTGTCACTGGCCAATGACGCTGTAAAGGCCTTCAAAAAGCCAAAGGCCACTTATGTCAATTTTATGTAAGATGAGATAATGGTTCCCCTTTGGATTGAATGTGAGCAACTGAAAAATGATCGTGCCAATTATCATTTTATTACAAGGAATAAGAATCAAGTCACTTCATCTAAATCTAGACCTCCTACTATTCAACGTGTTTTTTTTTTTTTGCATGCAACAGGGCTTTTGCGGTTCATAAATTCTCAAAAAACAAGCCCTAATGAAACAAATCAGGAAACCTTGAACACTTTAATAATTTAATGGCCTCTTTATTACATTGTAAAAGAATAGATATTTTAAAATTTTATAATAATTTATTAAAAATAATGTAGACTGTCTTATATATAGTAACAAGAATGAATTTCCAAGTGAGTCATATGAATTTATTTTGATTATTAATATTATTTTAGTACATGTTTAACCTTAACAGTCTAGGTAGCATATAGATTATTAAAGTGGACATATAATCATATGTTTATTACTCCAAAACTACACGGTTGCTAACTATTACTAAAAATGCATTATATTTAGTACTGCTGTAATTTTATACAATATCGTCCTTAATTAAATGGTTACCTGTAATGCTGGGGGAGAGGGGGGTTGGAGGGCCTGGGGGTTGAGACTTAGCCAGTGGGCTGCTCCCCCAATATGTCATTAGTGGTTTCTGCAGTTTCATTCAGAATGCTGGACAGCATTGGCCTCACCAACCGTCAGCTGTGGCTAAGGATAATGGGTTAATCAGCTGAGATATTGCCCGTTGCTATCATCAGACTTGTTATACTTCTATTTATTTAACCTTTATGAAGGGCATTTTGGCTACATTGCCAGAGCCTTTGTGTGTCTTTGGCTCCCCACAATCCTTCCATTTTATTATAAAACAGTGCTGTGAAAAGTATTTTCCCCTTTCCTCTCTTATTGCATATTTGTCACACTGAATGGTTTCAAATATTTAGACAAAATGCAATATTATACAAAGGGAACCTGGGTGAACACAAACACATTTTTTTAAATTAATTTATTTAATGAAAAAGATATCAGACACCCATATCACCCATGGAAAAAGTAATAGCCCCCTTAAACATAATAACTGGTTGCACCACCCGATAATAACTGCAACCAAACCCTTCCAATGATTTGATATCACTCGTCTTCACGTCGCTGTGGAGGAATTTTATCCCACGCTTCTTTTCAGAACTGCTTTAATTCAGACAAATTGCTAGATTTTCAAGCATGAACTGCTCATTTCAGGACCTGCCACAGCATCTTTATTGGGTACATGTCAGGCAGTCCCAAAACTTTAATTTGGTTTCTTTTCAGCAATTCAGTTGTGGACTTTCTTTTGTGTTTTGAGCCATTGTCTTGCTGCATGACCAAATTAGGCTTCAGCTTCAGCTCATGGACAGATGACTGGATATTCCCATTAAGAATTTTCTGGTACAGAGCAGAATTCATGGTTCCTTCCATAATGGCAAGTCATCCAGATTATAAGGCATTAAAGCTTCCCTACACCATAATGTTACTACCACGTTTGACGATTGTATGATGTTTTTACTGTGAAATGCAGTATTTGCTTTCTGCCAGACATGATGGGAACCATGTCATCTAAAAACTTCCACTTTTGACTCATCTGTCCATCATTATCATTATCCCAACAGGCTTGGGGATCATTCCATTTTTCCGATCCGGTATTTTTCTTTTTTGCAAATGTGAGACAAGCATTGATGTTTCTCTTGGTTAGCAGTGGTTTCCTCCTTGCTACTTTCAGATGAATCCCATTTTTGCCCAGTCTCTTTCCTATTGTGGAGTCATGAACACTGACCTTCGCTGAGACTAGATAGGTCTTCAGTTCTTTAAATGTTCTTCTG
Organism: Anguilla anguilla; assembly: GCF_013347855.1. Taxonomy (NCBI): domain Eukaryota; kingdom Metazoa; phylum Chordata; class Actinopteri; order Anguilliformes; family Anguillidae; genus Anguilla; species Anguilla anguilla. The sequence continues at coordinate 24,440,182 of NC_049215.1, read as the reverse complement.
GGATCTTTTGTGACTTCCTGGATGACCACTTGCGGCACCCTAGAAAGAAATTTCGGCTGGCCAGCCACTCCTGGAAAGATTTGCCACTGTTCTGTTTGCAAGTGTTCTCCATTTGAAGATAATGTTTCTCACTGTAGTTCAATGGAGTCCCAGAGCCTTCGAAATGACTTTGCAACCCTTTCAAGAATGATATGTTATGGAACTTCTTTTGATTGTGGCATGGTGCGCTTGTAGAAATTTTGTGGTGACTACTTCACTCTGATGGTAAATTTCAATATGAGAGAGGTTTAGATCTGAAAAAGGCTGGCTGCAACCAAATCTGGCCGTGTTCAATCAGCTGAATCTAATTATCAATTAAATTTGGTGGTAACACTTTACAATAATGTCACATGAATTGGCATTAACTAATGTAGTTGTTAACACAAATTAATGATATACAAATATATTAATTTAACTTATAATTACTTAAACATTAACAAATACATTAACTGTTTTTTAATCCCAATATGAACTGGCCTCAGCTAATGTAGTTGTTAACAAAAATTAATAATGTACAAATATATTAACAAAGCTGTACAGCTGTACTGTTCAGTAGCTAGTAGTTAACAACTACATTAGTTATTGCCAATTCATCTGACCTCATTGTAAAGTGTTACCAATTTAGTTAATTGGTTGAATAAGTAATAAAGGTGCAATTACTTTTTCAAATTGGTGATGTGGTTGTTTAATAACTTTTTTCATTAAATAAATGAAATAATTGTTTAAAAACGTGCTTTGTTTTTACTCAGTTCCCCTATGTCTAATATTACAATTTGTCTATAGATCTGAAACCGTTCAAATATGCAATAATAGTGGAAGTCAGGAAGGGGGCAAATACTTTTTCACAGCACTGTAGTTTGCTGCTTGTACTCTTAGCCCTTGCAGAAAGACTTCAATTGGATGTTTTAATTTCCTTATTTTTGTTGTTTGTTTTAAATGTCCAATAGGAAATGTCCTGTTTTGCATGGATGTTATCCAATCGCTACAGAGCACATTCTTTATGCCATGCCACATATATACATAAACAGGATAGATAGTTATTTAAGTGGAAATTGCCGTCATGTTCTCTCTCACTCTCTCTCTCTCACACACACACGCAATCGCTCCGTCCCTCTCTCTGCGAGCATGTGTGTTTATCTGTGGGTGCTTTGATCTGGTCCTGAGTGCAGGTGATCATTTCACTCCTGTGTTTGGGCCCTGGTCAGCCATGTGAGTCCTGTAGCTGACAGAGCAAGCCTTTGAAACATAGAATTTGACTCTAAATAAATGCAGTTTGTGAGTTGGAGACCACTAAAATGAATGGGGAAAACTGTGTTTGAGTTAATGATCCCAAAATCTGAGAATAGGCATTCTGATTCTGATTCAGCAACTGGGGTGTATGAAGAACTATGGGGGGATCCATGGGGATTATAGAAGAAAAACATTTTCCCTTTTAAGGATATTTTGTTCATGCAGTTAAATGTAAAATATTGGGACCATTGTGTCACGTGTTGTTTGTCCTGTGCACAAATCGAACAAGGGCTATAAGCCAAAATGCAGAATGTCTGCATTATTACTTTTTTTTTTTTTAAACAGACATTGAATTAAATTACAATTCCATTCAATGAGTCAAGGCAACCAATCCCAGGTCACCATAAGTACTGGGGCAAATAATGGTCAGCTGTTGAAAAATAAAATAAAAAATAATAATTTTAATTACAAAAGAAAATACAATTACTTTTAGTTATATAATAGTAATTGTAATTTCTCATCTGTTTATGTTGCTGTAAAAACATTTACTTACATTTACGATTTAGATCGATAGTATAGCCTGCTCTAGACATACTTCCATCTTGTGTGTTTAACAGTCACTGTACTTGCAGCCAGTAGTGAATTTTGGAATTAAGGTAGCAATGGGCATTTTGTTCCTACAGGATGGTAGTCACATGAGAGGCTTACAGGGTCGAAATTAAGCCTTGAGGTGATGTAATCTGGGAACCCCTCCATTAGAGGACAAACCAGACCCAAACCCATGATGACTTCTGGCCCCAGAGGGCTTGGTTGTGAAGGAAATGTTAAATCAAAGCTCCACTGTGTTCTCATCCTTCTGTGTTCAAATGGGCTGGCCAGTGTGCACATTTGATTCAAGGCCCCCTTGAAGCGTTTGTTAAATGGCTTGTAGAGGAGGCTCTCTGTGAAGAGGATCTGTGCATGTTTGAATCTGGGCCCAGATGAAACGGAGCAGAGCCCCCCCCCCCCCCCCCCCCCCCCCCCACCCCCCACCAACCCCCACCCCACCCCCCCACTTTTATGTGTTTGCACCCCCTTGTCTCTCTTCTTTTAGGCCTGACATTGCATTTCCTCCCTCTCCACTACAAAGCAACAAAGGCAGGGGGACATGCTTTCCATGGCTCTGTGTATACACTTGAGTCAGGGCCGGCGAGAGGGTTCTACCCTAGTCTGGTCTCCAGCTGAAACAAAGAGTAGTGCACATGTTGATGTAGCTAATTTGATTAAGGTGTTTTTTCCCCCATAGAAACGCTAGCCAAAATGCATGGTTCAAACCTGTGTGACAAGGGGAAAAAAAAGACTTGCTTAAATGTACTTTTCAAGACAAAGGACACATTGTAAAGCAGGTGGACTTAACCACAAATTTAAAAAGCTAAATTGAGTTGTTCTTGCAGTATTTTGTGGTGGGAATTAAATAAGTTATCACTATGGAGCACCTCTCAATCACACCCATTAGATCTCTGGATATGAATAGACATCGGCTGCCCTGAGCAGTGCAGCTCCACTACTTGCAGTACGAAACAGGAGCCAGATTATCGGGCAGAGCTGCCTACTGTTGTCAGTGAAGCACAGCTGAGGCTGATTTCTATACAGGACAGAGCAGACGGAACAAAATGCATCTGTTTAGTGAAGGGAAATTGGCCTTGGCTTGAAGTGTATGGGCTAGCTCTCATGATGATGTGTACCATATACCCTGCCATTATCAAGATGACATGTCCAAGCCAGTTTGTCAAGGTTTCTGTCTCAAGTTCCAGCAAAGAATCATCAAGAATAAAGGATGTTTCTGAATCATTTCATCTCAAAAGAACATCACACCAAATGGTTTTGTGTTTTCATTCCTACGGTTAATTCTCAACTGCACTGTGTGCGTGTGCGTGTGCGTGTGTGTGTGTGTGTGTGTGTGTGTGTGTGCATTTTTTTAAACTAACTTACATTGTATATGTATATACAGTCTTCCAAAATGATTTTCACTTTTGATGAAGATGAGCAAAGAAGGCTGTATTAAATAAACAATTCAAAGAAAAATGTTTTAATGAGTACCATTTTTCACAAAAACATAGGTAGAACAAATATTCACACTCGGTTTTCAGTATTTTTTTTTGCACCTCCCTTGGTCACACCATGGAGTTGTCTTCTGTTAATGATACAAGATTAGTGATTATATTGGACTATCTTTGGCCATTCCTCCATACAGTACCCAATGTTCTTCTGATCCTTCCACCTACACTGCCTTTATCCATGCATATCTTGAAAGATTCTGTACAGAGGAATGGTTAAAGACCCCTCCAATACTTTACCGATCTCATAAAAAATATTTTAAAAGACAGCTCGGTTGTGTTATCTTTGCAAGGGGAGCGTGCACAAGGGTGTGAATAATTGTGACACCTATCTTTTTGGGGAAAAAATAATACTTAAACAAAATAATTTTTGTTGAGCAATTCTATTCGTATAAAATAATATAATTTTCCCATTTTGAGCATACAATATAGCTTATTACCTGTATTGTTTATTTTGCATAGCCTTCTTTTCTCATCTTTATCAAGCATGTGAATAATTCTGGACAGCACTGAACATTATGTACTGTATGTAATTTGCAATACAATACTGTGACTAGATATATCTATAATAAACTGTGTATAATTCACAATGTGATATTATGACTCTGTTATAAATGGACTGGAATAGGAAAACCATTGACTGCATACCACAGATGAATACCTGATTTCCCTCTTTGTTAAAACAGGAGTCTTGGGAGTATCCCAAAAGGACCAGATAAGATCATCCTGTAATGGAAAAAGAGAAAGAAAATGGCTTAAAATGAAGAATGGAATACAGTTATTGTGTATACTTATTTCTGAGCATGTTTTTTTCATGCAATGTGCTGAATTCAGTGAGAACTGTTGAAACCAGATGCGTATGAAACCACGTCTCTCCAGTCTGCTGTTGTTTTGAATACAGCACATATCAGCACCTGCTGGGCTTCAGGAGTTTCATAGTGAGACAGGGCTTGATTAGTTGTGCAACACTAATAAACAGAAAATCAACACAAAGTGGTCTGCATGAGGAAGAGCTGAAATTAGCGAGGATGTTACTGAGCACAGCACAAAAAAAAAAACAAAAAAAAAACAGAAAGCAACACGTGAAGAATTAACCAGGTTGGATTTGCTAATTTCTGCTGATTAGGATTAAAAGGCACCAATTGTTTTTCCACTTAGTGCCTGGCATGGCTCGGAGAGGTGGGAGGAGGGGGGATATGATTGTTTGTTGGTTGCCATCTTGCCTCAGGGGTATAATCAAGTCCATGCATTTCCATACAGGCTCTTCTGTTCTTGTGTGTTGCTTGTAGGGCAGGGATTTCAAACTCAACTGCTTGAGGGCCGCAGCGTCTCTGTTTTTACCGTGTCTTTCATCACTTAAGTGCTGAATTCAAGCCACTGATTGGCTGAAGACTCTGCGCAACTGTTCTCTAAGGCCTAACTGGCTAGCTGCCACAAAATCCTGCAGATGCTGCAGCCAGAATGCCCCCCCGTCGGCCTGGTGTTTTCCCATCCTGGGCTATGCACGTGTGTGCTTAAGTTGGTCCAACACAGGAGCCAAGCGTGGCACAATATTTCATGGCAGTGATGACGGGCAATGCTCTAGTTTTCATTAGGCCATGGGTCTGGCCTTCAACGGCCTTTTCAGCAAGACCTGCTGGAGCCTTCGGTTTGTTTTCCTTAGTTTCTTTTTGAGAACAACCAAAAACCGTGAACGGCTGTTATATAATACAAATCCCCACATTTTCAGCTGCTCTGAACTGCCATGGTCACTACAATCTGCACTTACTAAATCAGTCCCCATACAACAACACACCAGACTAGGGTCAACAATTCATTAGAAATACTTTAAGACATAAAACCCAAAACGTAAAATCACATCACTGAGAATTTTGTTTGGAATATTGCTGTACATAGATGGCCAAAATCAGGGGATGAGTATTTCTCAGGTGAAATCACTAATCAGGAAAGACAGGATGCCTTAAAGCCCTAAAGGGCACAAAAGCAGTTCACTGCACGGCCAAATATGTGGCACACAGGGGAAACCAGAAATAGAAATAAAAGGGTTGAGCACTTAAATAACAAATATATTATTATTAATAATAATAAATTATTATTAATAAGTATTATTAATATTACTATTATACTTGATAAACAAAAAACTACTTGACATTAAAATTGTAGTTTTTTATTAAAATTGCTTCAACACCATTTAGCATTTTGGGCCGGTACAAAATTATTATAATAACATAATAACATGCAATCTTTTACACTTGTACATGAAACATCGTAAATTACTTCTTATCCCAAAGTTTTAACCGGAAATATTCCCGGAATCAGATGCCACCCTTCCTGTGTACTGCATAAATCGCAGTATAACCGTAGGTTTTGGCTTCCCTCAGATTTGGTCATAGTTTATAACCTTGTGTGGCAACATACTGAACTGTTTATTCCATTCTTCTCTAAGGCAATATGCTTTTAAAGAATTATGAAAAAAATAATATATTTAAACCTCCATGTTTTACTGCACCAGAAAGCAGGCCCTTTAAAAGAAAGACGTTAGTCTCACCGCAAATATGACATACGTTGTCCATTCTCAGTCTTTCTTGAGCAGCGCTCTGCCAAACTGAGGTAGGCTGTCAGAGCCATGTGGCTGTCAGCTGTGCTGGCAAAAGGGAGGGAACATGGAGCGCAGCTTTGGGGTGTTATTCATGTGAACTCTGCAGGTGAAAACCGAGCATTAATACACCACATTGCTACAGCGCAATAACATATATCAGCTGAAACTTTCTGCCTCATCTTATAAAAAGATAAGTTGTTCATTGTCAGGGAAATTGCGAAAATTTTTTTTATTGTTTTATCTCTCTAAACCGATATACAGCTTTGTTTTAAGGAGCGAAATAGGGGGAAATGTACGTGATGTCAAGATATCTAACAACCTTGAACACAAATTAGAAATGCTAAAAGATATCATACTCTAAACTTAGGTACTAGATAATATTGTAGGCATTCATCAATAATCTTAACCGAATAAGACGTGCGTTCTGGGAAACAGATGTATCAAAAAGGAAGCCAAAAAGGAGAGACTGTTGCGGTGAATGCCACTGTGTGCAAAACGGAAGAGACTTCACTGCAGGTTGGGTATGGAAGCAGAGACTCGTTGCTGGCAGGCTCCACCCCCTTTCCTGGAAGCGTCGCAGCTGCTTTCAAGCCAACTGTTCAATCCTATTCATCGTCGAGAGAGGGAACAAAAAAGTGGCTATTTATTAGAATATTGGTTTTGTATTGTTCGAAGCCACACAAAAGGCGCTTCGTTGTGTAAGAAGGGGGCCTTTTGCGGAGAGAAACAATAACTTGAAATTGTCTTAAAAGTCTATCAATAATAAATTTCATTTTCCTTTCTCTCCCTTTCAGTGTGTATTGAGTAAGTAGTGGGATCGGGAGCTGGGCACGAGCGACCTAGGCACACTTAGCCGGTAGAGTTTGGTGGGGCTGGTGGGTTTACGAGAACCGTTCTGGCACATGTTTGCTTAGGAAAAGACATGACAATAGAATTGGGGGTTTACTGTTCCTACACCACTGTCTGCGATTGAAGGACAATGGAACTCGCGTAAGTCTGCATTACATGAATTAGAAATGTTCGCCTGTATGGGTGTAGCCTACTATTATTCTGTATTGGAAGAAGTGAGAAGTAGCCTATCTTTCTTACCACCGGAATATTCTTCTGACTTGATTTGTGTGTTTGTGCGTGCGCGCGCGCGCGTGTATGTGTGTGCGTGCGTGCGTGCGTGCGTACGTGATAGAGAGAGATGCATTATAGAGCTAAATTACAAGCTAGGAATAGATCAACCAAAGAAAATGGATAGTGTTCGTATAGTCTCTTTTTCTGGACCGAAAAACAGGCGTTTCTGTTATGCGCGTGGGCTTGTGTCGGCAACTCGTGTTTCGAGAAAAAGTGAGTCTAAAGTAACCTATATTCATTCGCTTTTTTCTTTCTTGCGGTAAGACTGAAATCATCATTGGAATCTGTAAATATGGGCTCAACTCTAGCAGCACATCCCACAATTAACTAAACACATGGCATTGTTCTTATTGCGCTTGTTTTCAAATGGTGACCCTTTATTTTTATAAATGGTAGGCTGTAGATATGAATGTATTATGCATTTTGACTTCAGAGTAAAGATGTGGTTATTTTTAAACAAATGAATGAACGATTATCCCTTTAATATCCTTAATTAAGATTATGGTCCTCTTTAAATTGCGTGTCACTCAGTCAATTTGACAAGTATTGCCGCAAGCGTTCATCTGAAGAAATCATGTAGGCTAAAGCACGTTGGTTTTGTCATAAAACCAGATTTCCTCCAACTTTGCTGTACAAGTAATTCAATATTGCCTTTCCGACACTTCCGCTGCAATGAACCCCGTTTTAAGAAACGTCACATGCCGCACAACCTTTAGTAAATGTTTGCTTTAGTAAATGCGGGCCAGTCTTTTTTTTTTTTTTTTTGCGCGGATCGTTTAAAACGGTTAATGGCGTGCTGATGTGTTAGTAGGGGAGTCGAGCCACTGAATTAATAGGCGGCTGGTTGTGAAAATGTCGGTAAATTGATCAAGACATAGCCCAAAAGAACTCCGCCGTAGAAACGGGACAGCTGCACCATTCAATGAACCTATTCAACTTCAGTTTATGCTTGTCTCGTTTGAGCTTCCGGTTTGTATAGACATAGAAACTTTAAGTGCGGGATCCTCCATGTAGATTAAAACGGCAGTTGTAGTTAGCCAACATACTTTACAATCTGAAATACGCTACTGTTCTACGGCCTTCAAAACAGTGCTTTAGAAACTTCAAGTATATTATTTTATTATATTTTGCTGATTGTAGAATATCTCGGAAGATTAACACTTGTGTTCTCTGAGTAAAATGTGTACTTTACAATTGCAAACCCCCTTAACAACAACAACAACAACAACAACAACGCGTATATAACTTGCACTGCGAGGCATCCACCGGTGCTTGACAGATGGTGGCCTTCTGAAAAGTTCAAGAGACTATGCATTTACCATAGAGGACTGAGAGGTTAAGAATCTCCAACAGTGTTTTGCAAGCCTCAATCAGTCATTGATTTTACTTTTTTTGGGAACACTAAATGTAGTTCTTCCAAATGATTTCTAATCTTTAAACGATTAGCCATTTTGGGTGAAATTATACAAACAAATGAATAAATTACTGGTTCTAGTTCAATAGAATCGCAGTATATAATTAGAAATTAGAGTGTTTACACCAGAAACCAAGAAAAATCTTGGTTATCAAGGTAAAACATTGTTGCATTATGTATTATTTGACCACACGGTAACAGGTGCATTATATTTGTAAACACTGTTTCCGGAAATTTTTTAATGTACAGAAATAGTTTTTGAGATATTTGAAAACCAGTAAGGACTAGGGGCAGAAAATTCGGCGTTGTCAATCGAATTTAGATGATGCAAGCTGTTGCTCCCTATCGAAGGGGGAGGGGATAACGGCAACGACCCTTGCACCCATCGCGTGCGCCAACAGTAAGTGCATATTATGTAGCAGGCTGGACACAAAGAACAGAGTACATTTCTAACTAAACGCACCCTGACTGGGAAAAAAGACGTGCAATAACATAAAACAATAACATTACATAATAGCAATTGTTCCAAAGCGCGTAAAATGCAACGGAATGGAGCGCATAGGCTATCACGCTCTATGTCCTTAAAATTAAGTGGAAAGGTAAAGTTTGAAATAATTTTATTAAGAGTTTAGTCTTTTCGCTTTTTCTTTCTGATTTGATACAAATGTATATAAAAATAATAATATATCAGTCACTATTCTTCTATTTGTGGTCGTTAGCGTTGTAGTGGCGTATTCAGATAAAACGTGCGTAAAATCTACAAAATCAGTTCCATCGACACATTAACAGTGAAATATGAAAAAATATACATAGGAATAGTGGAAATGTGCATTAAATGCAGCTTTGCGTTGTATAATATAATTGTCTTAACTTCATTTTTGCTAAGTTTAAATCGTATGGACAGCAAATAAATAAATATTTAACATTTGTTAATCTGTGTGTAAAAGCACATTGGTGCAAAGTCTTGAAAATAAATGAACTGATTGAAAATGTAATACTTATTGAACATAAGGTGACCGAACATTTAAATCACGTTATAGCAATGTAAGATTAGATCAGACTGGCTTTAGCCGGATCTTGTAATGTGACCTGAAACCTGGTTTCAAAATGTACTTTAAAACTAAAGACGCAGTTGCTAAACAAATTAGGAAGCTTGTAAAATGTAAGTAATTAATGAATTACTTAATAAATTACTGTACACTGTTCATGCCTAAAAAATGTTCCATTTAATTTACAATATACTAAAATGTAGCGTCTAAATCATTAATCATTTTCGAAGGAGAAGGGCGTGCTCTTTTTAATCAGAGCTTCACACATTAGCGCCGATTTTAGAGCGAAAATCCCATTTAGATTCTAAAACATGAAATTATTATTATTATGCTACGCGATCTGATCATTGTGAAAAATGACGCATGCTGGACAGTTCAATGGAATTTTAGCGCAGCTACAGCTCCTCTGTGACCCTATGTGTTCATTGAAGAAGAAGAAAAAAATCATATAATCTCTGGAAATATTATCGGTGGTGAAAATCCATTTGCAGATCTTATGAGGTAAATTGTATTGCTACATGTGGGCTGGTCGCGTAAAACTGCATAAAGTGGAGCGACTTTACGCATATTTGATATTGAATTGATTAATAACATTATAATTTATAGCTTTTAAATGAAGCATTAGCCTAATTATAAGCCATATACTCTAATATAATAACTACCTTTGAACACATTTTCCTCTAAAATGTTTAAGGAACTTTGTTTTTATCTACAAGTAAAGCGTAGTGTATTGATAACATGTGATTGTACACAACTGAGACTTCAGTAATTATCACGTTTTTAGTTATACTGTTAGACAGTCTTGTTTAACGTGAGGCGTTGCTTGTGTCTGTAGCTTGTTGGATTCACTTTTTATCCGGAGTTTTTCCAGCTGAAAGCCACGGAAAACGCTGCTTGAATATTGACGAGTGTGTGATCGCTGGATGTTGACCCAATTACACAATTCAACGAGGCTTGTATTGAATTATCTCATTCCATATAGTATAAGCATTAGCCTAATTAAAAGCTATAAACTCTGATATAATGATTAAATCGTTAGCTGTGCGGTAGGGAAGGGATATTTTGTTTTCCCTTCAATTAGTAGTTGATTGGGGTTTTCAGAACAGATCAGCTGTGAAATTTGAATTATACGTGTGAGCGTTTCTCACAGTGTGAACTGCGATTTCCAGATTCAACCCTCTCAGGGTTTTCTAGACTAAATTAATTGGTGTTCTACATGAAATAAAAAGCCTTCTAGGTACTTTTATAACGAGTATTTATTCATAGGGTTCTCGAACAAGTGGTAAAGCCTAAGGCATCGTAATCCTATAGTTTTTTTAAAAATCCAGTTTAAGGTCAATTGATATATATATATATATATATATATATATATATACTATGCTCGTATTGCGCACGCATTTTTCACAATGAAGTTGGCCTGCCATTATCGTTCTTTGCTGTGGGGCTTGTAAAAACTGCCCTAAGCTTGTTGTTGTGGAGCGCTGTCTTTCAGCACCAAGGCATGTCCTAGCACCGCTTTATTAACCACCAGCAGACGGCGATGACGCGTGCTCCAACAGCTGCAAAAATGATTTCTTTGATATTCCACAGCCAAATGATGCTTTCACCCCCTTATTATCCAGTCCCCGGACGACACCAAATCGCTCACACGGAAGAAATTCTTACCACGGCCGGTATGAAATTGAACCAATGTTTGCCAAGGTGTGACATTTGATATGAGTGGCTGCTGCGCTTGCCAAGCTATTTAGAAAGACTAGCGTCACGAGGATAAAATAACCAAATTAATTTTACATTAAGTGGTAGCCTGCTGTAACAATGATAGCATATTTAAACTATAATTATAGAGTAAACATATCCCGTTATGTTATTTGTTTGCTTAGATGTGATGTATATGTTCATGTAGAAAAAATACCACATTTATTAATTTAATTGACTCACTTTCATTATTTAAATTGAAATTATTTTTCATTTTCTTAGTTTGACCCGAAAATGAAAGGAATACTGTAAAACGAATACTGTAAAATTATTTTTGACTATAAAACTTTTGATCGTATGCCATCCCCTTCTGTATTATTAACAAAAATAGCCCGAAAATATTTAGAAAATTCTAATATAGTTTCCCACTATAAGCTTCGTGATACAATTAATGTAAGAAAGAAAAACAATTGTGCCGCGATAATATTGAGCAGACAGTTGCAATTTGTATTCGCGTTGCGTCATTTAGCCTAGTATGTGTGCTTGCGGTTTATCCTCATATATCCTCACTACAAGCCACCCTCTATTTGGCAAACATAATGTGCACCGAAGACGGCGATAATTTCAGCGTGCCATTCAGAGCTTGCCTGTGGTAGGACAGAACAAAGAGGGCTCGGCTGGCACGTGTTGTGGGCGTCAGTCACCTGTTTCATAGCAACCGTCACAACAAGAAACCATTTGTAGCTGAAATTTACTCTGCAAAAAGGGTTTCATTGGTTGCGAGTCGTGGGAAATAAAGATAATGATACATATGTAATGCTAATTTAAACGTAGGGAGATTCCAAAATAACCAAAATTTCAACAACACATGAAAGTATAAATGAATCCAAAGGGGGTTGACAATTAGGCGACTTTTATCTGAAAATATACTGGGCCTATAGCTGTCACAGAGTCACAGCTGTCACTCCTGAGCTAAATCTAGCACTCCATTGATGTGATTATATCAGTAATAAATAAAGACATAGATAAATAGCGTTTTTATTTCATCTTCAGGGCAAATGCAATAAGATGAGCGTTCATGTCCACTGATGGAACTACAAACCAGCCTAAATCTAACCTACATCCAAATGTTACACTTGCCCTTCACAACTTGAATTGCGAAATCCAATCAGGTGCCATTACGCAACCCAACGGCAGATTTTAATGTGCACATGTTCTTGTTATTATCAACACACATAGATGTTCGGAATACGAATATTACGTGCAGTTGAAAGCATAATTGAGGTAATGTTTACATAGTAATAAATATATCACTATATGTACTGGTAGCTCTTTAGACTGGCCTGAGTGTTAATATACATATCGTCTGCTAATATTATGTGTTGTTATGTGTTCTATGTAACGTATATATTATCTTAGCGCAGAGCAGCAGGTGGAATCTTTTAGGCCCTCGGCGATAAGGAGACTACTTTTTTGTTCACATTTCTTTTAAATTCTTCACTAATTTTTTTAAGTTCTCGTGACATGGCTACTGTAAACTATTCTGTTGACAAACAGAAAAATATTGTCTCCCCTTGAGTTGAGTGGTTATATACCGTGTGAGTTCACGATCTTAGAGGGATAACAGGTTATTTGTTCCTCAGTTTGCTCTCAAAGCTCTGTTCCGTGTCCCCGAATTATATGTTTCGCGTACTTTACTATAAAATCTGGACATCGTTAGGGTCCAGTCTGGACGCAAACAAATACAAACCTATCATGCAGTCTTTATTTATATTTTATTTGTTGTCACACAACACTTCACATAGATCATTTTCTAGAAGAATTGAAGTGTGGAAATAGCTGCGCGATCAATCTCGTTAGTATATTTCATAAAAATCTTTACATCATGCATAGGGTACTTTACCTGGCAGAGACGAACGTTTCTAACTCCTTTATTAATATTTACCTTCCGCGCGAAAGGCCAGAGTGACCCCCGTCACACTCCTCCCACTGGTTAGTTCTCGTCTCTCTATGTCACCTGACCAACTCCATGCAAATCACATCATTTCTAAAACGCCATTGGTCGCCTCCAGCACATTTAATGGCTGTCAAAGCGCATCACATGGCTGCCGCACTATTAACTTCTCTACCCCGTAAGAGAAAGTAGCTCAAAGACGCTTTTCATCACAGTGGATGTGAAAAAGAAGTGGAGACGGAGAACAGTCCAAAGAAGTATCATTATCACACTGGATTATTTGACTTTTTTATTTTTGTCCTTCTATTTTTTGTGGAGGCTTGATCTGTTGCGCCAACTGAGCCGGACGCGTCGAAACTGAATGTTTCTCTGTGTTGGTTGAAACATTAAAGCCAGGTGAATGTATAGCATGATGATGGAAACGGACCTGCACTCCCCAGGACCGCAAACCAATACAAATTCGGGCCAAACGTTGCCAAACAACGGGAGCAAAGCTAATCAAGACCGAGTAAAAAGACCTATGAATGCATTTATGGTTTGGTCTCGGGGCCAGCGGAGGAAGATGGCACAGGAGAACCCCAAAATGCACAACTCTGAAATCAGTAAGAGGCTGGGTGCGGAGTGGAAAGTTATGTCTGAGGCGGAAAAGAGACCCTTTATCGATGAGGCAAAGCGGTTACGGGCCATGCATATGAAAGAACATCCGGATTACAAGTACAGACCCAGGAGAAAGACCAAGACGCTGCTCAAAAAAGACAAATACTCTTTAGCCGGCGGTTTGCTAACCGGGGGTGGCAGCGGAGGAGGTGTTGGTCTTGGGGTCGGGGTGAGTCTAGCAGGAGTCGGACAGAGGTTAGACAGCCCTGGTAGTCACGGAGGCACAGCTAGTACCGGCTATGCACACTTAAACGGCTGGGCAAACGGCGCCTATTCGGGCCAGGTGGCGGCGGCAGCGGCGATGATGCAAGAAGCGCATATAGCTTACAACCAGCACCCCGGCAGCGGGGCGCACCATCACCACGCGCACCACCCACACAACCCCCAGCCCATGCACCGCTACGACATGGCCGCTCTCCAGTACAGCCCAATCTCGAACTCCCAGACCTATATTAGCGCCTCTCCGTCGGGATACGGCGGGATATCCTACACACAGCATCAGAACTCGAGTGTCGCCACTTCGGGGTCTCTCGCCACGTTGGGGTCTCTGGTGAAATCGGAACCAAGTGTAAGCCCTCCGGCTACCACTCACTCTAGAGCTCCTTGTCCAGGGGACTTGCGGGAAATGATAAGTATGTATTTGCCCACGGGGGAGGCTGTTGACCCGTCTGTTCAAAGCAGACTTCATACATTACCACAGCACTATCAAAGCACGACAGCAGGGGTAAACGGAACGGTTCCACTGACACATATTTAAAAAATAATAATAATACGATAATTCAACCTGCAGCGAGCATGAGAAAACTCGTAACCAAATATTTACCTCTTTTTAAAGGTCTTCACCTACCTACCTTTTGTACAGAATGTTTTGGTGTTCTTGTAAATTGAAGGTACACAATATTTTGTTTGCCTTTTAGAAACAGATACGATATTGCAGAAAACATATTAGGATGGATTGTTTTATTTTGTCGACACCTGTTAAATCTAAGTTTACTTTAATTGAAGGCAATCCAAAGTTTTGAAGCCAATGCGCTGTTTCAGTGTGTTCAGTGTATCTATTTACCTCGATTTTCTTTGCAGATTCCCATGAATTTTCCTAACTAACAAAACCGAATATGGTCCCGTGTATTGAATACACATCAAACATGTTTCACAAGTTAAAGTTTTTTCTTTTCCATTTTACACATGCGTTTGTAAATGTAAAATTCTGCATCTGGATTTTCATTCTGTTGTAATATTTCTTGCAAATTGTATATAAGTTTTGTAATATCCTAGAAGTTGTCAAGAGAGTGCAACTGTAAATAGTTTACAAAATGCATTTCTGCCAGAAAAGAACGCTATCCTGATATTGCGCTGAATTATGAGTTAAATAAATTTTGCATATATGTTTCCCTGGTTCTGGAAAAAAGTGTAACACATTTCATTGTTTGTCTTATTTTGTGTTATGAATGCGAATGCAATTCAGTTTAAGAACATGGTCATTTTAAATCAACTCTTAGGCTATATTCCCTCTCTGTAGACAGAATTTCTCCGCTACACGCGCAATGTAGTGTAGCCTGTAGTGTCAATATTCTGACCTTCAATTTGAAAACAAACCGATTCTTTGAAGTGATTGCGAGAAACATGAACTTCATATAGAAAACACAAACTTACTAGTACCCAAAGCAAGAATCTAACAAATGGCAACGGCATGTAATTACATATTAGTCAGTAATAATTGTTACTGATTAGTCAGTAATGATCGACATAATTATTACACAGCTCTGGCAGCTTTGAGCTTTGGTTTATAATGGATAGGCCTTGCGAGCCAAAGGGAACATCGATGAAAAATAGCCGCAAATAAATAATTTATTTTAATGAAATTAATATAATTTTAATAATCAAATTATTATTAAAATGTATATTCATTGATAATTTTCATATAGCCTGTAATTTATGGTAGCCAAACTGATTGACATGTCAGATCAGAAGTTTAGAAATATGTGTGATTTGTATGAGTTATTATTATTATTATTATTATAATTATTATTATTATTATTATTATTATTATTATTATTATTATTATTATTGCTGTTGTTGTTGTTGCTGTTGTTGTTGTTGTTGTTATTGGCTTGTGTCAAATTTATGATAGCCTATAAATGTAAGCAGATTTTTGAAAGTACTGATTGTTACACACACGAATCCTAAGACAGTGTCTTTAAAGCTAAGCAATTCAGTTACACTGTGATGGGTAAATGTTATTTTATGATACATTTTTGTTTTTCAGTTTAGTATCAATACGATTTTACGAGTAGGCCATTCTGTTTAGAGTTGTGAAAATTACAGTAGCCAATTTCTGGGTAATACGATCGTTATGCAAACTGAAGGCTCTTTGCTGATTAATCATAATTCTCTTGGAAGTGTTACATTTGTTTGTAAAGTGGACAAAGTCTTTGTAATGAAACTGTTATTGACAACGTGTTTAATCACTCACTTTGAAGGTACGAATCTAACTGAGTTTTTAAACGGTTCCCATTCTGTTGACATTGGTTCCAACGCATCAGCATGTTGATTTAAAAAGGAATCTTCGTCTTTTGCATTTACTTAAAATATTTGAAACAAACAGCGTGCAGCTGATACATGAATTAAAATGTTAAATGAATTGTGCCACCGCATTTTTCACATCATGAGAGAACAACGAGAGAGAATAAACTAATTACATACAATTTCTGTGTTTTACATTTTTCTACGTTTCCAGCTGATAAGAACCTTAAAGGAAATTAGGCATATCTGTAGGCAACAACACTGTTCCAGTTTAAAGGTCTTAATAAAACGCGTTTAAACACGCGCATGAACGTACTATGCAAGCGTTGCCCAATTTGATTAACAAAACACAAAATACCATGTAACAATTGGTGAGTGCGAATACGCTCATGTCCAGCTAAAACATGTAAACGTACACTATAATTCCAACCTGCTTTTCTAGAATATATTTGTCGCCAAAAAAAAACTAATGCTAAAGTTTTAAGAAGATTCCGTGTTTTGCGAAAGAACACGTTGGTTTATCAATATGATCCCCGCCGTCTCCTTCTGTTTTATTCGTAACATGTATTCGGCGTTGAAACAAAATGAAGTCATTTTATTGGTTATATATTTATATACGTGTGGTGAAGGTATCTCTATATGGTAATAACATTTTTTTAACTGTAACTCGCCTGTCTCTTTGGGAACCAGAGGTCAGAGTTTAAGGCCTCAGCCTTGATCTCTAGCTACACAAAGAAGTTCCAATTGAATATGGAGTGCGGCAGATACAAAGAAAATCACATCATTCTCTGATGGATGGACTCTCTAATGATACAAACTGAGCTATGGGGTACACGAGCATTTGTATTTTGTTTTTTTGTTTTTTATTTTAGATTAGGTATTTACCATTTGTGTCCCAAACATAAATTGAAACACTAATTAAATATTTTAATATATAGCATACGTTGACCTTTTTACATTCGACAAAATATAGGCTATGAAATTCTTTGAATAAGGTGGCCGTCAAGAAAATTTTGTTCGTACTCTGATGACTGTCATCAGGGATTAAGATGAATGAGACCCGTAGTGGAGAGTGTTTTTGTGTCAGAAAGAATAGGATTAGGAGCCAGAAGGACTAACCCTGGGGTCAGCGGCAAGTCAAAGTCTTTCACGATTACCGACCGGAACAGTGATGTCATCCCGTGAGTTCCACCGCAACAAGTGGCACAACGAGGATTCAACCCGGCCTTCTCCGATGTTAGTTTACGATCTGTATATGGAGTAGTGTACTCTATGCACGCGAAATTTAGAAGTAATTTAATTCACAGGGTGCAGGACTTTAATTTTATATGTTAACTTTCTATGAGGATTCGACTTCTCCGATGTCATCTTACAATCAGGCTACTCAATGCACACGAAATGTAAACGTAATTTAATTCACAGGGTTCCGGACTTTCATTGTGTGCGTGTGCGTGTGTGTGACTGTGTGTGTGACAGAGAGAGAGAGAGTGAGAGAGAGAGAGAGAGAGAGAGAGAGAGAGAGAAATGAAAGAGTTTATTCATGCCATCCCTCTTATTTTCTTTTACTTTTGTCTTGTGTGTGAGTGTGTGTGTGTGTGTGTGATAATGCTAATAACCTATATATTATATTATGAAATTCGCATATGATTTAGAACAGCAGTAATGTATTGGTTAACGAACATCATAATAAAATAGCACAAAATTTCAGTTTCACTAAACTACCAGTTTTGGAAATGGTTTTGAAAATCTCTGCTATAAATTGGAATAATACTTGTAGCTACATAGGCCGACAAATAATGCAGTTTATTTTTTGTTCTTTTTGTCCTGAAACACATGCAAATCTGACAGCAGTATGCATTTCACTGACCGTTTGTTCTGAATCATAGTTATTATACCCCATGGATGTAGACTAATGAAATGTGGTCAAATATTAAATTGTTAATATAGGCTAACATTAAAGGCACCACTGTTTAAGTTTTTTAAGAGTTTATCCGTTGAAACTCTTTGAACATTTTTCGCAAATATTTTAATTCGAAATTCTTTGATCCAGTGCTCTTGTGCTTATTGTTAGTTCTTATACATGTATGCAGTTGAAAGAGACGTGCGTGATTTTCTGTAATCTGATATATTTCTAAAATTGAATGAGGAAGTTTGCATTATTATGTTATTATACATAGAGCTAAAGTTTTTTATTTTTTCCTGCTTTTAAAATGCCTTTTCTACGGTTTCCATATAGTACATATATTGTACTATTTGGATACGCGTCTTTTTTCACAAAGGAAATCAGATCGAAAATACAATATTTGGCGGCCTCAATTGCCTATGATCGTATGCAGAAAATAAAGTATATTTTTGTACTTGAGAATATCACCGAGTACCTACACACCTATGAGAGAGGACTACCAGTACAACTGCTATTTGCGTCTAATCTGCAGACATAAAGCTGCACGGATTTGCATTGAAAACACAAAGGAGGAGTAAGTCATGGCACTCCGCCAAATAAAAGAGAAATGTTCCGGTAAATTTCGCCAAAATAATTTACCATGTTATAAAACTGGGAAAAAGGATGGGACGCTCGCCTTATCTTGTAGGCGCCGATATATTCCGTACTAAGAAGCCATCACCGTTGGCTCCCATTTGCTATTTGTAAACCCCGATCTCTTGCACTCGGTGTCCTAAATGTGGATAATTAGCATCAGTTTATCACGCCTCTGCATATTTTCTCTTCCCACCAAAAAAAGCGCTCTCTGCCATTGGTTGCCATTCTGTCACAGAAGATTACAGAGACAGATTGCACAGAACGAATGTGCTGAACGAGATTAGAGAGGAAGAGAAATAACAACTGGGCCAATAAATTCCTCGCGAGGGCCTTATCGTGCAATTACACGTTGACATGTTTAACAATCTTGCAGCCTCTTAATCCACTGCTCTTCCAAGAGCTGAAATGCTGTGCCGCTCTATCTGCTATGCATTCTTCCAGTCGTTTAAGCACCAAGATGTTGGTTTAAATTCGCAGTTCGTGTAAAAGGAGACCGACAGCAATGCCAACTTTATAGGAAACTTTCTGCCCTTTGCTGGGAAAACAAATTACAAGGAAAATTTCAAGGACAGCAAATCACCCATGCCTATGAAACTGTCCCGTTGCCGGAAAAATACGTAAATTGTGACCAAACAAGAATTCTGTAATGTACTTGCGCTGGACAGTTAGACAGCTTTTTGGACAGATGCCCATCTGTCAAGCGTTTTTAGGCGAGGGAAAGCACCACAAAAATAATTAAGAAGCTCTTATGTCTACAAGAACGGCACAACCAGTACCGCCTATGGTACTCATAAAATGCAACATTAAATGTTTGACAAAAAATTAATGCACTGATGCGACAAGAAAATAATGTGGACAACCTTGATTGTGCACAACATTGCAAAACGTTTTCAGGCTGCCCGCACCGTGAGTGATGAGGGAATTGTATGCTTGCCTTGGTCATTTGTTAGAAGAGTTCTTGAACTTTTTTTCTCTTCCCTCCGCTGCGGGTTCGCGGTAGCGAAGCCTGTGTAGGAGTGATTGTGAGCGACTCTGCTGGAATTTGGCAGTGCCGGGGTTTGGAGAGCCGCCCCACGCTGACTCCCATTCAGACGGCCAGCTCGCTGTGAGGTTGGGAAGTTTCTCTGTGCTGCGAACTCAATGGCTTCTCAAAGCCGATTACAAGCCTCAGAGAATTCCTGAAGGGACCGAGCAGCGACGCAGGTGCAAGGGAGCTGAAGGAACCCTTCAGAATAGTGGCAAAGTGGGACAGGCCTGGAAACGCAGGGACCACACAAAACCAAGCGCACCCCGGGAATCACAGGGGCTTTGGGGATAAGGGGTGAAAAAAGCAAAACAGAGGGAGAGAGATAGCTTGCACATTTATAAATTACCGACCACATGGGAATTATTGGACAGAAGGGAAGCGATGTCTAAAAATTAAAAATGAAAACATTTATAACAAATGGCTCCCTAATCGGCAAAGTTCGTGTGCATTTTTGTGAATCACAGCATCTGCAACAGAATGGCTGTATAACACTAATCAATTCGATGAACAGAATATATCTACAATAGTGGTTGTTATCAAAACTGTGTTCATTTATTTATCACAGGTGCAGAGAGAGAGGGAGAGGGAGAGAGAGAGAGAGAGAGAGAGATAGAGAGAGAGAGATATTGGGGGTGGAATTACAGTTGCATTTAATTTTTAAGACAAACGTCAAATCAATTCTAAAACATTTGCTAGAACATCCACAGCTCCGAACTAAACATTCCATCTCAGCGTGTCCTACCACCGAAAAATGTCATCTTGGACTTTATTGGTACATTCTACATTCTACTGTATTTTTACTGTCACCACCACCGTTGTTGCTGCTGCTACTACTAGCTTATTACTACTACTACTGCTACTAATAATAATAATAATAACAACAACAACAACAACAATAATAAACATAATAATTATACGAAGAAAAGATTATTATTATTATTATTATTATTAGTTGTAGTAGTAGTAGTAGTATAACCGGTATATTATTATAACCGGAGCATAGCCGAAATCAATGAATCACTTCTATTTCAGCCGAACATGCTACTCTTCGTATTTTATTTCCCTGAGTTCCCATTTGCTTATGCAGGCATAGGCTACAGTATGCTATTTTTAAATATAGGTAATTCAGTAAAGAAACGACCGACCTTCGCAGGACATAGCTAATGCTTCTGGAGTAAGGCTTTTACATTTCG
Source organism: Anguilla anguilla (assembly GCF_013347855.1). Taxonomy (NCBI): domain Eukaryota; kingdom Metazoa; phylum Chordata; class Actinopteri; order Anguilliformes; family Anguillidae; genus Anguilla; species Anguilla anguilla. Next base: position 24,419,045 of record NC_049215.1, on the reverse strand, counting down.
TAAATGGCTGAACATTTTTGAACATTTTCCTTGTGGATCAAGTTGAGATCTCTTTTTGACATTAAAAGAGAAGTGTTCGTGTTAAAGAATGGAAAGAAGAAACGCAATTCCAAGTGAAAACCAGAATTTTTAAATTGCGCCGGGTACAAAAATATCGTTCAAATCAAACATACACGTCTAATGATTTCATAATTTGAAAAGACGGAAAAAATCTGAAAACACCCATGAAGTGATAAAATGTACAGAAGGAAACAGCATGGCTTCATTGCGGATTTTCTTGTTAGCATTTGACATACTGGTACAGTGTTTCATTCCAACTGTAATTGCACTGCTTACAAATCACTATCAGCGATGTGCGTTTGCATCTTGGCCAGCAAAGGTTCTCGCACCAGGACCGCATATTTAATTGGAACAGTTTCTAACTATCAATTACTTAGGACAAACAGAAGATCCCAGAGGAGCAGTAATCATACTGCCAGCAGTACGCCAGTTTCTCATTTCCGCAACAGTGAATATTAATAGGAGGGCAGAGATACATAAGGAATTAACTGGGCTTGGGATTTCGCGGTTTCTTGTCCACCAGAAGACAGACTGCTTTTGCTTAACTCGGTTAACGACAACTTCTTGCACCAAAATAGTGTCTTCTCCAATTACTGTCTCCGTATTATCATTATTATTTTTAAAAAAAACAATTACTTATATTTACATGTCTTTGCTTCTCTTGTTGTAGCCGAATTGTTATGGTGAATTCACTTCTACTTTGTTAAAATGGCCATTTTAACCGATGCTAAAAGCGCTATCAAAACAAAAAATAATCAGCTCATTTATAAAATATTTTCAAAACGTGCACTCTTTCGTTCTGTAGACACAATCATAACATGCTCACTGTGTCCGTATGAGACTAATTCCGATTGCGTCTGTCTTAAAAATGTGACCCAGTTTACTTTTGTCTGTGCATTTAGGTAAATGCAATCTTTAAGAATTAAGCAAATCGCGATTTTGTCTCCCCAGCCATCTCAATCACTGTTAGATTTATATCAGAACCTAGGACCGATCTGGAAAGGAGGGTTCTTTCCTCCTCGCCGAACATAAGCAGAAATCATCGTCTGGGTCGGATGAAAACTAATATACACCAAAACTATAACTAGCTATACATAGGCTACATACATACACTCTCAGACAAAAAGGTACACACTCTTGTCATATAGGATGGTACCCGGTAGGTACATAAAATTGTACCCCTGGGCAGCAATACATAATTAATTTGTACCTTTTTGCTGGTTAAATGTACTTTTATTACACAAATAGAACATTATTGTAGTTTCAGTTTGTATTCGAGACATACGTTTCTTAAACAACAACAATGTACCACCACTGTGTTTTTATTGCTGAGAGTGCACATACGTGCATACCTGCATACGCGCGCGTGTGTGCCTGTGTGCGTGCGTGTGAGTGTGTTAAATGGTAAATACGTTTAAAAAGTAGACTACAGCATTAACCCTTCTAAGATCACCATTACTTTAAGCAAGTTATATTATTACATGAGAACCGGGCTAATGGAGAGCCCAACTGTCTAAAGAAGCCATGCCTATTTGCCCACAAATGACCTGGCTACTACAGCCCACGAGGGGCAAGAGTGGCAGCAAACAGCTTTAACGATTCTGTGTAAGCGGCATATTTTTACGTTCCCATGCACATCCTAGAGTTTGCCAAATCCGTCACTTCTCCTCCCCGCCCTACCTGAGCCCTGTCATACCCACCAATTTGGGTGATAAAAGAACAAAGGGCGGTCCCACGGACCGGCCACGGTAGTCAATCAACCAGAACAGCCTATGCAAATGGTACAGAAAGGCGGGCGGATTGCGAACAGGGATCCCAATTGTTTGGCAAATTTCACAGCACCACGCAGCTGCCACTCTAAGTTGTCCGGGACGGTCTCCTCAGGCCTGGTTTGAATTTTCCAGTTGACCGAGGGAAAAACAGAAAAGGCAACGAATTTGACATAATAGCCTACTTTATGAACAAGAAACAACAAGTGGCCCGTTAGGCTATGGCTGACTGGTGGAATAGTTAAGTCATAAAACAAGAAAAGCTTTCAAAGTCGCCATTAATGTAGCCCTTTGCTTTATCTACAGGCTTTGATTCTTAGCCAATGGTGTTTGGGGGCTCTGAGAGGTAGCCTATTCGTTTGCGCGCAATACTAATTTTCATGCAGAGCATGTAATCTCTACATACTGACACCGGCGCGACGTTTCCTCTTCCCTTCTTAGTGGAATGCCTTTCAGTAGCCTATTAGTGACACTCTTACCTTACAAACCACTTGAACTGTACTAATCTCCCATCCGATACTGTTAGCGGGACAATTCTAAAATAGTCAGGACAATAGGATGCGTTTTAGGCTTTTAATCTTTGTTTGCCAACACTACAAAACATCTACTTTGTATACGTGTGTGTGTCCGTGTGATTATGCGTGAGAATGTAGGCTACCAGTTTTCCTGGAGCTGTCCAAGTGCTGAAATAAAGGAAATGCACTTCTGAAAGTAAAAAAGATGAACATATAATCGTGTGCGTTTCTGGGTACTACCATTCGGGGACTCAGGCCTCTTTAATGAAAAAGTAAACGACCAATGACTATAAGTTACGCATGATGGCATGGAGTTGTGCAAAATTATTCAGAGAAAAAAAGTACATTTTGTCCAAGTTCCTTTATCTGTCCGAACAGGCCTCCCACAGCAGCGTTAATGTGGCATGAAATCAAGTTCGATATGTTGCCTATTTCTGGAGCATCGGTTTGAAGTCTGTCCTTGTGAATAGAGAGGCAACCCATTAGGCTTCCAGTGGTGGACGGGAAATCCGAATTATTCGTAATGAAGAATTGAATCATTGACTATTTTTGAACTAGAGATATTCTACATTTGAATTTCGAGACTCGACTTGGAAACTCAGTGTAACTCAACAGATGTGTTCTGTTGCATTTTCTGGGCCACTCAAAATAAGTTTGTCGGTTGACGTGCTGAGACGGCATGAGCATGCCTTCATGCGCAGCTGGTGTGATGGAAGCACAGCCATTGACTGAATGCCTTAACCTACTTTTTAAAGCAAGAGTCCTATTTTTTCTGTTATTTCAGGTGATAATGACGACGCTTCTATAGTTGGTAATGATGACAGATCCCGAACCTTACACTGAATTCCTGACTGAAGGCAAATATGTTGCGCAAAATGGGCTGTTGGAAAACTAGGTCCATAGACAACATCGGACTGCAAAATCACATAAACTGTACGCAAATTCTTATAAATTATTTTATTTTTTAGTTTAGTTGGACAACAACTAAGGATATTTAACGCCAAAGCTGGGTGTGCACATTAAATAAACAGAAAATATCGTGCTACCTCATAACCGCGAAAGTACAGGCTATAATTGCCCAGTTGCTGTTACAGTAAATGTTATGTGGTGTTTTCCGTGCTCCTTTATTGGGAATGTTCTATACGATGTGGATCCATGGCTGTGTTGGCAAAGCATCCTCTGTATCCCGATTTCTTATTTCCGTAGCTTGTATGATAGATATAGATATAGATATACTTTTATTGAACCCCGTGGGGTAATTTGTCCTCTGCGTTTGACCCATCCTAGTTACTTAGGAGCAGTGGGCAGCCACAGTGCAGCGCCCGGGGACCAACTCCAGTTCTGAGGCCAGTGCCTTGGTCAATGGCAACTGATCTATGTATGATTTTGATAAGTCATTATTTAATGACCCCATTATTTCTTGTCTGGCTTGGTTTGCAGGTTTCTATGGTGTTTTGATTCTCAGCCGTTCCTAGACACCAGCACGCCACAGAGAGATATCCTTGCTGTACACGTAAAGGGTGTTATTATGAATTTGTATAGCCTAGTTCTTTTGGTCCAGTGTCCAAAGTAATGTGCATGCGGACACAAATCACGAAGACTGCCATTGAATAGCTACTAGGCTATACGCGCAGGGTGAAAAATTTAAATGCATTTTATTTTATTTTTTTCTTAATTTTGTTTTAGTTCCTTTTCTGTTTTCAGTACCAGAAAATCCACCTGTGTTGTCTCATATAATCCTGTTAGTTGTGTAATTAAATGTTAAAGGAGAGATTTGCGGTTTATAAAAGTTGATTTTAAATAAGGCAGAAATTATATTTCACCACTGAAAGCGTTTGTCAGCGAATATAAGGCCTATTTTCTATGCACAAAGCTGTAATAACGTACTTATCCCATCAGATTGTCCGTGTTACAAAAACCGAAAGCCAGTAGCAGTGTTCATCGGAGAACAACTAGAGGTGACGTTATTGTTAATTGATTTATCACGGTTCTTTTCCATTTGAACCGCCGTTTTTCTGTGAATGAAATATTAGCGACTCAATAATGATAGCAGCTAATGAATTAGTTGCCTATTCATTTCGCCCACATGTGAACGCATTGTTTGAGGAAACGTGAATATAATTTCAAATGGCGCGAATGAGGTAGTGCTGTAAAACCATTAGCGCGGATCGTGGCTCTGCCAGTATAAATCTAGTTTATATCAAGCACAGATGCGCAAATTGTAACTTTTTTATGGACTTTTCACGTTTTGCAGCCTATGTACTGGTTCACTCGCCAACCGATGGATTTCGTGCTCTGATTGATTGTTCGCCAAAGTGGCAAATTGACTGGCCTTGCCCATCTGGAATGGCCTCTCCTGGGATCATCAATCGTACAACACAGAAGAGAAAATAGGTTTTCGTTTTTACAAGCTCTCTGACCCTTTGGAGACCTGCAGTTTACTCAAGAGTCAGTTGGCAAACAAATTCTTCCACTCCATATGACAACACGCGCACACTTCCACACATGAAGAGTGCATTGTGAAGGACAGTTGCTATGGGAAAAGCGAAAATAAACCTACCATGTAGACAATTCTAAAGAGCGTCATTTTAATTTCTATACACTTAATTGTGTGATGGTTTTTACCTATTCAGTTCTGAAGCCTCCCTCCTGTTTTGTGGTCTATTTTTTCTGCGTCGCCGGTTCTCTTTCCTTTGAACACTTATGTATTTTTAAAGTAAAAAATGTATACACACATTATGTATGTCAATAGATGTGACTTTAACATGTTTGAGGTACTTAAATATAAGTCACTAATACGTCTTTTGAACATGTACTTAGATGTGGAGTGGTATGCGAGTGTTCTCCCTTCATTTGGGGAGTTCTGATAATTAATAGCATCCCCATGTTTAAGGAAATCTTTATCCAAACATTTCAAGTCTACCCAGTTAATTAGTCAATGCATTTTACTTCCTACACCCATTCTTAAAAGGTGTGTTCAAACATGGAATACATTTTTAATGTGTCATATCAATAGTGTAAACTTGAGGAAGTGTACAATCTAACAAACACATTAGCCAGTAAAAGTTGGTGGGACAAAAGTCCAGGATGAGATGGTAAAGGTGAGCTGTCTACAGGTAGATGATTCACAGGCCTGTGTTCCTCAGGGGCCTGTCTTCCAAGCAGTCTTCCAAGCAGAACTCAGAATGGCATGGTCTCAGATGGTTGTAGTGGATCACATGTGTATGCTGATGGTCAAGCAGGTACCTTATTCAATAGGCCACACCGGGGTTCTCTTCAGTTGCTCCAAGGCATTCTAGAATCTCAAAAGGACCTTTCCAACATGATGACAGTTTGTGGTGAGCAGTTGTAGAGTCACTGATCTGCGAGCACATGGTTAACATGCTTGTCATAGAATATCTTCTGCTGATGATAGGCAAAATCCCTGTTCTCTGTGGCTGCTCCAAGAGCAGAATGCAGCTTCTGAATCAGGCATGCAGCATAACCTCTGGGGACCCAGGTATTGAAGAATACAACTGTGGTCAGGAGTCCAACAATATGCTGGCGGGCAAATGAGCTTCTTGACCGTGTGTTTGAAAAAAAAAAAAAAGGAAGAGTAAAGCCAGTGGAAGAGTGAGGGCTGGCGTTGTAAGCTAGAGCAACTTGATTAAGCTATTCATCTCACTCACTTGACTGTTGAAAAAGCATCTTGACGTGTAGGTTGATCAGCATTCTGTCAAAATGCTCTACTATACCATCACATTGTGGTTTAAATGGGTCGGTCCTTGTCTGCTTCATGTGCAGCAACTCACAAATGCTTTTGACCAGATCGGACTCAAAATGGCATCCTTAGTCTGTGTGTAGTGCCTCAGGGATACAATGTCCCCTAATACTTTTCAAACAGACACTTGACAACCATTGTGGACTCCTGATCTTCCATAGCTTACAGATTAACATACTTAGAGAAGTAATCCTGAACAGCCAATACATATCTGTTGCCTCAACTCATAACAAGGAGTTCCAGAATGTCAGTTGCCACCTTCTGGAATTGTGCTGTCGCATCCACAGTCCATTCCACTGGCATCACAGTAGATACACTTCTTACAACAGGATCATATGTCTCTTGCCATGAAAGGCCATTGGCACAACTGTTGTGCTTGTTCAAGGACCTTTTATATGACCCGTCATCTCAAGGACGTTTTAGGGACATCTTTTGGATTCACCTTGGCCCAAAGTGGAGACTTGTGTAGGATGATATTAGAGTACCACTGAGGGCGCACAGTGCCCAGTGGCACTGTCTTTGCCGTGATCAGCTTGATTTTGGTAGCAAAGTGTGTGTGGGGGAAGGGGGGGGGGGAAGTTACAGTTACCCAGGATGACCAGTGCCTCACCACAGGTACAGGCTGCCAGAATTACAGTTTTTCAGAGGACTGCTTAATGTGCTCCCCTAGCATCCCACATTGCACTTCTGGGGACCAATCGCTAGCTCTGACGTCTCCTACCAATTTGCCTGGGGTCGTGAAACACCCACTTGCCATGTGGGGCCACCTGCACGCTTGCACGCACACAAACACACACACACACATACACAAATGACATGCACACACACACCTGTATATATACATTGGCTGTATCTGTATATATTTTTTCTTTCACTTGTCCAAGAATTATGGGATATGCCTTGGAGGGACTCTGCCTGTGTAATTTGCTATTAGCAGGTGAGTCAAACTATGCATTTTTCTCCTCTTTCCATTTGCCTTTTCTCCCTTTTCATCCCTTCCCTGCCTTTTCAGGGGAGCTGACAAAAACATAAAGGCTTCAAATTAACGTCAATTATGACGCCCGGCTGTGTAATTCAGCGTGTTATTTTCCACAAGGGAGCTGGATGAGAGTGCAGAAGTCGGTGCGGCAGGTACCCCAGGGGATGGCTGATTAACACGTGATAATCCCCTCCCCCGCAGGTTAAAGTGAAGGACGCCCCCGGGGCCCACGCTGCCCATTGATACCCACGTGGTGCTGATTAGCTCTGCGCTCCCAGCTGCCACCTGTGTGCCATGCGTCGCCAGGGACGACCACGCGCGCCAACCACCGGTGATCACCATTGTGAAATGACCCCACACTTCTCCCAAAGAAGTGGGTTCCAAACTAACTCATGACCCAGTTTATTAGCAAATAATATTTTCCCCGACCAGCCCCTTCATAAAATGCTGCCTTCTGTGTTCGAATACAGAATTCTAATGTGTTTAACATATGTCAAAACAGCTGCGCATGCATGAGTAGTGATGTGTGCATAACTAGAGCAGTGTTTAATTTGACTGGTGGGTGCCTACAGGCAATGCATAATATAAATAAAACTTTGTTATTCACACGTATCTCACACTGGATAGGGGTAGGCGGCGTGCCTGGGGGGTGACAGCATACACAGAGCCCCAGTGATGAGAAATGACCTCACACATTCACACCCACTGGGGGCTGTGCGCATGTGGGCTATGGGGGACTGAGGGGATGGTGCAGTGGTCAGGCTGTGGATGACGGGAAGGCACTCAGCCCCTCAATGCTGATCATTTAAGTTTTCAACACAAGTCCTCCTATGAAACCCAGCAATGTGAAAGGGTTTAATATGGCTTATGGTATAAATGTCTTTAGTTAACAGAGAAATGCCTCGGGTTTCCTCACTTAGAGTAACATCTTGAAGCAATTTTCCTTTTAGTTTGTTGTTCTATTCATTTAAATTAAGAAATGTTCATAATTTGAATGAGTGAAAAGCCAACAATGCTGTGTAAGTGTGTAAATTCAGGACTCAAGGATCAGGGGAAAGCACAATTTCTGATAGATTAAATATGGAGCTAAAGGTCTCCATGGATACGGACCAATCCAGAAAGGAGGAAACTGGTCATGGTGCATGTCACCTGCCCAATTCCTGATTGCGCCAGAACAGCAGTGACCCATTTATCCACAAATAATAAAGATTGCTAGTTGCAGCAATTGTGAAGCAAATGCAGTTTTCAGATTTCTTGGCCTGTAAATCACACACACACACACACACACACACACACACACACACACACACGGCCAGTTCCTGATGTGTGCACATTTATGTTGGTGTGTGTGTGTGTGTGTGTGTGAATGGGAAGCTGTAGGATTTACTTAAGTAGGGAGGCGTGCTCGTCAGCGATACTCCAGCTGGAGATTTCCTCAGACACCCACCTCCACTCACAGCCTGCCTTGATCCACTTTCATAGTGATTATTACACTGGCCGCAGCAAGGAAATCTCTGTCGTGACAAATGAGCTATGGATCCAGGATTAAGACATGGTGAACACAACAGTCAGGAAGTGTGTGTGTGTGTGTGTGTGTGTGTGTTCCTGCATGTGTGTGTGTGTGTACTTTTGCATTATTGCCTCTTAATCAGGCTCAGTGCTTAGCACTGGGTCCTCTGATTTATGCTTCTTTTTACTCCCACACTTAGTTAGTTATTTATTTATTGTTTTGTTGTTTTGAGGGATCAACTGTACTGCTTGTCAGGAGAGATTCTTGTGTCAGGCCTGCAAAAATAACGCGCTATCTGTCAGTGAAAAACAAACCGATAAAGGCAGAAGCGGTGTCAAAGCTACTGCCTATGCATAAACCAGTGGAAAAATAAACTGCGTTCATAAACAGTGACTTTCACCACATATTTGTAAAACACCCTGCAGCGGTTTGATACAAGTACAATGTTGACCATGTTTGCAAGTGTTACGGTTGAAGTTTAAGTTGTTTTTGCTAATTCAGTACATTTACACTGGACGCAGTTTTAGGAAGAGCTTCCTGATTCTGTCTGCAATTCAGCAATTAGCTATGGTTGTCAAACCTGCTTTTATCAACATTTTTATAACCGCAATAAATTCATTATATAATGTGTCATACTGAAAATAAATAAATGCTTTACTATATTTCAATGATAAATCAGGATTTTGGTATGAAAAGTCACAGATTTCTTCACTGCAAAGAGGCTTTTTCATGCTGGCATATCAATATGAGTCTCTGTGAAACATGATGCATTGGATCAGGTATCTTTCCCTGTCTCACTGGCCCCTGTGTTTGTATGTGGGAGGTGGGGCTATGTTTGTGTATTGGTGTGCAAATGTGGAGTCCACTTCTGGGTATTTACTCTGAGATCTTCTCTGAGATTTAACCTCTCCCTTGAGACAAAAAGTACCACAATATGCCTTAAATCTTGGGTAGGATGCAGAATTTTAATACCTGGAAAATTATACTGTTATCCATCTTTTAAGACTCCACAAAGCCCAGCTTTACCTCTCTTCATCTGATTTCACATAATCAGCATTTATTTCAACATTCATGAATGCGTCCTAAAATGGAATGACATATATAAGATTTTGCTTGATTTACCTTCTATTACTTCGGTGAACAGGAGGACATTATGCCATTATGCCTCCAAGCCACTGGGGGTTCTATTATACCCCAAGGGTTTTATATATTAATTTATTACTCCACATAAAACAACATTACCTCTTTTCAAAGGATCTGGATCACCCATCCTGCTCCCAGGTCATGGCAGGATGATTTGGATCCCAGGAAGTGGAAAGAGTATGTTTAGTGTGTTCCTCTGCCATGTAGTCTCAAGGCAAAGTCTCTATGACTTCTGAAGAGAAGTAGACAGAAAGAACACCTATTGACCATGCCCCCCTCTGCTCCTCTTGGGTTCACATTTTATCTTTGATGGAACCTCTTGGACGACTGGTTTTACAATCATGGTTTGTTTACTATTCTTGAGCTGAATGCTTAGCTTGTATCTGCCTATGCTTGTTTCCTGGGATTAAACTCATGGCCTTCAACTGTGCTAACTAATATTTACTTTCTTTGACACATTACATTTGTGTCCTTCCTCTCTGCTAACTAATGTTCACTTTCTATGATGCATTCTAGACTTCTATGGGATAACTTTTTACTACTAGAGTGTAGGCAATAAAAAGTTTGTGTATCATAGAAAGTGAATCATAGATATCATAGTGGAAGGACGGAAGTATGCCGGAGTACTATGGGTATGCTGGAACGCTATTGTACTGATGACATACAGGCTGTCAGAGAGCAAGCTGCTTCAAAGCTTGTAGGCTGCCTTTCTCCCTGTGAGGTAATTTCATAAGACAAGACTCTCCAATGCCATGTGAATAATCTGTCTACCTTATGGGGAGAAGAAATACACGCTGTGCTGCTGAGGTAGACCACAAAGTTTTTGCTTTTAAAATAAATATATTTCTACTCCAATAAAGAAACACATTAACTTTCAATTGATGGGGTGCACTTAAACTGAAGCAGATATCTAGATGGTGAATTAAATTCCTCATTGATTTTCTTATTTCAGTGCTTGTTATTTAGTATTACCTCAGCACCATTTTCTAAAGCAGATCTATATTCCTTTTATTCGTGTTGACATTTCTAGGAGAAATAAAAGTTAGAAATCTTCAAACTCACAGACTGCTCGTTTTCTTTTTGAAAGAGCATAAATATGTTCAAGTTGGTTAGAATGTCGTGCTTTAGTGTGACATGAACAAAGGTCTTAAATTGTTTTGCAAGTTTTTAATGCTTTGAAAATATTTGTCTTTAAACTTTGCAGTTTATGGGAGCTTCACATCAAAGGGTATATTGTGTCCATAAAGACCTATATAATTAAGGTAAAAAGTCTGGATATTTGATAATACTTCAGTCAGGGTTGATATGATTGAAATATTTCGAGAGAGGCGACCTGTGTCTTTTGAAAGCACAGGTCTTTCTTGCTGCAGTATTTCATGGTTAGTCTTAATATACAAAATTGGGTGGTTAGGGAGAAGAAGTTACTGTGCTTTTTTAATTGGAAAAAAAAACATAATTGAGTTCATTTGTTGACTTTCATATCGATAAGAGGTTTGAGGACTTTAATATAGTTCAAATATCTGAAATGAGCATTACCACATACTGAACAAAAAAGGCTTAGCCTAGAGCCTACTGTGTGCAAAGTTAGTAATAGTTGCTGTGCCTGTGTGTGAGCTATGTAAATGATTACAAGTGTCTGTTGAGTAAACACATAAAAGTGAAAAACAGATGACATCTGAGCAGAGGTGCATCTAGCAATGTTTCCCCCTTTCAGATGAAAAAGTTCCCCACTGTCAGGCAGCCCCAACAAGGGAAAAACATGTATTTCTGTCTCTCATTTCTTGATTTAACTGAGCAAATCCGTCCTCCGCACCCATATCCTTTGTGCTGACATTAGGATTTTTGCCAAGTTCTTTTTATGAGTATTTTTTAAATTTGTGACTAATGGCAAGGAATGTGGGTGAGTTGTGCTTTTGTGGCAAAACTGGACCCCAAAATGTGATTTTTTTTTGAAAGGGCACCAAAATGGTTCCATCCATCCCTGTATTTAAGCCTGATATTTATTTTCAAAGCTGCAGCACCTGGAGTTGCAGGTCTTTTTTTCTCTTGGTCAGCAAGCATAAAGTGTTCTATGGTCCCCAGAAATAATTCTGAACTGGGCCTTATCTGTCCAGCATATGCTCAACAGACAGGAAATGCACAGATGAATTCAATATCTTTGTGTCTTTCTGGAAAGTACTGAGATGCAGATCAACCTACATCTGCCTAGATTTTTCGTGGACTACTATCATAGACATTTGATGAGTGGCAGTTCATATCTTATTGATATTTCTTTGCTGAAGAGCATTTTTATGAACTAATCATGGCCTCCTAACATCTACTAAGTTCCAAAGCCTGTCAATCAGTCAATCATTTGAATACTCTGACCACTCCTGCAAACCACAAACACAGATCATATGCCTTTTCACAGATTCTACAGACCTACCAGATACTCTGCCCTGAATTTCAAAAACATAGATTCCAATTTTTTGTTTTATGAATATGCGTGGGGCCGGACAATGTCAATGGACATTCTGTATGAAGAATTTGACACAAGAAATGCAGCATGGATCATCTGGTTAATCTATAAAATTCATTTTTGTGTTGAGTCATTCATCTTGGCCTTCATTAAGTCAGTCTGGTGCTTTAAATTATCTGCATTCATTTCACTGTACTTCTGTGCCTCGGATACAGATTCTCAGATTTTTTGATAAAAAATACATTCATGCACATGCAGACACACTTAGGCATGTACCTACTCACACCCCAAGCACACACTCATACTCATACATACTGTACATGCAAATCTCAAACATAGAACCTCCCTCCACACACACACACACACACTTCCCCTGCTCCAAAGGAGACAGACACAGGAAAGCAGGATCAGAAGATCAAGAACGTCCTCCATTTAATGGAGGATAATGAGCTGAACAGGTTACTGCTTGAATTTATTACAGAGATGTTGGCATTAAATGGCTGTAGTATACCTCCCCATTTACTGCAGTGTCCCACAGAGGTATCGTGCAATGGCAGAGTGTCTTGTAATGCTCTAAAAATAAAAAATAAAAAAATAAAAAGACATCTAACAATGTATTAGTGAGCCTTTCTCTCTTGCTGGTATGAGCCAAAGTAAAGTACGGGTTTGTTTTTTTGTTTTTTTTAGCATCTCCAAATTCCCAGCGTTGCTAAGGTGCTTTGGGAGCGGATTAGCCATCACAGGCAGGGATGAATAATGCTCACTGATTTCCTCCTGGCAAGGAAGAGACAAAGGAGGAAGGGAGAGAGAAAAAAGATAAGAGAGGGAAAATAGCAATAGCATGTTGTGCAAACATGATCCCAGAAAGCCACAGTAGGTACCTATAAACAATTATTAATCCCCGAGGGGGGGGTTCAACCATTTCTCTCCATTTCTGGGCCCTCAGCAGTATGTTTGCACACTCTCAGACTCTTTTTTTCACTCCTTTACTCTCGATTTCCTTCTTTTTTCTCACTTTGTTTCTTTCATTCTTTTCATCTTTATCTCTTTCACTGTCATGCTGTCTTGCTATAAGTAGAACATTTAAATCCCAATACTTTGTTAATGGGAGGTAATCTCGCAACTACTTTGACCACATTTCCACTGCTAAATGGCTTCTGAAATTCACAATCATTTCTGCAGTACTAATGTGCATTATTTGCAAGGTAGTCAGAAATGCAACAATACATTTATGATTACTCTGTATTGAATTATAGACTCATAACAGGATTATATATTGTACTGCAGGCATATGGAAAACGAATGCATTATATTTAAGCCTGAGACCCTGTCCAAAGTGAGAAAGGTGAAGTGACAGAATTCATATTGCCCTGATCTTGGACCTTCCAAGTGTGGTTGTCAGGCAGTGGCCATGGAAGGGGAATGGTATTCTTCCAGTCTATGTGTATGGTAGAAATGTACATTCTCTTCTACTGCTGGGTGCTGAATGTTCATATACATAAAGGTTAATTGAAAACATTGAATATCCCAAATGAATGTCCTCTGTGTTAGAATCCTGGAAGAGGAGGGGTAGTCTGCAGTCCTTGTAGCCAGGTAAGAACATACAATCAGTCCATACAAATAACAGTAATCAATGAGTGGGTGTGGGTGCGAGCATAGCACCGATGCTTTAGAGGATATCATCTTCCAGTGTCACGACTGAAAACAATGGCGCATTGGCCCTTCAGATGCACACAATGTACTAGTTTCATTTCCTGCCATGTCCTTGTCCTTTGTGTCAGATACATTTCTAATTATGATGCCAATAAGAAGAGGGGCCTAGCAAGTTGTCAGTACATTTCACTGTGTCAACTGAATGTCACATTTCACATTTCTGCAAATCAATTACAAAATCAATTATACATGAGTGACTCATGATAATACAAAATCATTCATTTTTAATAACCTAAGGGTCTATCTGAATTAGCAAAATCTGTACTGTTACACCATCTCTGACCCAACACATCCTGTCTTAAAGAGGCCTATTTTATTCAAATAATTTTTCAAGTATAAATACTAGTGCTGCTGTTCATTATTGTGGCAATACTTATTGCTGTCTATATTGTTATTGTTGTTCTTCTATTATTATTATTATTATTGTTGTTATTATTATTATTATTATTATTATTATTATTATTATTATTGGCCCAAACTGCTGAAAGAATTAAATAAATACATTTTCAGGATCGAATCAGAAGGCCATCAGCATTCTCCTTTATTTGTCATTTATCTGTTTCCTGATCAAAATACTTCAGAAGCACTGTCCCTCGATGAGTTTCAATAATATTATTGAGGTTTGGCAGAGGGCAAAGTTTTTCTGAATCTGGATCAGTGCTGGTTGGTTTGTGGCTAAGCGTCCATGGAAGACCTGATTCATATGGAGAAACTGCATATGGTGCAGTATATTTTATATTTTATAAAATATATTTTATAACCATAAAGAATCCATGTATATAGCATTTCATACAAAGGATGTATGCATTACAATTGCCTTCTGTGCTTAGTAACACGGACGTATGTCATTGAATACATTTCGGTTCATATTGGTTTAATCATGAGTCACATTACTCTCCTGAGCAAAAAGTAGGACCAAAAAATTGTAGTCTCAAGGTGCGGTGTCACTTGTTCCTATCCATCAAAGTACACATTTTTAATCAAAGGAGTAAAAAATATAGTCCTTCCATGCCAGCGTACTGTATGTGGGGCTAATCTATACCTATATAGATTTGGCCTCCTGGGAGAAAGTACTAGTCAATAAGTGCAGCCCCATTTTGTAGTGAGGACTTAGCCATGCACCCCTCCCTCCCAGATATGGAGGGAAAAATGAGAAAGTGATCACATGGGCAGGGTAACAATGGGCTCCCACCGCGCTGCTCAGCCCAGCTCTCCTCCACTGGCGGCAAGTGGAAGCGGGCACAGCGGGGCTGCATTATTCTCTCGCACCCCTGCGTTTCGCGGCCGGGACCGGGGGCCAGCCCCCCCCCTCCCCCCTCTGCCCTCTCGCAGGTCTGTAAGTGCTGTAAGAGCAAGGGAAATAAGTGACATTTCCCCAAGTTGTGACCTTTTGTTTTTACATTGACTGAGGCAAACATTTATTGGTGGGGGGTGCGGGGGAAGGAGGAAAAAAAAAAAACACTCCGTTGCTGTTGAAAATATTAAATCACTCTCTTTAAAAGTCCTCCCCCTGCAATCCTCCATTTCCTTCCCATGAGATGTTTTGTCGTCCGTTGCTGGTGGGGTCGAGATGCAAGAAGAATCAGGACAGAGACACTCTGAGGTTCTCTCAACGTTTGAACAGTCAAGAGGCATGAGCTTTACTCTTTATTAAGAATAGTGCCAGAGAATTTAATCTTGCGGTGTTGGTTTTATGGGGACACGTTCACCCCCAGTTGTATGGAAAATATTCTCCTTTTCAGCCGAGCAGTTTCTCCCATCTGCTCAGATCGGGAAAAATGGTGATAGTAAAAGAGTTACAATCTCAAGCATTATTAGAATTAAAGTTCATCAAAGTAAAATCGTGATACTAAAAACTGGCAATTATAATCCACAGAGAAGGAAACTTGCCTTTAAGATGCTAAAGTTTTGTATATACAGTGAATCCTACCTTGGTGAACACCTTAGTATGGTGGCCATGATACTTTTTAGTATTCCTTTTCACTTTTCTCTACCTACACTAGATTAAAAAACAATTCACCCCCTCTCAGTCTCCCATTTATTTGGGATTTGTTTTTAAGATGTATTCAATGTCCTCTATTCCATCAGAGTGGAATGAAAGTTCTTCAAATTTGCATGATTTTATAAAATTTATGTAACTTCTTACACCCATTTTTCTCTCCATGGGTGGTAAAAAGATTTCACAGTTTTTACTCACTTATTTCTAAATGAAATTTTTGACACTATGAATGTTTTTTTAGCGTTTTGTTTTTGTTAAGGTGAGGTGATAATTAATTAGAATTTTTTTGAATAATGATTTTTGATAGTTCTGTTGTTAATAATTTTTGGATGAACTGGACCATGTGAAAAGTTTTTGCCCTCGCTGTGTTCCATGTGTTGGTTTCTGTTCAATTACTCCCCTTTGGCTGTCAGAGGTACTTACCGTTTAGTTTAACCTATTATGATTCATTCAATTACAGTTCATTAACAGTTAATTAATAACACCCATGAACAGTTAATTCCTCTTTCATTATGCAGAACCTGTCTTGCCATCATCATAGGAAAATCACAGGACTCTTAGTTAATACAGGGCCCAAAACTTTCATTTTAAATACAATTGTTTTTTGAACATATGAGCATGCCAAAATTGTGTTTTCGAAGGAGTCAAATGATTAACTGAACTCTTGGCAAATCGTGGAATGTGTGCATAAAGTAAGGATCAGATTCTGAATGTCTGATTGTTTGTCGCTGCTCATTTACATCAGCATTAAATGAGATGCATTCCTTTGTCATAGACCATGAAAAAAATCTCCTTGGATGATGAATACATGTATGACATCAAATCTGAATGAGGAGATTAACACATTTGATGCTATATGTTTCATACCACTGGATTGATTGTAAGGGACAGGAAAATCACATGTGTTAACTGTAGATAATTAGGCTGCGTTTCATTTTTCGTGTATAGCCTAAACTAGGCGTTTTTTGACATTTTAAATTAAGTGTTACTTAACAGCTTTAGTGACAATTAAACATATAGCAGTTTATATACAGTATCTATTTCATTTAAGCTCCTGTTTAATTGTAACATATTTGGAACAGTGTGTCCCGACATGTAATATATAATTCCATCCATTAAGTTGTGGCTGAGTTTTGCCTTTGTACATTATTAAATTCAACTGTGTTCTGATACTCAGTAACCTCCAAAAATAGCAACTGTCAAAATCAATCAATGTATATATAAACATAAAGTCTTATAATTCCATTGATCACACAGTGGCAAAAACACTACTTTTGACGTTCGCCCTCTGGCTGCAGATGTGCTTTCTTTTTTTATTCCACAGAACTACTGTGCCACAGCAAGCCTCCACCCGCATGATCAGGGGAACCACAAAGAAAAATGCAGAACATTCCGGAAAAAAACAGAGTGATTCGCTGCGTGACACGCTCCCACAGAGCGCTGGGGCTCTCCAGTGGTACACCCCGAATTAGGCCTCTGGCCCCAGGCCTGCATAATAACATCCTGACTTGCCCGGAATGTTCTAGAAATGAGCCCATCATTGGCTCCCGGTCACCTCACCTCTGAGGCAGTTGTGTCATGGAGTGACCCGGCTTCTTTGATTGGCGGCCACACATGGCGCTAAGCATATTCTGATTGTGCTGACTCTGTTGCCGAATCAAGCTTTTTTTTCTGAATGTAATGCCTTTAAGGACAAGCTGTTATTGCATGTTTAAGACTTGTGAATTGTAACTTGTATTCAAACCAATCAAATAGGTTCCTGACTAATATATCAAACAGCATAAATGGGAACAAGACAATAATAATAATAATAATAATAATAATAATGTTTTTATTGTTGTATGTAAGCTTTGTAGATTTACTTATGTATTTGCTCTGCAAATAAAAAATGAGTGACTTTTTTTTTTACATGCAAAGTTGAAAGTTTACTGAAGTAATTCATATTTAGGATTTTTGCTTAAGGGCACAAATACTGGATCCTATCACACCCATGACCTAGCCTGCAATAATTAGCCTGCAAGGCTGCTTTTATTCTGAAACACACTGCAATATTTCATGACCTCAAGAATCCTTTTCTTTCAAATAGGATTCAGGAATACAAAACATTTTTTGTGATAATGTGCCCACATAGGTGAAAGAAATACAATCTTTCCTCTTTTTTCCACTTTATACACTTTCCTTCATTCAAACTGTTACAGTGACATTTTGACAGGTTCCATCTTAGAAGTCTGGGTGGGGGTAGAGGAAGGGGGTGGTGGGGTTCTGGCCATTCAAGTAGTGTTTTGTTCCCTCAAAAGGTGAGGGAGGCATGCCACTCCCCCCAACCCTCATCCCCAATTAATTAACTATGCCTATGCATTTCAGCATACTGGCAGATCCATTGGGGGTCGCTCACCTTCCAACCCTTCTCCTCCACCCCCACTTTCCCCCTCCTCCCTTCCCCAGCTCGGCAATAGAAGTGGAACTGTGGGAGCACCATGTGGGAGGTGTAAGAGGGCAGTGACCAAAAAAAAACTTGCATAATGGTGCAGCTGGGCCCAGCCTGACACAAGAGGGGAAAATGCTGCTCTGCCAGCCCATGTCAATCATCCATTCATCCATGGCTCCTCTGACTATGGAACACAGCGACAGAGAGAGAGGGGGTAAAGGAGGGCGGTGCATTCCATCACTATAAAAACAAATGAGAGGAATTTCCCTTGCATTTTGTTAAGATTCCTAAATGCCTGGAATCCTCTGTCCCGTTGGAGGAAGAGAGGCATCCCAGAGAGGTCAGGGGAAGCTACAGAGAGTGTGACAGAGGGAGTTCATGGGGAGACGGGACAGAGAGAGAAATAAAGAGAGACTGCCCACCCCCCTTTCTCCCAACTCAGAGTGAAAGATGCTAAATTTGTGGGAAAGAAAAGAATGGATTTTTTCTGATGGGAACTTCTGATCCCATTCCAGCAGCAAAGCCTGCTCCTCCCAAAGACCACAGCTAAATCAATGTTTACTTCATTGTCAGACTGAACCCATTCTCTAAGTGATTTGCTTGGTTGGTATGGGCTGATGTTCGATGCCCTTTCCGTAAGTTGAAACTGTTTTGTGCACTTTCATGTACACATGTACAGAGAGTGATGCAGGGTAAGAAGTGTTGCCTTTAGAGGAACTCCTGATGTGTTTCTGTCTGAAGGAAAGGGCTGAAATCCTTCTTAGAAGACACCCATGGAGACGCTTCACTTTTTAAATGACATGGTCAATCAGGAATGTGACTAGCGCCCTTTAATGGCTATGGCTGTCATTCATATACATGTCCTTCCAGTGATGCTCAGCAAAGCAGCAGAAATTTACTGCATGGAAGTACATGCAGAGTGCTGGAAACCTGCTTTTACCATTAACTGGCCATTCAGTCATTTCATTGTGGGTCATGGCTCAAAAACTGTGTGGTCAGTCGAAACAAAACAAGTTGTTATTGAGGCAGGCGATATCAGAAAGCAAGGAAATAATTTATCTGCTGGTTTTTGCCTTGGTGTGCCAGTTAAACGGTTAATGCGCAGTAAAATGGTCTGTGTTAAATCAAATGTTACAGAATGCATATTGCCTCCATTGGACTCATATGTACTCTGTCAGAATTGCATTAACGCTGGACATTTTACTGTGTGATGCATTTGCATTAAGATGCATTACATGGCCTTTCCATGTGCTTTACTTAGCATATATCAAGCACCTAAGGAAGACGAACAAAACTCCAAGAGTCAAGCATGGAGGATTTTGACTGAGAAATTGGACTGACTAGGCAGAGGAACCGGGGTAATGTAAATTTTAGATTTTTCTTAAGGAAGAGCAAAGAATAATCATTAGAACAGCCCTGTTTTTTTTTTTTTTTTTTTTTTTCTTCATTCGATAGATAGCAATCAGCCTGAAACCTTTAGATTCCCATTAGTTAGGCTCATTCTTGTGGCTTTCTCCAGGCCTGGCTTTTAGTGTGACAGGTGGAGAGAGCCTGGAGAGGGCCAGTAATAGTTGCTCCCAGCAGGGTGCAGCGGGGCCAGACAAGATGCACCCAGGTACTGTCATCTGCACGCAAATATGCAGAGAAAATCACAGGCCCCAGCACAGCCCCGTTATCTGGGTCAGACCCAGGCTAATGGCATGACATCGCTCCTTTAAACCTGGGCACTGTGCCAAAAAACTGTCCCCCCCCCCTCCCCTCCCCTCCTTCTTCCTCTGTCTTTCCCTGTCCTTGCATTCAGAATGATTTGGATCCAGTTACTACCCTTGGATTGATCGGTTCCAGGAGAACCCTCTCTCAAGTTTTCTGCTGTCCATCGCAGGTTGTTCTGCACACACACACACACACACACACACACACATATATATATATATATATATATCTAGTGAGCACCATAATGTATGGAGCAAAGTGTATTTCTTATTGATTTTTAAGGGCATTTTTATACATGGTTTCATAAATAGCCCCCCCCCCCCCCATTTCAGGGCATCACAGGTGTTTCTGATAAGCCAGGTGTCTTAAATTGCTTCCATAGCGAAGGTATGAAAGAGCTTTCAGTATCTAATTTTATCTAATTTTTTTTTCTATGAAGAAAGAGAGCCCTGCTGAGCTCTGAATTCACAAACATTAGTTAGCCATTTTCTTATTTCCTCTCTACTTTCTTATTGTAGAACGTTCCAGTATCATGAGGTCCAGCTGCTGCTAAGTATGGGTGTTCTGACTTTGAATAATGGCACAGACAGGACATTAAGTTAACAATCTAATTTATATATAGACTATCTAAGCCACATGTCATCAAAGTTATAGAGACACGTATGAAGAACTCATCCTATGGTGTTTCAGTGGGTTCACCAGTCACATATCTCTATGTCATACAGTATTTTATCCTTTTTAGGGGGCTTATTGCAGCTTGTCTTTGTGGTTGCTTTGGAGGATCTTTGGAGGTGTGTCCCTGATTATCTCTCCCAGGAGAGGGAATTTAAAGAGAATAGGTCTATAGAAATAGATTAATTAATATCTAAATTAAAATTGAAAATAGCTGTGAATTGTTTGCAATTTTTAATAAATGTGCTTCTGGTTTCTGTTTTTATTATTATTATTATTATTATTATTATTCCATCTAAACCCTTAATTTCTTAACTGAATTGATTATTATTGGATAAAGCTAATACAGGTGACAAATACAGGTGGCAGTTTTCTCAGTATAACTGGGAGACATACAAACTGTCCAGAGTTGTGGTACCTCAGCAGTGGGAGTGGGTGCTAGCAGCAAACTCCTCTTTCAGCAAAACTGGCTTCGTGCTCCAGTCATACAATGGCCACCATGGAAGGTCCCAAGTAAAATAAGTCATGCCAAACGTAAAAACTGTGAGTACACTTTACTATTCCAATGAATGACTGCAAACCTTCAAAGGCTGTGGCCAGCTGAGAGCATATAGGGTTTTGTCACTTTTTATCTGCATCCTGCTCACTGTTTTGAATTCAGTTGTAATTTATTTTCCCCAGCTGTCAAGTGGAGTGTTGTAGGTTGGGGAGTATGCGCAAAGTGGTGAAATTAAGTTTTATTTTCCTTTCATTTCAGTGATAAAACACACATACACTGACACTAATGTACACACCTCTTGAAACACAAATGCTCAATGTTGTTCTGTGTCTCTTATGGAATCTCTAGCACTTAGAGATACTTCAAGGGAGAAGAGTCTCTATCAGTTGGAGACATCTCAAGGGAGAACCTGGGGTGTAGTATTTCTGCACCTTGTACGTTTCTTCATTTATTAAATAGATTGTGAGTAGCACTGCACTGTAGAATAGTTTTCCCACCGCACTCTACTTCTCCACAAGTATTTCAACTGTGAATGCAATGATAAAACTCCAACAGCAGATTCAGATATCATTTCAGTGTGGTACCCTCTCGTTTACCTGACACAAACTCTGTTTTAGATATGAACTCAGTTTGTAGGATTGTATAATCTTCAGTGTCAAGAAACAAGGAAAAACACATTGCTCTTATTTTGCGTTGCATTTTGGCAGGGATGTGGAGCACAGATTTGTGGTGGCTGTCATGGTACGGCTGCACAGGATGTGTAGCCTGTGTTACCTAGCTACGTTTGATTTTAAGTTTCAATGATGGCCTTGTAAGTGACTTTGCATAAAAATGTTATTTCATAAATATATTTTAAAGGCATACTATGCAGGATTTTTTTTTTGCCTTGCAGTGGTCTTTTGTGGTCCAATCACAGAACTCCACCCACTCACCCTGAGTGCCCCAACTAACAATCAAGCTGGATAGCTGAAGGTAACCTTTATGGCATGAAATGACAACCATGAGTGACAGTAAGAAGGCAGATTCAATTATAGCTTAATTCCATTTTGTTGAAATGTTGTTGTTTGAAACCCAATAAACAAACAATAATGGTTGTTGGTTAATTTTCTGTTTCTACGGATCACATAGTTGTGTTGTGTTCATTTTTGTTCATGCATATTTTATGCATAGTCATACATGCTCTGGTCTTTCAGCCAGTGGAGTTTTTTCTCTCGGTTGTAAAGGTGCGTCCTGAATGTGACTGGCCTTGCGGTGTTAAAGGCTGTTCTGCATCTCTGCTGTTATTTTGTGCAAGATCATAGTCACTCAGAACCTTCAATTCCACTGCAAGGAGATGGGGCCTGAATGACTGAATAACCTATTGAATAACATCAACCCCTTTAACCTTCACATTGATACGCTCCATATACAGTCATTCTGTGGGGAAAGTTATTGTGTGCATTATTGTGTGAACAAAAATGTTCAAGCCAAATTGTATTCAAAGAATGTCGGAAGAATGCCATTGTTCAATTTATTTATTTTTTTATTTAGAAATGTAATTATTATGAAAGATCCCTTGAGATGTGACATTGCCCTTTTCAAAAGAGGTGCTGCAGGCAGTAGAAAATGTTGAGAGGAAAACTATGCAATAAGTCCACTTGAATATATAAATGTACCTATGAATATGTATGAATAAATCATGGATGTTTAGATGTAAATCCTGGATACATAAATGCTACACTGAAAATATAAATGTAACTGTAAAAAATAGATGTATAGATCATTAATATAAAAATTTTACTAAAGATATGGATGTAAATCCTGACTATATAAATATAATTTTGTAACCGGGCATTAAAAAAGTTGTTTTGATGACAAAAATTCTTTTATTTTGACAGAATTGTTTTTCAAGTGAAAATGTCTAATCGTTTAACACCAGTATATAGATTATTTAGAATAAAACATTTGAGGAAATTTAATCAATTAATTTCTACCTCTACTGAAAACTTGGCATGGCGAAAGTTTGGGCTCCATTGTAAATTTTTACCTACCTTGTTAGGTAAGCGGGAGCACATGCACAAGCATACACACATGCACAGTCGTGCATGTACGTATGTAAACACACACACAGGCACACACACAATCCTGTGCTTTGGAGCATGTGAATTATTCAGAACAATATCATAATGTTGTCAACGTCTTAATGACAACGTGGTAGTTGTTTCAGTCATGTTTCATTTACCAGCAATGTACAGTAAGAATTAAGAAGAGCGGGATTAGGGCTGTTTGATAGGGTATCGGCTCTGTTGGCTCAGCCTGTGCTTCAGAGCTCCCCTGAGAAGCCATTTTCTTTGTGATGGAACGTGATGAGTGATACTCAGCCCTCTATCAGTGACATGGGGGGACCGTGATTAGCAGCGCACACAGATGAAAAGATATCACTAATCCTGTAATAAGCCTGAGGTGGGACACCAGTGAGTCCCTCAGCGTGAAACACGATCTGCCAGGAAACACAACACGTGAGGTGAAGGGGGCCTATGGCAGAGAAACGCAAACGCACAAAACTGCAATTTATTGATTTCCAAGTTTCCAACTAACCTGTTTGGAGCCTCATTAGCTGGGTAACGGGGTTAAATTCTGTGTGCCCTTGTCCATGTGTGTGTGTGTGTGTGTGTGTGTGTGTGTGTTGGAGGGTGGGAATAGGAATAAAATTACTTCATGGCCCTGTTTAAAAACCTTTAATTCAGCTCCATTGTTCAGGTAATCCTCCCTGTCCATTATGGCTTAGTACATGTTTCTGTTCTTGCCATCCGTCAGGGAGGAAGAGGAGAACTTTCATCTCAGATCAGGTGACATGGAAGGAACGCTCGCTCCAGCAGGTACGTTACCGGGGCACGGGAGATCCGCAGAGCCGCTCCCCTTTTTCAACCCAACCTCGCATCCCTCCAGCTGCACCCCACCTACTTCACCCAGTCTACCGGTCTGGGAAGCATCTTCCGCCGCCCCACGACAAACAGCCTTATCGGAAGGAGGGTGCACTCAACTTACGGACGAATACCTCTTTCACCTGTCTCGTCTGAGGTGGGCCAGTGAGCTGACAGAGAGGTAACTACTGCAGGTATAAAACTAAAATGAAATGAACAGCTGCTTCAACACAGAACACCACTTAAACAGCTGTATCGTGGCGGAATACGAATCTTTTTAGTGTGTGTGTTTTTTTGCCAATGAGATTGAGTGGGAAATTGCTTTAAAGCTTGAGGCAGGGACAAAGAGGTGTCCTGACGTCAGTTAGGTGGTAGTTCACTGGGTAATTTCTCGCTGTTCCTCTCACTGTGCCTGCAAGGGAGGTGGGCTGCCTCATTCTCTCCATCGCAGCAGACACAACTGACTCCAAGGCCAGGGAGGTCATCCTGAAAATAGAACACTGACTTCTTACCCCATCTACTCTCTAAGCTGCTCAAACAAATCCCACAATGGGCTCAGTTTTAGTTTTGTCAGTTTAAAAAAAAAATCTTTTACTGAAAAAGAGAAAACCTATCGCTCAACTGTTTAATACACACATAGTCATTCCTTTAAGCCCTTTTGGCTGCTCAGCATCTGTCGTAATACTCTTAAAATTACTTGTGGCAATATAGCACAGAGTTATCCAATTTGAGCAGCATTTTTCATCGCAGTGTTCACATTTTCTCTTAGGAGTTGGGAGCGGTAAATTAACCAGCCTTTCAAAATGTCTTGTGCACAGGGTGGCTGTCATTCCAAACTTTGACGTATCAGGAGTACTCAGTCATTTCTTATCCCGTCTCTGCGTCTCGCGCGGGAAGCTAAGTGCAAGTTCTGCAAAGCCCTGTAAAAAATGCACTCAGCAGGGGGTCGTTCTCATTAACAGACTCCGCGCACTGAAAACTGCTTCCTCAGGGGCACAAAGGACACGGACCACAAGGAGACACATAAATGCTCCCTTTGTGCCAAATACATGTCACCGCGATGGCTAATGAGCACCCCTCCAGGTCCTCGGTTGCCCAGTACGGTGTCTATGGAAGAAGGCACCATGCCTATTACAGCTGAAGCAGCAGACCTGCCCCACACATGCATATTTATCCTTTTGTTTTTCTCTGTGTGTATCTGAACCGAAAAAGCAGGTTTCATCATGCAGAACAGATTGCTAATTCTTCTTTGTATTATTATTATTATTATTATTGTTATCGTTATTATTTATTAAATAATATATAAAAACAGCTACACAATTACACTTAAGGCAAGGGTGGTTCCCCACCCAGACATAAAATCTGCAACCTTCTCGTTTCTTTGCCCAGTTGTCTTTATGTCTAAGCCAACTAACCCCCACCTTAAAAGTACACAGCTTGTGAAGACTAGCAAGAAAATGCAAAGAAATTAGTAACAGATAAATAATCCACGTCATCCTGTTATTAATTCAGTGTGGAATTCTAACTAGTAATACTAGGACAAATACATGTTTGGGGTTTTGTATCTAACATACAACCTACATACAACATGTTTTTCTCGGACAACTTGGAGGAGGTGCATTGCAGAGTGTTTAGATTAAGTCACAATAGTCACTTAAAACATGAATAATTTATTGTGCTAAAATCTAAACATGAGTCAGCGGAAACATCAGGTAAAGTAAATTATTCAGAGGCAAGTCTCATGGGATGTGAACAGAGGTCTCTCAAATCTAATGCCGGTATCTGCAGGTTTTTGTGATTTCCTTTCAAACCGAAGCAAATTTTAGCCTTGGAAACAAGGTTTGTTGACTCTAGCCAATCAATGGCTTAATTTCAGCACATAAGTGCTGAAGCACACCAGAGTTTGAGATCCCTGCGCTGAGGGAGGGGGCAGTGTAGCATTTCTTATTACGCGCTTGTTCAATCCTATCATACAAAAGCACTAAACTGCGGATCAACGGCCTGTGGCTCAGCTCGCTCTTCAAGGCTGCTCGCGATTGAATAGTGAGGCAGAGAAAACTCTCTGTGAAACCAAGCTTTTGTGCTCGCTTTCCTTGGAAGTCTTCATTTAACCTGAGAGGCATGCAGACTTTGAATAATGGCTGGAGGACCATCTTGGCTGTTATTAAAAAAAAAAAAAAAAAAAAAAAACAAGATTCACTTTTTCAAGTGTTAAAACCTAGATAAGGAGAAAATGCATTGTGCAGTGCAAAAAACGTCTCTGCTCCTTTCTCCAAACAAATCAAATTGGAGAATATGTATGGAATGAAAGTAGAGTCGTGATGTTCCATACTCGATAGCTCCTGCTGTCCCCACTCTGTTCGGTGACTGGGCCCTCGCCAAAGGAAATGTTGTCCTTACATTGCTTGCTGTAGTCAATCGATAAAGGGGGGAAAAAGCTCCAGAACTTAAAAAAGCTACTTTCCCAGATAGGATGTGCAGACAAGCAGGATCAGGTGAGGGACAGGGCACAAAGGAGTGTTTGAGGGGCACAATGAAGTGATCCTTTAACATCGGAGTTACCCATGACCCTCTGAACACCTGGTCATTAAAATTGCTAATCAAAAGCAATTACCACAGCCGGCCTCCCCCCGCTTGTTCTTGCTGCGCGACCCCGTCTCCTTACGGGCAAGAAGAAAAGGAGGGGAGGTGGGGAGGGTAATGTCTCCCGTCTCTCGATGAGCTCCCCTCCGCATTCCGCCCTGAAGAGGGGCACGGAGAGCGCAGCCACAAAGGACCCGAACATCTGCTGGAGGGGAGCTGGAGCGTGCCAAGTCCGCCAAGGCCAGGTGCAGGTCGCGGGCGCAGGGGGGGCACGGTGGAGAATGGCCCGCACAGCAAGGTACTCCTTCTGGTTGAAGTAAATATGCCCCCCCCTCCCCCCCCCTACTCCCCTCGCCCCCCCCCCCCCACATCAGCTGTGGCTTTGTGTGCCCCTTCTATACCCACATCGCTGGTGTCAGGAGACACAGCTGGCTCTTCTTTGTGCCAACCCTTCAAGCCTTCATTGAAAGGTTTCACCTTAATGCTAGCAAAAGTTCCAAGAGGGGAAAAGCTCATTTTGCACATATGCATTCAGTGATTAAAATTTTTTTTTTTTGTTGCCATTTGTAAACTTTCTTCCTTTCCTTTATGATTGTTCTTGATTTATTTGTGTGAAAACTATTCAAATGCAAACACATTAGTCAAAGCGAATGAATTGTTATCACAAATTATTATCACGGGAATATTTTTCACACATATGCACTTCAGTTTCTGTCATTTGTACTAGGACAGCTGGATGGATATACACACATTTAAACTTTGTCTTGAGGTTCCCATACTTGCTATTCTTAAAGAAAAATAAGAACCAGCAGCACTACAAAAATAAACAGGCCCAGCTGGACAACAACCTGAATTATTTTATTTTACTGTCATTCAAATTGTAAATATGCTTTGGTAGTTTTGGATCTGTTAGCCTTCCTTAAATGGATAGTTCACTGTCTGGTGTTTTTTTTTTAATATTTCAGTTTTAACATATGTTTACAACACAATGAAACTGACAGCTTGTACTGAAGTTGTTACTTGAAGTGTATGCTTTTTTTTCCTTAGGCCACATGTGTGCAAAAATACCCTGTTTCAGCCACTGGTACTGCAGCTTGTACAGTGACATTATGTTTCCAGATGGCTGTAAATATGAACAGATTAATTTTATTATGGTTATTCAAAAATACAAACATACATATCCGTTAAAAGGCAAACATTAAAACTGAAATATAAAACCCCAGAACCATCCCTTCAATCACAAATTAAAACAATTTCTTCTAAATATTTTTAAATGAAAGTTAAAATATACTTGTGTTTCCTGAGTCAGGGTATAGTTTTTAACCTTTTTCACCATACCCAGTGGATTTTTTTAAATTTTTTTTTTATCCTCTGATTCCCTGTGGAAAACACACTTGGTTCAGTGCTTTCTGACAGTCTCAATCTTGAATACAGTATTCACTACAGCAAATTAAATTTGATTGATTGATTGACTGATGTGTAGCGTCGAGGCTAATTTGACGGGCAGGCTTAAGGAGCTGGTGACAGTTGCTCCCGCTGTTTTGCTCGAGCGCTAGCCGGGCGACCTGGCTCAATTAGCCGTGTAATGAGCTGGAGCTGGGAGGCCCGCGCGAGAGCTCTCCCCGTTTCCCACAGACCGGACGGCAGCGGCACTCTAGCCGCGCGCTGAAAGACGCGGGCTGGAAGAGAAGTGACCCCACACAATGGGCCCTCGGCTCGCTAACGTTTTTCACGGGCTAATTAGGCGCGCCCCGTTTCCATAGTCACCCGTCACAGGGCAGACGCGCAGCCTGCAGAGTTGAGGAGGGGGGGAAAAAGAACGCAGTAGTCGAAATCTTGTTAATTGTTATTCTTCCTGTGATAAATTGTTGCAATCACTGGGAATGACCCATTTGACCCATTAGTTATTATTATCCGCATAAAACTGCATCAAAAAATGATATGGCACACTTTAAGTAATTAGTGTATGCCTGGCAAGATTGTCTGATCTGTTCTATCAGCTTGACTACTAAAGATACACCCCCACCCCCCCACCCCCACCCCCCAAACCCTTTGAAGGGCATCTATTGCTAATGCTTCAGAATATTCTCTCCAATAAATTTAGCATGCCTTTAGAAATGGCAAATGAAGAATAAATCCTAACCATATTAAATCTCTTAATGTCCTATTGTTCTTTTGAATTTAACATTCGAATATTAAATTCAGGGGAAAGAAAAACATGCTTTCATATCTTAGTGTATAAGAAATGCACTGCATTTAAATGGTGGGCATAGATGGACTGAATGGCCTTTTCTCTTCATTGTGCACTCTCATGTTGTCATGTTCCGACGTTCTTTATTAAGCCACAACTGAACATCACAATGTGATGTTTGATTGAATTGTGATTGTGTAGTAAACACTTGTTTATTTATTAATTTTTTTAATTTGATTTTTAAAGCCTGTTCCTTTGCAACGTAGAGACGTTATGATGTTGAGTTTATCTTCCTGACCCCGTGTCTCTGGGTCTTTATGTCAGTGATAAAGACTAGGATTAGCCTACTGATTGCACAGATTGAATTCCAGATTCCAGGTCAGTTTTTTCTCCTCAGTTTATCAGTCAACAAATTAGCACAATAAACAACAACATAATTACAGCATTCATAAAGCTTTACCCTTTATTGTTTTCATAATCATAATCTTAGAACACACTACTTTTATCATCAATAGAATGGAAATATTGTGTTTGTGTGTCAATATGCATGTCCATTGCTGGATTTATTTAGAAATAAAATCATCAGTGAGTAGGAACATTTATAAGATACTGAGTCCAAATGTCCAGGTCACTAGTAATTGAAACAACCTGACCACTAAGTGTCAATATTATCTTTTGTACCCTTGCACTATCAAACAGTTACATACTTCATTCCATACTCAGAAATGAATCATGTACTGTTGCAAAGGACTTTGGCCAAAAGGCTAGACACTGATATGAGTCCTGTGACAGATCTCAGCCAAGCTGAGAAGCCATGTAAATAAATGGACTTCTGTTAGTGGTTCAGTCTGGTAATTAGAGGTGTCATAGTCTGCCCTTACTATATTTTAATGACCCTGTGGGTGGGGGGTGGGGGTGATGAATGTTGGACCAAGTGGAGTTTTTGTGAATGAGTACAGAATTGAAAGATCAGGAGGTTACTCTATGTGGACGTAAAAAAAAAAGCTGACCTGAACGCAAAGGTGGGCCGAAGAGGAACAGATAAATGCCTGTCCTGTACTAACAAGTGTTTCTGCCCTGTGCCTTCCAGATATTAATCTGAACTGGCGTGCTCAATGACTTCACCAGGCCGCAAAGACAGTGGTTCCACACTGATATCGTGGCTTATCACAAACTTACACCAGCAGACCTACCTGTGATACACTAACTCTCTTAATTCTGCAGATTTCAGTAAAATTTGAAAACACTAAAGCAGATGACTGAGAATTGTCAATGAGACTGAAACCAAACAAAAAATACAATTGCATGAAAAGAAGAATTTTGTTAAGAATATTTTGAAAATGTGTGTTCCTTTTCAGTGGGCATAGTAATAGCACTTTGCAAGTGGATGTTCAGTACCACACCATTTCAATAATAAAACAGCTTGCAATGTCTTTCTTGTCTTGGGATGCAGACCAAGTTAAGTATAATGCAGCAGGACAGTGCCCTCATCTGGCAGTGTGAGGGAAAAACATCTGTTGAGTGGAGACGGCTTTAAATCTGTTCAATCTTACAGGAGAAGGCCCAATTTCGGTGTTGGTTTTTGTTTTATCCCAGCTCTACAACACCTGATTCAGATAATTGACTGGAATCATGTCCTTCAATCAAGACCTTAATAAATAAAATTTGGCACCTTAGTGCTTGGCTAAAACAAAAGCCTGCAACCACCCCGGATTTTGATTGAACTGTCCTACTTTAAACAGTAAAGCAGAAGAAAATGATCTGTGACACCAATACCTGTGGCTCAGCTCAGTGAGCCTGATTTGAACATTAAACATTAAAGTCAGAAACTTGGCTAAATATTACAAATACATTAAAAGTCCATAACCTGTGCCAAATGTCAAATGAAGGGAAAAGCTACCTTTTTTATTGGCTGGTTTAAACTTTCCTGTGTGTGTGTGTGTGTGTGTGAGTTGTAAAGGGGGATTTTGTCTTTCTTGTCTGTATTACAACGTGATCCATGAATTTGAAAATCGAGTTAGTGATAGTGACATTAGTGACTTTTTTTCTTATGAAAGGGGGTCCTGAATAAAACCCTCTATATAGATGAAACTAGTTGAAGAGATAACATTATTTTTGTATTTGAACACTTTCACTTAAGGAAAAAAGGGTCAAAGTGTTACTGCCATTATTAAGCATATGATCACCCCAAAATGTTTAACAACTATGGCATTGCACCACTATAATTATCTGCACAGATGGTGTGAATGTATTATTTTTTCTATGACAGATATGAATTTAATTTCCTCAGCCAGGGAAATCATGTTGCAGAATGGTCAACAATGACCACCTGGAAATAATGCCCCATAATGCCTTGGTGAACAAAGGTTCAACATTCTGCCGTTATCTGTCTGAAATTCTAAGTTGGATAACTGAATCTCTTTTTTTTTTAAAAAGTCCTTTGCACAAATATCTGTGGCACAATCTTCCATCTTTTCAATTTCCCCATGCTTTTAGTCAAGGCAGAATTACTGCCATTTAAAAAAAAAGAAATGCGGATATGCAAGTGCTGTATATGCAAATCTTCTTCCCCGGCACCTGTAGTTTCCAATTACTAAAGAGTCATTGTGCACGTTGTCCAAATTTTTCAGTTATGAAGGGGAGGATATGAAATTACTGAACTGCTGTGCTGGAAATTGAAAAAAGAAAAGCTGTCAAGCCTGGCTATTGAAATTGGCTTTTCCATGCAGTCTTTGATCCAATGCAGACCTTATGTTAATGGTTCAGAGAGCTCTGATTTCCTAATATTTAGCACTATTCAGGCCTTACATGTGATGCACTGTTAGCCCCTGCGATCCACTCAACAACAAAACCGATTTGCAGACTCAAATTGTCAGGTCTCAGTTGTGCACATTTCAGGATTAAGGATATGAACAGCGGCGAAGGCATGAACAGAGAGCACGGCAAGAGCACGTGAGGTCCGCGTAATGGAATTTCTGCCCAATTTACTCTATTCAGATCAAGGTTAAGGGTGTCCCATTTCTCTTTTGCCAACTTGATTGGCATAATAATCTAGCCCGCACATGACTGAAGGCTCTCGGACTCCGGCGAGGAGCAGGGACGCAGACGCGAGCTCGCGGATGTCACCGTAGGAGCGTGACCTGCTCTGACCGCTGCTGGCCCCCTCTTCACTCAGGCAGACTCGCAGGTGGGACATAGAGGCAGTGCCTCGGGGAGACTGTCTGAGTACTGGACACCTCACCAGAGTTCTGGTTTGAATTCGCCGGATGTTGTTGTGGTCCACATTTAATCTGAAATAAGCAGCAGGAGAGTCATACCGTTGATAAAAAGAAGGGTACCCTGTACCATCTAACTTAGGTCATTGGCTGTGATTAAGTACTGGCTTAAGTAGTAAACATTTATAATGAGTTGAGTACATGTTCAACACATTGTGGTATTAATTAAACGGATTAGCCAATAAAATTCAGGCAAGAAAGAGCAACCACTGGCCTTTAGCAGACATATTGTATGTTCATACACAACTGGTGTACTTCCTACAGATGGACACAACTTATTTTGTATGAACAGCAAGTTTTCACGCATTTCACACATGCAAAACACATTCAATACATGACAGAAAACAAGGGTAAACTATAACGTCATGCTGATAGTCAACCACCTTACATAATGTACAATGTATAGAACTTGTCTCTATTATTCAGCATGCAACACTTGGTCATCTTAATAACAAGTACGTCTACTGTAGAAGAAATCACTAGCTAACCAACAATATTGTTACAGGTGAACAATTAATGCAGCCGACTACTGACACATTACTGTAATTATTACCATGCAAAGAAAAAATGCTCTTTTGCTCTATTGCTCTTAAAATTGTGTCGCCCAACCAATCATGATTTAATTACTCAATGACGTGATTAAATTAGTAATCAGTGGGATAATGCCATCATGATGGGTAATTATTGTTCCATGTAGGCCTACAGGTGACAACGGGGGGGGGGGGGGGGGTTCCACTGGAAGTACCTTACTTCTTAGTGAATTACAGGCCATAAAACTCAGTAACGAGCGAGTTTATTGCGGGTTGATAACAAATAAAAATAGGCTAAATCCCTGTATGCAGTAAAACGGAAGCATTGTACGCCATCTTTTACAGATACCCAAATGTGCAATGAAGGACAGAATGGCTAAAAACCATAGGGCTTTGGGTTATTGTACCCGCGATTAACAAGAACAACATTGAATATCAGGTCTGAATGCACGGCCTGTTAAAACGCCCTGTAAACAGAATTATTTTGCACTTTCAGAACACTCCTGCAGTGCATGTGCCTCACTCCTCGCTTCATCGCGCGCTCACTGCAGAGCATCTGCTGGTATCTGTGCGGCGAGAGGATGCCTGTAAACACACCGCGCGCCTCACAATGTTTACTGAGCCTTCAAGACTCACTGTAAGTCAATAATAAGCGGGCAACACAGCAGACAGGGAAAAAAAAAAGAAAAAATGCGTAATGACTCAAAAACAATCTTGGCAAATAACAGAGCAATTTCAGCGCTAATGGAAACGTTTCACACCTGAATAATTCGACTCACTCCATTAAACATATTCAATGCCGGTCCCGCTTGAAGATTACAACTTTGAGAATTTGTTGAAGAGACGCTCTCGTGGATACAACTCCTGTGCGCATTGCGATTAATTGCTTTAATTCATTGTAATGGTAAATAATAACGCCTACAGCTCAGAGTGCTTCGAAGATCATGTTTGACGACATGCCCTGCATGCCAGAAATCTACGCAAGGAGCGCACTGTCACTAGCCTACTGCATCATAATTAGCATCAAAACGATTTATTAAACTACTACTCCATTACTTTGACATGCCCTTAATATGGCCTAATTGTATTTTCCTAATCAGATCAGTGCACTTTAACGCTTATGATCACGGTTTTATTGTTGTGAAACAGTAGGCTTAATACACGCTGTCAAAATACATTGCCAAAATACCAGCAGAATTGGATACAATTGAAAGGCCATACACATGTATTTTTGTTTGAGAAAACTGGAGGCCTACTGATAAATATGTATAGCATTTGGAGATATACCTTAGCTATAATAATGTATTCCACAGCACATGTACAAATCATATAGAACACCAGTGTTTCTTAAACAAAACAATTTTAGGGTTCTTCCTTGGTGGAAAAAAAAAAATCGTAGACCAGCATAAGTGGTTAATGCAGGTATACTGCTGGTCCAAGCTGGGCAGTGCTGGTTTTTATGCAGGTCGAGGTGATCATACAAATATCTGTGCTGGTAGACCAGCTTAGTCAAGCTGGTTATGTGTTAAATATGCTGGTAGGTCAACTGATTCTAGACCAGCTGGTGATTTGTGTTTTATTCATCACCAAGGTCTTCAGGAACTGCAGATGTATTACTGTAATCATATTTTAATGTTATCTCATTAAGCACCTCCTAATTTAAGAAAGTTCTTGAACAAACCAGAAACAATTTTGCACCATTTATACCAAAAGTATAAATGTCAGTATAAGTCAATGTAATCAAAAAAGGGCATTTCTTTTCACATGGTTTTTGTTTGTGCATTTTAGCTGCCATGGAACATATTATTTTCATTTAATTGTTCTATTTATATATTAACATTTTTCCATTATTCTCATGCCTTTGAATGATAAATTAAAATAGATAATTTAAAAATATAGATAGATGGTGAATAATTTGATGATGAGCTGTTGTCTTGTAAGAAAGTAGGCTATCGAGACGATTGGATCCTGTCCCTGTCATGCTGCCAGTGTCAACTATGGGCGTATGTACAGAACTTGCACAAGGTGGTTTTAGACCTGGCGCATGCATTCACTCTGATTGTAGACTACCTATAGCAAGCCAGTCATCAAAAAGGTAAGGTTTCTCAATAACTCAATTGCATTGACTTCTGAACTAGTTAACTAGCGCCTAAAAGCAAAGTATGGCTATGTTGCTTCAGAAAAATCTATAAATCTGCATTTGCTTATTACCTTTACGTTGTTTGCACCATGATATTCTGCCATGCATTCTTACAGAAAGAGCAAGTAAGCTAGTTATCAATGGTGCAACATAAACGAATGTGACAGATATGTATTATAATAATCTCACATCAGATCCAGTGGGAGATATAATGGCAATGGCATTGTATATTGACATCAAAGATTTTTTATCAAACTATTTGATTGATTTCCGGTAGCTTGCTGCTTAACTACTTGCAACTTATATATTATTTCCCATTCATCTGAACAATAGCAGACACTGACAATTTTTGCATTTTTCTCTTTTTGGACATACAGTAAGACTATAGTCTTATGAAATGTATTTCCACTGGGACACATTTTTAATTTCATTTTTTTTCATATACTTTATCATATTCTCTGAATGCAAGTTATTTTGCATATATCTGAGACAGAAAATCCTTAAAGTTCATTTTCTTTCATATATTTCATCACAGCCTATAAATACTATTTATTTCGCATCTATATCTCAGGGGAAATTAACATTTAAAAACATTTTTTATCATTTTTTCACCTTTTGGGCATAAAACTATAGTCTTATATATTTCTATGATTTTCCACTGGCACACATTTTTAATCAGAAATGCCTTAAACTTCATTTTCTTTCATGTATTTCAGTATTGTCTATAAATACAAGTTATTTCGCATCTATCTGACAGAGAAAATGAACATTCATAATTTTTTTTCATTTTTTCACTTTCTAGACATAAGACTATAGTCTTATATATTTCTATGATTTTCCACTGGCACACATTTTTAATCAGAAATGCCTTAAACTTCATTTTCTTTCATATATTTCATCACAGCCTATAAAAACAAGTGATTTTGCATCTATCTGACAGAGAAAATGAACATTCATGAATTTTTTTCATTTTTTCACTTTCTAGACATAAGACTATAGTCTTATATATTTCTAAGATTTTCCACTGGCACACATTTTTAATCAGAAATGCCTTAAACCTCATTTTCTTTCATATATTTCATCACAGCCTATAAAAACAAGTTATGTCGCATCTATCTGACAGAGAAAATGAACATTCATGAATTTTTTTTCATTTTTTCACTTTCTAGACATAAGACTATAGTCTTATGTATTTATATGATTTTCCACTGGCACACATTTTTAATCAGAAATGCCTTAAATTTATTTTTTTTTCATATATTTCATCGCAGCCTATAAAAACAAGTTATTTCGCATCTATCTGAAAGGGAAAATTAATATTTAAATTTTTTATCATTTTTTTCACCTTTTGGACATAAGACTATAGTCTTATGTATTTTTATGATTTTCCACTGGCACACATTTTTAATCAGAAATGCCTTAAACTTCATTTTCTTTCATGTATTTCAGTACTGTGTATAAATACAAGTTATTTCGCATCTATCTGACAGAGAAAATGAACATTCATAATTATTTTTCATTTTTTCACTTTCTAGACATAAGACTATAGTCTTATGTATTTATATGATTTTCCATTGGCACACATTTTTAATCAGAAATGCCTTATACTTCATTTATTTTATATATTTCACATCTTTCTTTCATTTATTTTATCTATGTCCTCTAACAAATGTAATTTCCCATCCATCCAAATGACAGAATACACTTTTAAAATGTTTGCATTTCTGTCATTTCTGGGCATTATGCTATAATCTTATGTATTTTTATGATTTTCTACGGGCACACATTTTTAATCAGAAATGCCTTAGAGTTCATTTTCTTTCATATATTTCATCACAGCCTATAAAAACAAATTATTTCGCATCTATCTGAAAGGGAAAATTAATATTTAAATTTTTTTATCATTTTTTCACCTTTTGGACATAAGACTATAGTCTTATATATTTCTATGATTTTCCACTGGCACACATTTTTAATCAGAAATGCCTTAAACTTCATTTTCTTTCATATATTTCATCACAGCCTATAAAAACAAGTTATTTTGCATCTATCTGACAGAGAAAATGAACATTCATGAATTTTTTTCATTTTTTCACTTTCTAGACATAAGACTATAGTCTTATATATTTCTAAGATTTTCCACTGGCACACATTTTTAATCAGAAATGCCTTAAACCTCATTTTCTTTCATATATTTCATCACAGCCTATAAAAACAAGTTATGTCGCATCTATCTGACAGAGAAAATGAACATTCATGAATTTTTTTCATTTTTTCACTTTCTAGACATAAGACTATAGTCTTATGTATTTATATGATTTTCCACTGGCACACATTTTTAATCAGAAATGCCTTAAATTTATTTTTTTTTCATATATTTCATCGCAGCCTATAAAAACAAGTTATTTCGCATCTATCTGAAAGGGAAAATTAATATTTAAATTTTTTATCATTTTTTTCACCTTTTGGACATAAGACTATAGTCTTATGTATTTTTATGATTTTCCACTGGCACACATTTTTAATCAGAAATGCCTTAAACTTCATTTTCTTTCATGTATTTCAGTACTGTGTATAAATACAAGTTATTTCGCATCTATCTGACAGAGAAAATGAACATTCATAATTATTTTTCATTTTTTCACTTTCTAGACATAAGACTATAGTCTTATATATTTCTATGATTTTCCACTGGCACACATTTTTAATCAGAAATGCCTTAAACTTCATTTTCTTTCATATATTTCATCACAGCCTATAAAAACAAGTTATTTTGCATCTATCTGACAGAGAAAATGAACATTCATGAATTTTTTTCATTTTTTCACTTTCTAGACATAAGACTATAGTCTTATATATTTCTAAGATTTTCCACTGGCACACATTTTTAATCAGAAATGCCTTAAACCTCATTTTCTTTCATATATTTCATCACAGCCTATAAAAACAAGTTATGTCGCATCTATCTGACAGAGAAAATGAACATTCATGAATTTTTTTCATTTTTTCACTTTCTAGACATAAGACTATAGTCTTATGTATTTATATGATTTTCCACTGGCACACATTTTTAATCAGAAATGCCTTAAATTTATTTTTTTTTCATATATTTCATCGCAGCCTATAAAAACAAGTTATTTCGCATCTATCTGAAAGGGAAAATTAATATTTAAATTTTTTATCATTTTTTTCACCTTTTGGACATAAGACTATAGTCTTATGTATTTTTATGATTTTCCACTGGCACACATTTTTAATCAGAAATGCCTTAAACTTCATTTTCTTTCATGTATTTCAGTACTGTGTATAAATACAAGTTATTTCGCATCTATCTGACAGAGAAAATGAACATTCATAATTATTTTTCATTTTTTCACTTTCTAGACATAAGACTATAGTCTTATGTATTTATATGATTTTCCATTGGCACACATTTTTAATCAGAAATGCCTTATACTTCATTTATTTTATATATTTCACATCTTTCTTTCATTTATATTATCTATGTCCTCTAACAAATGTAATTTCCCATCCATCCAAATGACAGAATACACTTTTAAAATGTTTGCATTTCTGTCATTTCTGGGCATTATGCTATAATCTTATGTATTTTTATGATTTTCTACGGGCACACATTTTTAATCAGAAATGCCTTAAAGTTCATTTTCTTTCATATATTTCATCACAGCCTATAAAAACAAATTATTTCGCATCTATCTGAAAGGGAAAATTAATATTTAAATTTTTTAATCATTTTTTCACTTTTTGGACATAAGACTATAGTCTTATATATTTCTAAGATTTTCCACTGGCACACATTTTTAATCAGAAATGCCTTAAACTTCATTTTCTTTCATATATTTCATCACAGCCTATAAAAACAAATTATTTCGCATCTATCTGAAAGGGAAAATTAATATTTAAATTTTTTAATCATTTTTTCACCTTTTGGACATAAGACTATAGTCTTATATATTTCTAAGATTTTCCACTGGCACACATTTTTAATCAGAAATGCCTTAAACTTCATTTTCTTTCATATATTTCATCACAGCCTATAAAAACAAGTTATTTCGCATCTATCTGAAAGGGAAAATTAATATTTAAATTTTTTTATCATTTTTTCACCTTTTGGACATAAGACTATAGTCTTATATATTTCTATGATTTTCCACTGGCACACATTTTTAATCAGAAATGCCTTAAACTTCATTTTCTTTCATATATTTCATCACAGCCTATAAAAACAAGTTATTTCGCATCTATCTGAAAGGGAAAATTAATATTTAAATTTTTTTTATCATTTTTTCACCTTTTGGACATAAGACTATAGTCTTATATATTTCTATGATTTTCCACTGGCACACATTTTTAATCAGAAATGCCTTAAACTTAATTTTCTTTCATATATTTAATCACAGCCTATAAAAACAAGTTATTTCGCATCTATCTGAAAGGAAAAATTAATATTTAAAATTTTTATCATTTTTTTCACCTTTTGGACATAAGACTATAGTCTTATGTATTTTTATGATTTTCCACTGGCACACATTTTTAATCAGAAATGCCTTAAACTTCATTTTCTTTCATGTATTTCAGTACTGTGTATAAATACAAGTTATTTCGCATCTATCTGACAGAGAAAATGAACATTCATAATTATTTTTCATTTTTTCACTTTCTAGACATAAGACTATAGTCTTATGTATTTATATGATTTTCCATTGGCACACATTTTTAATCAGAAATGCCTTATACTTCATTTATTTTATATATTTCACATCTTTCTTTCATTTATTTTATCTATGTCCTCTAACAAATGTAATTTCCCATCCATCCAAATGACAGAATACACTTTTAAAATGTTTGCATTTCTGTCATTTCTGGGCATTATGCTATAATCTTATGTATTTTTATGATTTTCTACGGGCACACATTTTTAATCAGAAATGCCTTAAAGTTCATTTTCTTTCATATATTTCATCACAGCCTATAAAAACAAATTATTTCGCATCTATCTGAAAGGGAAAATTAATATTTAAATTTTTTAATCATTTTTTCACTTTTTGGACATAAGACTATAGTCTTATATATTTCTAAGATTTTCCACTGGCACACATTTTTAATCAGAAATGCCTTAAACTTCATTTTCTTTCATATATTTCATCACAGCCTATAAAAACAAGTTATTTTGCATCTATCTGAAAGGGAAAATTAATATTTAAATTTTTTTATCATTTTTTCACCTTTTGGACATAAGACTATAGTCTTATATATTTCTATGATTTTCCACTGGCACACATTTTTAATCAGAAATGCCTTAAACTTCATTTTCTTTCATATATTTCATCACAGCCTATAAAAACAAGTTATTTCGCATCTATCTGAAAGGGAAAATTAATATTTAAATTTTTTTTATCATTTTTTCACCTTTTGTACATAAGACTATAGTCTTATATATTTCTATGATTTTCCACTGGCACACATTTTTAATCAGAAATGCCTTAAACTTAATTTTCTTTCATATATTTCATCACAGCCTATAAAAACAAGTTATTTCGCATCTATCTGAAAGGAAAAATTAATATTTAAAATTTTTCAATCATTTTTTCACTTTTTGGACGTAAGACTATAGTCTTATATATTTCTATGATTTTCCACTGGCACACATTTTTAATCAGAAATGCCTTAAACTTAATTTTCTTTCATATATTTCATCACAGCCTATAAAAACAAATTATTTCGCATCTATCTGAAAGGGAAAATTAATATTTAAATTTTTTAATCATTTTTTCACTTTTTGGACATAAGACTATAGTCTTATATATTTCTAAGATTTTCCACTGGCACACATTTTTAATCAGAAATGCCTTAAACTTCATTTTCTTTCATATATTTCATCACAGCCTATAAAAACAAATTATTTCGCATCTATCTGAAAGGGAAAATTAATATTTAAATTTTTTAATCATATTTTCACTTTTTGGACATAAGACTATAGTCTTATATATTTCTAAGATTTTCCACTGGCACACATTTTTAATCAGAAATGCCTTAAACTTCATTTTCTTTCATATATTTCATCACAGCCTATAAAAACAAGTTATTTCGCATCTATCTGAAAGGGAAAATTAATATTTAAATTTTTTTATCATTTTTTCACCTTTTGGACATAAGACTATAGTTTTATATATTTCTATGATTTTCCACTGGCACACATTTTTAATCAGAAATGCCTTAAACTTCATTTTCTTTCATATATTTCATCACAGCCTATAAAAACAAGTTATTTCGCATCTATCTGAAAGGGAAAATTAATATTTAAATTTTTTTATCATTTTTTCACCTTTTGGACATAAGACTATAGTCTTATATATTTCTATGATTTTCCACTGGCACACATTTTTAATCAGAAATGCCTTAAACTTCATTTTCTTTCATATATTTCATCATAGTCTATAAAAACAAGTTATTTTGCATCTATCTGAAAGGGAAAATTAATATTTAATTTTTTTTAATCATTTTTTCACCTTTTGGACATAAGACTATAGTCTTATATATTTCTATGATTTTCCACTGGCACACATTTTTAATCAGAAATGCCTTAAACTTCATTTTCTTTCATATATTTCATCACAGCCTATAAAAACAAGTTATTTCGCATCTATCTGAAAGGAAAAATTAATATTTAAAATTTTTCAATCATTTTTTCACTTTTTGGACGTAAGACTATAGTCTTATATATTTCTATGATTTTCCACTGGCACACATTTTTAATCAGAAATGCCTTAAAGTTCATTTTCTTTCATATATTTCATCACAGCCTATAAAAACAAATTATTTCGCATCTATCTGAAAGGGAAAATTAATATTTAAATTTTTTAATCATTTTTTCACTTTTTGGACATAAGACTATAGTCTTATATATTTCTAAGATTTTCCACTGGCACACATTTTTAATCAGAAATGCCTTAAACTTCATTTTCTTTCATATATTTCATCACAGCCTATAAA
This sequence comes from Anguilla anguilla, assembly GCF_013347855.1. Taxonomy (NCBI): domain Eukaryota; kingdom Metazoa; phylum Chordata; class Actinopteri; order Anguilliformes; family Anguillidae; genus Anguilla; species Anguilla anguilla. The sequence goes on along the minus strand of NC_049215.1, from coordinate 24,377,191 downwards.
AACAAGTTATTTCGCATCTATCTGAAAGGCAAAATTAATATTTAAATTTTTTTATCATTTTTTCACCTTTTGGACATAAGACTATAGTCTTATATATTTCTATGATTTTCCACTGGCACACATTTTTAATCAGAAATGCCTTAAACTTAATTTTCTTTCATATATTTCATCACAGCCTATAAAAACAAGTTATTTCGCATCTATCTGAAAGGGAAAATTAATATTTAAATTTTTTTATCATTTTTTCACCTTTTGGACATAAGACTATAGTCTTATATATTTCTATGATTTTCCACTGGCACACATTTTTAATCAGAAATGCCTTAAACTTCATTTTCTTTCATATATTTCATCATAGTCTATAAAAACAAGTTATTTTGCATCTATCTGAAAGGGAAAATTAATATTTAATTTTTTTTAATCATTTTTTCACCTTTTGGACATAAGACTATAGTCTTATATATTTCTATGATTTTCCACTGGCACACATTTTTAATCAGAAATGCCTTAAACTTCATTTTCTTTCATATATTTCATCACAGCCTATAAAAACAAGTTATTTCGCATCTATCTGAAAGGGAAAATTAATATTTAAATTTTTTTATCATTTTTTCACCTTTTGGACATAAGACTATAGTCTTATATATTTCTATGATTTTCCACTGGCACACATTTTTAATCAGAAATGCCTTAAACTTAATTTTCTTTCATATATTTAATCACAGCCTATAAAAACAAGTTATTTCGCATCTATCTGAAAGGAAAAATTAATATTTAAAATTTTTCAATCATTTTTTCACTTTTTGGACGTAAGACTATAGTCTTATATATTTCTATGATTTTCCACTGGCACACATTTTTAATCAGAAATGCCTTAAACTTCATTTTCTTTCATATATTTCATCACAGCCTATAAAAACAAGTTATTTCGCATCTATCTGACAGAGATAATGAACATTCATGAATTTTTTTCATTTTTTCACTTTCTAGACATAAGACTATAGTCTTATATATTTCTAAGATTTTCCACTGGCACACATTTTTAATCAGAAATGCCTTAAATTTAATTTTTTTTTCATATATTTCATCGCAGCCTATAAAAACAAGTTATTTCGCATCTATCTGAAAGGGAAAATTAATATTTAAATTTTTTATCATTTTTTTCACCTTTTGGACATAAGACTATAGTCTTATGTATTTTTATGATTTTCCACTGGCACACATTTTTAATCAGAAATGCCTTAAACTTCATTTTCTTTCATGTATTTCAGTACTGTGTATAAATACAAGTTATTTCGCATCTATCTGACAGAGAAAATGAACATTCATAATTATTTTTCATTTTTTCACTTTCTAGACATAAGACTATAGTCTGGACGGAGTGTGGCACAGTGGGTAAGGAACTGCGCTCGTAACCGAAAGGTCGCAGGTTCGAATCCCGGGTAAGGACACTGCCGTTGTACCCTTGAGCAAGGTACTTAACCTGCGTTGCTTCAGTATATATCCAGCTGTATAAATGGATACAATGTAAAGTGCTATGTAAAAAAAAGTTGTGTAAGTCGCTCTGGATAAGAGCGTCTGCTAAATGCCTATAATGTAATGTAATGTTATGTATTTATATGATTTTCCATTGGCACACATTTTTAATCAGAAATGCCTTATACTTCATTTCTTTTATATATTTCACATCTTTCTTTCATTTATTTTATCTATGTCCTCTAACAAATGTAATTTCCCATCCATCCAAATGACAGAATACACTTTTAAAATGTTTGCATTTCTGTCATTTCTGGGCATTATGCTATAATCTTATGTATTTTTATGATTTTCTACGGGCACACATTTTTAATCAGAAATGCCTTAAAGTTCATTTTCTTTCATATATTTCATCACAGCCTATAAAAACAAATTATTTCGCATCTATCTGAAAGGGAAAATTAATATTTAAATTTTTTTATCATTTTTTCACTTTTTGGACATAAGACTATAGTCTTATATATTTCTAAGATTTTCCACTGGCACACATTTTTAATCAGAAATGCCTTAAACTTCATTTTCTTTCATATATTTCATCACAGCCTATAAAAACAAGTTATTTCACATCGATCTGACAGAGAAAATGAACATTCAGAAATTGTTTTCATTTTTTCACTTTCTAGACATAAGACTATAGTCTTATATATTTCTAAGATTTTCCACTGGCATACATTTTTAATCAGAAATGCCTTAAACTTCATTTTCTTTCATATATTTCATCACAGCCTATAAAAACAAGTTATTTCGCATCTATCTGACAGAGAAAATGAACATTCATGAATTTTTTCATTTTTTCACTTTCTAGACATAAGACTATAGTCTTATATATTTCTAAGATTTTCCACTGGCACACATTTTTAATCAGAAATGCCTTAAACTTCATTTTTCTTTCATATATTTCATCGCAGCCTATAAAAACAAGTTATTTCGCATCTTTCTGAAAGGGAAAATTAATATTTAAATTTTTTATCATTTTTTTCACCTTTTGGACATAAGACTATAGTCTTATGTATTTTTATGATTTTCCACTGGCACACATTTTTAATCAGAAATGCCTTAAACTTCATTTTCTTTCATGTATTTCAGTACTGTGTATAAATACAAGTTATTTCGCATCTATCTGACAGAGAAAATGAACATTCATAATTATTTTTCATTTTTTCACTTTCTAGACATAAGACTATAGTCTTATGTATTTATATGATTTTCCATTGGCACACATTTTTAATCAGAAATGCCTTATACTTCATTTCTTTTATATATTTCACATCGTTCTTTCATTTATTTTATCTATGTCCTCTAACAAATGTAATTTCCCATCCATCCAAATGACAGAATACACTTTTAAAATGTTTGCATTTCTGTCATTTCTGGGCATTATGCTATAATCTTATGTATTTTTATGATTTTCTACGGGCACACATTTTTAATCAGAAATGCCTTAAACTTCATTTTCTTTCATATATTTCATCACAGCCTATAAGAACAAGTTATTTCGCATCTATCTGAAAGGGAAAATTAATATTTAAATTTTTTAATCATTTTTTCACTTTTTGGACATAAGACTATAGTCTTATATATTTCTAAGATTTTCCACTGGCACACATTTTTAATCAGAAATGCCTTAAACTTCATTTTCTTTCATATATTTCATCACAGCCTATAAAAACAAGTTATTTCGCATCTATCTGACAGAGAAAATGAACATTCATGAATTTTTTTCATTTTTTCACTTTCTAGACATAAGACTATAGTCTTATATATTTCTAAGATTTTCCACTGGCACACATTTTTAATCAGAAATGCCTTAAACTTCATTTTCTTTCATATATTTCATCACAGCCTATAAAAACAAGTTATTTCGCATCTATCTGACAGAGAAAATGAACATTCATGAATTTTTTTCATTTTTTCACTTTCTAGACATAATACTATAGTCTTATATATTTCTATGATTTTCCACTGGCACACATTTTTAATCAGAAATGCCTTAAACTTCATTTTCTTTCATATATTTCATCATAGTCTATAAAAACAAGTTATTTCGCATCTATCTGAAAGGGAAAATTAATATTTAAATTTTTTTTATCATTTTTTCACCTTTTGGACGTAAGACTATAGTCTTATATATTTCTATGATTTTCCACTGGCACACATTTTTAATCAGAAATGCCTTAAACTTCATTTTCTTTCATGTATTTCAGTATTGTCTATAAATACTAGTTATTTCGCATCTCTCTGACAGAGAAAATGAACATTCATAATTATTTTTCATTTTTTCACTTTCTAGACATAAGACTATAGTCTTATGTATTTATATGATTTTCCATTGGCACACATTTTTTTATCAAAAATGCCTTATACTTCATTTCTTTTATATATTTCACATCTTTCTTTCATTTATTTTATCTATGTCCTCTAACAAATGTAATTTCCCATCCATCCTAATGACAGAATACACTTTTAAAATGTTTGCATTTCTGTCATTTCTGGGCATTATGCTATAATCTTATGTATTTTTATGATTTTCTACGGGCACACATTTTTAATCAGAAATGCCTTAAAGTTCATTTTCTTTCATATATTTCATCATAGTCTATAAAAACAAGTTATTTCGCATCTATCTGAAAGGGAAAATTAATATTTAAATTTTTTTAATCATTTTTTCACCTTTTGGACATAAGACTATAGTCTTATATATTTCTATGATTTTCCACTGGCACACATTTTTAATCAGAAATGCCTTAAACTTCATTTTCTTTCATATATTTCATCACAGCCTATAAATACTAGTTATTTCGCATCTATCTGACAGAGAAAATGAACATTCATACATTTTTTCATTTTTTCACTTTTTGAACATAAGACTATAGTCTTATGTATTTATATAATTTTCCATTGGCACACATTTTTAATCAGAAATGCCTTATACTTAATTTCTTTTATATATTTCACATCTTTCTTTCATTTATTTTAACTACGTCCTCTAACAAATGTAATTTCCCATCCATCTTAATGACAAAATACACTTTTAAAATGTTTGCATTTTTGTCGTTTCTGGATATTATGCTATAATCTTATGTATTTTCCAATTTTTCTAACAAATTACATTTTTCTCCATATATGCACTCAAAAGCATTTACCTTTACTTATGTTATCCTGTCTTTTCAATGAACTGTCTTGAACATTCTCCTAAATTATTCTATAGTCTATTTTAGTCTATTAGTCTGATTTTGTAAAATTAGATTTACAAGAAAAATCACAGCCCTAATTAGGGGGAATCATATGAGAGTTTCTTTTTTTATTTTTTTATTTATTTATTTTTTGTTTCATTTGTTATCAGGTCAGCTATTGCTGTAAGAAATCACGTTTCTTATCTAGTTACTAATAACTTAAGAGAAACGGTACGGCATTTATCTTGCATCTGAGCCTTTGAATGCAATAAATTCATTGGCGCTTTTTTATATTTATGTCTCTGCATGAGCTGGTGCTAATGCAGTGATTACGTCTTTTATTTTTAAACCCCATTGTTGAAAAATGGGTTTCTTGTGGAGCTAATCACCACATTGTTCAGTACAAATGTTTGGTTCCAGGGTATGCCATAGTCTGAATGAGAGTTCTCCTCTAGTCAGTCTCAACAGTACTGCTGTTCAGTCACTGCACAGGGATCTTATGACTTCAGACAGTTTCCTTGCAAAAACACATGTACACACGAATACAGAAGTGTACACAGCCACACACCACACATGTAAATCCAGACCTGGATCAAATGGGCATTTGAAACTAACTCTCTACAGTAGATGTTGATAACGTTTGAAAACCTTCCTGTTGGAGTCATTTTAAAGAACCATTTCCCTTGAATATTGTTGACAATATGTGCCTCTTTTAAAACTGTAACGGGAAGGGATTTAATTGTTGTCAAACATATTTTAAATAAAGCATTAAAACCAGATCCACAGATGCAAGGCACCGGCAGTGAAATGCCAAGATTAGCGTCGCTCATCATGCAGAATTTTTCGGAGACGAGCACGCTCAGGTTACCATTTCTCTGCTTCGGATTCACCCCACTCCCTTTTTGGGGGGGGAGGGGGAATTCTGCTGCTGCTGCCACTACAGAGGGGAAGCGGAAAAAGCAGGGCTTGGCAGCCGCACCTCCCTGAGCTCTTGGCTCGCCTGAAATCCCATTACATGGTGTGGGGCAGGCATTCCTCAGAACCTCGCTGCCACACGTCTTCTGCGGCCAAATTAAAGCCCACTCCCCACTTCCCAAGGTTAACCCAGTTTGATAAACGCATTTCGCTGCAGTCTGCCACCACACCACCCTCAGTCAGGATAAAATTGATCTCTGATTAAAATCACCAAGACATGCCATCGGCTCGCTGGCCGTGTGGTCAGCGTCCACCCAGACCAAATTGGCTCAAATCCACCAAGCTACTTCCAGCTCCATGGTCAACAATGTGTGAGGGATTGTGGGTAATGGCCATGAGAGTACTGGCACCTTTATTGCATCTGCTTGCACATAAGCTGTTTATCACAGCATGATTTCTTGTAACCTCTCGACTCTTTGAGCCATGTGCATGTAGTTCCATATTACCATGGCACCCACCACCCATAATATCAATAGCATATGTTTAGACTGCCTCTAAGAATTCACATTGCACAAATCTGTGTACAACTGTGACTACTTTAAACCCAAATCCACAGATTCAGTTACACAGTCTCATAGTACAGCACCTGTTTTTTTTTTTTTTTTACATCAAATACACATTTGCACTGGAAAAAACACCACTACAAATCAGAATCATGTTTTTTTTTTTTTACAGATAAAAATTCAATACAATCAACAAAGTTTCACCCTTCCCCCAGCAAGAGCTTAAGAATGACCTTCCTCAGACCGTCCTAGAAGCCAAAATGAGTTTTATATACATTAAAAAACCAAAGCTATCTATTTAGGCTCTTCAAAATTCATTCTCTGTAATTCAAAACTATACCTTACCTGAGACACGTTGTTCTTAAAAACAAAGTCATAAAACCTTCTGCAGTCACCAGGCTGTCTGTGAAGTGCTGTGGGGCAAGATATGTTTAAACTGTACTGAACAAAAGCAATGGTTTATTGATTTAAGAAGAAGCACAAGGCCTATCATGCGAGAATTCTCCTGTGGAAGATGTAGGAGTACAAGTAAGAGTTTGCTGACATCTAGTGTTCATGTTTTGAAAATGCAGACCAGGTCCTGCATTTCTCCACCTTAACAAGCAATAGAATATTAATCTCATTTGACCCTTGCACTGGTTACCAGCAGCACGTTATTGCATGAACTGTTTTAATGTTGTGCATGTTGCATGCAGAAAATAATTCTACACAAATCAGAGAAATGCAACTGTGAATGTGGTTCATATATGACCAAACTACTGTGAGAAAAGCTTTCAAGTTGCATCTTATAGTCTGAAACTTTTGATGTGTGGTTGTACATTTGGAAACAAATAAATAAAAATAAAAGACCCCTTATGCTCATTGTAGTAAATGCATAGTCAAACTCTACACACCTTAGGGAGGACTCGTGGGGCATTTTACATTACATTACTGGCATTTAGCAGGCGCTCTTATTCAGAAAAATATACACACCTTTAGCATTTTTACGTGGCATCCATTTATACAGCAGGATATACCATATATTAAACAACTCAGGTTATGTACCTTGCACCACAGCAGTGTCTTACCTAAGAATTGAACCTGCAACCTTTATAGTAAGTTTACCTGTACCCCATGTAATGAAACATGTCGAATATCAGCAGCCACTGCAGCGCTCCCAATAGAGTCTGACACCCCTGGTCCAGGCAGAAACCCATGCCATAATTTGCCATATTACTTATTTTTAACTTTTTAGTTCATCAATTATAATAAATAAAGAACTCAAACACTTTTGTTTTCTTTATTAAAAGCAAATGTACAATTCTTTGCCTCAACATTACTACTGAAAAGCTGGAAAAAAATACCAGATATCTACAGATATCAGTCAGTTAAAAACCGCATTAAAAAAACTAAAACAAAACAAACAAAAAAAAACTGTACAACATAAACATAACTATGTATATACATACATATGCACACATACGTGTGCATGTATACATCTGCTAAAGTGTACATCGGTATACATTTGAAACTATTTAGAGTAAAGCAATAATGGTGCTTCACACTCTGGGCCACTGCATTATGAAAGCAATACATGTTCCAAGTGTCAGATGACTGGGTCTGACCGCCAGAAGTCAGTGCATCAAGACGCCAGTACAGTTAGATATACAAGTGAACATATATCTGAGACAAACTTCCTACATTCTCACACACAGAGAGCGTCTTTACAAAGAGTCGGCATAAGAATCCCATTCTCAGTGTTAAGAGGGATACGTCTACATATCCTGTAAAAACAGTGTATGTCAAAAGTCTAGCTTCTAAAAAAAAAAAAAAAAAAAAAAGACAAACAGAAAGTAGCATTTTAAAGCTATTTAATTTCTGTGCTCTTTTCCTGTTCTTACAACTTCCCTCAACCTGTAAATTTGGTTGTTATGAAACTGAAATACAGATAATATTCTAAATAAATATAACAACATTCTCCTCCCCTTGATACAAAAATAGAAAACAAAGTCCTCTTAAGATTTTACAAAAGACTTATATTAATACTATACATTATACTCAAAAATACAGCATTCTTGAAACAAAAAAAGAAACAATGTTCATACAGGAAGCCAGTATTTGGTGATCGCATGTGTAGTCATTCCATTATAAAGACAAATGCAAATGTACTGATGTGATGAACTGGTTTTCAGGCTCAAATACTTCTAAGACCAAGTTCAGCTACGGAGCAATTCCTTATAAGACAGTATAGAAGCGTGTACAAATACATTTTTAAAAAAAGATTTGAATGAATTTTTTACAAGGTTGGAATTCAGTTTCGTTTCCAACCACCATTTTATGTTTCTTCGTAACAGACACATCCGGCTTTCAGGAAACCCAAATACATTCAATGCCCTGAACTCTGTGTTCAGAAATGCTGTGCCAGAATGAACATGGTGGAAATAGACCCTCAGAATTTCTGAGCTCTGTGTAGTCTGGTGCACTTTCTCTGACGGAAGAGAGAGAACGTGGAATGCTGCACTTTAAATGAAAGCAGGAAAGCGCTGCCTCTCTGGTATGACATTCCGCGGACCAAACTTTTCTTTTGCTTCCAGTGTCTGGCTCTAATTGCGTACGGTGCTCGGGACAGCGTAGATGAGGTCGGCCTGACCACAATGTGCCAAGTGGTGAATGTGAAACATACATGTAAGTGAAATACAGGACAACACAGTATCATATGCATTCATAACCTCCCATAAACCACCACATTCAACCGGAATAGCACAACAGCTTTGGACCAAGGCAACAGGTTACAGAACATACTTGTGTGCATCCATTTGCGATTACAGGTATAGAGCCTAACAGAGATGACCATTCATATGAGAAACAGTCCTGTTTTGCTGATTGTGGCACTGCCGTATGATTAGGTCTGTTCATTCAAGATTTAAAACAGCCCGTGTGCCCCCCCACCCCAAAAATACCCCACACGCTATAGAAAATACATACATCCATTCACCTTAAATATGAATATTTTCCCTCCACTATCAAGCGCCTGAAATTAATGGGACTGACCATCTACCATGTTTTTTGGTTTTGTTTTGTTTTCTACATTTTTGAGTACCCATGACGTCTTGAAAGTTAAACTAGAACACATCTCATGGAGAGCCATGGAGAGCAGAAGGGTTCATATATCACATTACTATTTACAAAGACCCTCTCTCTCCTAAAAACAAGATATATCAATATTTTTTGAAAGAACAAAGAAGCAGAGCAGGACATCTCAGTAACATCCAAGTTACTTACACACAATACAAACAGTGCCAGAAGGCACCTACCCTTCATCCACTAAGGGCATCTAAAGAAAATAAACAAATGTTTTTTTTGATGTGGTCACCATCATTCAGTAGTCCTGTAATAAATTCCATTCCAGTGTGTTGCAGTGGCACTCTGAGCCACTAGAGGGCTCAAGTGAGCAGATGGGCAGAGGGAGGCCAGCAGTGAGGAGGGACAGAGGACTCTACATCCTTGCAAAGTGACCCTCACAAACCACAGCTTATGAGATGAGCAGGAGAGGGGGTCATGAGAGAAAAATAAAAGAAAGAATGGAGGTAAAAGTGAGAGTGTGACTAACAGACAAACAGACTCAACTAGAAGTTCTCATAGGAGCTGAAGCAGGACAAAGCTGCTTTGGGGGTCACTCAGGGTAAGGAAGCTAGCTAGGTTTCCATTAGCATCAATTTATGCAAATGATAATGGCCCAAATTTTGCTCAGCTTTCCAAAATGGAAAATGCATGGTGTGCATATAATCAGTAAAGACAGACAACCTTACATACAAGATCTTAGCATTAGCATAGACACAAGATGCTAGAATTTCGACTTGTGAAAATTTGACCTAAATGCATATTAAGGCAAATGGAAGAAGCTATAACTTGCAAAGAACTTACCTTTTTTCTTTAAAAACATTCATTCGTGTGTGATATATTAAGTATAACAGAAAATACAGGTTGCTCAAACCTGAAAAGTGACTCTTCTACATACTGTACAAAAGTCATTCTGAAAAACCTAGTTGGGTTTTGTTACAGGTAAACACTGCTCTTCTTAGCGCCACAACATACATTTTGCCGCAATGTTCCATTGTACATGTACAATGTGCATATTCACTAAACCGTGGTCCTTGTACATGTATTAAACAGGCACAGGTAAGGAGATCCATAACCTAACCAGATCCATTCTTAGCTCAGGTAGGGCACTGCTACCCTTCCTTCTGTAGTTATCCAGCTGAGAGAATGTGAACTTGTAAACTGCATTATGTAAGTCACTCTAAAAAGAGATTAAATGTGTATGTGTGTGTGAGTGATTAAGAAAGACAGAGCGTGAGAGAGAGAGAATGAGAGAGAGAGATGAACATAGAACCTATGACAGCTGAGTAATGGAGTACATGAGCACACTGCACCACTGGTGAAGCGATGTACATGAGCATTTAATGCACTAAACGATCCCTCCAGACATGAGCACAGAGGGAAGGGAGAGGAGGGAGGACAGAAGCCCAGCTCCACATGAAACACAAAGCGCATCGACTTCCTACACACTCATTCAGTCCAGTGCTCATTTCATTCCTACCCACCCCTTTGTTGTTTTTTTTTCCTCCTCCAAATTAAATTGAAATGTTGACTAAATTAATCAGAGTTAAGGAAAAAGTGTACTTCCATCGATCTGGAGAAGAGTTGCAGCAAGAGGTTCTGAACTTCACACTCCAAGCTAACCAAGGGTCAGGTGACCCCCCTACCCCCTTCACTAGACTTTGTTCACTGTGATCCTCACCATACTGCTCATTTACATATTTTTCCAATGGTGGAGCTGTAGCTTGTTTAAGGCATGATGGCTGGGCCCAGCAGGGTCTTCACATCTCTCGATTCTCTACTGCTCCCAGCGTAAGGCAAAAAAAAAAAACAAAGCGCGACTTCTCATTTTTTTCCTTTGGCTTAGAGGCTACTCATCGATACTGAGGAATTGCTGTTGTTTTAAGGCAGACTTCTTCAGACAGAGTTTTCTACCATGCCACAGGCTTTGCTAAGCACTGGTGTAAAAAAATAAAATAAGAAAAATTCTGATTTATGATTAGCTATAGCATGGGGAGGAACACGCACACAAGGTTCCTAGTACACACAACACTGTATAAACTGGTTGCCATGACCACATGCAGTTCTGGAGCTTTGGTCCTAAAACTGTCTTACAATCCAAAATGGGGACTAATGTTAAAAAGTCATCAAATAGTCTCCCCCGTATGAAAAATGTTGTGAAAATAATTACAATTGATGTTTTGCTTTTTTGGGAGGATTTGTTCCTTTGAACCCGACAAATCAATTTATGTAAATGAATATGCATTTATGGAGAAACACAAGAAATGCACTCATTTGTCAACAGTCACCTAAATTGCGGGGTGCCATTCAGTCAGTGATGATGGAAAGCGAGCACAGTGGCAATGATCGCATTGTCCACCTGGCATCCATCTACAGTGCTGGACTCTACTCAACTACATGGGCATGGGGTGTCTATTAAAGCACGGTCTAGTCCAAGGGTCCACGGCCCTGACTTTGCAACTTACAAACAAGAGCAGAAAAGAAACTGCATCTTATGGTGTGTTTCTCCATAACAGATTTGCACAGAGACAACACCAGTTCGCTCTACAGAAAGCAGGAAAGGTGGAAAGAGAAAGAGTGAAGACAGGGGGGGAAAAAAACAAAGAGAAAAAGAAAAAAATGCCAGTCAGTGAAAAATAGATGCACAAACTCACGGACAGCTCTGAAAAACCAAAGTACACATTGTCAGCACTTTTCTTTTTGTTCTTCGACTACGCAGATGGTTGAGCGAAAAACTCCCATCTCCCCCAACGCTGGTTTCAAGTAATATCATCCAGAGTGGAAAGGGTAGAGCAACGGGGTCCGGGTCTGGGGTGGTGGGAATTTGGGATAGGATGCGGCAGGGGGGCGAGCCGGGGGTCGCACAAGGAGCAGAAGGGTGGAGTCAGAGGTCAGAGGTCACACAGTTCCAGACAGTGTCTACAGGAATGGTTTTACGCCACTCGAAGAGCAGCGCGATGTGCAACGTGACCGGGGCGACTAGAATTTGTGAGTGCACTCTTTTATCTCGTTAAAGGCATTGGTAGGAGTAAGCAAAATGTCTAGGGATCAAACGGAGGTTTCGGGCCCCGCCCCGGTGTAGGTGTGGCCCACCCCGGAGTGGCGGCCGTTCACCCCAAATCCGAGGAAGGAGCCGAAAGTGCAGTAGTATTCGGCACCGCCCCTCCAGTGGGTGTACATCAGTTTTTTGGAAGGGCGCTCAGACCTTCTGTGGCTGTCGCTGTGGGCGTGGCCTCTCTTGCGGTCGGGGGCGTGGAGCATGGCCAGTGGTGTAAACTCAGACAGGTGGCCCCGGTACAGCTTGTCAACATTCTGCAGGGGGCGGGGCCACAGGTTGAGGGAGAGAGAAGGTACACAAGGTTACTATTGGTCAGGCTACGCACACATGAACAGGCACACAGACAGACACACAGATAGACACGCGCAGACACGCGCAAACACACAGGCACACAGAGACGCACAGAGACGCACACATACACAAATACAGACAGAACAGAAGAGAGCACAAGTCGAGAGCCTCAGCAGTGATGAGTAGGAAACAACCAAATCCACATGCACCTGATGACAACATGCAGAATGTCAGCCGTTCATTCCCAGCTCTTTGTGGTCTTTGCCTCAGTCTTGATTACACATACAATATTCACACTTCATTAATACTCTATTGATACCAGCTGTTTAACTTCACCCTGCAGTACTGCTTCTAACACTAGAGTGCAGTATCTGTTTTTGACACACGGTCTGTGAATTCTCTTCTATGGACATACTTGCGCTCACAGATTGAATGGGACTTTCTAAGCCTAATATGGCCAAATAACTTTTGTTTTTTAATCTTTCCTCTTTTTTCCAATACAGTATATCTTTTCTGCTTCACTCTGCGAAAAATATCAGTCTTTTAAATAACTTACATTTTCAGTGAGAATGAGAGCACTCCCAGGTCAGTGTTGTAAATGAGAATTTGTTCTCAATCACTTTTACCTGGTTAAATAAAGGTTAAATAAATAAATAAAATAAAGACTAGAAAATTCATCAGGGACTGAACAGCCTTCAAGTTGTACAGTTTCTCATGCACACCCCTCCCATCCAGTGTTAATGCATCTTTCCCTCCGACAGGACACGGTCCCCAAACCACAGACCGAGCCCCATCAAACACCACCAGAGACACCACTGCAGAGAGAGGAACAGGGGCGAGGAACTCATACGTAATCCAAAGAAAAGTGTGTGTATCTGTGTGTATGTGCAAACAAGAATTTCTGTGTGTGCGTGTGCATGTGTCTGTGTGTGGGTGTGCGTGCCTGTTAGTGACTGTGTGTGTGTGTGTGTGTAGTCCGTGTCTTTTCCCTTCATCGCTTTAACAGAAAGCAAAATAAACCAGCAACCGATTGAACAGAACCAGTTGCTTGTCACCCCAACACAGCAGAACACAGCAAACCAGCACCACGGTTACGCAGAGCAGACCACACCCCCTTTCGTCCTGCGCAGAAGTTACCATGGCACGGCTAGGCATCTGAAGTGGACTGACCTCCGTCCAGGAGAGACTCCTGGTTGTAAATCAGGACCCTTTCCGCAGTCCTACCTGTGCCGGTGCTCTGTGAAGGGCAAGGGTACACACACTCAGACCACAGCCCCCTCTGCAGGACCCCAGTAGGGCCACGTGTCCAAGTGACATCAGAGCACACGCTGCGTCTTTACAGGTCCAGGAACCATAACCACAACCAGACTGATAAGCTATAAGTGGTTTGCTAGCACCAACACCAGAGCTCCCCCAATGTTGGTTTTTGAGGACTCCAGAGACTACTGGTTCTTGTTCTCACCGTGAAAATCAGCAACTACTTCAGACCCAAGAAAGCAGGTGGAGTTACTGATCAATTAAGTGCTCAGTATCAATGAAGACTGGCAGACGATGTAGTCATTACCAAGATTTGGAAGCCACTGCCTTCACTAGTAAGGTTTTACCATTGTATACCTTTCATTTAATTCACACACAAACACGCTCCGGATGGGCGCAGACGGAGTACTGCAGTGATTGGTGAGATGCGTTTCTTTTCTAGAGACGGAGTCTAAAAACTGCTCAGAGTGTGATTTGAACAGCATCGCGTTTGGCCTCTAACATCTCCGAGACACCCCATCCACGAATATCATTATTTCAACCTTCACACATTAAGAAAAAAAAAAAAGGCAGCAAATGAAAGAATCTTGTTACAAATGTGTACATGAAACAAAAAATAGTGTAGAATGGTTGAGAGGACTCCCATTCTTAACCCTGATAGTGGTTAAAGTTTAAAATTTTGTTCAAAAAAAACAATCGTCAGCCATGAAAACAAAGACAAAGCAGGCAAAATATTAAAAGGGTCATAACGTTACCTGCTGGTATCATACAGTGTGCAGGAGACCGTTCAACTTTCCTAGCATCCAATGAGCGCCCAAACAACGGTTTCCCACAGAACGCCCGCCGGGCGACACCAACGGGTATGAAAGATCAAACGTCCAAAGACTGGCAAACACGGCCTGGGCAGCTGGCACAGGCTGTAGCCAAGGCCGCTTGTTTACAAGGCTTCCCAGGTTCCCTTTTTACAAAGGATCTGACGCCACCAAATCTGGTCCAGGCAATCTCTTACTCTGCCTTCCTCAAACACCGGCCCCAAGACTCCACACTGCCCGAATGACTCTCCAGGGAAGAACTAATCCACCAAAGACTGGCCTGACAGACGCATTAGTATGCTGATACTAATATGCAGCTACTACCAGCACAGGAAGCAGTGTTCATGCTCTGAGACTACCATTCTCTTCCTGAAAATGACAGGTCAGGTACACAGGCTAGCTTTGGGACAAAACTACAAATAAAAATCCATTATGCATTATGTACCTGAAAAAGTGCAAAACACAATTATGGTTATAAAAATCTTATATACAGCCAGTCAACGGTGACATTGGTTTAACCAGGACTACACAAACACAGCAAGGAAATCTGCTCAAAGGTTACACAATCTCATACTGGACCTAATCGACACAGAAATTACACATTATGTGCGTTTACGTGAATGGTCATATTTGAAAAAGGGAAAAATAAAATAAAAATGTCGCTGCCCCTATCTCCTTTCTGGCCTGCAGTTTTCCATGGTGGGGGGTGCGGGGTGGGGGTGTCCATTGGCAGAAAGGAGTAACTGCAGAACCAGCTTCTGTTCCACGGCTGTTCCCCTGGACGTGAAGGACCTGCCCTTAGTTTGAGCCGTTTCTCCTGCAGCCTCCCATAATGGGACGTACCCGCTCGCCCGTATGATAAATCTGAGTTTCTCTCAGGACACTGTGCCCCCTTTGTTCAGAGTGGGCAGGAGCGCACTGGCACACAGCCACCTGGCTGCCACAGATCTCATTTACCTAATAATTGCTTCTCGGCTCTAAATGTCCTGCCGAGACCTTGAGAGGCGAACGGAGAGGAGAGGGGGAGAGAGAGAGGGAGAGAAAGAGAGAGACTTTTTTAGTTTTAAAAAGTGAGGGGGAGAGAGAGAGAGAGAGAGAGGGAGAGAGAGAGAGAGGGAGAGACACAGGAGAGACTTTTTAGTTTTAAAAAGACAGGGAGAGAGAGAGAGAGAGAGAGAGGGAGAGAGAGAGTGGGAGAGAGAAAGAGGTTTTTTAATTTTAAGAAGAGAGGGGCAGAGAGAGAAAGACAGTGAGAGAGAAAGACAGATAGAGCAAGATGCACCCAACTGAAGAAACGCACCTTGAGCAATATACATGCAATATACATGCACATACACACATATACACATGCAGGTGTACCCAAATAATTTCCCAGCATGCAACATAACATTACTGCAGACGACCGCGATGAGCATGAAGGACAGCATGGGGTACTGGCACCAACAGGCCGCTACAGAGAACTGGCATAACTACAGCCGATCCCAAATGACCAATGTTATATCATCATTATCAGTGCCAATACTAGAATCCTCGTTGTGTGGCTAAATAACAGTATTTTTGTAGCATTGTTTGACTGTGATGTTAAACTGCATAGTGTCTTATATGTTTTTTATGATTTTATTTTTTGAAAGTGTTCTGTTGTTTTCCTGTAAATTGCCTCAAAGAGGACAGTTAAGTTTTTAAAGTCCTATCAGTCTTAAAAGTGCATTTAAAAGGTTTCAAATTCATGAACCTTTCTTAAAATTTATGCAGAAGCATACAAGTTCTATATATCTCACCAAAGGATACAAAAAATTCTACATTTTGAATAATCCATCATTTTGCTCAATATAGTACAAAGTAATCGTCTCCAATTTGTGTGTTTCCAGAGATAACTACAATCAGCCTGGGGGAAATCTGCAAGAGAAGTCCCTCGGTTCCACACGATCAATGCCGTGATAAATGCACCTGAGCTCAGATAAAGGCACTCGGCTTCGCCTAACAAATCCAAACGCAGCAATGCATTACAATGCCACATATTATTCCTCATGGTTACAATGGGAGGAACTCCAGCGACTCTGAAAAGAAGAGATTCTTGTCGAACGCCACCGAGGTTCTCCGGAGCGCAAGCATTCAGAGACGGACAGTGATGAAGCGGCGCGTCGCCGGTGAGCGATGGCCGTCTAACGAACGGGCCGGCGGTGCCGTGTCCCATGGTGACCGGCCAATCACAGGCATTCCAGCATGCAGAGAGGACAGCAGAGTCACCTCCTGTCCGGCTAGAAACTCAGACTGCTGGAGGTCTGGGAGAGCATAAAGATGGTGGACTGCTCGGCAGTGAGGCAGCGGCGCTTTGTCTGCCGTTTCCCCAGAGACCAGAGACAGAGCCGGAGAGGGGGCCGGGGCCGGGGCCGGGCACCGGCGCGAGAGGAGGTCAGAGGTTAACGCGCACAGCGGAGAAAAGGAGCGCGGGGTAATTGCGGGTCGGCCGAAGGAGCGGAGGAGGAGGAGGAGGAGGAGGGAAGGAGGAAGGGAAGGAGAGAGGAGAGAAACAGGCGGTTAGATAAAAGCACAATGGTGAACCTGAATTTCTCATACACTGTATAGGTCACACACACCTTCAATGTCTCAAAGAAAAGGAAGTCAAAAACAGACATCTCAAAGGTAAGTGTTGTTTCATAATTAGCATTCAACTATCATCCTCACTCAAGCATCCACATTAACAATTACATATAACATATGTTGCATCTTAGCTTATCTTAGCCCATCAGAGAAACAAAAATGAATTAAGTTAATATTTAGATTCGCTTTCTGTCCTTAATGATGAACATGTGGTTAGATTTCATTGACTGCTTGACGTCACTGGCAGCCAAAGTATCACCTGCACCTAAATGATGTAGATTTGTCTACTTCATAGGCCTTTTAGCTTTACTCTGACACATCTTAAATTGGAAATAAAGCAGTTTTTCTTGTCATTTTACGTTCCCTGCTGTATCAGTGTTTGCTTGCGCCGCTCAGTGTTGCACAGAAACAGGGTCATTCAAGCGGGAGAGCATAGACTTTCAAGGGGAATTTCCTCTCAGGGGGTCGCTTCATAAACATGGGAAGGAACATAAAATCATATACACAATTTGGAACTTCGATCCTAAAACCAGGTAAAAAAAAAATAAAGAAATATACATATGAAATAATAAAAGTATGTAACAAAAATAAATAAAAGTGGACAACAAAATACAACAATCAGACATCAACACAATATATAAAAATCAGGAATATGACAAGAAAGTAAAGCCAGGTAACAACACAGGTCCTGAGTCTGTGCCTTTACCTGATTTGTATTTTTAATGATATAATGTTTAGATTTTCCCTGGGCAGTATTACTACAAATACTCTGAATAGGAAACAAAGACTAAATATTTAAAATGACAAAAAATCACTCACAATTACTCAAACTGTCAGAAACAAACTCTCAGAAGTCACAGACTTCCGAGACACCCTGACTCTGACAGTATCTGCACAAATATCTGAAAAAATTGTGCAAACATTATGCCTCTACATCAGTCACACAGGGTCATAAAAAAAACAAACCAAACACTATCCCTAGCACATCTTCCACAGAAAAACTAATTCCACATTCATTCTACAAAAAAACAAATCTAGTCTTACAGTAGCTGGTGTGCATGTAGGGCACATGACGGAAATACACTGATGTATACACTGAGCGTCTGCTAAATGCCTGTAAAAAAAAGCATAGGACCCTACTGGAAGCAGGAAGGAAGGAAACGTAATGGCCGCCGTTACCTGGATGCGCTCGGTGGTGGTGGGCCACAGGGTGCGCCACAGGACCTTCTTGAGCACGTCGGGCAGCAGACACACGGTGACGAGCATGATGATGCTCAGCCAGGCCGGCCCGCTGGACAGCATCTGCATGAACACGTAGTACATCCTCTGGTAGTTCAGGAACGGCCTGTCGGAGAGCACAGCCAGGAGAGTGGTGAAACGACAGGGACGAACGCGATGCTAATAATTCTGCGATGACCGTACACGTAAGAGCCACCTAAAAAAAACACATAACGAGAGATATACCAAATGATTCCACCCCACAGCAGAGAGAAAATCACGTAGAAAAGCAGCGAGCCCCAGATGACGAAGTGGTTGATCCATGTCCAGTAGTGCGTGTCCAGGGCCAGCTGCGAACGGACAAAACAAGCGCAAGGTCAAATGTCAACCTTAACGGACCAGCCAGCACACACTGACATTTTTCATAATCCGGTCGGCTTTGTTCTTTATATTTACCTTAAGCGTGACTGTAAATACCAGCACGGTGAAGACAAGTGTTCCGAAGGTCCAGTTCCCAAACATCTGCAAGCATTGAGACATTATGAGTCACAAGCATACTGTTGCCACTTGAATGCAGCAATCAGATCGTTTTTACACGGACATTTTACACTGGACATTTTGCACACAAGACAGCCAATAAAACACAGCAAACTTCCAAACCCAACTCTAAGGAGTGACTGGTTTGACATTCAGTTTTATCTCTTCCTTCCCAGCAGTAGCACAAGTCAAAATCCAGCGAGCACCAGCAAGAAGCCGCTTTTTAAATGTCTTTTGCCAAAGGCCGTACTCGACCCCAATCCTGCAGGTCATCCTAATGCAGTGTTTTGAATTCTAATTTATAGTATGCAGGCTTTGCAAGCCTTAAGATCCAGGTTTCATGAATTCCCATGGTAAACTGGTCAATGCAGTCACTGGTCATCGCTCACTGACAGAGGGTGGAATTTCACCAGCAGATCACTATTATAGCGGTGGCTCAAGTGATGTTGCCACAATTGTCGATAGTGATGAATGGGACGGCAACTGTACAAAATCTTATCAACTGCAGACACAGAGAGGTGACAGCACCCCCTGCACACCCAGTATTATTTACACGGAATGGGCAAGTGGTTTACACCAAATTACATATAACAACGGAGGGGAAAATACCATTCAGACAGAAAAGTGCGAACGACTGACACGCATAACTCGTCTAGCATCATTCATCGATGCTGCTGGGCTCCTTGCAGAAAATTAGGCCTTTTAATCGGCAACAGACAACTGAGGAGACTGGTGACAGCAGACCTGAAGCTTGTGTGTCTGGTCTGATTTGGAGTAACTGCCATAATTTACGTCAACTCATCATATAACTGAAGCCACTGATTGGACCGGATGTTACAGCACCTACACTGATTGAGGGATTACTCTAAAACTTCCAGGTTGAGGTAGATATGGCATAGCTAGATATATATACAAGCGAAGGGAAGTAATCACACTCATGTTCATGCTCAGTGGTTGGAGTGGCCAACCTTGGACTTGGGAGAGTCTACAGGTCATGCAGGTTTTCATTGTTATGCATCGCACACCTGTGTAATCGGCTGTTTTACTCAATCCGTTAACTGATTTTTGGGCCTAAATGGCTGCGGATTTTAAGGTGAAAGCTAAAAGTAGCATGGCTCTCAAGAAAAACAGTTAGCCACCCACACTCTAGGGGGCGACATCAGTACTTCCATCAGTTGGGTCACTCACACTTCTGAGCTCCACTACCACAGCAAGCTGGCTAATCCCACATTCTGCAATCTTGTTTTTCTTAACATAGTCAACATTGCCAATGTTTTCTTTGATCTCCACATTCCTGATTTCCACAAAAGAGCTTGAATGAAAGGAAAGGCTGGTCACCTTCCTCACTGTCGCCTCTTAAGTCTCCAAACGCTAATGGCAGCAAATTAGCATGAAGTTGCATGAGCTGTATGAAATTCATGGGCACCATTCATGCAATACACTTATTTATATAGAAACGGCTGAAGGTCGGCACATTTCGCTTGTCTGAATGTGCCTTGTTCATAAATAATAAGCGTTTTCACAGCTTATCTGACAAGAATTCATAGGTTATTCACTGTGCCATAAAACAAGGAATCTGCCTCAATGTAATCTACCTTCTCTGACATAACATTTCCACTCCGGGGAGTTAAATATATTGCTTGGCAGGAGGGGGAGAAAGTGTGAGAATCTCTCCTGATTGTGCAGATTTGCTGCCAAAGCAAGACTTGTGTAAAATCCATACTGTGGCCAGGTTTTCACATACTGAAACTGGCTTCTATTTTAGGAAACTGCGCTGTGAATAAAAAGCAAGATGACCCACCTTTTTGAGATTTCTGAGACATTCCAGATTTCAGAGTTTGTTTTTTTAAATACAAACAAAATGGTTTCTATTTTAACATAAGTTCAAGGGCAAATGAAATTCGTCTGAAGGAATAAAAAATTGGTACAAAAGTGACAGGCAGGAATCCGTTTTTAAAAACTCCAATGGTTAAAATGTCCTTGCTGCAGTGAGCTGGTTTTTGTTTGCTCTCTCAATCAAATGCCAATTCAAACCAAACCTTTCAGACTGGATTCTATTATTGAAAATATAGTTCAGCTGTATATGTTGATATTGAGCTATTTCACAAAAATTCAGATTAAATAGAATGGTTCTCTGAAAAGCCCAGCTAAACACATTTTACATGTTTAATTTGTAACTATCCTTTGTTACGATGGCAATCCTTTGTTATTTGTAAGGATCTACTTTGTGTATGGTTTCAGAGTGCATCCAGGAAAATAAATATCACTGCATAAATTATTAATAAATTACGGCAAGCTAAAAAAATGATTGCCTAACACCAATTCATTTTACGTGTTGAGTAATAAACTTTTGCGAAGTCAAAACAAGTACCTGAAACTGAGGTGGCGTTTAAAGATGAATGAACCAAGCGGAAGGATTCACCCAAATGTCCACCAAACAGCGCAAAGAGTCACATTCCTGTCTGGAATTGTCATTTGCCCTTGAGCTTTGAGGGAAATGAAGATGTTCCGAGCTCTACGTGATTGGCCACCATTGCTGACGAAATGCATGGCCACAGGCGCGGTGCTCAAAAACACATGGACGACATGTAGGTCTAGGTTAGGTATGCTAACACGATGGAACACGATATGGAGAGGGACGGAGGTTACTTATGTAGACCTGAGGGAGAGGTGGAGAGGGTGTAGTGGGCAGGTGGAGAGAGCAAAAAGGCCTATGAGTGATCAAGTGGTTATGCACTGCAGTGGGGGGGGGGGGGGAGGCGGGGCGGGGCGTGAGAGGTGGGGGCATGAGGGGAGAAACGGTGAAACAAAAAACAAAACCAGAGTGACAGACAGAGAGGGACAGACAGGCTTACCATCTGTGTGTTTGTAGTCATTAGCTGAGGAAAGGAACAGAAGCAGAAAAAAGCAAAATAAAAAAAAGAAGAGAGGGAGGAAGAGGGAGAAGAAGAAAAATTGGGACAAAAAAGTAAAGAAAATTAGGATGTTAAACTGAAAAAACAGACAAAAAAAAGCAATCAAAAAGGTTAATATGATAAAAAAGAAATAAACAGTACAACAAAAGATGTCTGTAGCTCAACATGCTACCCCGCAGTAAATACTGTATGAATGGAAAGCCTCTGTAATGGTTTTTAAGCACTGGTACACCCAAAGGGAGTCTCCAGGTTTGAGGTCTCAAGTTCACTGTACAGCCACCAAAGGGAAGATGTGAATTTCCAGGATTTCCCAACACTTTGCCAAAAAACACAATTCCAGTTCCCTCGCTTTGAAAGAGACAACCACCATAAAGTTGGATTAATATGGATCATAATTCCATAAAGAATCATTAATACGCGCTAAACACCTCTCTAAGGAAAGCATAATCAGAAGCCTTCCACAGCACTCTGGGTGTGCTGCTGCTTTCCGTGACGATAAAAGCCTCACCTGACCGTTGCTGGTAAAAGTGGTGTTGTCGAACAGGAAGTAAGCACCAAAGAAGAACACTACTGCATCGAAGACTCCCAGGAACGTCCAGTAGACGAAAATCCGCCAACGCAGGAGGGAGTTTTTGGCGATGTCCCTGAGAGAGACATGAGAGAAAGCTCTAATCGTGAAGGACACGCCCTGCTTACTGCACTCGCCACCCTGCCCCACCCCGCCTCCATCTCACATCTCTGCAACACCAGCGTTATGAGCATCATCAACAATCAGCATCAACAAAGATACCAAAGAGACACACAGGAGGGGGATACCCAACTACAAGAGACCAGCTTATCAATCACGCTTCATTCCATTCCTCCTTCCATCCTCCAGCATTTCAGAAGATGACACAGTAAGTATTGCTGTTTATCTGAAAGAGGTTTACTTGTGACACTTAGTTTTTTGCTAAATTCCATTGACTTATTATGAAAGCAGAATATTTTCCATGCTTGAGAGTTAAAATAAAGTCCAGAATCTACATCATTTTTATGACATCTTATTTTTCATTTTTTTCCATCATTACCAAGGGTGTGATTAAATTTGGAGGGCACCACGTCCAGAGGAGAAGCAGACAGTGGGAACAGTGATTTCTCAGCGAGGCTTGACGGCCATTAGCCGCTGTGTGTGCGCGGTCCATCTCCCCAGCCCTACACTCACTAGCGGGACTGAGAGCTGTGAAGGACAGCGCAGTGCCCCTCAGGTCCTGCTGTGTGTCACCGCTTCTGCAGCTGGGTAAAAATAGGCTGGCAGTTGGGCAGGGGTTTGAATTTATCCTGGGGGGGGGGGGGAGGGCAGGGGCGGGGTCAAACAGATTTCCACCTTGAAAATTATTATGTGGGGCAGAATTAAATGGACCCTTTTCCGCCTCACAAAAAGAAGGATAGTTCAATGCTCTGGGCTACTGTGCACACGCAGCAATGAATTATGCAGCTATGCATGCTGGGACATGTATGCTGTACACACTGTGATGCTTGCTGGGACATGAGATACTGTACACACGGTGAAGCATGCTGGGAAATGGAGTACAAACAAACCCAGTGTTACATGTAGGGAAAGACTAGGTCACATTCCTAGAGCCTCACCTGTACAGAGACGGATCTTTCTTCAGGATGTCCATGCTGATGTGCTGCTCTATGAGGCTGTACAGCAGGATGGGCAGGGAGGTGAAGCTGATGTTGTACAGGGTGAGATAAGCTGTGTCGTAGAGAGGCTGGAGAGAAGGACACAAGGAGAGAGATGTGCTTATCACTGAAATGGATTCCAGCACCATATCGCACAATGCAGTGCTACACACAGTAAGCCGCAGAAGAGTACTATTCGGGTTGCTTTCCTACTGCAAGGGAGGAGTCACGTACCTGCTGGGAGAAGCCGCAGAAGAACTGGTACAGAAACTGGGGGAAGATGAAGCAGACATTCTGGAAGACAGGAAAACAAGGGTCAGCTTTTCACAAGAGACAAACCATCTTTGTCTCTTGTCACTGCCCATGTGAATATCCCCACACAGGCTGTTTGATCCTGGCACTGCTTATTCATTCCTGTGATACGCAGCATGTCATTACTCTGTAATGTTTTTGGTTTACCCAGAATGCAGAGCGTTTTTCTGACATGCGAGAAGTGCACTCACCTTGTAGAAGAAGTACTGTACCAGCTCAGAAATTCGAATGTAGTAGTAGTGACCGTGGACAAGCAGCATCTTCTTCAAGTGTTTGAACTTGGGGATTGCATAGTCGCTATTCCGCGCAGCCTGACGGCCCTCTTTACCCATAATTCCTAGGGACAAAAAACCAGACGTTAATGGGGCTGAAATGGTCACATGCCTGCAACTTTTTTCTCATTTTATTCTTAACAGTAAAGCCAAGTAAAACTGGCAGTTTTTTATATTTTCCCCAGAACTGTTAAAAAATAAAAATAGGAAAAACACGAGAAATGAGCAAAGCAACGCAACAGAAGAGGAAGTGAGGTGACAGGAAGAGGAAGTGAGTGTCAGGAGTCTTCAGGTGAAGTGCAGAGCTCACCTATGCCGACGTGGGCCTCCAGGATCATGCTGACATCATTGGCTCCATCCCCAATGGCAAGAGTGATAGGGTGCTCCTTCGATGTCTTGATCAACTTCACTATCTGAAAGGGCAGACACTTGAGTGACATTTGTCCTTAAATGCAAAATATTTCCCTCTTTCTTCTAAAACATGGTTTGGTGAGGTCAGGACACCCCGTACCAACACAAATTATCAACAGTGGTGATAGGTGTGTATGTGAAATGCATTCTTGTAGAAATGCCAGTAATACATCTTCACAGCCCAAACCAAAAATAACTTCTGGGGTGACACTGTCTCTGGGGCTCATGACTGTAGGGCACAGAGGACCTCAGGCCTTACTTTGCAGACAGATCTAGTATATTGCATGTAGGACACGGAGAGAGAGAGTGGGTCAGAGCAAGCTTAGGCTGTCCCACAAAATAACCGGATCTGGTCATGAATAATGATGTGGTTCACAGGCAGGTTGGAATGAGAAGGGGTTACCTGTGTGGATGTTAACAATTAAACATTTTTTTTAGTTTGTCAAGGTTCCCCAATCACAGCTCTATTTAAAGAAATAACAGCTGACAGACAAAGCCACTGTCTGGAGAAGTGATGTGACAGGAAGTGAGGTCACACCTGTGCTTTCTGCAGGGGCGCCATGCGGCAGCAGAGCACGGCGCTGCAGTTGCGGCAGATCTCCAGGAAGATCTCCTTGTAGTTCCCCGAGCTGTCGTCCTGCGCCGGTTTCATCACGGCCGACAGCGTGGCCCCGTCGATGATCAGGCCGTAGTCGTGGAAGTTGTTGGAGAGGCTGCATTACACACCGGGCAGGAAGAGGGAGGGAGTCAAATGCGGGTTCACATGGATGAGCAGTATGCACTCGAAATATGCACTCACAAGCATTTTTTCATGTGCCATCGACCGCTTGCCTCTACTTGTATTTGTACCTCTGTTATGTTCAGATAAACCTGCGCCTCCACCATTTTAACTGGAGGTTATAGATACATGTATTTTTAACAAGATTCATTTTGGTGTAGTTTTGCCAATTGCTGCATGTTGACTGTCCAGACGTGCACAAAATGATTTCCACATTTAAATGTGTTTATACATCACAGTGGTGTTACAAGAACGTTGTGTGTGAGTTACGAGATGTTAAGTAAACATTATAGCTGTGTTATGCGTATGTTGTGCGTGGGTTGCAAGATGGTGTTAAGTAAACATTACAGCTGTTTTATGGGAATGTTGTGCATGGTTTGCGAGATGGTTAAGTAAACACTATAGCTGTGTTATGAGAATGTTGCGTGTGGTTTGCGAGATGGTGTTAAGTAAACACTGGCGTTAAGTAAAACAAACAGCGGAGTGCTGCGTTCGGGGGGCGCTCGGACCCGGAGAAGGTGTCGCGGGGCATGCTGCCCTGCTGCCTCAGCACGGTGCGGCTCAGGTCGAACAGCACGTCGTGCAGGCTCTGCTCCTCCGTGCGCTTGGTGGTCAGCTCCAGGATCTGCGTGCTGCGGCGGAACAGCTTGCTGGCGTAGCAGGTGGCCGCCGCCGTCTCCATCTTGTCCCCCGTCAGGACCCACACCTTCATCCCGGCCTTGTGCAGCGACTCGATGGTGTCCGCCGCCTTCTCCTGGAGCCTAGAGGGGCCGGAGGACCAAGGAACCAAATAAATCCACCAATGAATCCAGCAGTTCTTCTCCCAGAGAGCGACCCTTCGGAGTGGCTGTGCACACACGTGCAGTTGGATCTAGAAGCGAATCGCAGAGGTGCCCGGGGCGTACCTGTCCTCCACGGCGGTGGCGCCCAGCAGGATGAAGTCGCGCTCGATGATGTCGTAGGCCTCGGCCAGCCTGCGGTCTCGGTCCTGCAGGGCCAGCTTGGCGCTGTTCAGGCGCTGGCAGACGTCTTCATACTCCGCCTGCGTCAGGGTCTTGTAGGCCACACACAGCGTCCGCAGGCCCTCCTGTCCGTCACGCATCGCACAGTCAGTCAGTCAACAGATCAACACTTAACAAAGAACACTGATTCTCAACACTGCTGGGCTATAGGATAGGCTGGTTTTTACTTTCACCTTCAAAATAAACAACTGATTTTGACTTTAGAAACCAGACGAGGCTAACTAACTGTGTAATGAATTGTGCTAATTTGCCACTTAAGTACTGAGGAGCAAGAAAACCAGCCAGGTTTACAGTCCAACCAACAATTCACAATTCTGGGGAGGGCAAGTGCTCTATCACACTGACCCCTCCCTCCATCAAGGGGCAAGGGGGGGGGGGGGGGGGTGTAGATGGCAACATTCTACCGTGTTGTGCAGAAATGTGCTTTCTGTGTCAGACACAAAACTGGGTCAGTACTGGTGCCAATGGCAACCGGAAAGCACCCAAAATGATGTCACCAGGCTGCTTGCTTGCTGCAAAACCTGTTCCCACAGTTCCCACATAGCTCCTGAGGCAGGGCGACGAACAGACTCCACACAGCCTAGGGGTTCCACTGAGCACCACAGCTACAGAGGCTAGCAGTGGACACCACACCACAAGCCCATAGACTTCAACACTGAATAAGACACTCTAAGCAATACAGCAGTAACTGCAAACAACTTGAGCAAAATCCCATTTTAGTGATTGAACTCTATATGCTGCACAGGATTATTTTTCTGTTGTTGCAGGAGCCTGTCTGGCCACATTACAATGTGTCTTCACGTGCAACTGCTTTTGCAGAATTCTCACGTGCCAATCTGTTCGACGTCCACCAGACTTCAGCAAAACTAAGACAGTATAATCAGAGAGAACAGAACAGAACAGATCGAAAAAAGAACGGACAGAATATAAAAGAACTGAATTCTAGTCTCCAGAGGGAAATTGGCCGAGTGGCAGCACATCCATTAAGAGCACTCAACAGGTAATGGGACACCGTCTGTATTTCTTTACGATATGTACATAGTCAATATGAAAACACTGTCTGTTCCTATATACAGAGTAACACATCAAATGCCCTTAGCGCAGAGGTGGGGGATCCTATTGCTGCAGGGCTCTATCCTTTTCTGGCTTATGCTTTTCTCACCAACCTCGCGCAGTCGGCTAACACCTGGCATAAGCCACTGCTTATTCACTCATTGATAACAGTAAAATGTTTCATAAAGGGACATGCAATCCATCTTTAGACAAAGCTTGTCAGTTTATCAATAAATAAATAGCTGAGCTGGGAGATCATGTAAAGGATTTTGCTACATAAATAAGATGCAGATATGAAGATCAGAAACAGATCCTCCAGGAATGGGGTCTCCCACCCTGCACACCAGTGCAACGGACTGAACACAGCCTCTACTCACCACAGCGTTATGCTCCACCCGGGCTCGGACCTGCTCCACCTTTCCGGAAATCACCCTGGGGAAGATGGCGGAATCAGCCCCTTTGCAGAACAGGTAATACTCGCCTGGAACGAGAAAGAAATGGGGTCAAACACAGGTAAGCTGCGAGATCCTAGTTACCGTGCCAACGTCACTTCTGCAGAAGCAGATTCTGGGTGAATTACCTGTGGTGGAACGCACTATCACGCTCATTCTTCTCCGGACCGAGTCGAAGTTCAGCACCTCCAGCAGCTCGAACCTGCGAACAGAAAACAAAACCTGGGTCACAAACCTGTGCAAACATAGGCAGAGTCCAAACCACAACATGAAACACGTTTCGTTTCCATTATTTACGCTTCACATACCCAACACATGCACACATGAATATTACACAGCTGTGTACCATGGACATTTAGTCTATGTCTATCATACAGCCATGTACCACATACAGTTAGTGTGCATCTTGCCCTTCCTCCAATTCTGTCCTTGCATGCACTCCCAGCTTCCTCCTCAGACCAAATCCAGTATTCAGGCTTCATTGCTCAGTACCCTTCTTATCACCAAGGTAACAAGGCAAGGAGCAGTGCGCCTGCTTGTTAAATTTAAATGAACATATTGATTAATAATTTAATTAAGTAGGACTCCACTCAGCAGACTGCAAACGTGTGGCTGCTCAGATGAGCGCGGCGGGGGTGGGGGGGGGGGTAGTGGGGGTGCTGTGACCCCGCAGAGTTCACACGCGCCCCAGAGCGACTCTTTCCTCAGAGAGACTGCGGAATCCAGACGCACAGCTGCTCTGATCCCCCACAGTCCCCCACCTCCGGGCGCAGCCGCGACTGCCTGCGTTCACTGAGAGACGCGTGCGGAGGGCAGGGCGTGGCGTGAAAATACCTGAGCGCCGTTGTCAGAGAAACAGGTCGGCCTGCCCCTTCAGGTCAAAAAAAAAAAAAAAAGCCTCTAACCATTAAAAACTAAAATGTCAACTCTCAGGGGTTATAGGATTATATACTTTTATTCTGAAATTGAATCTTTCATTCTGTAATTTTACTTGTGTAATTTCCATTGTTTACTTGCTGATGTTTTTCAATGTTACATTTTATTTTCTATCTGGACAACAATTTGAACAACTGTATGAGAAAAGCTGTACAAATGTATTATTATTATTATTATTATTATTATTATTATTATTACGCTTAAGATAGACAACAGGGGAGACACACAATGTGAAGGCAATAATGATGATTTTAATATTCATAATTTGCAATTGTGTCAGTTATGGCTCAGTCTAGATCCATGCTGATTATGTGTGTTCATGTACGTTTGGGCGTGTGTGCACATGCATGCGTATTTATGCGCATTTATGTTCACGTGAATGCACCAGCGGCCAAGTTATTGCCCGTGGACCATTTCTTACATCGGACTGATTCAGACATGTTTCCAAAGTTCTACTCTCTCTCTGTCTCGCCCTCTTGTTCTCTCGCTCTCTCTCGGTCACTGTCTCTCACTCAAATTGTGTAAGGGCTTTGTAGGACAGAGAGCCATTATTAATCCATTGACAGGCCATTGTTCGGAGGACAGCGATTCCAGCTCACATAAATTATAACATGACAAGTACTGATTGGATATCTACATCCAGAATGAATTACAGAACGATTTCCAGGTGACATCCAATTTTAACTTTCGGAAAGTTTATCGCAGAACATCAGGAAACGAACCGACGTGTGCTGCGGTCAAACTTACAAAAACAATTTTAAGACCCTTGTCCGATTTCAAACCTCGTGAGGTCACATGGTCCACATGCCCACGACCATCACGGCATTGCGCAGACCTCGCACCTGACCGCGATCTCATTCCGGAGGTTAGGATTTAGACACCTGAACCATAAACCAAGCTAAGCCCCCAGGTCACGAGTCTAACACATGACTCACGACAGCTGGCGTCGAGCTGTACAACTGGGGCACCGCATTCCAGGCGACAGGGCTTCAGACCCTGAGACGCAGCCGTGCATCGGCAAGGTGCTGCCAAAGAGGCCGCCTGCTGAGGGCTGATCAGTCACATGATTCTCTGAGGCCGGCTGCCCTCGAGCCTTGCAGGGCGGGGCCGACTCACCTCTCCACCTCGTCGTCCCTGTTGAGGAGTTCCATGTGACTGTCCTTCAGCCGCAGGTAGGTGAACCCCAGCCTGGAGGGAGCCAGACACAAAGGCCACGTGAGGAGTAGAGGAGGCACAGGTTCATAGGAGGACGGAGGAGTGACGCACAAGCGGAGCAGAGGAGGAGCAGTGGAGGAGCAGAGTAGGAGCAGAGGAAGAGGCGGTACCGGAGGGGAGAGACCTTACCTCTTCATGCCCTCCACCAGCGCCACCTCGTCGGGGGAGGAGGAGATGTAGAAGGAGGTGGACTTGCCCTGGTGGATACCCCTCTTGATACCGTCGACAGTCTCCTCCTCCTTCACCTGCACGGTGTGGCAGAGGCAGAGAGCGCGGAAGAACAGCTCCTCCCGCTCCTAGGGAGGGAGAGAGAGAGGATGTAACATACTCTGCCAATGGACACATATATACACACACACACACACACACACACACACACACACACACACACACACACACACACACACACACACACACACACACACACACACACACACACACACACACACACACACACACACACACACACACACACACACACACACACACACAACCAACGAACACACACACACACACCACCAATGGACACACACACACACACACACCACCAATGGACACACACACACACACACACACAGCCAACGGACACACAAAGACACACCACCTATGAACACACACACACACACACACACACACACACCACCAATGGACACACACACACACATACACACCACCAATGGACACACACACACACACAGCCAACGGACACACAAACACACACACACACACAACCAACGAACACACACAGACACATCACCAATGGACACACACACACACTGCCAACGGACACACAAAGACACCCCACCTATGAACACACACACACACACACACACACACACACACACAGACACCACCAACGAACACACACATCATCAAGAGACACTGGAGAAATGTGGATTTCTAATTGGCAGGGTCCGGGAAAGTCAGTTCCCATTCTCTGCACTAATTTGTCATCCGCCCGGCCAGATTCAATTACCCAGCCACATGCTGGATTAAAGCTCTCCCAGAGGGTCACGAGAGCGCGTATGAGTCACGAGGATTAAGGCGTCTAAACCAGTGTAACTTCAGTCAGACCTACAAAGGAAATTCAAACCTGAATAGAAAATGAATAGCACACTAACGCTGAACATGGCAGGTCAATAAGACAGGCTACAGCAGTCTCTGTTTAAACAGCATTTTAACAGTTTAAACAGTATTTTACTTTATGTGTTCAATTTCTAACGTCTTTTATTTTATATTATCTAGACAGTTCATTTGACTACCTATTTCCTTATTTTTATTCATACTGACCTTGATTTCGAATAGGTCTTGATTTGCAAAACGTGTACCTAAATTGGATTGCAAATCTTACATAAATTCTTAAGAAAACTGTTTTTACAGCTTTTATTTTTTTAAATGTATTGATTTACTATATTTTATTGTGTCTATATAAAGCCATTGTAAGGTGCATTCTGTAAACAATTGCTTTTCATATCACCATCTCGTGTGTTACCTCATGCAGTAGACATCCAGGCCATGGTGTGGCGCTGTCTCTCACCTTCCCTCCTGCTCCAGGCGAGGAGTCAATCATGTCGATGTCGCAGGAATCAGGCATGATCTGCCCATTGCAGATGGCGTGGGGGACATAGATGTGCCCGTCCACGCAGCACTCGATGAACTCCATGTTGTTTTCCGTCAACGTCCCCGTCTTGTCTGTGAAGACATACTCCACCTGAGGGGAATCGACAGAGGGATTGTGGGAAAAGAAGGCGAACCGCGGTCTTGGACCGCTTTCACATACCCCACAGCAGTCTCACTCCAGCCCATTGCAGCAGATTGCAAATGGATGGTAAAACCCTTTTAATAAGTTACTGACATTGATAACGCAGCTGTTCAGACTAAGCACGGCTTACGTTTGATCTCTTTAAGCTATTATGGGCTCAGAACAGATGATAAAACAGGAAACAGCAAGCGTCTCCTTTAACTGAGCACCCCGTCCCTGAGGGCCTGAAGACGCTGGATCGATACATTTCCAAATTTCACATTTCACCACAGTTCCACTGCTCAACAGCTGGGTTAGAGCGCGTTCGTTCACCTGTCCCAGCTCTTCGTTGAGGTCGGATGTGTTCACTAGCGCCCCCTCCCCCAGCTCCTCGTCGAACATCTCGTCGTCCCAGGTGATGAAGTAGGAGCCCAGGAACTTCTGCATCTCCACGGTGACGTACATGGACACGGGGATGATGTAGTTGAAAAGCACCATGAAGGCCAGGAAGTCCGTAAAAGCTCTGATCAGCTGAAAGGAAGCAAGCGCGGTGAGAGAGGCGGGAGGGAACCAAACTGCAGCTGCCGGGTATCATGGGAAATGTAGGCGAAACCCACCACGTGCCGCTGCCTTTCCGATTCCGTCCTCTCGTTGTACCAGGGCTCGTCTCGGTTCGGGTTGGCCTGCCACACGTACTTCAGCACAGTATTGATCAGAGCTTTGCTGATCAGGATGCACAGGTAGACTACCAGGTAGGCATTCATTGACCTGCAGGGGCAGCAGAGAGTAATGTGAGCAGGAAAAGAGGAACTGCAGGGCAAAAATCAGCAGACAGATGAGAAACAACAGAGCCTTCCTGACGTATGCCTCTGTTTTCAGCAGAGATGAGACAGGACGAGATGCCAGGAAACCACTGCATGTCAGCTTATACACATCAATTATACAGCACCTGAGTGAAAAAGCTCATGCAGAGGGGCAAGCTAAAAGAGGAAATGGTAAATAGCTTGAGAAAACAGGAAGTGATGACACACCTACACCTGAAATGAAGAAAGCCAGGCAATACAAGCCAATAAATCCCGGGCTTACACTTTAAATAGTCACATGGCAGAGAAGTTATCCAAAAGTTCAAGCGTGGGGTTGCACAGCACAGCAAAAAGAATGTGCTGACACAACGCTGGTGAGAGAGGGAGTCTTACTTTTCCACAGCAGAGCGCTTCTGGGATTTGGACTGGTAGTTCAGCGCCATCTTGGTCTCCATGCCCGTATAGATGGCGACAGCTATGAAGAACAAGCAGGAATTAAGTGCCTGCATTTACTTGTTCAACTTAAGTTCAACTTAAGGACAAATCTATGTGTCTGAAAATAGGAAAGCAGTTTTTTTTCCCCTTGAGTTTTGCTATAATGGAAATGAATAATGAAGAGAGTTACCGTAAATACATTCAGTGTTTTTCAGTGTGGCTCCTCGCAGTAGCAGGTTCTCTGACCCTAGAGGCCTAAAATAAAAATGAGGGCATTATTTCCACAGAACCGCGGAACGTTCTTAGGCATTCAGAGCCATAACTGTGCAGCATAATGAAATCAGTACAGCACCGTGGGAGAATATGATAACGGCAGCTTTGATTTTTATGGGCTTCTGTTAGGTCTTTGTCAATAGTTTAATTTCAAAAAACAAAAAAAGGCCAACATGCTCCATCCATATGACACACCAGAAAACTAAGATCCATTGGCACTGAAAAGGTTTCCTGGGTTCACACTGATGCATGGATTTGGCTGGTTCCTACACACTCCAGCCTAGTGGATGTTTTGCCATCTCAAAGAGCGTTGAGCTTAGCCTACTCTAAAAGAAAATCATATTTCCACTGCAGTTTCATTAACACAAATTATAAATGCTTGGGGGATCAATTCTTTTCCAAAGCTGAACTGCATTCCATCAGATAAATGTATAAACATACTGAATACAAACATACATGTATATGTATAATTAAAACATTAACCCTTGTGTTTGTTTTATGTCAAGCTGACCCATTTTAAACATTTAGTAAATGAGGAATGGGCTAAACCTGTTTTGTGTTGCTATTTGTTGTTCATCATCTGTATTAGCTTTATGACCTTTTGCCTATATGGTTTCTTTGAACATAATAAGATGAAGACGAAATAAACTGAAAATTCAGAACAATAAATATAATTAATATACTGCCATAAAACCTTGTTTCATTTTTCACATAAAAAACATGATTTATGGCCCCTGTGCCTTCATTATAATGGATTTATCATTATTCATATTTTAATCACCAAAAAATAAATAACATTTTCATTGTTAAATATGATCTAGCAAATGTAAATGGCAACCATTAGCCATATATAATGTTTATATTGTTTGTAACTAAGGTAGAGATTGTATATATATATATATATATAGTATTTTTGCATGCATGTTATTTCTGCTTTGCTTTCAAATCCCAATACAGTCCTGAGTATATTTAACCCAGGCTAACACATTCACAAGTGCTAATTAGTAAAGAGAACACAAGGGTTAAACACACCAACAAGCACATGGGAGACAGAGTGAAAAGCTAAAGTAAACCCTGTCTGGACCAAAACGGCAAATAAGAGCGGGTTTTACCTCACAGCAGGTTCGTTTCTGTCTTGATAAATATTGATGCGCCCAACAAATCTGAAATCAGATAGGAACAGAGCCTTCAGCTGCACACCCACAAATCCATACCAAAAACAAACATCATTTATTCAACACTCTCAAACCAAAACACACGCACTGTGTGCATCTGCCCCATTCACCAAAAACAAACAGCAGGATAAAGCACTCACGCACACACACACATGCACGCACACATGCATGCACGCACACACGCATGCATGCACACGCACTATGCAGACACGCACGCACACAGAGGCACACACATGCATGCACGTATGCACAAACAAACAAACACACACGCGCACACATACGCACTCACGCACACACAAATACGCACACACAGAGCACCTAGTGGCCATACATTCCGCATTTCCCCGGCAAACAGCAGCGCGTTTGCACACATCCACCCGGTGCCGTGGCACAGTACGTTCAGCCACCCGCACCGGACAGGTGCTCACTCACTTGTAGAGGTCAGGCTGCGGCTGCTGGCACTCGATGGTGGCCTGCAAGCTGTCCAAGTCCTCCTCTGTTTTAAAGGCCTGCGTGTCCGGCACTGCGTAGTACGTCTGCGCAGCGGGGATGCAAGAAAGACAGGGAGAGTTAGAGGGAGAGAGATCATATCCCTGTTTTATGTGCCGAAAGCATTCATATGGCCAACATTTTAAATTAATTCATGTCAGTAAAGAAATTTTATTTGAATGTAGTGGAAAATAAAAAAACAAAAACTCCAGCCCCACTGGAGAATCTCCGGTCCCACTGGAGACCCAGCATGTCATGGCTTATTCTTGACAGGGAAAATTTTGATAGGGCACAACCTGCAAGCCGTCCCACCCATCCTTTCTCCAGAATACAGGAGCTGGGTGACTCACTGCGAGTCAAACTCATAGTTTTCCATTAGCTACCGTAACCCTATGATAGAAAGGAAATTGCCCCACTACAGGATATGAATAATTCATCGATCATTTATCTGTCTCAGAGCAAATTTAAAAGGTGGTGTTTCCTTTCTCTTCGCTAACCGCAAAATCAATTTCAAAAAGTCACATCATAGTGGCGCAAAACCTCGAAAGATTATAGGTCAGAGCGCAACGACTTCAAATGAACTCAAACGATCGACATAAAAGAAAACATCCATCTATGAGGGAAGTGTCTGTGTTAGTAAGCTCCGCCCCCCTCCATACAAGAGCCAATGGAAACAGCAGGGGACCAGGATTATGTTCTTGTACCTTGTGACTGGACTCCCCATCCAAACTGGCTGTCGTGACAAAACACGTTCCGTCCTCTCGGCTGGTGGACAGAAGGATGAGGTCACAGGGGAAAGTTTCATCTTCCTTCACCCGGACAATATCGCCAACCTGAGGGAACAAACAGAGTGACAGAGAAGTGAATGAACCAGTCTCTTACGTCACACACTGAGACTGCACTGATTTACTGCTCTCAGTCTCTCACTGAGACTGCACTGATTTACTGATCTCAGTCTCTCACTGAGACTGCACTGATTTACTGCTCTCAGTCTCTCACTGAGACTGCACTGATTTACTGATCTCAGTCTCTCACTGAGACTGCACTGATTTACTGATCTCAGTCTCTCACTGAGACTGCACTGATTTACTGCTCTCAGTCTCTCACATCACTCACTGAGACTGCACTGATTTACTGCTCTCAGTCTGTCATATTATCTCAGACTGCGCTGTTTTCTAAAGTATTTCTTGCATAAGGTTTCCTCCATACAATCTCGTCTACTACATTAATAATATTATATTACAGTTGAGTATCAAGGAAAAGATATGTTATAGAGATTAACATAAAAACCATCAGCAGAAAAAACCTTACATTGTTACTAGCACCGGCCCTCCACATTACAAATAAAGCAGGATTCAATCACATTTCCTCCAATTTACCCCGTGCTTCCATGCTGCATTTCCAGAGGATCTAGTGTTGCGTAACAGATTATGCAAGCCCAGTGGTTTAACACACATTAACCCGTGGAGGCCGGTCATACGGCTCACACACACACACACACACACACACACACACACACACACACACATACACACACAAACACACACACACACACACACACACACACACACACACACACACACACACACAAACACACACACACACACACACACACACACACACACACACACACACACACACACACACACACACACACACACACACACACACACACACACACACACACTATTACGCTATTCAGTGTGTTTCCTGAACACACTCAACGCTGCACTTGAGTTTTCATTTGGACCATCTTCAATCAGATCCCTCAGTATTATCACTGGCTTTACAGATTAGGAAGAGCTGTCAATGAATGGGACTGAAATAAAACAGGGCATTGCTGTGGACATGGCAATACAGACACATTCTCCATGCAGATGTATATATTGATGAGTATAAGGCTGCAAATACATTTATTTATTAACAAAGTGACTGGTCCAAGGATGAAGTTAAATCACTGGCTCTGTATTTTATGCTTAATAGGTATTTAGAATAAATTAATGTAAAAAAAAAAAAAAAAAATCTATCAATCATCGGTATATCAATTGCAATGCTTGCCAGTTATCTTTGATGTAATCCATTTTGCTTCACAGATGCACAACCATACTAAAAGGACATATGCACCAGCTCCTACAGACTACAGAAGTATGGGTACAAGAGAAAAAGAGGTGCCAGATTTAGGGTGATGGGCCTCCCAAAAGCTAAGGGGTCAGGTTTAAGGTTTAGAGTCACAGTAACAGGATGGGGACCTTAACTTGGGAGTAAAAATCAGGAACAGACTGAACAATGTCTAGGAGAAACAAAGTACAGTATGTTTTTTTCCAAATGAAGCCAGAGACCCGTGATCAGGGCAATATGTGAGTTTATTTGAGTGACTGATGAGAAAAGACCATTTTCTTTACGAGCTTAAAGAGTTTGTTGGGAAACAAGCGTGCGCTCACTAATTCCCTAAGCGCTCTTGCCAAATGCTCTTCTGCATAAGAGGAACAGTGGTATTACTGAGGTCACAGGATTTATGATATACAACAGGAACCGTCGCCATAGCGTTAGAGGACACAAATGTGTCTGGCCAGTAAAGCAGGACAGAGCTCCACGACACCGGAATCACAGCATAAATCCATTCCCTGACCAATCGGCTTTACCGCTGGGTAGCTCTGCCCAAGGGCAAATTGACACTGGAAATCACATTCAAAATATTATGTAATAAAACTGGTTAAATTGATTTATGCTAAGAATTAATGATTACCTTCACTGCACCTTGGGATATATTAAGATAAAAAGTGATGCAGGGTTCATCCGTTTAACGTTGTAATTCTCCAGTGCAGTGATGTGGACAGTGTCTCGTAGGTTACATAGCCCCTCAGATGAGACACCAAGCCTCTCTCACTCTTACCCTGAGTTTTCAGCTCTGTTTCAGACTTACCCTGAGTTTGTGGCTCTGTTTCAGTCTTACCCTGAGTTTGCGGCTCTGTTTCAGCCTAACCCTGAGTTTGCTGCTCTATTTCAAGTCTTACCCTGAGATTACGGCTCTGTTTCAGTCTTACCCTGAGTTTGCTGCTCTATTTCAGTCTTGCCCTGAGTTTGCGGCTCTGTTTCAGTCTTATCCTGAGTTTACAGCTCTGTTTCAGTTTACCCTGAGTTTGCAGCTCTGTTTCAGTCTTACCCTGAGTTTGCGGCTCTGTTTCAGTCTTACCCTGAGTTTGCGGCTCTGTTTCAGTCTTACCCTGAGTTTGCAGCTCTGTTTCAGTCTTACCCTGAGTTTGCGGCTCTGTTTCAGTCTTACCCTGAGTTTGCGGCTCTGTTTCAGTCTTACCCTGAGTTTGCGGCTCTGTTTCAGTCTTACCCTGAGTTTGCAGCTCTGTTTCAGTCTTACCCTGAGTTTTCAGCTCTGTTTCAGACTTACCCTGAGTTTGCGGCTCTGTTTCAGTCTTACCCTGAGTTTGCGGCTCTGTTTCAGTCTTACCCTGAGTTTGCGGCTCGGTTTCAGTCTTACCCGTAGTTTGCGGCTCTGTTTCAGTCTTACCCTGAGTTTGCGGCTCGGTTTCAGTCTTACCCGTAGTTTGCGGCTCTGTTTCAGTCTTATCCTGAGTTTGCGGCTCTGTTTCAGTCTTACCCTGAGTTTGCGGCTCGGTTTCAGTCTTACCCGTAGTTTGCGGCTCTGTTTCAGTCTTACCCGTAGTTTGCGGCTCTGTTTCATCACCACCTTGCCATGCTGGATGACGTGGACAGGACATCGGTTGATAGCGTTGTCTGCCTTGTGCCTGAGCCAGTCCTCATAGCCCTGGAGACAGGCAGAGGGGCAGGAGAGAAGAGAGAGAGGGATGGATGGGGCACAATGGAGTGGACAGGAAGGATCAAGTGAGAAGAGAGAAGGTGTAAAAGGACAGGACGCAGCGGGGGAAAGGGGGTAAAAACATCTGTGATGTTGCCGTGTAGAGTTAACCAGCCTTTGCAGAAAAGTGCTGATTTATATCTCTGAAGGTATAGTGTCATTCTTCATTTTCAACTGCAACACAGTGACCCCTTTTTTCTGACTATGATTAATGAGTGAAGGAGGCTTTGGCCTGGTTACCCAGGGGTATTTGTCCTTTGCTGATATTATTACTGCTGACAGAAACTGGCAGACCATTACTCAGGGTTGGATTATTATTCCTACCATATAACAGTCAATGTGAAATATTAACATGCAAATAATTCTTTCAGGTTTTCACGATCAAAATTTGCTTAGGAAATGTTTATTTTTTGCGGGCACAGATGAGCAATGAATTGAGTGAGAGGCTCCCCCTGAACTAAATTAAAAATCATAATTTCATGCACTAAGTCTACCCTAGTCGAAAATCTTTTTAATCACACCTGGAAGTTAAATTCTGCCAAGAGTGCAAGGAACAGCAAAAAATATATAAAAATCTGAACCTAAAGAAAAGGCTGATGCTGCTGGCTTTGAAAAGTCTGAGCTAGCAGCAGAGGAAACAAAAAGGCCTACATGACTGCTGATATTAACGTTGCAGTTAAAGGAATGGAAAACTCGATAGACTAGAGGTCTGATGGCCTTCACATACTGTCCTCTGTCCAGGAGGCATAACACGAGTTTGTAAATAGGATCGTCAAGGTCAGAAAAAAACAAAGTAAACACGCAATCAACCATTTATACATGGTTTTATTATTTTCTCGGCAAAAAATGAAATATGGATTCTGCATTTAATGCTGTAATGAGAATTAATTAAAAAACATTTGAGCTTTCCATAGGATTAGTAAATAGAATTCCTTTTAAAGCAATTGCTTTGACAAATATTAACAGCTCAAACACAGACTAGCGACTATCTTTAGGTTAAATCGGCAAAACATAAATTGAAGTTCAGTGCTGATGGACTGATCCAAAAGAAATAAAGAATTCTATAAGGATCTCTAAATCTCAACATCAGATGCAATCTGATAATCAGCATTCCTTGAATCTCTGAACAAATGCAACACCTTACCTAAGAATGTTCAAACATCAAGAGACTTCCCAATTCATTAGCCTACATGATGCAAATATTGGCTTTCTTTTGAAAAAAGGTAGAAACACACTTGATACTTCTTAATATCTTCCGTTGGGTTTGTTAAAGTCAGATCTTAAAATCCCACTAATGGACTAGACAGACATACTGCCAGCATCATCTTATTCCCAATAGGTTTTCTTTTTTTAATTTCTCAGGAGTTCAATGCCTAATGCATTGTATGGTAACTACGATAGAGATTTAAAAGTAGCAGTTCTTTCTCCAAATGCCAAAAAGGCATTCATCCAGGTGGAGAGAAGCTGTATGCAGTACTGTGATTATTTGGCCAGGCAGATTCTTTTGCTTCCAGACTAAACATGTTATACACCTGCCCAAATGCATCAGCGTGATCCAGTCAAATTAAGTCTAGTCCGTTCCCTTGCAATAAGGAGGCTGTCGAGGCAACCCACTCTCTCCATTATTTTAATTGCTAAATCATATTTTTTATTTTTTGTTTATGTCTTAGTCACTTAATAATTGGAAACACCTGAATAAAACATTGGAAAAAAAAGAAAATGAGTATCTTTTGAGTCCAAAATCAGATTTAGCATGTGCATGTAGAGTATGCGTGTGTGTGCGTGCGTGCGTGCGTGCGTGCGTGCGTGCGTGCGTGCGTGCGTGTGCGTTTGTGCGTGTGCCTGTGTGTGTGCGTGCGTTTGTGTGCATGGGGTGTGACGCTGAGTGCTGACCTGTTTGATGGCGGTGACGGTGATGACGAAGAACAGGGGCAGGCCGCTGGTGATGGGGCTGGTGGGCGTGTCGATGATCAGCTGCAGGACAGGACAGAAGAACCGCATCACTGTCTCTGAAGACCACGGCAAGGACAAGCAACTGGAGAAAAAGCACAAGGCCTCACCTGAACCAGAAATATGATGAGGAAGTAGAAGTTGGCAATTCTTCTGAACTGTTCAAACAGGTTCTTCGGAACAAAATTCCAGAAGGTATACTGAAAGAAAGATATAAACAACTGGTTAACCTGTGAGTTTCTCATGGCCCAAACACACAAACCACAAACACGCATGCACATGCACACACAGACGTCCATGTGAAAGCACAGGCTTGTGGGAGGAGTTCACTTGACACTGGTATTTGTGGTTCTACTAGTTTTGACATGTGTTAAACAGCAAGATAAATATTCCCTGTGGTTATGTCCGCTATATAACAGCCAAGCAGCAAAGTCAGCACCTACAGTTCATTTTACTCAGCCACAGGGGTAAATCTATAAGATGCACTTAAAAAAATGTTTATTTCACATATTGGTTTATGCTATATAAGAATAGGTATAGCATTGCAAAATATAAATGAATTGTGATGGATCAAGGGGAATGCTAAATCTATGAATTTGTCTATGATAATTATTTATCCATCATATCTGGCAGAATATATTTTAATTGTGCACATCATTTTCATAATCAATAGTAGCATTTCTAAGCTTTCAGCTTTCAGTAACACAAAAGCAGGGCTTTTACTGTCAGGAAAGACAGAACTTCACTAAATCATGTCTGCAGAGGAAACAGCACAGGCCTGAAATAACACTGAAGAACAGAGTTAAGGACATGAATACTGAATACATTACACAGTCTACACTACTGAGGACCGTATTTTCTAACACTACACAGTGTACACTATGGAGCACTGCACTTTAAAATACTACTCAGTGTACACTACTCAGGACTGCACTTTAAAATGCTACTCAGTGTACACTACTGAGGACTACTTTTCGGGATATAGCCTACTTTCAGAAACATAGAGTGAGGCATAAATTGACCGGTCTGTACTTTGTGACCTTATGGAAGAACAAACTGTTCGATATATATATACATATTGTACTGTGGTATGATTGTTCCCCACATCTTACCTTGGAGGAGACGATGCGGTTGTCGGGGTACCGCTGAGGGATGTACGCCTCTGCTCCCGGGGGGGGTTGGCGATGACCGATGTACACTGTCCGACTGTCCACCCAGTTCTCTTCTCCCGCACACTGCCACGGAGAAAGCGACAGAGGTCAGGGGTCGCAGCGGGCAGTGCAGCACACACAACAGCACGGGCATGACCGCGCACCCTTCATCAAGAGAAAATAAAAGCGTGTTTTCAAGGAAATGAGGCGAGCATCCTGACCCACGCAGAAACTTCCTCACCACGCTTTCATTCCATTCCAAGGGTATCCATTCAAACTGGGTACACCCTGCCCCCTTGCACTTTGCATCATGGGTGCGTGACTCTTTAAATCACGGAAACCGATTAGAACATGCCTTTTTATTATCCACACTTGCACTTCTCGTAATTACTTTTTCCACGTCCATAAAAGAGTGCCGAGAATCACAGTGTGTAATGGCCGTACACTGAACGCTCTGTCACACACCGGAGCCATGGCGAAGGGGACCAGTTTAAAAATGAAATCCAAAGTGAGAGTAAGAGCGATGGCAGGGTGCCGAGGTAATCAGAGCTGAAGTTTAGCGAGCGCGACCTGGTGCTAGGAGGAGGGCGGGGGGGGAGGGTGTTGGGGGGGGGGGTTAGTGACGGAGGGCACCAGGGACACAGTCCCGACGGGAAACGAGAAGCCATGTCAGACCCCAGCGCCCGCTCAACTGCCCTGCCCCAACGACCGCGCTCAGTATATTCCCGAGCGTGATACGGAAACGCTCGCCACCTGGACAGTAGCTACTGTTCCTTTGTGGAAAAACAGAATACAAATCTTTTGAATAAAAAATAAAAAATCCTAACAAAAAAAAAAAAACCTCTGTTTTCAAATCCTCCATTGATATATTCAACTGATTCAGGAAACAAATAATATGACTGCCCGACATGCAAGTTCCCTAATTAATTTAATCAACAGTATGTTTTGACCTGAGAGATTTGTTTTGTAGTTTCTGCATTTTGTTCCTTGGGGGCAAGGCATCCATATGTTTGCCTTTGCTGTTAGAATCTGTGTTCACACAGAAATATAAACATCACTGAGATGTGCAGTGAACCACATCACTCAAAGTACATGCCCTGGTTGCTCCGAAACATCTTCTTTCCAATGCAAAGTTTCCAATGTAAACTAAAGAATGAAACAAGGGATGACTAATCAGTACATCAGGCACATGCTTTGTGACGTCAGCTGACGTCACTGAATTATCAAGAGTTGGGATTTGAATAGTAATAGTAATACACAACACGCTGCAGGTCCTTGGGCAAGGTATTTGACCTTCTTGACTAAAATATTTGGCTGCATATTTGGATAGTATGCACCAAAGGGAAGGAGTTATGATGGACTGGATAAGAGTTTCTGCTAAGCAAATAAGTAACCTAATGCAATGCACCGTTACCAACCACATACTGTAACCCATCTGTTTTATGGCTTTACTCACAAGTCTTACAACTTGTTAGGGCACAAAGGTAACTAGAAATTCAATAAGAGCAGACTTATCTATAGCACCATCCCGTATAAACAAAAGGTTGTACAACACGGTGAGAACACACCCCAGTGACTCACAGAAGAATGTGTGGCTCACCCGTGGACAAAGACAGCAGACAGACA
Organism: Anguilla anguilla; assembly: GCF_013347855.1. Classification (NCBI taxonomy): domain Eukaryota; kingdom Metazoa; phylum Chordata; class Actinopteri; order Anguilliformes; family Anguillidae; genus Anguilla; species Anguilla anguilla. Next base: position 24,333,625 of record NC_049215.1, on the reverse strand, counting down.
CGCCCTACACAGTGCCCATACACACCACAACCAAGCCCTGGAACTGCCAGCAACACCCAGCATAGCACCAGGCCCCTACCAGGACGGAGCGTGTTTTAGCATTTTAGCCTCATAGCATTTTCCCATTACAGAAACCGTACTGGAAACATCTGCATTTTCTTCACCAAAGAATTAGAGTCATCGGGAGAGAGATACAATATCTGTGCGAGTGAAGATAATGTGATGATTCCATTTGACCAATCAATGGTCTACAGTGTTCCTCGCTCCGTCCACTGGTTGTGTTTTACATTTTACTCTTTACCGAGCCAAGAACAGGGATTACACTGGGCTCCCAGAACTAGGTACAGTGCAGTTCAGTGGGTCTGTTGCTGGGATCTCACAGTACAGTATGGTATGCTGGTGGGAAAACTGCTATTAGAGATACTATGTCTCCATCACCCAGTTACATAATAAATAGAGCCTGAAATCAACAGAGGATCAAGAGTGCCATAAAAAGCATTTCCGGGAAGATGTCCAGCAGGGGCTTACGCTTTCTTTATACCTTGAATTATTGATACACATTTGATATTATTAAAACTATGGAGGATTAAAAAAAGCGAACGGCTGTCTTTCTCCCTTCTGTTCGCCCCTCTCTCTCTCTAACCGTTCCCACCTCCAGCACGGGGGGCTTAAGGGCCTGTGGGAGTAACAGCTGGTCTGTGAAGCTCTGCTACGCTCTGAGCCTCGCAGTCAGCCCTAATCCTCTGTGCTGGGAGAGCCACGCCTGGCCCCGCCCTCCATGACCCCCCCGCCAGAGCGGCACATCGCCTCTATCAGAGGACCGAGGAGGGCACCGGTATCTCGTCCCGGTTTAGACGGAGACCCGCCCTCCACTCCTCCCAGTGCAGACGCCAGTCCTCGCACCCGAGTGCGCCGTTACCGTGAGAGCGCCATTGCCGCGTTAGCGCTGCGCGGCGCCCCCTCCTCCCCTCCTCAGTAATCAGGGCTGACAGTAATCTGCAGGGGGTGAAAGGGATTGTGTTTTCTGGGGAACTCGCTGGCCCAGTTTCCTGCGCAGGTCTCTGGGCTGACTTGTGGCATTTCTGGGGATAAGGTCATTAAAGAATGCGGTCGGCTCGAGCACCTGAGGGAGGAGGCCTGCTGGGAGAGCAGAAACGAGCAGCGATTACAGCCGCTAACTGTCCCCCTCTCATAGACTTTAATTAGTTTAATGCTTAATTGGCATTTCTGGGTAAGTGGGAGGTGGAGGAGGAGCTTTAATTAAAGGAACGTACAGTTGGTAAGAGACTGGAGAACGAGACTGCAAATCAAACCAGCGCTTGCATAACAACAAGTACTACCTGCTGTCAGTTAGGCACCAAGGACAACCTACTCATGAATTACACAGTACACAATAAATGATATATTTATACAATGCTGCTGCTATATCTTTCCCAAAATGTCAGCTGTCTGGAAACAATACAAAGTGTGTGAAGCGGACATTATAGGTCTGCTTTTTTTTTTCAACCTCCTGTCACTCAGTCATACTGTCCATTTATAAATCCAGAGCACTCTCCAGTTGCTGGATTATCCCCATGACTGTCCCATTGTTCCAGGCACTCATTGTCTGCCAGGAACGACAGCACCGCCGCCCACCCAACTGAAGAGAACAGACTGAGCCCAGCTCAAACACTCTGGAGCCAGAGTACCACTCTTCAGTTTAACACACAGCCCACATCCCCAGCAAAATCACCTTAAAATATCAGGCTAAGACAAGGCACAACACACAGGAGAAAATAATTCCATTCCGTTTTTTTATTTTATACTTATTTTTTTGTTTATTTTTCTTGATATTTTTTGTTCATATTTCCCAGGAATTTTCACCACTTTTTCATTTTTATTTTCACAGACATGAGAGCGCATTATGAGCCTCGCGCACCAGCCATATCTCACTGACAGCCCTGAACATCCCTCACTGCTGCCTGAAGAACGCACTGCATTCTGGGAGTGGCGGCAACCACTGGGAGCAGAAGAGAGAGGATTCCTGGAAAAGGGATGTAATGGTAATACAGTACAATAATGCTGTACTGTAATGCACTTCTATAAAGGTCAGCCACTTGGCCCCTTAAGTGCCTTGCAGAACGGGAATAAACTGCAGTACCTCACCTAGCCTGCTATTCCAAAGGGGCACAATGTCCAATATACAGAAAGGCAATTACTCTGGGAAAAAATGCAATGGAAAAAAAGTTAACTGGAGCAATGTGCATGTTTTTTATATAAAAATAGCGTAATCTCTCAAGAAAGGGATACAATAAATTCAAGAGCACTTAACTTCAAGAGTTGATAATTACATTTTAATACTTGTATAGTTCATGACATAAATAACAATATAATAACAACACTGCTGAGAATAAGTCAGTCGACATTTGCGGTGCTCTACTTTTTTTTACAAGTTCCTCTTCTTTTTCATTTTTAAAAAGTCATTTTCATGACTCCACAAGACCAGCATGCCATGTCTCCGGATCTGAAGGCCAGTCAGTGGCCAGTGCTTCCCGGTCTGTGTGATATCAGGCTGCGCGTCCACACCAGAGTCAGTGCAGGACTGTGGGCTGGTCTGCCAGTTGGAAAAGGGTTTGGGGCAGAACCAGTGCCAGACCTGGCATGTATGGAAAGCAATAACTCTCATGGTGAGTAGCATAGAAGGTGCGCAACACAATGGACACTGCACCACAATGCAAGGAGTAATGTTCCAGAACAAAAAGGATTGTATCACAGCTACGGTGGCTGAACATGAATCTGTTAACAAGATAATGGAAGCCAAGGACTGTCTTTCTCTATCCAAATCCCCCCCCCCCCCCCAACTAAGAAAGACAGAGAACCTCCTGGGCACCCAGTAGAGGGCAGTGCTCTGACCTAATCTCAAAAGCCAATAAAGGAAGAGACCAGCTAAACCAATCAGGATCTATCAGTGCACTGGGTCACCTGAGAGGGACGTGGCATGTCAGAAACCCAGACGAACAGAACACCTGATCCTAGAATACCGACGGTCACCATGGCGACAGAGGTAGGGTGGGAAGCGACACCGGCTCGACTTCGAGGCTGACGTCAAGCAGAGCCAGAACTGTGAAAAGGCATCACACGCTGGTGCCCTGTCAGAATGTTTTTGTAGGGGTTCTTTTGCAAAAGTGCTTTCCCAAGGAGTTGTATGTTGCATGAGTGTGTCTGTGCTCTTCTCTCTGGAGACGCTTATTTTCAATTAAACTTACAAGAGAAATGACTTTCCCTAAAAAGTAAAGCCTCAAAGGTTTAGGCTGCACTAACCATAACTTTAGAATTCAGTGCGGAGACGTCAACAGCAAGCTGGCACACGTCTTTTGGGTTGGCCGGCCGGGCACTCCTTACCTCAGCCATTCTTTACCACAATGTGAATTTTAGTCTTCACTGAGGAAACTTTATCTGGGTCTTTTCTTTTAATTCCGCCCGATACTGTAATGACTGTATGAGTGCAACTGTTACGTGATATTTGAAAGTTGAAAGACCCAGTGCATAGCCACAGGACTAAAAGAACACTTACAGCCCATGATGTCTCTTCAGAAACGTGTTACAATTCGCATCTGGAAAACGCAACTTTGAAACTGCCTCATCAGTAGGGGAAGCTTTTTAAGGTCGGATAAATCAGGCCTGTGATCAGCTTACCACCCATATGCATTTCAAGAACTAATTTGTTACCCACAAACACATCTATGCTAAACAAACTTTTCAAATTGCAAAAAAACACAGAACCTCACATCGTTTTGTTTGTGTGTATGGGGGGGAAATTAAACAGTAATAAACTACGATGTGAAATCATACACAGCAGAGATTCCAGTTTACTCTACTCATTAGAGAAATCCTATAGGGTCAGCCATGCAGCAGGGCGACACGACGACCAAAATAAGCCGAAACTGAACACCACCTGAAAGGGGTTGTACGTCAAGCTTTTACGGCTAGGTTTGCATTTGTGTCTAACGTTACCAGACAGCACACACAGCAATCCTGGCAGGTTAACAAGCTGTTGTGTAATACTCAAAATACCACGCAAAAAACAAACAAATAATAAAAAGGATCTCTCTACAGCCTTCCTAAAGCACCGAAGAAGAATTCAACAGGAGAACAGAGCAAATGCAACACAATCTTATTAAGCCGCAGCGATTAGAGTGATGACTCGTAAAAGCATTCGATTGCAGACTGTAGGGGAGCTTGGAACTCAGAACTGGGTGTGGCATTTTCACTGGTACACGATCAGAGTGATTCTGGGTACAGTGCTATTACAGGGACTCCACAGGGTTCTGGGCACATGCAGGGTACAGCGTCCAAACCAGGCTAAAATAGTGTACACAGGCAGCTCAAATCCATAGCAACAACCTACAAAACGTCCAGTGTTAATTCAGTTCTATCAGAGTTTGTACGAGTCCAGTAGGGATCACAGGTACATCGTAGGAGTAAATTTAACACTGAATTTTGCTGCGAATCGCCAGCCATATCCCACTATCCCTGCCACTGTGACTAACCACTACAGGGTCTCTGCTGGCATGCTTTATATGTTAAGTGTGATATTTTTGTGAATATATTGCATTACATTATGATTGCTTGCCAGGCATATGTCCTTCTAATGGGGTGTACTGCACTTCACAACTGATCAGTTCAGGCCACGTCTCCCGGGTAGTACAGCTCTTATATTAGAACCTGCAACCTTCTGGTGACAAGCAGCAGCATTCCGCACAGCCGCCCAAAGCTGGAACCTAAGCTGTCCCTAGTGTAAGGTTGCAGGGCACCAGGGCCAGCACTGGCCAGGAGCTCTAAGGTCGGAGGGTTAGGGTTTCCTGCTGGTGAGGAGGCACCTAAGAAAATAACGAGCAGCAATAAGGACAAACATACACAGCCAGACAGACCCACATAAGGGACTGGAGTTCCCCCTCCAGCCACAGTTATAGTACTGAGGACAAGAAGAGTTACTCTGACTGCTTGTAAAGCTACCCCTGTAGACGGTAGTGCTGTAATGCATTCTTTTACACATCCACCTGCCTAAGGATAACTACAGGCTTAGCAGTCAGCACAGTGTGGGGCAGCAGGGAGATTGTGGAGTAACAGGGCAGGGTTTTGGGTAACAGGGCAGGGTGTGGGGTAACATGGCAGAGCGTGGGTTTCAGATAGTTGGGCGTTTGAGTGTCATTTTCTCCTCCCAGCCAGGGAGTGCGGTCAGCTCGGCTGCAGTGAAAACCTGGACCCGCGGGCGGCGGTAGCCCTAGCGCCAGCGTGGCGGACTGCGTGGCACAGGCGCGAAGCGGCACAGACGTGATGGATTTAACACCGTTTTTGTTTACCAGGCACACGCTTAAAAGGGTTCTCCCGATCTAACAGGCTGCTAAGCTGGGTTTTCTTTTATCGATTAGCTTTTAGCTTTTGGCGGCTCCACTCCTGGATCGCCCGCATTTAATCATATAAAAGTAAGGCCGTCAAATAAAAGGACAGAAGGCTTAAGAGAAACCGTATCTACCCGCTTCCATCTGCCGTCTTCGCAGGGCTATTGTGCTGGGGCGAAAATTAACACCGCCTTTTGTGTTGGAGCAAAGCTGCCGTTTTCACTGCCGCGGTCATTTATAGAAACACACGCTCTCCAATTACAGCAAGCCACACCCACCGGCCCCCCGGCCCAGGGAACCGAGGGCAGCCCACTGCTGGCGAGGAATCAGACTGGGCTGGCCTTCGCCTACGGTCTCCAAAGGGCTCTCCCATGCACGTGCGTGCCGCGCGAAGTGCGAAGCCCTGATCCCCAACCCCCCCCCCCCCGGCTTTCACTGCCATCTGTGACATCACAGTTTCTAAATTTAAATGGTCGGCATACAAATGATTGACATGTTTCATACGGCCTTGCGTGTTCTACCGAGAGGAGCTACACAATGGTACTCATTAGACAGAAAATGTGGGGGAAGGGGGTTAAGATGTCCACCCCACCCTGGGGCTAAGGAAGGGTTCAGACTTCTGTCCCTGACCTACTGGCCTCAGCTCCTCAGTCTGGCTGATCCACGTATGGGGATATGGGGGGAGCGTTAAAATTTAATCCCACATGCCAGCAGACATGGGCTGATGGGGCGGAGCCAGAGAGATTGCTTTACACTAGCTGATCCAAGATACACCAAGCTGTATTTTAAGTGTGTGTGTATGTGTGTGTGTGTGTGACAGAGAGAGCGTGTATGTGTTTGTGTGAGTGTATGTGCAGTGTATGGTGTGAGAGAGATAGAGAAAGAGAGAGACAAAGAAGGTGTATGTGAGTGTCCGCATGTGCATACATGTAGCTGTGTGGGAATGTGTGCGAGTGCGCGTGTGTGCAAAGGGAATGTCCCTGTTTCAGTCAAAAGCATGATCTAAACAAATTTCACTCCCTGTGGCCCTGGCCACAGAATGAAAGACATCTACCAGTCAAATTCCGGCTGGTCACATGACCGTGTTGTGCACTGACATGACTCACTCTCTCGCATTCCCTCTGACAGCACTTTCTCTCGCTCCGACAGCACACACTGCCTGTCTCAAATGGCCCTCAGCAACAAGCCTTTATTGATCTGCTGTATCAACGTAAAGTCAAGCGTCAGCCTAGTTGAGTACGTGAGTGACACTGTAGAACCTGACATACAGGAGATATGATAGTCACACATCAGTAACAAGGAGATACAAGGGACATACATACAACAGAAAAAGGTCACTGCCTACAGGAACGACAGCAGCTGTTCATCATGACTTGATCCTGTTGTCAATGACGTAGTACAACTAGCCTAAGTCAAACCAAACTCTTGGGGTGCATTTCAATAACACATATTATACACATTAATACATGTCTGCATGCACGTATTGCATATGTAACAGATTTGTCATCTCATTCTCTACATAGTTTATACTTCTGTGCCACCTGCAAAGCAAGCTCCTGCTGTTTCTTTCAATTGCAATTAATATATGCACACTTTGAGAGGTACTTTGCATTATGTAGACTGTGAATTAATGCAAAATGCATTTCAGGTTATACTGCATATCAGCCAATCCCGGTGACTGGCTGTAGATAACTGGCTTGAATTGGGGGTTGGGGTGCCCAGTGGGGCAGGATGGGAGCCATGGTGAGCGAATGAGGGAGCGGGTAAGTGGGAGTGCAGAGGTGCGAACAGCAGAATCTAATCTTCTAAAAGTGGAGTGCGGCCCATGAACTCAATCTGGATGGCCACGTGAGCAATCCCCTGACCCCCTCCCCCCACTGACCCACGCCCTCTCACAGGGCTTTAGAGTGGGATGGGCCATCGCAGTCACGTTCTGGAAATGTGACCACAGACAGGGGCGGGGCATGAGGTGGCCTCTATTGGGCTACACCCAGGCGTGCAGTCAATCCCTCCTGTGGGCACGACCACCGCCACACTACCCCAAAGAGGTGGCGGGACCCTGTCCTGGACGGGCAAAAGGCAACAAGCTCCAAAAACAGAGCCCACCGTTCTGCAAGCTCTGTTGCTTCCTACTGCATACCACAATGCATTGCTGTCCCAGACAAGGCCTGCTGAAGCCTTTCAGTCAGTATTCTTCCATAACTTCACATTAGAAAGCCTGCGTTGATGAATGGCCTAATTAAACATGCATGGGTTGTGCACACACATTGCTCCCCTCCAGTCTGTGTACACTAGGTTTCTTTGATCTCTGTGCATCAAAGGAGGCCCCGTGCTCCTGGCCTGCAGTCCTTAATGAGCCCTGATCCTCCATTTGTCAACATGGTAAGCATGATGTATAATAATGGGAGGATGTAACTGCGGCAGATGTCTGCGTGTGTCTGGCCTCGTTCGACCGCTGATACGACTCCGGCTGTTTGCTCCTCTGTTACACTCAACCCCCTTATCCCTGCTCACTAAGTGAAATTATTATTTTTATTTTAATTTAGCGATTGCTGATCTCACCAAAACATGTTTGAGAAAAACTTAAATGTGAATCAACGTTAAGCTAAAATCTTTAGTGAATGAAGCTTCTTGTCAGGCTTCAGGTTTGTTTCTTCAAGAAGATATGGTCTCATCTCAATTCCCCTTGTGAACAGTATTTTTCACAGTTGCCACCTCAAAATATCACTCAGAGTTCTGAGATAGGAGAGTAGTTAGCCAAGCCTGTGTTCCACAGGAACTGTCAGCTGGCAATCGTTTTACTGCTGTTAATGTGTCTCTCCATGCAGTCTCGCCAACAACGATGATGTCATTTTCTCTGGTGCCAGTGCTAATACCCAGAAGCACTGCGCTCTGATGGAGGTAAATGGACCCGCCGTGCCTCGACTGGCTCCCAAAATCTAAAGCCATCATCGGTGCCATCACTCACAATCATCAGCAGGATCAGCTGGACATTCTGCATTCCTCTGCAATATGTTTTTGCACGTGCACATTTTAATACAGGTCTCTCAACACTTTTTCTGTATAATCTCTACTTTCCCTGATCCTCTTCCAGCTGATTTACTGGGCAACCTTATCCCACACAAATGCCCACAAAATACCCTGCTTTTCTTGATGAGAACAAAAGGTCAGCGCACCTCTGTGGTGATAGAAAAGACTTTTCGGCAGGGTATCTGACTGGTGCAGAATCTGTCATCACACAAGCTTCCCTGGACACTATTGTTAGAGAGCTGGAGTGTCCCCCGCTACCTCACTTGCTGTACAATAACCCCACACTAATATGCCCTATGCCCACACTCACTGTCCCACACGAGACACTACTGCTCAACACTCTCCCCACTTCAACACCCACAGACCCCCACACCCGCCTAAAGTCTATCAGGCTTAATGAGGTTCTGCAAGGCCTCACGGGCAGCTTTCCCATCGATGGACAGCTTTTTCCTAATGTGATTGGAACATTACGCAACCACTAATCCAGCTGTACCACTTTCATTCTCCTGCTCCCCTCCTCCTCACAACATCAGCTTTGTGTCATAAACAAAAACACAACACAGTTCACGTGCACAGTCCCCCCCCCTCACCCAATTTACCGTAGATAGGAAAATCCTGACTCAAATCCTGACACTATCCTGAATCTGTTAAGCAATCAGTCAAAAGAAAAGGTTATTTTCTCTGCTGGACGGGCTATTATCACCACATAAATCTGCCTGCAGTTTCACATCAGTCACTCAACCAGTTGAAGCTTAGAGAATATTTAAGATGAAAAAATATTCTCATTTTAAGAGAAAATTTATAATGACTTTCCATAAAAATGGAAAGTCTTTGTAAACTATGCCCTACTGGCAACACAGATGAGAATCCAGTGTGAGAAGCACTACTAGAAGCTCAATGACAGGGCTCTGCAAGGCCTCAAGCAGCCAGCTGGGCTGCAAACACCTTTACTGAACCGTGAGCGAGCTCATCTCAGCGCCTGAGGGAACATCCTCCTGAACCGCTCAGTCGTGGCTCAACGAGCTTACAGGAGTAAGAGCCAATTTGCACACGCAAAGCCATCAACCACATCTCTGTTGACATCCGCTCCCTGGATTCCCGGCAATGCAATTCCATCATAATTTTTTTCCCACAGCATCACTGCGCGCTGTTACGATCGTCCCCTCCGGCCACCGCGAGGGTTTTCCGGTCGGGGGTGTCTATCTCAGCCAGTGTAATCGGACTGAGGTCCAGCCCCCGAGGCCTGAGACAGAGGTCACGGGGTTGCGGGGAGAAGGGGCGCTCGCTGCCGGTTGTGGGGGCCGCGATACGGCAGGGAGACCCGAGGGCGACGGGGTGGAAAGAGAGCGGCTGCGAGCCCCGCTTCGGCACCCCGTAGATGGATGTGGAGAGACTTTAATTATCTCGGTTCCTTCTAATCAGGGCATGCTGGGGGGGGAAGGCTAACCCCATGCTTCACTTACTCTTGGGATTCATAACCCTTCTTAACATGTCAATTTGTAGTACTCATGAATAAGCATGAGTGCATGAATAGGTCAACGTGAAGCCTACACAAGGGAAATAAGTCAGATGGCTGGAGAACATAATATATAGATTAATTGATCATTAGATTAGTCATTTCTAACATGGAGACACACCAGCACGCACCACTGGCCACATGTTTTGGCAAAGGTTCTTTTAAAGGGAGCGCTGTACCCATGAGCATTGCATATGGGTCTTCTACGTTTTAGAAGAGATAAATAACTCCTTTAAAACACACATCCTCCATTGACCAGTCCAAGGTTTCATGTAGGGATGGGACGGCACATGAAAATTTCATTTCACAAGTATCCTAGGCAAAATGATCTTGATTTAGTTCAGATAGGCTATGCTTAAAACCTTTAAAAAGCACTAGAACATACAGCAATAACAAGGCTAGACAGCTAGGATACCTTATGGTTTGTCCCTTTAGGTCAACAAGCCATTTTCTTTTCTCCTTTTCCATGACTTGTATTCCAATCTTCAAGACTCTTTGGTCTTGTTCTAACAGCTGACGACAGCATCTGGGAGGCCTCATAAACAGCGCGTGAGATGAATTTCACCCCAAGCTCTTCTATGGTTACAGCTAGATCAGTGATGGCCACCTCTGGCCCTGGAGAGTTAACTGTCTTTGCCAAAGGAACCAGGCGAGCTGAATGAGCAGCGTAATCAACTCCTTTACCTGACCGATGAAGTGCTGAGAAACCGGCAGGCCTGCAGCCCTCCAGTAGCAGAGTTGGGGACCCCAGATCTAGAGCATGTTCAGACGTCCTGTTCCATGTCTCGAGTGTTTTTATGGAAAATATTTCTTTAAACATGTTAAAACCGCAGCTGGGTTTTACTGCAAAGTGCTCAGGTTTAGCACCTCATTTATGGCTATGCCTGCTGGGAATTTCAGGTTGGCCTCTGGTTGAGTGCACATCGCACCCAGACTCTCACCCCCACACTGCAGCGAATTCCAGTCCCTGCACTGGCAACAGGCCCGTTTTAACAAGCCAAACGTAACGAGACAGGACAAAACAAGCTCATCCCGAGGAGAGGGCATCGGAGTATCTGAGAGAGAGATCGGAGAGATCAGCTTCAGAGAGGAGTTTCCACAGCAGTGAGTTACAGAGGTTAAACATGCAGGGAAGGACGGAAAGAGGGAGAGGGAAAGGGAAAGAGAAATGGGGTGGAGGAGAGAGAGAGAGAAAAGAAGAGAAAACGGGGGAGGAAGAGAGGAAATCGGGTAAAGAAGGGGGGTTGGGGGGAAATGGAAAGCCAGAGAAAAAAGAAAAATAACAAAACAAAAAAAAAAAGAGCAAAAGAGAGATTTGGGATGACAGAAAGGAAGATGTTTGCTTCCCCTGTCTGCTCCTTTGGCTTGAAACCCCCCAAAACCTAAAGATACGAGTGTAAGAGAGCAGCAGCCAGGTGCAGATAGAGCAAGGCTCACAACGAACATGCACCTGAAAAGCAAAGACGTCTGATGAGATGTGACCATACATGTAGGCTACATCTCAGACAACATGAATGATTCTGCCAGAAAAGGCCCTGCGAGGACAGTGCTGCGCAAAGACTTCCTACACTGCACTGATAACAGTAGAGTTGATTATAACACTTCCTGCCAGGGCATAACGGACTCTTAAGACTGGTACACATCCTTTACTGAAGTGCTGCTGCTCTCACTGACCTTGAGCACTTTTATGCAAAGCGCTCTGGATAAAAGCGTCCATTAAAAGAATATAATGCAATGCAACTCCCTTTTCCGAGACCAGGAACAGAGCCAAACACCACCACCACCCCCCTCCACCTCCACCATCACTCCAGTAACCATGGAGTGGCCAATCAACAGCTAACACAGCTGGGCAGCGATGCAGCTGCTGTCTCTACAGCATGGAACTCTGCCAATTTGACAAAAATAAACCTTACCACCAGCAGCAGTAAAGTGAGGACATATCAGGGCTTTGTTCAAAAATAAGGTACATGTAAGTTCAGCTGCAAGTCTCAGGAGGAAAGAATTCCCTCTTGGGAGATGAACCTATACCTGAGCAGAAGCAGCAGCATTGCAGGCAGTGCCATAATAGATTCAGGCAAAACGTGTCCTTAAAGCATTCACGGAAGAGCAGCAGACTCAGGTCAGTGGACTCAGACCAGAGTAAAATTTCATTACAAAGGAAAAGGTCACACCAACCCACTAACATTCTGAGCCCTCATGAACCAACAAATTTCAGAAGCATAATATTGCAGTCAAGGGTGGGGGCTGTTGGGGGGGGGGTGATAAGCAGTGGGACGGCCCACTCGAGCCTGCCTGCCCAGGCACCAAAAGGCAGCCCCTGTCACATGCTCCCTTCATGACTTCCTGTAACAAGCCCCCTTTTGTTTGGGACAATGACGCAGCCTTCCCAGGTTCCAGACAGGGAGGGAGGCGGTCTGACCCGGAATACAGGGGGAAGGAAACACACTGCTGATTCAAGATCGCACTCAGAGCAGCTCTGATCAAGAGCCTATCATTCACTGTACCAGCTCTCCTATTAAATCACCACAAGTGCACCTCTCTTTGTACAGTAGCTGAGCTGAATATAGCATTCTTCGGAAGTGAGGCTCCATTGGCAACACAATATATCCACAGCACACAGGCAGCTGTATGGTTCAAACTAATATCAGCCAATACACCAATTTATACCAACTGCATAATCCTACTAACACACACACGCACAGACATGAGTAGCGACCCATGTGGAGTACAGCACATTCCCAGCCCTTAAGACTTACAGGGAATGTTTTACATGCTACAAAAGTGTACACAATTCATTAGTAGTAGTAGTAAAAAAATTATATCCTGCCCCACAGATTTATAACCGGAATGTCATGACTCCCAACAATGTAGTGAGGTGTCCCTACATGTTAGCTCTCTGGGACACCTGAGGATCTGTGGTAGCAGCAAGGACGAGGGGGAAAATGATTGGAGGAGGTAATGAGAAGATGAGGGCATGCCATTCCACCTCCCCCCTCCCCCTTCTCAGCACAGACAGTGCCAAGGAACAAGAGTGGGGGCTGGAGTTTGCTGTGGTCCACAGTCAGGTAGAGAGCCAATTAACAGGGAGTTGATATCTAATCTCCATCAAAGCAGGGCTGCGATGCCTGTCGGTCGCTGCTTCATCCCGATTCAGCCAGTACAGGGCAGCTGACTTTGGCTGCTGTACTGATTTACTTCTTTGTCATCACATGGTTTCTGGACAGCTATTTTTGGCCAACCTCAGATTAGTTATCCAAAGAGGGGTGTGGGCTCTTCAGAAGAGCCCATGACTTAAAACACACGCTTAAGACCAGCAAAGCAACAGAACGCCGGCGGAAACCGAGTTTGAGATTCCTCCTTAAAGGGGATCTCATGCTGGTGGATGCCCCAGGGAGCGGGAAAAAGACGTCAGTCACATGACCCGGGCACCCGCAGGGATTCCATGTGACCTGAATCTCTGCTTAATGAAAGAGGGCAGAATGCCAGGGAGAATAATGAACCTCTGTGCGGTTGGGTCGACAGACTGCGCCCTCCTGGGTATTAAGGTGTTCTTGCGCTACTTCACCACGTTACCAACGTGTGCGTAAGAAGAGGAGCAGTAACTGAAATAAACATTCTAGCCACAGTTTATGCAAAACACTTATAATACAGGTTTTATTGGACATAAAAACCAACTTGTTTTGGCAAAACGTCATCTTGGCGAACCCAGATGAAGGTGGAATGGTCTTCATTGGTTTTCTTGTCCAATAAAACCTATATTTATTCATTTTTAACACCATGTGTGATTGGAAGTTTTTTCTTAGTCACTCCCCTGAGTAGGCTACTACCCAGCACCCACTGCGGGCAGAAACCCAAGGCAGTAAATGTGAAGGACGGCAGAACCTGGGAACAGCAATGCAATGCCAAAGAGCAGTTCAGAGGCATGCGGAGGGGGCCAGGAAAAGGAAGATGGGTCAGACTTAGCTTTCCTCTGATTCTGGTCTTCCACAGTTTGAGCAATTGAGCGAGGTGAGAAGAAGCTACTGAGGTTGACGCTGAATGTTTACAGTAAGGGAAGGGAGCAGCAATGAGGCCAAATTGTATCCCCACAAACTCAAAATGACCGCAAGTGAAATCGACAGGGCCATTGGTGTAAGAGACCCCATAAACCGGCAGCAACTGATAGGGCTACGCTTCGCTGGCACAGCATTATCATCACTTTATGGTCATGCTGCATAAAATCACCATGACGATGATATGCAGGCTGCCTGACTCAGCAACGCCCCACTTTCCTTAAATAACTCCAATTAAATTTCAGTCCCATTCCAGGCAGTTCTTGGTACTCTGACTGCAAGCGAGGGAACAAGTAGTGACTTAATAGCAGAGAGTTATGATTGGAGTCTTCAGACTTGACAAGGGGATTTTTTGAGAAGCCTGTTAAATTCGGTGATTACCTCGCTTTCCAAAATAAGGGTCAGATTTCACTGGCATAACCTAATAAAAAGACTCCTGTTCAGGCAAAGTCAAACCTATTAAGTCAGACAGATTCTATTAAAGCATCTTTTGCCTCCCTCCCTGTCGTCCATGGCTAGGATTTGGATACAGTGAGCTCAAAACCCAAGCCCTCCCAGTCAAAGTCAAAAACAATTGGATCCAATACCATTTAGGCTACTATAGCGCAGAACTAATTCCCATTGACAATCTAAGGCACGCCTGGTCATCCAACTTTTTTTCTGTGGCATTGCTCCCCTGATATTCAAATTTGAATATGCTTTCTATTTTCATATCATCCGCGTATAATCTTTTTCCCTGGCTTGTGCCCCCCCCCCCCCAAGTTTCCCCATACAAAGCAGGGATACGAGTGCTGTGTTTTCATTCATGAGGAGAACAGTCACCCCACAGGCCTAATTTAACCCCATCTATACAGAGGTCTGCTCCGCAATTGGCTTTGTACTTGCCAAACACCTGGCACGAGTACCCATTTGAGTGTGTAAGGAAAAGGGCCATGATCACGAACTGTGTCTTCCCATTCACACCGCTACACACTGTCAGAACACCAAAGTTAACCCTCTGCAGTCCTGCCACAGAGCGGACCCTCAAATCACCATCTCGTTTGGGGCCTCCGGTTAGCATTAAACACACATACAGTCATTTCAGGTTCTGCATAAACACAGTATCAGAACTGGCTGGGATGATTATTTGATGTAGTTTAATGCTTTTTGGGCAACAGTAAAATGCCTGCAGATTTTGAAATTTTGAAAGCAATATATTTTTCACCAATATTTAGAACAATTATTATTTTATGCAACTGCACATTTTGCTTGTTAACATAAAGTAAAATTGTAGATCAGCAGGAGAGTTTTCAAATTTCAAATAAGGACTGGACCCATGCCTACCTTAAAAATTGAGAGAGAAAAAGAAAAACTGGCCCCGCCATCAGGAGAGTGATTTTTTGTTTTGGAATACCCAGTTATTATCAGATGAGCCTGGCGGATAAGCACAACTGTATTAGCACAACTACAATTTCAAAGGATACAGTTGGACATTCCTCCATCCCTTCCGCAGAGGACAGGAAGGGGTCTTTCCAGGAACACACTTACACGCTAAGCCCAAGGCTTGCTTACTGGAAAGAGACCAGGAAGTACCACCTTCCTGTTTAAACACGAACCACTAAGAGGCTGAAACCTATTCAGGCCTGACTTCAGGGTAAAAACACTGTTAAGCAGGAATTCATGTTGGCCATCCAAAAGGAACATCAAATAATTCAAACAAATGTGGTGAACTCCCTTTACAAGTCACTGCACTAAATTTTTTTCTATCTCTAACTGGTGCCACAAAGCACAAAGCCAGGGTTTCCCAAACTGTGGGTCTTGACCTCATGTGGGGTCGCCCAAAAATTTTGAGGAAAAAAGTAATTTTTTTGTCTCTTTAAAATATGCAAATGTAGGCAACTACTACATGTAGAACTTCACAGCTCAACTACAATAAAGCAATGACATTGTGGTAGGCTATATCGCCAATATAGTCAAGGTTAAAGGGTGTTGTTAGGCATGTGACGTGTGTGGGTGGGGTGTTGGGGTTGAGTAAATTTGTGCAAATTCATTTGGCGTTGCATCATAAAAAAATTTGGGAACCCCTGCATGAAGCTATGCTGTGATTTTAAATGTAAACCACTATATTATACTGAATTACTAGGGGTGGGTCCATTTGCTTGAGTAAACGATTGCTAAAATGTTTTCCAAAAAAAAATGGAAATTCAATGTGACAATATCACATCAGAGTACAGCACAGCATAGTACGCAATTATATAAAGTACAAACTGATTTGTCCTTGTGTTTACTTGAGAAATCTTCTTTATTTTGTATTTTTTGAGGCACCTAAAGCCCATTTTAAAGCAGCAAACTGCAAAGCAGGGGGCATGTGTGTTTATGGGGGAAAATACGCATGTCATTTCAATTTCACTTTTGTGAAGCACTGGATTGTACAGACTCTTTCATAAAAATGAAATATTTATAAGATATTGAAAGGGTAAGAAAAATGTTATTGGATTTAGTCAAATGTGCTGTGTTGGCAGCACTACACTTGCAAAATTGTTACTGTGAAGGAAGCACTATGGATCAAAAGGGACTCAAGGTGAGAGCATTCACATGGTGCTCTGGGAGACTAATGTCCCAGAATTCACTGGGGAGTCACAAAGGTTAGCTGGTAGTAGTGGAGCTGAAGGGTGTGCTCACATCTCTGCCCAACAAGGGATTTGACGGTGGACGGTTGCCAGACCATCCTTAAGCTGTGACATAACAACCAATGTCCTGACTCAAGAATAGCGGTCTCAACCCAGTCCTGTCAAATTCCCACAAATCACCCTCTACACAACGCTCTGAAGGAGCAGGGCGCCGCAGCGCTTTCCCGCTGAATCGTCTCAGTAAAGCCGAGCGTCCCTGTCCCTGAGCCTCGGACCCACGAGAGCAGGATAATGCATCATTTTAGGAGGGCCTTTACCATCCCGCCCTCCGCCTCAGTCTAATCGCTTTCATCAGAGGCGGCGTAACCGGCGAGGTGCAACGCTGCGCTCCCCTGCCTCTGCGCCCACGTTCTCAAGGCCATTAAACTCGCTCGGTGAGTCACGAAGCTCTCCTCCAACCGAGAGTGAAACTCTGCATCTCTGTGACTGCGGTGCGTGATAGCACGGTGACCATGGACACCGCTGCCATAACAATAGGGAGAAGACTCGGGCCTGTATTAATAATTGAGCATTCCCTTTGTTACCATCCAGACCGCTGGAGGACTCTTACAGTATGTGCTTACGTGAAAAACATTCAGGGTTGTTCAATGGTTATACAGTGATTGAGCAATGAACTCTGAATTTCTGTATTAACATCAAGTTATTAACCAAGACTTTACAAATGGGAATTAACACATAACAGCGAATAACAACACACATTCACAAGGAAATCGGGTTTTATTATGAAAGTGGTTGAACTGATTAGCCATAATGAAGCCAAAGCTCAATCACGTCCATGGTTCATTTATTCCTCTTAAACCAACCTCTTCTACAACTGAGCTGCAGGTGCACTACAGACTCTCCTCTGAAAATGGCTGAACTTGAGTATGACACGCTTTAATTTATTACTGCCATCGAGTTGCGCCTTGACTGCAAAAATAGGACCGGCAATAGTATAAGCGTCACATAGAAGTCAATTATTATTATGGCTAATGCACAGCACAAACACAATGTTACAAATAATAATATTAAATAAGTATTTTCAATTTAGACAAATAATTTCACTTAATTTTAATTTAGTTCAGTACGTAAATCACTACAACTAGTCTTCAAATTTTATTTAAAACCTGGCAAAGCAACTGATGACCTTGACTGACAGGTGAGATCCAGAACAAGCTAACATAAATGGTCCTCAAACCACAGTCATGACATCAGCATTATGTTTAATGTAAAAGCAATCAAACTCTTAAATAAAAACTGTGCATCAGCACCAGATAGAACAGCACTGCGCTGCAGACACACAGAACAGCACTGTTCTGCAGACACAAAACAGCACTGCAGACACAGAGAACAGCTCTGCTCTGCAGACACACAGAACAGCTCTGCTCTGCTTGCTCTGCAGACACACAGAACAGCTCTGCTCTGTAGAATCACAGAACAGCTTTGCTCTGCTTGCCCTGCAGACACACAAAACAGCTCTGCTCTGCAGACTCACAGAACAGCACTGGGCACATAGAACAGCTTGGCTCTAACTGTAGTGCTCTAATCACACTGCTCTACTGCAGAGCCACAGGTACCAGACCCACACACAAGCCTTGTGGGTTCTTAGGGATTTTAGTGTGGTTAGGCTGGTACTGTGCCACAAACCGCATCTCTACAATACCTATTAAATCTATTTTAAAAGCAATGTGTCTTGAAATTGGCAGGAACCCTCAATAGTAGCTTCCTAGACTGCATTGTCTGTGGTTCCTCTTACTCATATGTATGGCTAGGCTAAGTCTTATCTTCTTTCTTCAGGGTTGCCAACTTGCGAGGAGACAGAGTGAGATTTGACCACAGCAGAGTTAAGGGGATGTCTGTTCTACTGGTTCTCAGGGATGGGGGGTGTCGGATATTATAAGCAGAGTTGCAACCACCGCTCTCAGTTGCATTGTGTGTGTGTGTGTGTGTGTGCGTATGTGTGTGTCCGTTGGCTGTGTGTGTGTGTGTGTGTGTGTGTGTGTGTGTGTGTGTGCATGAAAGAATGGGGGGGGGGGGGGTGTTAGCAGCCTGAAACCAATGAGATTTGGGTCAAAGAACCCAACATTCTGGCAAAACAACACAGGATTATGGTTAATTCACTAATCTGTTCAAAAATCTGTTCTGATTTGAGAACCAACTGTATTAGGTACTAAGTTGTGGGTCATATAAGTAAACAGAACACTGAGCTGGATGGTAGGCTACATTCAATGAAAATAATTATGTGTGTAAAAACGTATAAGCACAGAAATTAAATGACAAAAAACGGACATACCGTACAAACTTTTTGCAAGTATATTTGGGCCACGTTTTGCATTTGTACAGCGGGGAGAGGCTGTCTTACTGAAGGGCTCAATTGCACTGCTACCCCTGAGAGTGACCCTCCAACTGCTACATCACACAGTCCAAGGCAGCAAACCAACTGAGCAGCCATACCACCCTGCATCCATCCCATGGCAAACAGCTGAAGCTAAGCAGGTACATGCTTGGTTTACACGTGGATAGGAGAACTTGTGGAAGAACTGCTGTGGGAAGAGTTACAGGCAAGTCATCAGAGGGCACTGTGCTGTAGCCTGCTTTAGGTTAAATCGAGGTCCGGACTCATTAATCAGTGGCCAGTGTTAAGGCCACATTCACACATGAATTGGCGTCCACATCCAGCACTGAATCATTTCCTGCTTCTGATTGGCCACGCAGTCCCCTGCATTTCCCACCCACACCACTTCCCCAGACCAGCACTGCAGGGGAATGTACTTCAGTGACTTAAAATAAATATAGTACTGGAGTAGTTAACGTTGGTGGAGTGGACTACATTAAAGTTGAATGTACTGTGAGTGCAAATGAATCGTAGGCAAATTATCAATCTACTTTTATAATGCTTAAATAATGCACCTGCGCCTTGTTACCGTGGGACAATTTATTCTGCTTTAACACTTGCCAAGGCCCTTGGTTTCACAGCTGAAAAGCAATTATCGGAAATTACTGGAGCGTTCACAGTGTAATTAGCCTTAACTCTGTTACTTCACCAAACGTTAAAACCTACGGATGCAAAAGAGTAAACAGCTGGATTAAAAGGAATCCAGTACATTACTCATCAAAAACGCAGTGGAAGCATCACAGCCAACATCAGCAAAGGGGGAAATTACTTTAGGTCAGAAAATATACTTGAAAGGAGAACTTCAAAAGCAGACATCAGAGACAGTGTACCTTCCGCATTTTTTAAATTCAGGTTGTTGCTAAGAGCCGAGCTGGCCTGTGAAAAGGCATTCCGTCTGTTCGGAAAACAGAGCCCACCACCACGCCCCCCCCCCCCCCCCCCCCCCCCTCTGTACAGCAGCGCATGAAGGAGAGATAAGCCTGACAGCACCTGTGGGAGACTGACTGTAATCGTTTTAGCTCTGCTTGCAGTCTAATCCCAAAATCACCTCTCTCTTTTGGAAGCCTCCTCCCCCCATCTTCTTTGCCACAATTCAAACCAGGTACTGCACAAAAAGCTATGGCTGGGGGCATGGCACTGTGTCTGTCATCTGAAGACGGGCGAGGCAAGACTAGCTATTGGGTGGCAGAGCGAAGGAACTCAGAAATGTAAAGAATGGCCTTTCAGTTATGCGTATTTGGTGTACCAGGGCTGAAGTGAGACTGTTTACCTTTGCAGAAAGTAGTTATGAGCACACCCCAGTTTAGAAAATGAGGGTGTTTACAATGGATGTCTGCTTTACTGTCTGCTTAAGCCATCGAGAGCAGTTTGCTCTCTGTGGTCAAGGAGGACCAAGAGGCTAAACCGCTTAGAACTCTGAGCTGACAGGAAATGAGCTGGAAAGGTAGGTACTTCCTGTCCAGGCCTGAAGATTAATTAGAACCACAGCAAGTAAACAACAGTAAGCACAGATCATGTTTGCTTTCAGCCAAAGAGTTTCACAGTAATTCTGAATTTGGGAGCAGAATATAATGACTAGGCAATAGGCCTCTTTACACATATTCACCACTTCTAAAAATGGAGGTAAAATACACAATTTGACCCATATTTAACTGCCCTTGGCTGCATGGTATTTGGTCTTCTCACTACTGAATCCCAGCAGGCAGTGTTTCCATGAAATTCAGATGTTGTTTTTTTTTTTTTGTGATAAAACTCTACTACATTTTAGGTTTGTGTGTGGCCTTGCAACTCACTCCAATCGTTCTGGAACGGACTAAGAGGATATCTATCACTAGCTTCACATCTACACAGAAACACCTCTTATTCTTTTGAGTATATTGGGTAGGGTTATGATTGGCCTGCAGCTATATAAGAATAAGTGTATATACAATAGTTTGTAATGTAGTGTAGATGCATTTCATTTTGGGAATAGTATTTTCTATGTTAAAAGCAGGGAAGCCTGTGCAATAACTAGCCTATAACTGTCTAAAAACAGCCACTGAAATCTAGACTCAAGTCAGCCAGTGTGAAGAAGGCTGAACCCCGCCTCCATAAAAAGGATCAAGGCCTTATATAGCCCAAGCACATACGGCAGGTCCTGGTGTTCAAAAAGCGTAGGGTAAAAGCAGTGACTAGCGACTGCAAATGCAACGGCTTCGATTACTGGACCACTGCTGTGAAAATGACACCACCATGCTATACCAGGCTAATTACACCAGCGTTTCTGCTATCTCGTCTCTCTGAACACTCAAAGACATGACTCTTAAGCTGTTGTACCATATAAGCTCTACATGCAAATTTGGAACACGTGCTCGATTTTGAATTATATAAACATGACATTATACTGGTACGGGAGTGTAAACTACCACTGAAATGGAGATGCACCTAGCAATTGCTTACAATGAAAAGCACTCCTCCTGCAGTCAGCTACACAAATTATTACCCCCAACCCCACCTCCACCTCCACCCCCACATCTGATCTGGGTTGAGTGAAGACATTTCCACAAATAAATGCAGACATTTCTATGACTGTTGCCACGGCAACTCCAAAGTGACAAATTGTGCAGAAACACCCCATCACACACTGCCCAGTGCCCACCCGGTCCCTGACACTGATTTGCCCTGACAGTTTATCCAGAACTGGGCATCCAGAGAGAGGCACTGTGGGGGGAGGGGGGGGGTCACGCTTTCACACTAAGGGGACATCCCACCAGCCCCCATAGTGGGGCTACATGGGGACACCTACTCCAAATCTATCATTCACTTATGGCCAATGGACTGCAAATCAGTGTGCCGTGTGCTTGCTGGATGAGGACCTTTTGACCCCACAGACTCGGCACAGACCACCCAGTCCTGCCGATGGCTTTAATTCACTCCCCAGCGCCTGCACTCTTCCTGCACTGAAACCTACAACCCAGGAAAATGGGGGCAGGTCTGATGGAATTCAAATGATTTCCTATTCTATCAGCCTAACCGTGCCATGCTTTCATTTGGAATTATCCCATTTTAAATGCACTCCTGAGGGAGGAAAAGACAGCTCTGAACATGTGAGACAGATTACAACAATGCAGGTGTGAAGTTTATGCTAGATTAAGTATTTCGTGTAGCTTTATCTGATGGCGTTTCATTATTTATTTTTTTTGTCAATAACTAAACAAAGATAAAATGCAGACACTGGATGCAGGAACACTTGCTGAAAATTACTTCAAAGGATTCTGGGAAATAAATGAGCATAGTGCCTGCTATCTCAGGTCTTCTTCAGTGTACCATAACTGCACACATTCCTTAAATCAGTCTTAACCACATCACTTTGAAAAACCAGCTATCCACCAGGAGACATGCAGGGCACAAGCATGCGCAGCCAATGCACCATTAATAAATACATTTAAACAATGTCACAGCTGAATAGATTTTACAGGTTCAGTTGACTACGTAGCTAAATACCATAATCAACAGAACTACGCATACTGAATATAGTAACAAGACGACAAGACTCCTGATCTGTTAGGTTGGTCTCACTTCTACAATAGAGGCCCTCCAAGGTAGCCAATTAGCACAAAGTCATGTTGCTGTTCAACTTTGACTCATGCATATGAGTATACATGCGCAATAAACAACAGTACTGGAAATGTTAATTATGCTTTATCAGCTCATGCTTAAAATGGTTTCCCAGAGCAATGTACCTGGTCCACTTTCATATCCTGCAGCTCAGGTGTTCTATTTCCTAATGGTAGCGTAACTTGGGGGAATTTGGGCCATAAGTACAATGGTTCAATGACTTCAGATTTCAGATGAATGCTTTGAACTTGGTATTTTTGACCCAGAGAATGATTCACACTGGTATTCAGCATCACTGACATACAGCCATTGTCACCCTTATCTCCTCAAAAGCATCCGTCAGGGCTGTCTGCCAAAAGCACCATCCCTGCATAATGCCTGACAAGTCTGTTTGACGCCAAATACAGATATCAACCTCTTTTACGTATCCTCTTTCACTGAGGTAATCACACCCGTTACATATGTGTGCCTGTGTGCGCACAATGAGAAGTTAAAGGTAACAACAGTAATCTGTAGCTTGAAGGGGGTAAGGTAGTTCACTGTGCATTTCCCACCAGCACTCTCATACCGAAAAAATAGTATTTGTTTTAGCATACTAATGATCAAATATTTGTACTTATTTGGCACAGAACCTTTGCAAAAAATTCAGTTGTGAGGACAGACAAAAATATCACTGCTCTGATCCAATCACCCTTTCATTTTAATATACTTAAAGCCCTTTCCCACAGTCTCTGTGCTCCTGAGCTTAAATGGCTTAAAAGCATTGGCTGGGAGGCGCAATGACTGACTGCCGACGAGATGGTACATTACTGCACTGTATTGATTATGCTGGGCCTATATAAAATGATAGGATTATGCAATACAGTACAATTTTCTTTTGCCAAATATAAATGCGCAACATGTCAAATGTGCGCAGTAAACGAGCAGTTTAATTGCTATTGAGGATATAGTATTAATTCAAGGACAATGTAACAAATCGGCTCGTGCTCATCAGTCTTTGGTTTCGGTTGACAGTGCAGAGGGAAGCCCCAGTGGGTCTCCCAGAACATAGAGTTCACAGATTTGCACATCTGTTGCGACTGCATTCACGTTCGAATTAGGCCTATGTTTTCATAGGATTATCGATACAAATCACATCTTTCTTAGAAAAAACACATTTCCTGAATGTGTGAAACTTCAAATGTTTCTTTTAAAATACGAGCCTTCACTTGAATTTCGTCGTGTGCCAGTATGTTCCACCACTCAGACATGATTACAGGTCTCAGTTGTTACCTCCTCAAACCAGATTGTGGATAGACACCTGGATACTAAAATCTTAAAAACTGGGTGCACCCCACCACCCAAACCGTTTCCGCACTTTATGGTTGACATTCATCTCAGGTGTATTTAAGTTGTTTATGTAGGGTATTCACAAAATGGAACGAATCATGCGCTGACGCCCATTATGAATAACTCATACTGTAAGTGGAATGTACAATCGTAGTAGGCCTATAGCTATAGGCTACACTCTTTTAAATGGGAACTTTTTCAGTTTGCAGTTCTTGATTTGTCTGCTGAAACGCAGTCAAACACCCAATGTTCATGTTTCGTAGATACACGTAATAATCTGATTAATCTTTAAATTTAGGCCTAAATCAAGCAAGTTTACGAAATTAGGCTGCACGCTCTTTTAAGAGATCAACCCCTGAATCCAAACAGACTAATGGGACAGTTCGTTGCACAAATCAGGGAGCAGTTGTACAATAAACAAACAAACAAAAAAACCAAACAAACAAACAAACGTATAGAAGATAAGCGGCCTAGTTTACTTATAATCCCGTGTCCAATTTTTTTGTCATGGGAAAATGAAGGATTAAACTAAAAATTGGAGGCAGTATGGGTCGAAACATAACCATTCTCACACACCCATCCATAACAGGTTAGCCAACTGTTATTGTTCACACGTCCCTGCCTTGACTCGCGTTTTCCGTATTCATTTGGAAACAAAGTAGTAAAAGCCGTATATCTCAAACTAAACAATCTGTTGCCCGACGTAGTGTAGGCTACTGTAATAACATACAAGATTGAAAGCACAAAAACAACAACGGCCCCCATAGTACATTGTATAATTAAACATTCCAACAGTACAACCACTTGGAAGCGATGGATTCCACCAACAAGTAGGAGCTACATAAACGTATTCGGTGATAGCGGCATCGTTGCAGTTTTAGGGTACTTACGAATCTGGTGATGAGATTCCGAAGCACACTAAAATCCATGCTTTTGACAGCTTCTAGTCGGTCTTCTTATTTTACACCCTTGGATCTCCTCTGGCCGTTTATAACGCTAGCTGGTTTTAATTTCTGTTCTAACATCCATACTTGTCGGACATTCTCTCTTTGTAAGCGAGAAGTAGCAGCCCAAGCCGGTTTTTATCTTAGCTAATTGTCACCTACGAATTTAGAATAGAAGGCTATAAGCACAGTGCACCAATGAAATCATAATTTTGTTTACTTATACAGGCTAGAATACATTCTTATTCTTGCAATCAAGGCGTATGTGTTGTTGTTTGTTTCCGAGGCACTGCTGTTATTTCTTGTAGAGTCCTCTTTTTTCCTTTTCCAATTTCCTCCCTTATCGTTCACCTTCGTCGTGCGTTTAGCTCTCTTGAAATCCAGGCGTAGACAAGTGGCAGCTTTTCTTATCACACGTCACGGCTTTCGGCGCTTGCGCACTTCAGTGTCACACCCACTGACTATTACAGTGCAGCACGGCTGATCATCGCATGTTCTAAAAAAGTCACTTTAGATGAAGTCGAAAGCGAAAAACATTTCCTGAAGAATGCAACACAACGTATCGTGTTTGTGGAAGCTAGGTATTGTAGGAAAAATAACTGATTGTCAAAAAAATTAAGCCTAGCTGTAGCCTACGGTTCGGTACTTGTGTATGATTTGCTTTTTTCCTCGTGGACGCATAGCGGGAGCTGTCCACTGTTGGGGTGATGAAAAGTAGTCAAACGCGCAAAGTTAAACAATCATTCGCACAGGTCTGGGGGGCGACAAGGAGACGTTAAACTAGCTAAACTAGCTAGTATGCTTGTGAGAAGACGCGAGACTAGGTAATCCAGTAATGTGTCTCCCCAAAATCTAATTGAAACCTATGCCTATGTATTGAACAGACGGTGGATGCTGAGTAAAATATTTTATAGTGAACAGATTAAATCACCACCGTATTATCCTACAAGGCTTTTTCATGCAACCATACTCTTATTAAAGTATTTGCGATATTTGTAAGATTATGCAAGTTAAATTATCAAAATTTTCATATGAACTTATGAAATACATTTTAACAATTCTATGTTAAATAAAGTGACATAGAGCTAATGATAGCATCAATAGTAAACCACTAACTTAGGTATAGACAGCATAAGTTGCCTGTCTCAGGGACCTGGATAAACCACTTGTCTAACTGCTGCACACTGTACTATAAGCTCAGATGGTGCATAGTTTGAGGCTGCAAAGCATGTACACTTTGTAATACATTTCAGTGGCTCCAGTCAGTAACTACTGAATGTAGCAGCCAGTGCTTAACCATACACACAGGTCATTAGGCAATTGCATTGGGTCCCAAATAAATTCAGGCTCGAAATGAAGGGGTTTTATACATATAAAATCCTTCATGACCTTGGACCTATGTATTTGCAGAAACTTCTCTCCCTCTCCACCTTAGCCTCTCACTCTCCACATTAGCTGATGTGTGATGAGCATTCTGTCAGAAAATGGCTGCCGTGCATCACCCAGGTGGGTGCTACACATTGGTGGTTGGTGAGGTGAGTTTCCCTTCATCACTGTAAAGCACTTTGAGCATCTGGAGAATTCATTCATTCAACTTCTGATTTCTTGGTGACCTCTCACAATAATGAAGAAAAAAAACAATTGGGCAAGGTCCAATGAATATTAAAGAATTGGCATGAAACAGAATGATGGTTCAGCTATACATTATGGCAAAATTGGTGGTGTAAGTATCCACACAAAATTAATCAGAATAATTTGATCCACACCAACAGTAGGGCCTACCAAGAATGTTCCTTAAAGCCAAGCTGGCCGTTAGCATAAAGACATATGTAAACATACTCATAGATGGTATATATCCAAGATTTGTGGGTTCCCGAGTGTGCTGGGTCAAATCCTAATCTGGTTCTGCCTTTCTGACCATTTTATCCCCTCCAGTTTAATTGATTTAATAATCCCTCCCTCTCCAACTCAGCTGCTGTGCAGTGAACATTCTGCCACAACATGTTTGCCATGTAGTAGATATACAAGCATATATACAACTCACCTCCACTACCACAAATGTTTAGAACCCAACTTTTTTTGCTAAATATTTAAAAAGAGCATGCATTTAAAAAAATAATGATTGTTAATTTTAAAGGAGTTATGTTGACAGCGGAAAAGGGAAGAGCCAGAACAGAGAAGGTATTATAAGCTATTACTTAGGAGTAAGCCGAAAGCATCAACAATGATCTCTCATGTCTTTACTTTCCTGTGGATATAATGCAGTAATATAATGCTGACCTGCTGTTTAGTTAATATAGATATTACCAAATTTGTAAATGTTTTGACTAATGGAGTAGTTTCCCCACAGTTAAAAAAATACAGGTTTGTTGAGGTTCAATATACCCTGTAATTAATGCAGAGAATAATGCATCCATGATTCGAAGACTCTTATGTGACCATGGTCACTGCATTTTCCCTCTTGATTGAACAATCCACTTTTGTGCTTCTAACTTCAGCTCAATCAATACTGTGCCATTACATGAGATAAATAAATAAAGATCTGTCTGCCTACACAATATTGGATTAATATGGCAACTCAAGACAAATGCTGATCAGTTTTACCTGGCCATCACAAACAAAACTAATGCTATAGTGATTCATTTCAGAGAAATCGTGTCATAAGGGTTCTACAGGTGCATAACATGCTTGCTGCATGCATATTTCCAGTGAGAAAACTAAATCATTTGTACTTAATAGTCATAAGTAAGGGAATGTCTCTCCTCCAAACAAAGCTAGTTTACCTGTAGTACTATATGACCTGTACTATTGGTGATAGTCACTGGCTCACAGGCCATCGTTCAAGGAGTGAATGAGCTTCAGTTCCATTCGATTCAAGAGCGACAATGTCAAATCAGGGAGAATAAATGGGGAAAATATTTCAGATATACTGTAACCCTATATAGTTGAATACATTTATAGCAAATCTCAAATATGAGATTGAAATAAAAGTTATTTACTGTGGATTGTACAGAAAGAGTCTTCTGGTGCATTCCAATGTGTTAATCGCATTTTCTCTATGCGTGTTCAAATCAAATTCCAGACCATTGTTCAGTTTGTCCAGGCTTGCCTGTAAGGAATGCTGATAAAATCTGCCTGTCCTGGCAACTCAGTGGTGAGGGCATAGAGAAACCACAGCACACAACTGAAAACCATATATAGGTTAAACGTTTATTGTATCATGGGATCGTTTTAATGACCACAGTGAGTCAGGACCGCGGTTTAACGTTTCAACCGTAAGACGGCATCTCCTACAGCACAGCGTCCCCGTCACTGCACTGGGGCATTGGGGTTTAATTGACCAGAGGGAAGATTGCCCCCTGCTGGCCCACCAACACCACTTCCAGCAGCAACTCAGTATTCCCTGGTGGTCTCCCATCCAAGTACTAACCAAGCCCACACTTGCTTAGCTTCAGCCAGTTGGTAGGAGCAGAGTGCGTGGTGGTATGGCTGCTGGCAATTCTAGCCTTCTCTCTTTTTGTTTTACATTAACTTCAATTAAAATTATCCCTCAGTTAATGAGTTGAATAAACACCATTTTTGATACAACTGGATGCATTTATGTTTGTATTGTTTTCATTTTTATCTAGTCCATAAAACTAAACAGACTACTCCCTTTAAAAATAATTGGGAGAACCAACAAAGCTCAGGGCTCTTGGCCATGTCTGGGCTGGTTATTGGATGAGAGTAGCTCCCTGCAGCCCGGTGACTCCCCTTTTCCGCCTGTCTAATGGGTTATGTAGTTGCTGCCTTGTCCCTTTCATATTGTTTTTCTGGTACTACACACTCCAGACACATGCCAAGGGAAGCTTCTTTTGCAGCTACAGAAAAGTTGTCCGAAAAGTTGTCCGAAAAGTTGTTTCATTTCATGGTGTCATTTCAAATAATTACAACAGTTAAATTCCAGTCATTTAACCCACTTTTAGGCTTATGAGGCTTGTAAATCATATTGGAAAAGTATGAATTTCACTAAGATGTTATTTCAGCTATTTTTATCCTCAACCTTGGGGTGGGGGATGG
The DNA here is from genome assembly GCF_013347855.1 of Anguilla anguilla. Lineage (NCBI taxonomy): Eukaryota > Metazoa > Chordata > Actinopteri > Anguilliformes > Anguillidae > Anguilla > Anguilla anguilla. Next base: position 24,304,674 of record NC_049215.1, on the reverse strand, counting down.
GGCCTGGTATTTAGAAATAGCTTACGTTTCAATTAATGTCTGACTACAACAATGAAGCATTAACTACGATAAGGATGTTTGAAAACTATGAAAATATTAAATTATTATTACTTTTAATTCCAGATACTTCCCTCTGGTCTTTGAGGGGCTGTATACAAAAAACCTTGAGCTGTTGTATTTTTCCGAAGTCCTTGTGTATCAGTTACATTAATCCTCGTGTTATGCTTTTTTATTAATCTTAACCATTTTAGGTACATTCACAGGGTCATTGAACAGTCTTGTTAACCAGATTAGGTATACCCTCAGGGTTATTACGCAGTCATTAGGCTCTTTAGGCTTTTAGCATCTTATTGTGGTATCATAATTCTTCACATTCCGTGCAGTGCGAAATTAAGGCAGGCAAATAAACTTCACAAGCTACAGCTTTCCAATAACACCACTCCAAACACTCCACACCAGCGTACTCAATCAGGCCCTTTATGTAGCTGCACTAATTGCCTGATTCATTTCAGGTGTGCTCAATTACCAGGAATACTATTCCCCCTACTGAGGGTGGAGCCCATAAAGTTGCAAATTCTCAAGTGGGGTTGGAGTCAGATGATCAATACATCTAGAAAAGGGGGAGCTAATGGATAGTTTGGAGGCACTTTTATTTCATGAAATATATTTAAAATTTCCTTTTAAACAATTTCTTTAAAATAGTATTTGAATCAATATTTCGAATTTTAAAAATCATTTCAAATTAAAGTATGTGTTTTATTTACTTATTCACAAATACAAGTAAAATGAATTTGTCTTCCCTGATTTATCCAAAAAATAACTGAAATACACAAAACAAATATTTTAAATGAAAATGACTTGATTTTTATCTGAATTTGGCCAGGGTCAGCTTGATATAGGAATGAAAACACACTGGTGTATACAGCGGTTTAGGAAATGTAGTTAAAACAATATGTTGGAGCAAAAAAAAAAAAAAACCAACCCTGAACACACTGGAACAGGAGTTGTGCATCCCGGAACTATGACCTACAAGGACAGCCAAACCGGCCTTGTGTCCATGAAAGCTTTTTGGCCCGGTGAAGCATTTTTACAGTCATTTGTTTGTGGTATCGGTAGGCATCGACAGAGATTATTAATAATGCATGGACCTCCATCACTTGCAAGCTCTTAGGTGGTGTTTGCTTGTTGTCCGCACCCGACTCCGGTGGTCAAAATAGCGCAGGGATCGTTAACTGTCGCCCGTTCCGAGCCAAAGCTTCACCGCGCTCTGGAGATGGATCCTCGCTTCTTCTCGTGATAATTAACGTTGGCGCGCACACTACTGAGACACAATTACTGAGGGCTGTACCAGCATCCATAACGTTTTCCTTTAATCATTTTAATTCAGGCCTGATGCTTGTGAGGGAATTGACTGGCATGCTTGCTGCTGTGTACCCGGTCAATAAAGTGGTCATTAAAGTGTGCCCAGGGGGAAACACAGAGTGGCTTTTGATTGGCTTTTTAAAATATTTTACTTCAGCTTGTGCTGAAATATATCGCTGATTCCATTGCCGCAGATTAGGTATGAATAAATCTTACAGACTAGTGGTCAATCACTTTTGCAATGTGGTCCCCATATTGTGAAGTCTTTGCGTGAATCTCATTTTCAAACTTTCAATCTTTCCAAATGTCTACTGTCTTTTCTCGCCCAAATTTGGAATGCCCAATTCTAATTATTTACATTACCTTAAGGCATTTGGCAGATGCTCATATCCAGAGTGACTTACACAGCTTTTACATGGTCTCCATTCACACAATGAAGTGAGCAAGGTTAAGTATTTTGTATTTTTGAAGAAAGGGTACGACAGTGCCCCACCTAGGATCTGAACTTGCAATCTGCAGTCTCACCAGTTCCCTGACCGTTACTGACTGTACTACACACAGGCCCTTTTAAATTAAATTGAATAAACTATTTTAACCAAAGTTGCACCTCCAAGGATTGGAAATTTACATATGTCCACACTCGCCAGGGTGGACTGAACTACTGAATTAGAATTAAACTGCTGCCAGTTGACTTCCTTTCCCATGCCATGTTTATCACTGTTGTGGACTTCCATGATGTCTTATAAGCCAGCCTGCTGGGCATGGTTGTACTGTCGATTATTATCGTTTTCTTTCCCCACACGTATTATTTTATTTTTGATGACATTGCCACACAATACATTTCCGCACAGGGGACAGTAAAGTTGTTTTTCTATCCTGGGTAGAAGATATCACATGCAAATAGTGAGGAGCCTACTTTTCTGTTGTTTTTTTTTTTCAAAGTGTTATTTTTGTGAACCCAGCAGTTTTTTAAAAATAGAATTTCACGCAAAAGAACATTCACAGCTAAAATTAGAATGAAGAACTGTGTGTGCTGTAATGCGCATGCCTCAGCATCAGAAGATCTAAATTAAACCAGCACAGTGGGATGGTCGTGGTGTATGCCTCATCTCGCCAACAGTGGAAAATGCTGGCTATCCCAGGGGGCCACATTCTGAAGAGGGGCCAGTACAGATGTTTGTTTTCCCTTATCAGAAGCCAAATCTGGAATTCCCAACCGTCGCAGCCTATCCCACCGCTGTAACGTTCTCCTTTCATCTGGAAGGGTGCAGAGAAGCATGTCTGTCTACGGAAACGCATACAGCCAGACCGGCCCTTTTTTCCACCTGAGCTAGTGCACCAGGAGACTGTGCAGCCGATGCAGACCTTGCAGACATGTTTACAGGAGCTCAGCTGATTAGAGGAGGATTAGAGAGGACCAGAGAAGGGTTATTCTGCCAACTGAAACCCTCCCTCCCTTCATGGAAACCCGCGGAATGTAGAGTTCTCACTGAGCCCTGAGAAACAACCCAGAGGCCAGGCTGATCCTTACATTCCATCTCCTTGTTTCTCAGGCCTCTTTACAATGTATGAGAAACTCTTCAGGCTTACAGACAAAGAATTGTAATCAATTTACACAGCTCACCAATGTCACTTTGTCAGGTCAGTATTTGTGTTGAATTGTATTTCTAAAGCCATGCCTTGTCTGTCAACAAGTGAGGGTTATTATATTGGTGCCAAACAGAACGTTCCAATTAACTAATAAATTGTTAGTTACCTGAGTAGGTAAGACTGCAATAGGCCAGGACTGGTCTAGATAATAGGACTGCACAGTGGTGCAAATGTAATTAAATGTTATAAAGGCTGCCAGTTTGGTAAGATACTATAATTCTGCATGCAGACTGTTTACTTGTTTCATGTGGAAACTGAACAGACCCAATCAGATCTCCCCAAACTAAGTCTCTGGTGTTTCTAAATATTAATTAGAAACACCAGATTTAGTACAGCATTTAGTACAGCAGCATGTACTAAATATTAATCAGATATTACTTTCAAAATGAGGGAAAATGGACACTGTGAAAGATGTGTGGTACTATCTGTTGTGAAAAACATGTACTGGTACTATCTGTTGCATATTTTTCTTACCTTTTTATTCTCCTGCAATCCTCCTAATCCATAATATTTTAGAACTTTGGCACTTTCAGTTGTTCAGACCTCATTTGGATGTAATATTCGCATACCAGAATACCAGCCTTTTTCCAGTTAACATTAAAAAAAACTGGAATTCCTTAAAAAAAAACCATAAGATAACTGTCTAATGGGTCTATCATTGTTGTACATCAAACATTTTACCATCAATTATGAAATCTAAACATCTGTACAAACAAGGTGTTATTAATTAACTTACCCAGTCCAGCAGACATATTCCTGTTTGATGAACAACATTCCTGGAATTTAGGTAATGTTATAAGAAAGTAAATGTTTTTCTTCGCAATAGTTTGCTTCTGCACATCCACTGGTTTTCCCTTTATTATCCCATTAGAAAAATGTAACAAGTTTTTAAAATAACCTTTTACAGCAGCATTGACATTGCCCTGCCATAAATGCTATTAAAAGTTCACAATAATTGGATGAACAAACCAATATGACGGTAAGTTATGAATCTATATTCCCAAGTAAAGACAGCTGAAGGTTGGATGGAAGTTAAATATAGATCTATCATACTTTATTGATTCAGATGCATTAGTGCAATTCTGCAAGGTAGGCTAATCTATAGCAACCATATAAACTACTTGACATCCTATATTCAAACCCGTGACTTCACATTACTCAAAGACCGAACACAACCACCTGATAATCAGAAAGATAACATTTCCATTACTTTTTCTAAACCGATCTGGCTGATGCATATCCATACATCCATCTGAACTTAACAAAAATGCTGTTATTGATATCTTTTCTGCATCGATTGCATGAATACTGCTTGTCTGCAGCGTTTTAATGCCAATCAGACTGTTTGGTCACCAGACACTTTTATTTTTTCAGGTTTTGCCAGGTCAGCAAAATAAAAGTTGACGACAATCCTAAAAAGCAACAACACAACAACAAATACAAATCAATAGGCTCCTTAGCTGTCCTCAACTGACACAGCTCCTTCCCCTATCTCACACCAAGGGGCAAAATGGGGCCTTTGCTTCCTGTTTATCGCTTGGCTGGTAAACCTTTGAAGAGAGCTATAGTAACGTTTCCACTGTTGAAAACTCAAAATAGCCTCTGGACTATACTACTTCTGTGCTGATTCACAAAGCCACTGTGGCCTTTAGCAACATCTTTCCTACAATTCTGACCTGGCTGTTGTACAGAGGGATTCTGCTTGGGGCTAGACAGTTTAGATTGTGGTCTGTATTTAAGAGCCAGACATCACTACTACGTCAGATCATCACTTCCTCTGTGTCTGCTAATGATGCTCTTGTACAACTCAGTTACTATTGGTAAATACAGAAACAGAATGTCCCCCTGCCCATTGATTAGTCTGCTGTACACAAAAAAGTGAAAAGTGATATGCCTGTCCACAGCTGGGGCTGGACTCATGAATGAATGAATGAATGAATGAATGAATGAATGAAATAAACATTGCGTTTATATAGCACTATTCCAGATGCTCAAAGTGCTGTACAGCGATGAGGGGGAACTCACCTATCCCACCACCAGTGTACAAGAACCATTTTACACCAGAACACTCACCACACATCTGCTGAGGTGGAGATGCAGAGAACAATTTTTAGCCAAATAAATCATGGGATGATTAGGTTTCAGGCTGAACGAGCCAAGCTGGGAATTTAGCCAGGACACCAAGGAACCCCCTGCTATTTGCAATGAGTGTCATGGGGGCTTTAACGACCACAGTGAGTCAGGACCTTGGTTCAACATCTCACCTGATAGACAGCATCTCCTACAGCACAACATCCCCATCACTGCACTAGGGTATTGGGTTTATTTGACCAGAAGGAAGATTGCCCCCTACTGGCCTACCAACACCACTTCCAGCATTAACTTTGCTTTCAAAATATGTCTCCCATCCAAGTAATAACCAAGCCCACAATTTCTTAGCTTCAGGAACATGGTGCATGGTGGTATGGCTGCTGGCTGATTCTGAGATCAGAATGGCCAAATGCAGTTGAATCAAACAGGCACGAACCTGCAATTCCATGCATTGCATCCATAACAGTCAACAACCCTCCCTCCCTCAAAGTTACAGGCTCACAGTAGGGACATTATCATTATCAACTTTACACACTGCCTTTCTCTGGTCAAAGGCAATCACTGCACCCAGACTAAATTTTGTAATAAAAATTATTGTTGAAGACTGAATTATAGAGCTTTTATGTGACATTTTCTTCCATTTTGCCAACAGGCAGAAGAAAAACTCCTAGATGACTTAGATGACATGATTTTCCTCTGGATGTATTATTTCACTTATGTAGTGACTACCAAATGAATGAATTGCCATTCCTTTAATCTTCCACAAATGGGATGGTTGGACAGTCACATGAGCATGGGTTTTGTGGTACAGCCCGGATCTTGCTGCACGTTGACCGCCCTACACAGGGTTTGCTCACATAAAGCAAATGAAATCCCTGTGCCTCACTCAGTTGTATCTGATCATGAACTCGATAAATCATATCGCTCCAGGGTCGCAGGACACAGCGGAGAATAATAATGGTCATAAGAACAAATGGAGGTCAGGATGAGGGGCTAGTACAATTATAGCAGTTCCTTGCTTTTCTAAATTTAGTCTTCCATTCGATGCAAGCTCTTTCAACCTGTACTTTAATCTTGATTTAAAGTGCCCCCTTCACGTTTTAAGTTTATTACTACTACTAAGCGCAAGAAGTTAAAACTTTCAAACTAGTGAATAATAAATAAAGCCAAATTTAAATGGAACTTTAATCATTTCCATTAGCTTGCTCTTTCCCTCTTTATATCGGGAAACTTGGACCTTACAGTATGGAACATTCCGAATAGTATTCTGTAGAAGGACCAAAAATGTCTTTCTTCGTCAGCATGAACATCATTTTCTGTTGTCTAATGTGATGTAAATGTTATAAAAATGGTGCAAAAGCAGCAGCAGTGCTGGAAGAGCTCAATTGATCTGTTTGGGCAGGGAAGAAGGGTCTTTTTTTTTTACCCCATTAGGCCTGATGGCGTCAGCGTATCGACGGGGCCCTGCATTTACCGCTCCCTCGCCGCTGATCGATGCGGCACGCGGGAGAAGAGCTTTTACCGTCCGCCGCTGTCGTCCTTCCTGAGAGCAGAATGGCACAGCGCCGCCTTTTTGCTTTTACCGTCTCTCGGCCCCGCCCGCCAAGAGTCGCCGCCGCGCTGCTTGTGGACGCGTTCCGCGGAAAGGCTGACGCACTCGAAGACAGGCAAGTCTAAAAAGTGAGACGCTGAAGTGAACGTGCTGACCACTCCGTGCACACACGGGCCACGCAGCAGCTATGTGAGCCCGAGTCAGGAAGAAGGGCAGACGCCATGAATCACAGCCCCTGAACATCTGAAGAAAAACACATTTTCAACATACAACAATGCCGAAGTGCTCACAGATACAAAGCACTTTCTATAAGTCATTCATTCAAACTTGCAAAATCTAGGCTTGACTTTAAACATACTATTATCAAAATGAGGCCAAGAAGCAATATTGGCTATCTTATCTCACACAATATAACGAGCTGTATTCAAAAGCAATACTACCCAATTTTTCCTAAATTATTTCAAGTAACTTGGTCCTGAGTGTACAAGCACGCAATACATTAATGGGGCAAACATATGTCTGGATATATCTGGAAGATTCAATATTTAATGGGCCTCAATATTTCTAATTTTTACTGTTTGTCAATATATTCTGCTAGGAAAATGTACCGATGGAAATCATGACACATTCTGTGTATGTATGTGTGCATAGTATTTATTTTAAGTTGCAAATATACTTATAGAGAACTTTTAGTATAAAGGAATTTTTTTTGTTATTTGACACTTTGATGTGACACAAAGCTTGAACAACCATATTGTCTACATATAAGATTTTTTTTTTAAACACAGGGCCAAGTTACTTGTCATATGTTAAAATGGAAGTGTTTTTAATGCGGTATAATTGTGTACACAACAGACCTACGATTTGTTTATGTGTAGGGCGAGCCAACATTAATTTAGACATGTGGCATTGCAGGGTAGCTACAGTAACCTAGTTAGTTAGTTCTACAGTTATCTAGTAAGCTAGATAACTGTAGAATTTGACCATTCTCACAGAAAATCGATATACATGCCGTGAAGTCATTGTCTTGCACCGGTTTCCATACGACCGGTAATGTTACCTACCACACCGAATTGCAACAGTTTTCGTAGCTTCCTGTAGTTGTGATGCAGTTTTGCGACAGTTTCTCTTGCTAGACAACACAAGATATTTGTCTTCCGTTTCTTCCGGGCCTTCTCCTGTTAACATTACTGCCCATCAGCTGGAACCTTCGGAGTCCATACCGAACACTACACCTGGAAATCATAAGCTTCTTTGCAATTTAATTACTCCTCCACCTCCCTCCTACCCATCTACTTCCCAGTTTGCAAAATTATTGGATAGACTTCCAATAATTAAATTGCAATTAAAGCCAAAGGCATTTCCATCTTTTTTTGTTATTGTAGGCAGAAATTGAAAATTGGTTTGTTATTCAATAAATGTGCATATATTAACTGAATTCTTCTAAACCTAAAGCTTTTTTTAAATTATTTTTTTTAACTACAGGTGGCCTAACCTTTGGCCTGTACTGTACGTTTTCTACTTTAAAGTTGACACTGAAAATTCAGCAGAAAAGTCAGCATTTGGGTTAGATGCCATTATTTGCTAACTAAACCCAGTTATGTTTGCCAGCGTTAGCTAGCTGGCCATGATGGTCCGAGAATTTCCTGTGCATATGTTTGTGCATGTGTGTGCTTGTTAATGCTTCCAGGCAGGCAAGGGCAGACTGAAACCTGCTGATGCTGTGCAAGCAGAGCTAGCATAGGTACGTTCCATCACTACTAAACCAAAGTTAGCTACCCCATAACTTTGTTGCAAATGACAGCTATGTGAGAGTTTTTGCTATCTGATATACCGGTTCAGCATTTTCACATAATTGTGACTGCCTAACTGATATGAATGCAGCTATTGCTGAATTTTTGAAGGAGATGAGATTCCAACAGTCTGTAATACGATGTCATAAAGCTACCGACATAGCTAGCCACAGCAAAATAGCTGATTGTTTTGTTGGCGAATTAGCTTTGTCATCTTAGGGGTACAGGTGGGGTTGAGGAGATGTTACTGATTGTAAAAAACAGGACCGAATGTCTGGATCATTCTATAAAACGCATTCTTGCCATGTGTGGGTCTGTGTGTGTCTGCGAGTGGGAGACTCACAGACACCTAATGGTACTACACTTGGTTAGACCTAACCCGCTATGGGCCTTGATCCCCAGCTGAACCCAGCCCAGCCCAACCCAACCCTCCTGGCTCATGGACCATTCTGGCCGCCTGCTGTGTTTGGGGTGGTTGGGAGCTGGAAGGGCAAAGGTATCATGGGACACCGCAGCTCCACCCTGGGACGGGCGCTGCCTTTCCCCTCCTTTCTGTTGTCACATTATCTGGAAGACTGCCAACAGACTGTGTACACTTTCAGGAGCATGGGGCTGCTGTTTCTGTGGCCATTGATTTTACCATCCACTGGTACAAGCTAAAGTGTTACAAAAACAAACGCAGCTACAGCCCTTGCCAAGTTTTGTAATAAAGGCCTGTAAAGAACTAACATAATTCTGATGTAAAAACGCTTTCAGGATACGCATGTTATTTTATATCAGGCTAATGAATAGGACATTGCATGAGTAAGTGCCTAAGGCAAAGGGCTGTTTGAGTGGGCAGTATTTACTCAAAGCTCAGAATAAATGCTTTTGAGGAGTGTGGTTTTAAAATGCAGGTGCCCTGGGCTCGTAATTGATTCTGACAACAGGTGACAGATGTCAGGGATATTGAAATGTAAGGAGTGGGTCGTCTGAGTTGTGGGGAAAATATCTAATTGAAAACGGCAAGATTGCAAATGTTATGCCAATTATGCCACTTTGAATAGCTGGATAAATGCTTTGCACTTCGCCATGGATCCTTATTCATATTTGTGCAGTTTAGCGGTCTTGATATTATAGATGTTTCTATCTTGACATTTTACATTGTGTTTTTTTTTCTTATCGTTTTATCCATATAACCCATCTCCCTCACCAATGACTGCAATGCTATGATAGACACACTCAATGAATACACTGTTCAGAAAAATGTAAGTATATAAGGTGAATGCAACCACACCAGAAGCCCCAAGCCGCCATGGTCCAAACACACTTTACGTAATATGTTTGGGGATGCAGAAGCAAACAGGACTGCCAGTCTTTTGTAACATCCTGGCAGGAGAACACCCACAGTACCACATGCTTCAGTCTTTGTTCAACAGACCTTTGGGAGCCAGCATATTTCTACCCACACACTCTGCTGTGCTCTCTCTCATAAAATATAGTGTACAAGCAAAAAGAATATTTTTAAGTTCTACCCCACTTGTAATGGGAACTTCACCTCTGAACTGGTCAGTGTGGCATGGGCAGAGGTGAGACAGCAAAGTGTAGATGCATGAACTGCATATGCATTTCAAGTGCTGAGGAAGACTGCACAAATACTGAGATATTCTCTATTCACTCAACACTACACACATTAATGGGGGACATACTATATACTTCCCAAATGCACTGTCTAGACTCTAGACAGTGAATTTAAATGTGTTAATTATCAACTGTACTCAAAACGTAGTGTAATTTGTCTTGTTTTCCAATGAACCCTGTCAATAATGAGGAAAATAGCCTAGATTTCACCAATGCTGAACTGAACACTGAATAATGTGAATACCACATAATTTATCAAAGTGATTTCCGGTAAAAATGCAGTTGACGTTCATAATGTGGATAGAGCTAAAACACAATTCTTTGCATGTACTGCCACCCTCTGGTCACCAAGCATAAAACAAATGTTTAGATTACACACGCTGTTTATTTACATTCGTAGTCTACCCTTGGTATACTCGTGGCGCTTTGATCATTTAAAATAAAGCAAAACAATTAGACGGATCAAAAATTGTCACTATATGCTCAGGTCAGCACTTGCAGTCAGTACATCTCTCACAGAATAATAGACACAGAATAATAAGAAATACTTATGCATATTTCTACACGTGTGAACACAACATCTTATTTCTATATCATTGCAGTATGTATAAATGTATTTGGCTCATATGCACCATTTTTAAAAAGGAATCTGGGACCCAGAAAGTAGAACTTGAAGAAGTCTGTTGTACACAATGTAGTTGTTCCAACAACCATCAGCATGCACTTACAGTGCCTCGTCTAGGGTAAAAGTGTCTTCTAAATAAAATGCTGTGTAACGTAACACACTTGCCTTGCTTATATATACTGCAGCTTTAATTGGCCAAAACTTTTTAGATTAAGTGAGCAAGTTAATGCTACAGTTAAAGGATTTTAAAAAAATATTTAAAGTAGATGTGTCACTTCTGTATTAAAAATTAATTTCAGAAGATATCCCTCTCAACCTGCTCCTCCATTTCACTCCCTTTTAAAACACTCCTCTCATTAGAACTCTACTTAGTCCCGAATTCTTAACATGACTTGCTAAGCTCACAGGATGTAAAAGCATAATAAAGGTGGCCCCAGGCTGGTGTTTCTGCTTTGCTTTCTTGTTTGAGATTTGCCACGATGAAAGTCATTTATCTGATATTCTTTTACAGTCCCTTCAGTTTAAACAGTGTACGTATACAGCATTTATATGTAGACTTTTTTTTTTTTTTGAAAATGTATAGTACTGCAACTCTTGATGTTCAGACTGCCATACAGTATTTCTGAAGAAAATGGAGCTATGGTTTTTGAAAGTGGTTTAAAGAATGGAAGCTGTTTAACGTCCCAATAGTATTATTAAGCAAATGGGAAGTGGCTTCGATGTTAGGTAGGAGTACAACCTCAATTTGATCATGCGCGGACTCATGTTTTAGTGAAGTTTATTGGTGGGTGGTTACAGTAATCTCCTGAAATTATCTTAATAATTAATTAATATTAACAGTGAAGAAAATGTGTTGCAGTGATGAGCATTTTAGCACCAAATTTCACACGCGATGGGTAGAACTGTGAGGGGAAAAGGCTGTAGCCTACGTGTAGGAGGCCTATCACTGTCTATAATGTCTGTTAAAATAGTTCAAACAATGGCAGTACTTTCCTTAACATTCAAACAAATAGATATGCTAATTATATAACTAGCTAACTCGCTATAAAACCAAAGTTTAAGTTTACGTCACTTATTACCGTAGTTAAAGATACATTCTTCGTGAGAAAACTTGTACGTCGAAAGACGAACTTTGAGAAAGTGTGAGACAACTGCTAAAGAGCAGCGTAGGTTTCTTCTACACAAATCGCCATCGAAATTAGCACAACCTTACTTCAGGGAGCTTCACAGGCGTTTAGGACGTGCTTTCCAGTCTTGTTAATATGCATATCTATGGTTCTGCAAGTGTGATCCCGCAAATAAACAATCACCCGCGTTCAGCAGTGCTGCTATTTGGCCACATCTTCGACTGAAATTAAGTTTCACTGTAGAAACATTCATGTAATGATTTCAGCTTTTAATAGTGAGCTTGTTTTCTTGTTCTGACGACTAGCCCAGTCCCGTTTGGTGCTCGAGTCGATCCTTATAATCTGCTTCTGTGACGTTACGTCAGAAATGGGGGCTACGGGCTAGAAGCCATTGGCCAGAGGTTGCCTCGCTTGAACACAGGAATTCCTTCTTCACTTCGTTTAAGGGCGAACTCCCTTGCGGTTGTTGCTCTTCTAAAATCTGGCTTACTTTGGAAGGCCGGCCACAACCATTTTCCTTACTAAACGCAAAGCAAGTTCGATCCACAACAGTAAATTAAGTGGTTAATTTGGAAACTAAGTAATTATGAAGCAGGAGTTCAGTCCAGGGAGAGTTAATGCCCTGCACGAAACTTTGGTGAACAATGCAGCGGAGTCAGCGTCACCAGAGTACGCCGGACATGGAGAAGCTATGGATTTACCTTTTGTAGTTGTAAAACTTGAAGACGAAACTAATTCTTCGGACGCAGAATCGGTAACGGAATGGACGCGCCCCGTGGAATTCGCTGAAGACTACGACGAGGAAGCTGGACAAGACCCGAAGTCGGAGACCGAAACATCTACATCTAAAAAATATCCCTTACTAAAACACGAGTGTCTGGGAGTAAAGTTGAAAAAAAATGATGGTCGCAAATGCTCTTCGCAAGGTAAGCTATGGTTTGAACAATTACAGAAATAGAGGCTACAGTATGTTTGCAAATAACGATTATTAATCAAACTAGTGTGTGTATAGTTCGACGAACCATCTGGAAATCGAGAAAAGTTGCTTAGCTCTTCATTTTGTGGTGGAACCTTGCTAGCTTTAAGTTACCCTAACAGTCAGGAAAGACAGACAAACGACTCCATAGTAGTAGATGGATATATTAAAATTGTGGTCATTATTCATTGAGGTTAATCACCATAGCAGTGCAGCTTGCATGCAAGAGAGCGTGTGCATTAGGCAACATAAAGGGACTTAATTGACCAGTGGAGTCTCAAGTATGCACAACAGGGGGGAAATCCTACAAGCTGTAACCCTCCCTCAATAATGTGGCCCCAGTATAGGTATTGCAAGAGCAATGCTATAAAGAGCTTACTATTAATTGACAGTTAGAACTAATTTATTTTGTGGTTTTCTGAATGGAAGTTGTTCAGTACTAGCTGTCCTAGTAATAGTTGCAGAGTAAATAGTTTCCCATTTTGCTAGGTTAGCTGGCAAATTACCACCAGTGTGTTTATTAGATAAACAGCTGGGTTGTACCAAGTTGGTATGTATCATGCTTCTGCCAGCCACTTAAGGTGAAATGGAAATGTATGCTTATGTTTATTATTTTTAACAAAATGATCCAAGTACACGCTACACTGTCCACAAACTTTCTGTATCATTTTATTCCCCCCACTGCATTCTAAGATGGACTGTTGCCTAAATGTTTTTAGGCCCCTGGCGATTCATTTGTATTTGAAGTTTCTTTACAGTGCTTTTTAGTTAACATTGTATGGTCCCTCTTACCCTTTAGCAATAACCTTGCTTTTGATGTTTATGATGTATCACTTTATTTACTAACCCAGTCTATGCCTCGGCATGAAAGATGGACCTCATTCCATAAAAACAAAATTAGCATGTGCTCATTTAACCCGTTCGTGAAATCCGTTTGGGTTTCAGGACAGAAAAATGAATGATAAGGTGTGTCAAAATAACAAAAACAGTGTGCTGATGCAATAGACTATTACTCGTAATACATATTACTTTTATGTATCTTGCCATATTACTTGTACCATTATTCTGTGTTCTTTCTTATGACAGATTTCAAAGATGCAGGTGGACCTAAGAAGAGAGCTTCCAAGCAAAAAAACAAGAGCAGTTCCCTGCCCAGCACCAAAGGAAGGGTGCGTCTTCTGTGTCTCAGCCAAAAATGCGGCTTAAGTGACTATCAGATTGTACAGAGCTGATAAACAGTTAGATTGCATTATGCCTGTTCTGGCACTTCTCTCCTACATGCATTGCTTTTCACAATGAATGACTGAATATTAATCACTGAAATGACTTGTATTAAAAATGGGGTGACAACGTGGCCCGTTTAACTGCTGTTTAGATGCCTTGGTCGTCCTGATAACTGAATGAAGATGGCTACGGATATCTCGTTGATCAGATATCTCTTTGATATAGTGATGTGGAGTTCCTCTGATTGTGCTTCATTACATGCTTATGTTGCAGACGAAGACAAAGACGAAGACTAAGACGAACACGAAGAGAAGAATAAGGAGCACGACCCAGTTCTCCAAAAGCCAGGAGGCGTTGATGCAGACTTTCGTGGAATCTCACACCGAAGAGTTGTTTAGACCGAACAGGAAAGGGGCTAATGAATGCCGGTCCCTTTGGAAAGACCTGATGGCTCGGGTTAACGCTGTAGAAGCCACGGCAAACGGGCACAAGACCTTGAGCGCGGTGCGGAAGTGGGCAGTCACGTTGAAGAAGACAGGCGTCCATCCATCAAGGCAACACAAGGAACGCAAAACAAACCTGAGATCGGCCCCTGGCGTCTCGGCCCCATACTCCAGATTCAAGCCTGCGAGCACGATCAGTCCACAGCAGGCCACTGAGCCACCTCTCTTCCCCTCCATGGAGTGTGGTGTGAGTGAGCACTGACCATCCAGTGTAGACCATTTAAAGTTCTATGGAAGCTCTGCCCTGTTTGTTCTGCCTTTACTTTCAAAAACAGAAATATAAATTGATTATGTCCATTAATAAGTGTGATTAAAATTTTTCCAGGGGAAGGCGCAATGCTGTGAGAAGCTGGAAGGTGCACTGTTTGAGGTCCTGAACTTTTGCAAGGTAAGTTTTGTGATTTTGAGTCGATCAGATTGAGGTGTATTTGTTCATCGCTCAGAAATGTCAAGCAATGTTGTCTGATGAGCACAAAATTATCTGTTTTGGGAAAGTCTAGCAGTTTTAGCTTTCTATTTCACACACATAAATGTACTTATCCAGGTGAGTGAATACATAATGGCCTCTGACACCTCTATTCAGTCAGATACTTTTGTGGATGTGTCAGTAATCTGGTTGATATTTTCATTCTTATTTTGCCAGTTCATGTGTACAGCCATCCAGAGATTGGAGGAGAAGATTGACAGCCTTCAATCAAACTCTTCCCACATTCAGGAATCGCATCAGAACTTTCCGATTACTGATCAGGTGGTTGTTATTTTGTTGTTTTAAATGATGCTTCACCTGTAGAAATCGGCACTTCTGGTTTCCGGCATCCCCAATAATGTCTTATTGGTTATTTGTGGGTGGAGCTTCAGTCCAGTAAGAGAGAGAGAATGCATTACACTTTGATCACCATGGAGTCAACCATAACATTCACAAAATGGCTCAAATTCGTGAACTGGCTCTCTCTATCTCGTCACCCAGTTGTCCTCCCAGCATGCCTTGTCCCCTACAGTCTATTAGCCACACAGTCCCTATGAAGGACCAATTGATCTTGAAATCCAGACTCAGTGGTAAATTAATTGATTGGTAAGGCTATATTTCAAAGCCTAACACTGAAACCACTGGCCACTATAGCTAATTGCCGCTAACATTAATGTCAGTGTAAATTTCCTTTTCTGGTTTTGCTGCTATATTGGTCATAATTTGGATGTGTCTGCGATTTTCTCCCCTTTCAGTGGTCTTGTTCCCAGCAGACTATGAGAACATTGTGCCCTTGGTATGGTGTGAGGGGTCATCCCATTCACAGTTTCCCTTCTTACAGGTGTCGTGGCACAGAGGGGCGCACTGGGCCCCACCCTCAGGCAGCTCCAGGTTCGGACTGAGCTGCCTGAATCTGCAGAAAAGCCCTTCCCTTGGCCCTCTGGAAGACAACAAAATGACCCCTTTTTCCTCCCCTCTTGCCCGCCGCGGCAAGCCACGCCTCCCTCGGTCCAGCCACTCTGGGAAGCCCGCCTCCCTCGCAGACTTCCAGCTCGACCGGCCTACGTCCCAACGGGCAAGACGAGGCGGAAGAAGGCGAAGGGGCCGACAGAGAGGCAGTGGGGGCCCACGCCCAGTGGTACCAGCGAATCAAGCACTGGTGTTGGGAGCCCCACTTTCAGGGGCCAGCGCTATGGATGTCCTGCCAGAAAAGGTGCCCCCGATGGGACCAAGTAGCACAGCCTCCACAGAGGATGAACAGCTAGGTAAGTACCATCACCAAGTTTGAGGTGCATTTGCCTGTTCTAGGTGCATGTGCACCCTATAGAGTTCTCCTGACATTTTGCAGTTTCAGGGTAAAAGCTAAAAAAAAAAAAAAAAAGATAACTGCAAAATGGTACAAACCTCCCAATAGGTATGTTGGGAACTTGAGCTGAGGGTGTATTTTAAAGCATTTAAAAAACTATTTTCTTCACTCTGCTGTCTTGCATGACCGAAATGTCACAAAAATGGCTCTGTATGGAAAAGGTGACAGAAAATAAATTGACAGCAAAAATGATTTCACTTGTTATACTGTCAACACACTTCAGAAGTGAAATGGATAGTCACCTTCTGGAGTTTTTTGACATTTCAGTTTTCGTGCATGTTTTTTCAGTTGTCCCAGACAGTTTTCCCATGTGACAAAATATATTTTTAGGCATTTAGAGTTTCTGAAGACCTGCTTGCTTTACAAAGACAGGCATAGGGCAGTTTGTGGTCTAAAACAAGAAAATAAACTTCAGGTAATGTGAGGCAGTACATGAGAAGATTAATAGCGTTTATTCATGGTAAACCAAAGTATCCGTATCATACCTGTCACTAACGGTGTGCCCTGCAATGGATTGGCGACCTGGCCAGGGTGTATTCCTGCCTTCGCTCAAAGCACGCTCGGATAGGCCCTAGCACCTCTAGGAGTAAGCGGCTTAGGTAATGGATGGGTGGATACCTGTCACTTCGTTAATCATTTTAACAGAGACTTTCATTTTCGTAGTCACTTCTTTGCATTGTGTGTCATAGTTGTGAAGGGGCGGAGCTATGACTTTCATTAATTCGGCCAGCAATGTTGACCAGTGAGCTTTTGGCATTCTGCACTTCCTGGCAGTGCTGATTGGCAGCTCCTTACGGAAGGTGCAAATCTCCGCCTCCGAGTACCTGAAGGCCTTCAAGGAGTCGGACCCGCTGGGCGCGGTGGGCGTGATCCTGAGGGCCGTTTTCCCCGACAGCGTGCTCGCCCACAGCGGGGTCACGGGGAACCAGGCCGCGGGCGTACAGCAGCTGGACCCCAATAAAATAGAGGCCATAAGAGGTGAGGCTTCAGGCTTTATCATCACTCCGTCCCACGATGGGTCCAGTATATTGGCCTGATGCTAATATTATGGCCAGTATGATGTTGCAATATCCACACATCAGAAAGGTGACACATTTTATGTACATAAAATGTCACCTGAATCTCGATTTTTATTATTTCTTCTCACAAGCCAAACTAACCGGCAATGTTATACAGAATCAGTTCTTCAGACTCTTTAATAATAGTAATAATAATAATAATAATAATAATAATAATAAAGCCCTTTTTTTAAGAAACATAAGTTGACGTGTCTTGTTATTCTAGTAAGAGCTTGCGTTTGTGACTGTCACTGGCATTGGCCAACATGACCAGGCACATGCCATTCATTAGCACACACAGCACATCCCAGGTCGGTGCTCATGTGCGTTTCTTTCTCTCCGTTTCAGAATGGCTGGCGGAAATGTTCCCCAAGCATGACCTGGATGTGAGGGGGGTGGACTGGGCCGCCTGCCTGGGGGTCATCACCAGTGTGATTAGAGGGCTTCATAACGCGGAGTGACAGGTGAGAATCGAAACCCAAACAGGGGGACTCAACTCATTGAATCGTGGTATTGTGGTAAATACAGAGGAAAAACAACTGTCCCAATACTTCTGCATTTAACTGTGTATGTGTCTGTGTATGAGTGACATTTATGTCAAGTCTAAGCAGCTTATGTATTTACACATTTGTATCAGCCTTTGGGTGACACAGCTCCTTAGCCACATCATCACACTGCCCCCCCTCAAAGTCACAGCATGTGATCTGCCAGAGAAACAGCACATGCCTGTGGTAAATGTAGTGCTAATACGTTTAATTTTTTTAGCCTCATCCCAACTAAATAAAAAATATACTCAAACATAGCGGTTTTATGAATGTAATAAAACACTAACATTTTTCCCTTGTTAAACAGGACAAGGCCTGAAGTGTGAGAGGTGAGCTTAGCCTGATGGGGAAATGCACGGGGACAGAAGACCTGTCCGCAACACGTTGACAAGACAGCCAGGACAATCGCATCGGCAGAATTCCCCTTGTTTTTGTCTTCACAGACCGGAAATGCATATGCATTTTTACGTATTTACTAGCGTTCCAGTACAGTTGTTGTCTCGCTGCTATTAATTTGATGAGACTAATACGAATTGTGTTTAGTGGAGAAAAGATGATGTCTGCGAATAGTGTTTTGTTCTTTTCTGTTTCGGCAGTTGTTACACTGTGATTACTAGTGGTTATTCTCTTATTGAAAGGGACGTTTTTAAGGGGACACGCTATATAGTATAGTCTGAGCCAAATAAATTTTTTTATTTTTCTGAACGGTAGTTCACAATTGTGATTTTCTGGTTCTTTGAAAAATGTTCATATAAAATTGCTCAGTACCTTTAACAAAGCTTGTTTTCTTTTTTTATTCATTTTTTAAATTCCTCTTCTTGTGGACGAAACACAAATATAAATTCAAAATATATTAATACTCTGTGAATCCAGGCAAATAAATATTTCAAAGCTTAATTCTAACTATAGATTAATTTGTCCACAAGTGCTGTACAGTAGTGATTTCTACACTGTGTGTAGACCATTGGAGAGATTATGGAGTTACTGAACAGTAGCCCTTACTATTAGAAATGTTGCATCAACAGAATACTTAAATTGCTCACATAACAGTTTTCTAAGCAGCAACCAAAAAAAATCATGTAACTCCCCCTGATAAAGAAGATGGACGAAGGGAAAGGTGTAAGAAAGAAAATGCTAACAATGCAGAAGGGACTGGAGTTGTCCACCACTGACATAAGCGTTTAAGTCACTGAATGACTAGAGTCCACACACCTTGTTTCCAAAGTTCAAACTGTCAGCTCAGAAACCAGCAGATCCTGTGCCCCTCCAGGACTTCTGGTTCTTCCGGCTCGCTCTCCAGCTGGGAAGGTTTCAGTGCTTTAACGGCACTGTAGCCGTTCTGCTCTTACGGCCAAGTCTCAGTCGCAAAGCCGCAAGCTACAATGTGCCGGGGGTTTGGTCGAGTAGACGGTCCTGAACTGGACCTGCCCGTTCCACAGTGCTAATGTGGACGTGGTCCACGCAGGGAGATTCACCGCAGGTTCAGGCGCGTGAACGTGCGGACGCAGGCGCGCGCACCGGACCTGGGTCACACGTTCAGTTTGAGTACTTTTACCCTTCACAGGCCAGTGAAATGACACGAGCGAAGCGCTTGGCCGAGGCCCGGCACACGCACGCGCTCTGGCGCACACTCGGCTGACCTGTTGGCTGACTCCTCAGCGGCGTTTCTTGCGGCCCTTGCCCTTCTTCAGCTCGTGTCTGAACTTGCGTATGGTGCTGTTGATGGCGCCCACGCAAGCCTTCCAATCCTGGCCGCTCTCCTCCAGCAGCAGCCAGGGAAACCGCTCCTTCAGGTGCTCTGGGGAGGGGGACACCATGTTAAACACGCGCATCAATGCGAAAGGTACTGATGGTACTTGCCTTACGTGTCATCCATGTTACACGCGCAGCCTCACCTCGGAGGGCGCTGATCTTGTTCTGGTCCAAGGCCTGGATGCCGTGCTCGCGGTTCCCGTAGACGTTGCTCTTGACCAGCACGTGCTCGGGGAAGAGGTACTTGATGAGGAAGCGGGCGACCAGTTCGGGGCGGGCGCGCAGGCGGGCAGTGAACATGGCGAACCTCGGCACCTTCACCTGCCTGCTGGGCGGCCCCAGGTACTCTGCAGCCAGTGAGCCAGAGCCAATCAGTCAGCAGCGTGTGCCCCTGGGTCATGTGACTGTCCACGCAGCAGCCCATACTCCTTGTGCTGTTATATACAGTACTTCAGCAAGCCAATAAAGTTTCTCTTTAAGCAATTTAGACACATCTATCTAGAAGGACTTGCATTATTTTAGTTTTTTTAGCAGTCCATTTACACAGATTATTTCACCGAGACACTCAAGTGAAGTACGCTAATGCAACTAAATGTTCTTAACTGCAGACATACGTTTAAAACTCATTTAAAAATTATAGTTACATAGGAAAGACAGGGTAGTTCAATGGTTAGGGAACAGTGCTGATAATCAAGGTTTTTGATTTACAGCTAGGACACTGTTGTACCCTTGTGTAAAGTACTTAACCTGAATTACTTCAGTATATATCCAACTGTATAAATGGATACTACATAAAATGCAAAAAGCTGTGTAAACCGGTCTGGATAAACTCCCGTAATGTAACTAAAGGTGCAGTTCACCAGGTAGGGCAGACTGGTGGTAGTCAAGGCCTCAACAACATTAATTAAAGCCTTTATAAAGAACAAGGAAAACGACTCTGCTTGCACAGGCGACGTTTTTGTGTCTACTTTTTAAGGTAAAACACGAACCATATACGTCTTCTTTGCCGCTGTCCTCACTCCCTTGGCCAGGTTTGGAACTGCTCTCTGGCGCCTTCTGCTGGCTGACAGAGGCTGGTGTCTTCTTGCGGGAGGTGGAAGGGCCGTCTCCCTCGCTGTCGGACAGCTCCACGTCGATCTCGGCGGTGGTGGTCATCACTGGCGGATCAGGGCTGCTCTGTTCGTCCGGCGCTGGCTCTTGGCTGCTTTCACTCAACCCTTTATGCTTTTTCCCCCGAGAACACAACAGGAAGTTGATGTGAAATTCACAACTAAATAAAATGATTTTTTTGTGCACAAGACAAGGGCTTAGAATTATATGGTTCTAGCAGACATATTTTTCAAAAATGAATCACTAGTATTGGAATGTTCTTACAGTGTCTTTTTACAATAGACTGAACTGGAAGATTCAAGCAACATTTTTTATGCTAGAACCAGTGCACAACAATGATGATGTTCTGATGTTGGACTTGGAAGATCAAAAAACCAATATCTGTACAATACTTTCTCCAGGCACTGTGACATGCAAGAAAAGCACACCAGTACCGAAGACTTGAAAGTCTCGTACTCCCAGCCAATGATATCTCACGTACTTTGATCCAATCAGCCACATGGGTAGTTCATTGGCTGCTTTTTAAGCATGGTCGTGGGCAGCTCGACAAGGGACTCTTTAGCAACCAACGGCAAACATTATATGGCATCTCGCACCTTTGAATCTCAGAACTGTGAGACCTGTGAGGTCCTTACCTTGTGCTTCTTGGCTTCGAAGCGCAGGTACCTGGCCGTGGAATTCATGATGGACACGCACCGTTTCCAGTCCTTGCCGTTTTCTCTCAGGTCAAAGCTGGGAAACGCTTTGGCAACCCACTCTGGAAAACACACCGCAGTTCAAGCTGATACAATGATAATTTTCACAATAGTTTTAATAATATTATATTCAATAATTATAAAACATTATTATAAAACTTAATAGTAAGTTGGGCTATGGAGAACTTTGCTACAACTTCCAAAAGCATTAATTACTTCATTAAGTAATTATGTTTAAGCAATGACTATTACAGCAGATGGCATTATAGTGTTATAAAATTAAAAGATAAATATGCAACTCATAGGCTAGCAGTGTATTTTAATAAATATATTTTCAGCTCTCCTGTCCTTCCATCAGATCAATCATCCAGTTTAAAATTGTGAAAACCTATATAGTGACAGTTTCATTATCAGAAGCTCAGAGCTATAAGGAGGTGCAGGCAGCCCGCGTGAGTGAGAAACAGCACAGATGCCAGTCTCCGGGGTTTACTGGTGTAATAATGAGCAGTAGACCGGCTGGGCTCCTGGCTGCAGTCTAACGGCGCGTAGACGCGCGGTGCTCCTGCGCGGTCCGCCCCGTGGCCCGCGGTACCTCTCATGGCGGCGATCTTGTTGGGGTCGAGCTTCTTGAGGCCGCGGGCCGAGTCGCCCATGATGTTGGAGGAGGTGAGGGTCTCCAGGGGGAAGACGCTGCGCAGCAGGGAGCGCACGGCGCTCCGCGGGTTCGCCAGGGCCCCCGCCTTCTGCAGGGCGCTGCCCGGGATCTGCACCCTCCGCACGGGGTCCCCCAGCCACTCCAAAGGCACTGCCGATGTTAGCAGAATGCAAACTGATCTGATATACAACAAACTCTTCATTTTTAACGTATTTTTATACATTTTTCTCTTTTAGAAATTCCCAATCGCATCTCGGACAGGGTCAGTCCTGCTGAGAGAAACACAACCCTCCCTGGGCGCCACTACAGCCAATCACATCTTTCCCTGAGGGACGGACGGCAGTGTGTTGTGGGAACGAGCCGCTGGCCAGACCCAGTATTAGTGTGGATGTTGTGTGGGGGGGTACCTGTCTTGTGTGAGCTTGCTTTGGCAGAGATGAGGCTCTTGCGGGCCGTCCTGGCTGAGGCGCTCGCCGCCGGCGGGGCCGTCTGTGGGGCGTCGGCCTTGCCGTGGGGGAGGGGCTGCACAATAAGGTGGGTCCTCACTACGGTCTGGGCCAACTGGCTGGGCTGAGCCTGTCCCTGGGGAGGCAGCCTGGGGGGGCTGGGAACGCCCGGGGCGGGAGAGAGGGGGGGCGGCTTCTTCCCGTCCCCCTGCAGAGGGGGGGCAGGCGGGGAGCACACGCGGACCAGCTGGGGCATGGGTAGTAGTCCAGAGTCTGACGTGTTGTGCACCCCACTGCCGCCCATTGACAGAACCTTCTGGAACACCAGGAACACAGATACACGCATGTTCGGGGGAGAACAAACACAGACAGACATTCTTACCACCGCATTTCATTTATGATATTAGAAATAAAATTTCCCCTTCACTGTTCCACTTAAATGTGATATGTGTTTTACAGCATGTTCTTATTTTGTTTTTTAAACAGTAGCGGGTGTTTTGTTTCAATTGTGCTTTGGTAAATTTTGTATCCATAATTGAGCACACACCTGAGTGTCAACACAACACAAAGACAGGTTTCAAAACCAGGCATTTCTGCTTGGCTCTCTTACGTGTTGTAAGAGAGCATGGTTCAGGTGGACGGCCTACATGCTGGTCACCTTGGCTTGAAGCTGATCAAACTTCTGATCGAGTTTCTGAATGGCTTCGTACATGACCTGAACAACAGCAGTTACACAGTGTTAAATCAGCATCACCCTTAAAATACTGAAGAGATTTAAAACAACTAGACCCCATGCTTTTTTATTCCCTCATTTTTCTTTTTAAGCATTTCAAATTTGTATTTTTAGGCCAGTTCTATCTCTACAACACCCACACTCTTTGAAAAGTGCAGTCAGCTGCCACTACTATTCACACCAAGCCAAAATACTGCACTAGAGGTATACTAGACAACAAGTATATCGCAGCCACTCCTTTGACCAGAGGGGTCACTATCACACGATAAGGCAGGGAACACTCCAAACAAACCCGGGGGTGGGCATACCTGGCAGTAGGTGAGTATCTCTCCCAGTGTCCTCTGGTGATCAATGCTGAATAGATCTTCAGAGACTGCACTCGACTGCAACATGAAAGAGCTGTTCACCTTGATGCAACTCTCCTCCATTACCACCCATCCAAACTGTTCGAATTACACTGAACATTTAGCCTCATTACACACTCAATCACAGTGGTGTCAGGTTTATATAGAATAAAGTCCAGGCTCTTCTTTCAGTATGGATTGTTTATGTTTTGACTGAGATAACAGAGAATCATTACAGCTGTCCTGATATTATCCCCATGAGATCAATCTACTTAAGCGGATCTCCTGTAGAACAACTCCACCGCACTGGAGTGGTTACTGACTGACGTTCATGCGGGACAGGGCAGGGTTGGACCCTGAGGTTGTCACTCACCTCGTACAAGGGTTGGCAGTCCATCTCAGCGCTAGACACTTCCTCCATCTGAGGCTCCTCCTCCACGTCTGAGCACTGGAGTGACAGCAAAGCCCCGCCCCCACCCCAATACAGGTGTGAAGCAAAAGCACCCATTTCTGTGCTTGCACAGCATGGTGTGAAGCATGGCTATCACAACACAAACTTATCCAGAGGCATGCCAAGTCGACACAATCCACCATAGCACCAATTATAACATAATGGAACCTAGAGGAGGCTTTCCTAGTTAAGAGACTAAAATTACTATCAATGACCGGACAGCTCAACAAATGATTTATTAAAGCAAAAATAAGACAAATTATTGAGAGGTCTCAGAGCACTTTTGATCGGCTGGCTGTCACTGTTGCATGTGCTAACTGCTCTTTGTTTCTCATTGTATTATTGGGACTTCATTTTTTCCCTCAATCGTTATTTTACTTGATACATTTAAAGCAATTTGGACTACAGTAATTCTAGGAGCTATGCTATAAAAATAAATGTTCAAAAGCGCAGGGGGGTAACAGGAAGCACAGAAAGAACTGGTACAGCTGAAGCTACCACGCTGCCGGTTAGTGACCCAGAGCCTCTCCACCGCTGGGGACTGTAGCCCCTCTCCTCCATTTCATGCTCGCTGTACTGGGCTTCTGGGGCAAACGGTGGCTCCGCAGGGTCACACAGACCGTGCTCTGTCAAACAGACAAACCAACGCATTCAAAAATGTCTTCTCTGCTTCCAGGGATTCAACTTTGAACTGTCACCCAATGCATGTAGGACAAATGAACCATACCCCACTTTACAGGTAACCCAAATAACCACATAAGATAATATGTTTCATTTTGAAACTTACAACTTGAATTGGTGAGTTAATATATTAATTTGTTCACCTTCTTTTTGGTTGAAATGAGAGAGTGGTCATGTCTGTTGATTTCTGGTTTGTACAGAGTCCGGTAAAAACACGTCCTCTGTAAACACTAGACTGCTCACCAGTAACATTACTAGCCATCACTCAAAAACAAAAAATTTGCAACCGATACGGCTCAAGCTCCAGTCTATGATACAATACAAAAGCACAGGTGGGTAAGATAATAATAATATTGTATGTAACATAGGGTATGAATGTGTATTACACACACCGATTTGTTGTTACAATTCCATGTACTGTGGATTTGCATAGTTCAAGATATCTTTCAATTATTATAAGTCTTCAGAACAACGATAAGATAAGTACTTTATACAAATATTATAAATAAAGTAATTTGGAAGTTGGCTGTCTTTGGGCAGGGAGTATACTTGTGTCTCTGAACACTTACCATAATGCATGCTATGGGGTTTGGGACAGTCTGTGAGGGAGGGCTGGTCCAGGCCGCTAATGACATCACACACATCTCCGGAGGCAAGGCGGCTGGGCAGCTCTTCCACTAGGACCTGGTCATAGTCCTCCTCCACTTTGATCGTCACAGGAGTTTGGTCTGAAACACCACATTTATACGATATCATTGACTTCATACCAATAATAATATTAATAATAATAATAATAATGTGCCAGATGGGAGCATTCCAAAGGAAACAGCTTAAAGAAGCTATCCAGGGTCTTTTTTGTTTTTACAGTTCTTCAACATGACCAATCGCACTGGGTTGTACACTGTATATAAAAACTACTGCAACTATGTGTAACTCAGCAATGGCAAGTAAGATAGAAAGAGATGTTTAAATCTCTAGAAATAATCTTTAAAATGTGCATTGCTCTTAAAATGTTTGAGTTTATTTCCCTAGATCAAAAAATAACAATCAAGCATTTATGTGAATAATTCATAGCAACTACTGCAGAAAACTGTTTTCTCAGTTGTATCCTGTGGTAGCATTGTGATCAACTACATTACAAAACTGTATAGCAGGTCCCTAAATCTGGTGATTATTTAAATATGGGGTTAAATGAACTGAGGTCCTTCAGGCCAGCAAGCAAAGCATATTGAGTAAATATCAGTTAACGTGACAATGCCTCATATTCAGTTTACAACCCTTTAATGACCTCGGAACCCAAACTAAAGCAATATAAATGTACAACAGCCCACTCTCTCTCTTCCTTTGTAAGTTACATAGATATTAAGCATTGTATTTAAGTTATCTAATGTGACATTAAGAAGGGAACACTAGATTGTGGAGCACAGTTAAAAGGGGATAGAAAAATGGATAACTGGCACAGTTGTTAATAAGCAATAGGCCTATAGCAGATTAAGGTGAGCTAATTGGTCAGATTAAATGTAAGATTTCATCCTCATGAGCCATACATTGTAAATATTTTTTTTTGATTAACTCCTCCAGAAAGGTAGGTGGCAGTATAGCACTGAATTGTGACTAAATTAAGAACTTTGGAGTGATGCCTGAAATTAAGCACAGGGTAGTTAGGGTTAGCAATGCACCTGTTAGCGCACACCTTGGGGAACAACATGCCATTGTCTGCAGTCTCACACAAAGTGGTTTAGGAATATTTTACATATTACATCTTGGAATATTAAATTGTTGTTAGGTTTTGTTTTTCCACAGACTCTGTGAGAAGACCGATCAGGACTGTGTGTGCAGATGTAATATGTCAGTATTACTTGGTACTCCTGCCAACAGATATAATTTTCCATCAAGCTTCCATTCACTTTTGCATTGAAGTGAAGAGCCCTTTGAAATTAATTGGCAGAGCTTGAATTCCTCTCCTAAAACTGAAGCAAAGAATAACTTGCAGGAAAGAGCTGCAGGTCTATTGGTTTATTCTACATGAAACAGACCTGAACGGTATTACTGAGTTTAGAATCCAAATGCATCATAGATTATTGCCTAAAAGTAGGCCTAGTTCACGTTCAACCTATTTTATCTATGATCATAAATCGTATACGCCTAGGCTATATCATCTGCAGTACAAGACACAATTTGTACTGGGTATATGAATCTTACATCTGACGTCTAGATGCACGGTAGTTCAGCCACCGGATGTGTATGCAGAGCTCAACAGGCGGACAAGCCCAATCAAATGCCTTGATGTAGCCTATTTGATTATGTAATGTTTGATGTGTTGTCGTTTACTACAGAGAATATTTTCATTGATCGCTACATTAAAATGACGCGTTTTACAATACTCTTACCGTGTTCAGGTGAAATATAGCGCACATAGGTGAATGTGGTAACTCAAACAACGCTCAACGGCATTCAGGCAAACAAAGGACCGCCCAAGCGCTTGCATCAATGACATTGGGGAAAGACAGAACTGTTGGAAACGGGAGGGTCCACTCATCTATGCAGTAAAATAATCATTAAATTTGAAAATTACACATCAGGGAACATTTTACTTATGCACAAATGCAAGTTTCATGCTTACAGCAGACAAAGCAAATAGTGAACGTTTGCAGTGAGCGTACTGTTAATAGCCTATTTGGTAATGGAGGAACGCTCAGTATGCTATCATGGTGTGCAGCGAATTGTATCATGACGGAACGGGGCAGCATTATGTGCGTTAGTGCTAAGGATTACTTAGTGCCAGTTGGTTGCACGGCAGAATGCCTGTAAACAGCACTGGCAATATTTATTATCACATTAAACAAGGTTTCTTGCGTTCTAAAATTTCGTGTTGTTGCTACAACGGAGTGTGCCAAAAATAAACTTTAATGCCGCGCGCGTTCTATCAACGTTTAACGTTACATACATCTAAGAACTGAAACAGTGAGCAAGTTTCCCAGATGATTTTGTAACCTTGTAAGCTGTCTAGCTAGCTAAGCTTGACAAAACTGCGTGCCTGGAACGCTGTAACGTGCCACACATCTGAATTGCTAAAAGGAAGTCACAAAACGCTTCCTTCCCCCCCATACAATAACAGACGGAGCGACCTAAGCGTACTGGTAACCCAAAACACAAATTAACATAATAATGTGAAAAATAAAACGTGTAAAATAAAAATACTTATAGGCGTTCTTACCGTTTCTTGACATGTCTGGTGTTCCGACTGTTCTTTGTTATTTCCCGGCTTTCAGAATCAACCCCGTATTACTATCACAGTGACCTCGTGACAGGCCCCTCCCGTTCTGCACGTACGTTCTGCATCTGCGCATGAATACGATCTGTAGAGGCGTTCTCGATTTGCTGTCTGTATATGCTATAGATAGGGAGGTCAATCCTGTTTGGGCGATCTATCAGTAAACATATTTTGATAGTTTATTCTTCATTCATAATGTCATAAATGCTACAGTATAATCAATTATACAACGGCTTGGCCGAATACTCAATTCTGATTGGTCCAAGGGTGGGGATTAATTCTCCGTAAAGAGACACCTCGGCCTTTTAACAGTTCAATCAATGCGCTACAAAATACCTCATTCTAGCAGTTTAAACAGCAACATTCTTTCGATTTAGAATTGTTGTTATACCCCTCGCCCTGTTCAATGTCCGATTTCGCAATTGATGGCAACGCTGAATCACGGTTCTAGTTAGGCTACTGGCTTCATTTAGGGTTGCTAACCAATAGTGAAACTGTGGGAGGGAGAAAGCGGGCCCCGGCCTGGGCCAGAAACGCCGAGGTCGCTCTCCTCCACACTGTTGAATGCTTCTTCAAAAGATGCACACTTCTCAGAGTCTGATGCAACTGGGTTTATTGTTAGTAAATGAAAGATTACATAAAATAACCCGGGCTGATCTGCGCAGTTCAGTACAATTATCAATCACTCATAAGTAAAGACAATACATCAGATCATTCTCCAAGCATTCCCAAAACACACACCATGTGCGCGCACACACCCACTCTCACTCCCCTCGGGCCAACTGCCTCTTATATCCATTTTCTAACTCCTCCTGTTGTGTAGCTTAAATCCAGTACTTCCCATTTAATTTTGTTAATTACGTAATGTTATTGACATCATTATTTTTATCTGACACCCAATTCTCAGACACCATTGTTTATCAGCCCCTCCCTAGTGCTCGTCTCCCGCCTGTCTCACCCTCCCCCTTCTATCATAAGTCACATATTCTGATAACACATTTTCCAAAAAAGGCAGAAGCTTCTGTTAGTTTCACAAAGGCGCCTTTATACAGCTTAGTCAGCAGGGCAGAAATTATGTGTGTATTACGTGTTTGTTCTTATTGTATCTATTTAGTATGAAGCGTTCCCCTGCTGCCGGTTCCCCTTACAATGGGCTTGTGTTTTCTGAGTACATTTGTATTTATTTCCCACATTTTGGTTGCCTAGGTCGACCTTGGTCCACCTGTATCTTTCTTCCTTTGCTAGCCGGATGATACGTTAGGGGGGAGACAGCTGGTGCTCATTGATGCACTCCTTTCCCATATACACTGGGCCTGTGCTCTCTAACTACATATCTTTCCTCATACAATGGGCTTGTGTTTTTTAGTACATCTAAATTTATTTCCCACAAAACGTCCCTTATTTGGACAGTAGAATAGGCGTTCCGTATTGAACTCATGGCTACGTACGGGACACATTTTCTTCTGTAGGCTATCTTTGTTAACGATTGCGTTATAGTAACCATTGTTTTGAATATAATTCAGTAGCTAGCTAGCTACCCGAGATAAAAAGCATGCCGTGAGATCATTTGACCCAAACCCAGCTGAATTTTAATATTGGCTAGGTGACAAGTGACGGCGAACCTATCATAAAGCTAGCTGGCATTCAAACCCGGTTTCAGAGGGTCTTGGAAAAACACTGTCTACACTGCCTGACCGCAACGTTTTAAAAAGCAAGACAGAGCTAGGGAGATTAATTTGATTGAGTTATGGTTTCATGCAGTTTTCTTAAATAATGTAATAAAAATTGGTGCTATTGTACGGTATAAAACGGGAAGAAACTATTTTTTCTTGATAGAATCATTGTTTTCATAGAATTAACGATCTGAGGTTTTTTCTTAACAACGGTGCAAATAGAACTACCAACCTTTTGAATAACAACGGTCCAGATAGAACTACCAACCACAGTTTTGCTTGACAACGGTAAAATAATATGCCCAAAAGGCCGCGGAAGAATTTCACTTTCAGCAGATTAAGTCAATAAAATCAATTATAAAAGTAAACATATACAGTCATTGTTGATAACCCAAAGTGGAATAAACCCCTCCGGGCTGTCTTCAGGGCTGGTTAACCATCACCACCCCGTCCTTACATTACTTTCCAATAACGGGACAGCCCGTCGTGGTTTATTCCTTACATAATAATGTCATAACTGCTATAGTATAATCAAATAACAACATATAAATTGCTAACTTGCCACCGCCAAATCAGCAGAGCGGCAATGAGCACACGTTCTCCTGTGTAGCACCTTCCTCTAGCCACTCATTTCTCTCCACACCCCAGTCCAACTGAGCGGCGATGGCGCAGTCAATGCGGAGGAGTGCGCTTCAGTTAGTTGGAAATGGTGTTGGTCAACCAGCAGGGGGCACTCTCCCCTCTGAACCAAACAGAAATTCAGTTCCCCAGCACAGTAATAAAACACTGTGCTGTAAAATATGTTTTCCTTTATTTAGATGAGCCATTAAAGACTGCAGTAGTGGTGTTAACCCCAGTGATCTGGATAAATTCCCAGATAACTGGCTATCAACAGATGGGCACCCACTTCCCCAGGTCATCCCTAAAAAACCTACAGTAAGTGTTTAAATAAATGTAAAAATGGCACACGTCTGGATTCAAAATATTTTTTTCAGGTCACAATGTTTGCTTACTGCTTTCTTACACTTTTAGGGAGACTGTAATGGGCATCAACAACACATATTTTTTTATGACAGGATCACACAGAGAGGCATCGATATTTTTCAATGCAGTCACGTTTATTGGCCTTTTCTAAGCACAATTACTAAGCAGCCAGATGTGCTGGCAGATGGTTCCAAGAAAATTTACCATGGAATTTTCACAATGTTTACTAAAAAATAAATACAAGACAAAGTGTTGCACAGCTCAAAAATATACAAAGGCTAGGAATTAATGTAAACTTTGAAAACATTTTTTTACAAAAGAAACATCTTTGCAACAATTTAAAAAGAACCTATTTACAAATTTGTACAAAAATACAAAACCGATGCAAGTCCATTAACTTGTAGCTTTCAGCCTGAATGAAATGCATCTTGTACCGAAACAGTTACACTGTAACCTTTTTTGTTTGTGTGTCTGTTTACTTGTTTGTTGTTGTTTATATTTTTTTTACACATGTAACCAAATCCAATTAATGTTGCTTACACCTTTACACATCTGAATTTTTTGGCAAATTTCTGTCCTCCAAACCTCCGCTACCATCCTGCTTAAACCCGCTTTATTAAGAACGATGTAGACTTGGTAAATGGAAACTCAAACAGTCTTCAAAATAATCCCACATAAATATAAATAACAGGTACAGCAAGAAAAAATGCAGAAACTTCACAAACTTCACTATATCAGTGCAAATGTGTATTATATATATTTTTTTAAACATTGTAGTGATAGTTCACAGAATCATTTCCCATTATGTACCCTGTTAAAAGGTGGCAGTTAAAACAGTCCTAAAATGAAAATCTTGCATTCTTGATGCTAACCACAGGCAAGTAGATCTTTAGAATACAAAGCAGTGTTAAGATAATGAACTTATATTGGGACTCAGTCTAGCCTCAGTGCAGTTTATGGTTTAATATGAATAATACATTTCTATTCCTCACACAACATTTTTGGCTTGGTGGTCACTGAAATTAAAATGTTAAGTAATGGAAACTGTCATGTATGCTTAAAATCCATTATCCCAAGTTAACATCAAACTGCAAAAAAGGACTGACATGCCTCAGGAAATGTGTAGCAAAATTGAAGCTGTCGTGTCCCTTTCCTTAGTGTTTATAATTTAGGCCTGAACAAAGTTAACAGTTAGCACACTACGTTTGAGTTATTTGATAACGTCTGTGGAAGAAATATGGCTACATCGATACTGTGATTGATTTCATGTCACTAGTGAGAAAAGTGAGTTTCTGAAAAGCACCTCCATGTGTGATATTTATTCAAGGATTCCACAGAACACTAGCTGTGCTCTGAATAGAAGAGACAGAAAAGACAACAAGCGTCTGATATGAGGGGGAAATTATTATCGTGAAATGCGGCCACAGGCTTTCAAGATTCAGAGCACTTCTATGGATAATAAAGCTGTATTTCATATACTGTAGCTGGGATGCCAAGACAGCAAGTTCACGTCATCATCGAACAGTTCATATCAGTCTATTCATTTCATCCACAAGGTTGATATGCTCTCTGATATGTAGTCTGCTCAACCAGTGTCTATTTAAATAAAGCTTTAATGTCTTTTTTTTTCTAGATAATCTTTATAAAGAAAATAAGTCTCTGGATAAAATATTTTGTCCTTAAAATATCTTCAATTATTATCATTTTCATTAAAGTGTAATATTTCATATAAAGATTTTTAATAGATTTACTAGACCTATAGGTATTAGCCAAATACTAGTAGGAGACTACATAAATTCTCAAAATGTTCAACTCCTGGTTATGTATTTAAATTTAAATAAAACTTATGCTCTGCTAAATTAAAACTAAACCAAAGAAGAGAAACCAGCCATAACATTACATATGGGTCAAATTGCAAAGAATTAAACAAATTAAATGGGGAAATCCAGATGCTGTGGTAAACAGCAGAAGACATCACAAAAATACACATTTTATCCCTGACCTCGCCCCCCTCCAACAGGTTATGAATTTGAATCTCTATCTAATTCTACTTTACTGCGATTAGACACTAAAATGACAGCTACACTATATAAAAAAGGAAATTACAAACTACAGCCAAGACAAACATGGCAACTCAAACCTTCAGCCTAAAGTTCCATTCCTGCAGAACACCACACCCTTGTCCCCAGAAAAACTCATGATGGAATATTGGTCGATTGACTCAGCTACAGGATTCTAAATGGGAATAATTTAGAGCGTCACCGTTGCCAACAGTATTTCAAAAGGCTGCTGCTCGGAGTTCAGTGCCTCTCCACATACATATCCTAATTTCCTCTGTTGCACTTTCCTCTTTCCCCCTCTCCACATTTCATATTTCACACCAAAGTAAACACTAACTACAAAATATCATCTCTATTCCTCTCCTCTTCCGTCTCCCTCTTTCAGACCACTCTCCCTCTGTAAAACCACCAGACTTCACTATTGCCATTGCTCAAACTTCTCTCCATCCATTGTGTAGGACTAGCCACATTCCACATCCCTCACATTCCAAAATTGTTTTTTAAATCATCCCACAAAAGATTGTCACGTTATTTCACTAAACAGATAATCCCCACTCTAGATTAGTTTTATTTTTTCCTTTTTTTTCTCTTTTTTTTTTTTACAGCTATTGAACATACCAATAATATAGATTCAAGTGACTGGAAAAGAAACGTGATATCCTTTCTTATGGTATCTCTTTACATCTGTCATTTTCTTTTCAATACTCCATAGTTTTTTTATTGCATGCTTTCAATTGAAAAGGCTTGTAAACATAAAACGGAAAATGAAGATGCTGCATCTCTGCT
This sequence comes from Anguilla anguilla, assembly GCF_013347855.1. Classification (NCBI taxonomy): domain Eukaryota; kingdom Metazoa; phylum Chordata; class Actinopteri; order Anguilliformes; family Anguillidae; genus Anguilla; species Anguilla anguilla. Next base: position 24,271,072 of record NC_049215.1, on the reverse strand, counting down.
GACTGCAGACGTTTGTTCAGCTACGTGTACGACAATGAATGTAAAATCTAGTGGTTCACAGCTTTTTGCCCCCACATAGCTTGCACAGTGACAGTTCTCTGAGTTTTTACTATTTTTTGTTTCGTCTGTGTTCAGGATTGGATTCACCTGAAAGTGTGACACCACTAGTTAGCCAACAGCATATATATGATTGCAGGTATTCACGGAATACATCTGATCATTTTTAATGGTTCTACACCCAGCCCCCAAGAACTGATGATATACTTACTCAAGTAACCTTAATCAGTAGGGTTGGCTTCAGCCAATTCTAATGTAGTTCTTATGAAAATAGTATATGCTCTCCCAAGCATAGGCTGCTGGCAATCACGCTAACATGAAGCAAAACCGAACCTTTCCACCAGAACTGAAGGTTTGCTTTTTCTATAGCCTAAAGGTAGCGCGGCTCACATGTTTGTGGTTACAAATGCTACTAATGTAAAGGTCGCAGCCCGTAAACAGTAAATGCTAGGCTTCTTCTTTGCGTGTCTTAGGCCAATGCATCTAGTTTGACGACCTTGAAAGCTTGTGTGTCATTTTAAATGTATGATAGATCTTGTCATAAATGTCTTTATAGCTTTATATTCATTATATGTACACACAGTTAATGGCATTTATCTTATCAAGATTTCATCAAGGGATACTCTTGAACAATTAAGATCAAGTGCAAAGGATTTGTATGTTTCAAAACAGAAAACACAATTTAAAACTTCCAGCCAGTCAATGTGTTAAAGGCCCCTTGTAATGGAGGAACATCAGTTATCAGTCATTTGTGATGATATTCAAAAAATAGCTGTATAGAATATCAAATCCCCTGTATGCTAAGACCCCTTTGACATAAAGGCCACTGTTAAGATTGTCCGTTGTGCACCTGCTAGACAGGTCTGTGTTTAAGGTTCCACAAATATGTTTCCCTTCTTGTGCACTCTCTAAACCCCTGCAGTTTTACACTAGCTTTTAGACTACTGCAGTGCAGTACATTTTATACATTACGTAATATATACATTAGGGGTGGGCACAAAGAAAATAGTGGTTGATGTAGCTATTTAAATAAACATCACCAGATTTATTAGCTTTATTTATTTTTTAATAAAAGGTCTTAAAGGTGTTAAACCATAGCAAAACAGCAGTTCAGTCTAATCAGCAGAACTGCTCTAATATGGTCTCCCTTGCATCAATGGAAAAGAAAAATGATGCAAATATTTGGGAATCAGCAGGAATGGAAGTTGTGAGGATTATATGCAATGTAAAGCTGCTGCCAAAAAATAACACTATTTCTTCTGACAGTATATTATTATTATTATTATTATTATGGATGAATTCTCAATCTTTAAGTGCTCAAGCACAACAGCTAGAAATGCCCATCCCTAATATATATGTACAAATGAACAATGCACAATTTATATGTGTATATCTATTTGACCCTTTGCAAGGCTACATATCAAGGTTCCCTTGATATAATGTGGACCCCAGTAACAATCTAAATTACGTAGTTCACACAGCTTAATTTACATATTGCAAACATTTGATCTAGGTATGATTTCCCACTTCGTCTGACTAAAAGTGTTTTAAACTGGCTCTTTTCGTGATGAAGACATTAGACAATGACAAAGTTTCCCTAAAAGGACCGTGTACAGAAGACACTGATGAACAGTAAATGGGAAATGGTAGTTCCAACGACTAATATAGTGAGATAGGTGCGTCCTCTCTCACCCACCTCCCCTCTCCATTTAGTGTGTTGTCTTTTCATTTAAAGTTACAGAAGAAGTTTACAAATTCATCACAATATGTGCTTCTTTACTTCTTTTTTCTTGTCTGTTTTTTTTTTTTCTTTCCCAGGTCTAGTCAAATGCATATAGAAAAAATAGGTCCATTGACCACATCTTTCTGACCCATTGGGTTTTTCCTATTTTGCACTTTTTTTTTTTTTTTTTTTTAGAAAAAATAAGTCTTTTTTTTTTTCTTTCTTCATCTTCTTTCTTTTCTCCAGAGGATAAACGGAAGCCGAAGAGGCGCGCTGCGCGCCCACCGCACGTCCCCCTAGGAGGAGGAGGCCTGCGAGGACCGGTCATCGTGCGGGCTGCCGTCCGAGTTCTCCGTCTCCCCCTCGGAGATGGCCTGCATGGGCGCGGTGTAGAGCCGGCACCGCGCGCTGTAGCGGCTGCTGCTAGCCGCCGGCGGCACGCGCGAGCGGCCCTGCCTGGAGGCGGCGGAGGCCTGGTACAGCTTCGGGGAGAAGCCCTCGACGTTGGCCCGGGGGAAAGGGCCGGGGGGGTGCTCGCCAGCCGAAGGCGACTGCTGCAGCGGGAAGGGCAGCTCCTCCGGTTCCCGCGGGCTGTCGCCGGGGCCCAGGTCGCCCGGAGACTTGGGCGTGATGGGACTCTTCAGGATCTCCGTGGCCGACATGCGGTAGCTGGAGTCGGTTCGGCTGCCCTTCTTCAGCAGCAGCAGCTTGAACTCCTCGTTGGAGGTGCTGGACTTCTTGGCGCTCCTGTAGATGGGGCCCGGCGGTCGTTGGGAGCCGGCTGTCGGGGTGGTCGGGGTTGAGGGGGCATTTGGTGAGGTTGCCGTGGCGTTTGAAGGGGGGGCATTGCCTGAAGTGGCACTCGCACGGTTCCTCGCATTAGGATCTCCCGAGTCCTTTCTTCCAAGAACTTTCCTTTTGGATCTACAGCCAATAAGAAGCACACTTGTTTTAGCAAACACACTTGTGCCGCTAAGGGAAATATAACACAACATAATATAACAGAATTTCCAAGGTAGGAATAACTGGAATATCTGGGATGGAATGAAAGCCTTTCGGAAATCTGAAATATTCAGAAAGTTTGAAAGTGATGTAAGCATAAACCATTTTTAAGAATTTTAACTTTTAGATTTTTGATAGGAATTGTGTAGTTTCATTACAGTATCTTTACTTAAATCACAAATGAACAGACCAACAGTAAACAGGGTCTCATTTGAACAGTGATTAATTTTTCTCTACTCCCGAAGGATAAATCTCCTTTTCAGAGGTCCACTATCTGTGGCCTCTTATGCAAACTGTCATTCTCCTTTATATGAAGCACTTTTACAAATTACAGTCTTGAGCAACAGTACCACGACATGCCCCATTGTCTCATTTTGATTGTAATGCAAGGTTTTTTTAATCAATGGAGTGCGTGAATCCTTTTCATTTAACTCACAATTTTTTTTCATCACTGATAATAGGGAGCTTGATAAGATATAATTGCATATTCTGCATCCAGTGTCATACCCCAATCAGTAGACCATTCTGTTCGTAGCTCTTAAGTTATCTACTGTAATGCTACTGAAATTGTAAATTGCAATGTGTTTTTTTTTGTCCTAATTACATTTTTCCTTGTTTTTTTTCCATTTAATTATTTATTTTTATTTTTTTACCAAAAAAGGCACAGTAGAAGAAGCACGTCACCTGTGAATCATAGCAAACAGGTCCTCGGTTGTGCGCACTCTACTAGGGGACAGAAAAACGCTGTCATCCTCAGGTTTCGTCTCATCAGTCAGGGGAGAGATTGCGCTGTCACTGGGTGTCGACTCTGGAAAACAAAGAGAAGCTAACGTTCCATTATATTTTCCAAATATATTTTAAAATATATTTTTTAATTTAAATATTTTAATATATTTTAACATATCAATTTTTTGACATAGCGGAGCTGTTAATTCACATTAAACATTGCATTCAAAAGCAATTTCCCCAGTTGGATATTTGTTAAACCAATTATTATCTTGTCTAAAGGAATAGCAGTAAGCATAAATGCTACAATTATCACTGTAAGTGAAGTTGTGTAATTGCATGAAACTAATTGATTACCATATGGAAAATATATCTAGCAAGACAAATATTTGGCTAGCTAACAATTATTACAAGCTAGTAAGCATTTCTCTGTTTCTATTTACAATACGCCTTTTGACATTGGACTAACGTTAGTTTGTATCTAATGAATCCAGGTCATGTATAGAGGTTAGAGAAATGCTGAAATTCCCAACCTTTGCTGAAGTAGTCCTCAGTGTCTGGTGTTGATCCGTCTTCCCTGCTGTCCTGTGAGGCACTTCTGGGAACACCTGATGTGTCATACTCCTCCACTCTGCTACCTGCATCGCTGATTGTGTAAGCTTGCAATGCTTCCGACTGACAACTTATTTCAGGCACTTCGTCAGGACTGTCGCTCGGTCCAAAGTCAGATTTCTTTTCAGTATCACTATGAGAAGGAGGGGAATGTATTTTTGCCAGACACAATGCGAGGGAATCGACTGCTGGGTCAGGCAGCTGGTCTGGCTCCTCCTCCAGGCTGTTGCATGAACGCAGGGCCCTAAAAGTGCTTGGTCTCTGACTGTCCTCCATGCTGGGACATGCTGCACTTTCAGACAAAGCCCCGCAGTCCTGGCCTGCCTGGGGGTCATTACTGGGGCCTTGGGTATCTGGATGGAGAGGCGGTCTTGGCGCTAGGTCTTCCTCCATATTTGTTGATTCTGAGGGGATACGGAATGCTGTCATTGCCCAAAATGGAGCCGGGGCATGTCTGTCTAGCCTGTGTCTTGCACTCTCTCGATATGAGACATCCCTGGTGGTCACCTTGGGTGAACTGTTACCTTGGGTGAACAGTGTTTCACAGTGCTCCTGATTTGTAGCATCCTGGGACTGGCGGGCCGCAGGTTTCTTGGACTCTGGTGACCTGTTGCCTCTCGCTGGGGTACCAGTGATGACAGCCACAGTTGGACACTTGGGTCTGGTGGCAGGATCGGCGGCACCGGGCTGGTTCTGGCACCCTTCACCAGGCCTGCCGACAGACCGCAGCTGGACCGAGCGAAGTACAGTAGGTGTGATGGCCACGGGAGCTGGGGCGGAAGCTTCTAGTTTGGTGGAAGCAGCTGCCACACGGGCCCCCGTCACTGCAGCTACTGCCGGCGTTTTCTGCTTGTTCTGGTGAAGGACGTGCATCTGGCTTCTGTGGGCCGAAGGCTTGTTAAGGATGTGAAGAGCACTTAGGTCAAGATGGGTGGGAGGTATAATGGGTAGCTCAAGGTCTCTCTTGGATGAGGTGCCTCCATCCCTGGAGGACAACTGTTGCTGCTGTAGGGATGAGAGAGAGGACTTCCTCTCCGGAACTTTAGGCTTCCTCTTGCCACTGGTCGGGGACAAAGGCCCGGGGAAGAAGGCTGAGGGGAAGGAAGATGTTGGCGTCTCTGACTGGCTGGAGTAGCCACTGGAGGGTGACGCCAGGCCCGCTAGCTTCTCCGGGGAGGCCAGCTTGAACTCACTCTCTACAGAAGGAAGGGAAGGTGTGGTGGCTCTGGATCCCGATTGGGAGTTCTGCGATTCTGAGCTCTCTTGCGACTTGATACATTCAATGACTGTTGTGCCCGTAGCAGTGCTGGAGTTGGACAATGACCGGTAGGGATCGTTGGTTGATTTCAAGTCATTGAGGAGCCAGAGATCTGCATAGTCAGACTGTACAGCACCTTCATCCTTAAAGGAGTGCGTATCTGTGGAACTGAACAGGGTTGAGTCGGTTATGTCATCTGCAGCCTCTGCGCCCCAGGCCTGCATCGGCTCCTCAGCTAAACTTGGATTTTCTGACTGACTCTGACCTGGGGATCCGGCCAGGTCAAGCTGCAGCTTCATCTCCCTGGAAGACAATGGCAGGTGCTGCCCACTATTCATCTTTGGTTCGTTCTTGTCTGGAACGCTTACGCAACCGCTCAATTTCCTCAACGACGAACAGCGTTTTGGTGGGGCTGGCTTCACCTTTGGTTTTTTCAAGGAAAGGCAGTGCCTTCCCAATGTCCTGTGTTGGTCGCTGCTGTGGTCTGGCTGACGGTATCTGCTCATGCTGGGTGCAGCACTTACACACTGGCTGTGGCCATCGGTGCTGCCCATGGCTGCATAGTTATAAAGGTAGCTACCGCTCTCTTTGAGGCCGCAGTCAAAGTGCATGGAGGTGTAGTAGCCCTCCGTGTCTACGGAGAAGTGCGAGCTGGAGTCTGCCTTTTCAGATGGCGGCTTGTCAGCGAGGCTCTCGTACGTGGCCATGCTCGCAAAACTGGGGCAGCCCAGGCCGGTGTCGTCATTGCCCCTGGATCGTGGCGGACTGAAGTCCTGGCAGCAGGACTTGCTGTGCTGATGGTGCAGGTAGTTCCACTCACTCACACCTGCGGCTTCTCCAGCCCCACCGCTAGTATCGCTCAGCAGGTCGGCTGCAGCCGAGTCAAAGGAACCGGCCCCACGCTCCTGGACCTGCGCCTGGTCGGCCTCTGATGCGTAAGGGTCACTGGTGAAACTGACGGGGTCGTCGCTGGCATTTGGAGCGGCATTGAGTGACAGCTCAGAGTCACAGTGCGAGGATCCGGTCAGGGGAGGGGAGGCGGCTGGGGGGATGGTCTCCGACGTCTGGGAGGGGCAGGTGGAGCTGCTGCCACTCCAGTTGCCGCTGGAGGACTGGTGGTCATCTTTGTGGTCGACCTGGGTACCCAGTACCCCTGTGGCAGACACGGAGTGGATGGGGCTGCTGAAGGTGTCCGAGCTGGAGGAAATCTCGCAGCTCCCCATGTCGGCCTGGCGCGGGAGCCGGGACCTCCCCCTCTCTATCCAGCCGTGGTCGGGGCTGCCGCCGCCCCCGCTGCGCTGCTTGCACTTGAGCCCGGCCAGCTGGAGCTCGGGCGCGGCCTGGTCATCCGTGCTCTCCTCTTCGTCCTTCAGGACCCGCTCCGCAGGGCCCTGGAGGAACTCCTCTGCCTCGTAGGGGGACAGCTCCCCGTCGTCTTCTTCGTCGTCATCATCGTCATCACTGTCATCGCGGTCCTGGTCCACCAGCCGGCCGCCCTCGCGGGGCAGGCTCCGGGAGCGCAGACGCCCGCCCACAGCGGCGGCGAACATGGCGTCGGAGCTGTCCGGCAGGGAGGTGATGTTTCCGGTGGAGTGGGACAGGGAGGCGGGGATGCCCTGCCCCCTCTGGGCTCGGATCCGGCGCCGGGAGGGCGCGGCGATTGGGAAATCTTCTGTTTGACAGCCCGAATCCTTGGTGTTCCCCAGGCGGCCACTGAGGGACAGCTCGTCGTGGCTTAAGGAGAAATCGGCGTTCGTGTGAACGATCACAGTCCGCTCTCTCGCCACCGGTGATTCATCAGAGTCTGGGGGAGGACAGATCGAAAGCAAATAAAAGCGTTATTGAGAAGCACAGTGTTAGCTCACATAAATGCTGTTGCAATGAATGACTCCAACAGTGCTACAAAAAAGTGACAGATTCATGGTTTCACTGAGAAATAGATTTGAGCTGGGAATATCGGATACAATGCAAATACAATTTTTTTAAAATAACAACTAAAATTAATTCTGTATGTTCATTTCTCCCAAAAATACTATGCAAGTATAGAGCCAACAATGCAACACACATGGGCCTGCATTCAATCATTATTTCTCCTTAACTGTGGCAAGTAAATGCAAGCATAACACATATTCTTCACAAACAGTTTTACTGAGTTTTAGTGATCGCTGAACAGACAAGTTTTAGTGAAGAAAAAAAGAATTCTCGGGCGAGGGGTACCTAAGTCCTGCTGCACTCGTCTGGGAATGCCCGAGATGGTTTTCCTTCTCCTCAGCTTCCTCCGCCTCTGAAGCACCGACTGTGAATGGACGAGCGAGCAGCGGACACTGGCCTCTCTGTCAAAGCCCACCCCTGTGAAGGCAGATGGTGTGTGAGAGAATCCCCGGGCTGCTCTCTGCACTCATCTGCACCCTCTCACTTCCGCTGCCTCTGCGTTTCATTTCAATTCCTTCACACATTCACTCTCTCCGCTATACATTTGGCTGTTAAAATATAATAATAATAATAATAATAATAATAATAATAATAATAATAATAATAATAGTGTAACTACATATAAATTGTAATAATTGCATCGTATTTGTAAAATTCATTTCTAAAAGCCAAGGACAATTAACAAGAGTCATGTAAGAAAATACAACATTTTCAAAATGCAAAATTCACAAGAAAAAAAAAGAGCAAGAACATTTGAGGTGCTCTATGAGACTTACAGCAGTATTAATCCACAGCATGTTTCACTTACTGCATATTTCAATGTAATCTAAGTACCTTCTAAGGGATATCTACTATGACAGGATAATACACAGTTTATATGATGTGGAACCTGTGAATTGACAGCACAGGAAAATAAGGGCTATTATTTCACCCTTAGTGAAAACAAATCTGTGAACAGAAACAAGGAGACATTTGAAATCTGAATATAAGCTTTAAATTGAGGCTAAACATCTAGAGCATCATAAAATGTGTGTCTTCCTATCTGATACCAACCAATCTTGATATTCTTAATGAAATGCTCATTTGTGTTCATGGTCATCAAAAATTGTCACCCACACCCAAAAATAATGTGCATTAAGTTAGATGATAAGCAGGAAAAGCACTGTGTTTGATCGGACTATGTTTAGTGAGTCAGTCATAAAGTCTTGATATTAGTCAGCACCACAGTTACCGCTCTAGCATGAGGTCAGTAGTGCCACCAGACACCATTAGAATGTTGTATAAGTGAATGAACCCTTTGGGGAGATGGGAGAGGGGTATGTACCCATTTCCCCCCCCCTCCTACTGAAAAACACATTTGTAAGAGCTGTTGGGTGACTCATTAGGTTAAGGCATCATGCTGTGGTGCATGAAGGAGCCTCACAACCTTGGATCGAATCCGGCAATCAAAATGTATCATTAAAACGTGCTATATTGTTCAGACGGCAACTGCAACAGTGAGTCTGTTTGTTGTATTTTTTTACCATAGCTAGATGAAATCAAGCAAAAGCATGGACAACTGGTCAGAATGGGGAGAGGATGGAGAAGCGGGGGGTTTTACCAGTGACGTTAATGGGAATTATGCAGGAGGAGATGACTTGGGACTCATTTCTCAGCCTCTCCTCCGGAGTGGGGAGCGGGAGGGCTTTGGACCAGTTAGTTTGCTTGTCCAGGGTGGTGGGGACGTTAGGGACCGGACATTTTGGCCTCTGGCCCAGCGTCACCACCTCCGAGTCGGGGTCTGTGGGTGCGGGGGCCTGGAACAGATGGGAGCGTTAATGCCATTTCACCCATGCGCTAGTGGTGTTACCAGGTATGATGTAGCGTCTCTGCGACAAACTGTAAGAAGACACAGCAATGAATGGGAACTGGTCTACCAGAATTCCAAATTCTACATGCATAATCAATTATTAAATAAAACAATATGCAGTATAAACATAGGAAAGTTTTAATGACAAAGCACTCTACAGCTGCTGAATTTTATTTACACTGTAAAGAGTTTAATTTACATGGGTTTGTTGCTTTCAGATTGAACATTTCACTGTGTGCAGTGTTGTAAATACGCTTTATGAAGTTGATGAAGTAGTTAGTCAAACATTTGACAAAGTGAGTAAAAACATGCACGTTTTGCTAACAGTACTCAGACAGGCCACAAAAGAGGACAGACAGAAGCCCCTCCCCAGTCACACAGCAGGGCTGAACCAGACAAAACAGTAACAGAAATGAGTGAGGCATTCCTATTGGAGGATGTGTCATTCTCGCACAGCCAATCACATTTGTGAGAAAGGAAATATAAGAGGTTAAAGAGCTTGGAAGGTCAAGTAGGCAGTTAAGTAAACCAGTTCACAAAAAGAGAAAATAAAGCCTCTGAGAAGTGGAACAACACATCAAGCGTATGCATTTGATTAAAGCATGTTGTGTTTATATTAAAAAAACACACATATAAAACATGTATGTCTGACTGCCCATATTTTTAACTAATGTCAAACTGTGACATTCACATTTGATTGAAAACCACCAAAAGCCTCTTATGCGATGTAATTTGAATCATACATATCTCAAAAATGTGACATCACATTCACCATAAATTCAGTTTGCAAGATATCTGTGATAACTGTATCCAGCTGTGCTGTTCATCTGAGTCTTGACTGTGGTTCTGCCACAAATTTTTTCTGAGCTAAAAACACCCAAAAATGCTTTAGAAATTGGTAAATGTAACTCAAGCACCACCTGAAAGAAATAGGAATTCTGTAAAGAAGGAGAGGTAAGGTTTGATTTGTACCCATAGCTGTGGTGTGAGGTGTAGGACTGCCTATACAGTACAGATAATCTTGAGATCTCATCACCTCAACATCAGCACTTTACAGTGCGTGCGTTTGCTATACACCTACTAATTTCAAGTATACTTGGAAAAAGCACATTCAGGCAAATATAAATACTTATTTCTACTGCTACTTGCTACTTATTTCAAAACTAAACATGGTCTGCATAGAGGCAGTAATGTAAGTATATTCAGTTAATGTGGCTGTGCTGCACAACTGTTTTTCAATCAAAAACAACTACAAAATATTTTCCTTTAACACAACCGTTCTATTGCGTTTCATGTTGAAGAAGACACAACAGAAGTAAACTGCAGCTATTCTGCAGCACAACATTTTTTTCACTGACCTCCTGTCCCTCAAATTCAACAACGTGCCCAAACCGCAGGCTAACGCTCCCATAAGAGTCCCTGTTCCTGCACAGCCAGAGGACGAATAACTTCTTCTCTCGCCCAGCTTGGGCCCTTTGCTTACCCGTTTTATTTCCAGATTTAAAAAACGCACTCTTACCTTTCCATGGCCACAGAGAAATGTGCGTAAAAGCTACGGCAGCGTCGGGAGCGAGGCTTGTGTGCCCACCTCCCCCATGCCTAAAGTCGGCTCTGATTTAGAGCTGGCCCCCTCAGCCCCTTTTGTCTTGGGTTTCCCAGCAGACCTGAGAAGCCCCGGACAAAACACTGGCCACAAAAGGGTTCTGTTTCCTAGGAGACTTTCCCAGCAGTTTCTCTCTCTCTCTCTTTTTTTTTTTTTTTTTTACGAACGCAGAAAAATCAGAGCGGGCAGTCGTCTGACTCATCTTTGGAATAATAATGGAGCACCGGCTTAAGGAAAGTAGAAAGGGGTTGGAGGGAGAGATGGAGGAGGAGAGAGAAAGAGGAGTGGGAGTATGGGAGTGAGAGAGTGAGAGAAAAAAGTGATATGCATATATGGATATGTCTTCATATATTATATACATAGCAGGAAGAATGTTGGATTTTTCCACTGATTCCCAGCCAAGGAATATTTTTGATAAAAGACAACTATCACAGGCAAAGAATGCCATTGAACAAAGTTTGTACAGCCACACAGGAGCACATATGGATCTTCTCCTGATGAGTAATAATAACTTCTAAAATCTTTGGGGGGGGGGGGTTCCATGGCATTCAAATTTCACAAATTTAAGTGACTAAGACAGCACCAGGGCTCAGGGGAAACCAAATAAAGTCATACATTTTATATTCCCAAACAGAGTTTCTTTACTGTTACACATGCTTGCAGGAAATTACATTCTTGGCTGACATTATTTATGTACCTCAAAATAAACCACAACAATCTTGTTTTACTCTGCTACTAGCATCTAAGTTCTGCTTAGTAATAGATCTGTCATCATGGACCAGACTTTGTTTTCTTTGTCTGTTTATACAACCGAATACTTTGAGAGAGAGAATGTCTGGAGGAAGTCTAGAAACAGTGATGTATGAGAGAGAACATAAGGACAGTGAAAGGAAGAAGAAACTTAGTGATGTACAGTCAGCACAGAAAAAATGTCCTGTTTGACTTTAAAAAAGGGTACTGTGCGTTCTCCTCATCCACAGGCATATTCAAACACGCATCACACCCGAACACATACACTTGATGTGTATAGATGCTAATATCTATGTTGCCTTTTTAAGCTTTTTGACTAGAAATCCATCACGCCATAGTAAAAAGGCACATCCATTAGAACAACTGCTTGTTTTACATGCCATTCCAGCAGCCTTCATCTGAGACAGGTAACAGGTACAGTCATGCTCTACCTGGACAGCATGACATTCATGTTAGCCAGGTAATGCTAAAGCAGTCAGAAATAAATTCCAGATACACACAATTGGCGTTAAATAAAAATAAATAAACAAACAAAAAAAAATCGAAGTTGATTCAAATTTCCAATCTACTTTGTCTGTCCACTGCGTTCGAGAACTCACACACATTCTGTTAGCCCTGAAGCTCAGAGTGTGAGAGAAAGGTGGAGTCTTAACGCTCCTGTTAGAGAGTCGACAGATGCAGTTCAGAGTGGTTAGTAAAAGAGCAGAGGAGGAAGCAGTGGAAACCAAAGCAGAGCAGCAGTAAGTCCTCCTCATCAGAGCATCACACCAGCGGGACAGGAGGATATTTGGGGGGTGAAGTACCTTTCTGCTCCAGGGGCCAAAGTGGCAACATTCAGTGGGGGAGGAGGAGCGGGTTCTCGCGGACTACAAACATAAAAATGAGAACAGACAAACGGAGAAAAAAAACAAGACAAAAAAATAAAGCAATGGCAACAAGAACACCAATAAAAAGACGATGAGTTTGAGACAATAAAAATAATGGATCCATGACTGAAATAATATCAGGTAAGGGTCACCAGAGCTAAAGGAGGGTGGAGAAAAATAACAACAGTGAAAAAAAATGGCAAAGCTTTGTGCTGTTCAGGAAATTGACCAGGGCGATGGTGTCCACCACCTGTGGAAAAACAGAACCTTTAATGTTACACACCCTGTAATTAATCCCTCTGGAAATTTCCATGCTTCCTGGAAAAAGGAAAATGCCCATTAAGTGCATCATAGATGGGTGCAATGTGTAGATAAGGACGCTGGCTTTGTCAGGATGCCGAGCTGGAAGGTTGAGGTAAACATAGCGGTTAGGGGCACAATTAAAATAAAAAAAGACTGATGCCAAATTCTCTTAGAAAATTTCTGTGCTTCACCCATGGTATAAACTGTCCAGTTGCGAGAATTAAAAAATAAAATAAAATACTTTAGTTCTAGGAGCAGCTTTCCCCTATGCGTATGTTAACCATATCCACGTGCTAAAAAGGCTAAACTGATCCTCACGGATGATTTATGAAAGCGGGCCTTGGTCAGCAGCGGGTGGGTAAACAGCGGTGTTTAAACACTGCCGTTAGCAGTGGTCGTTTACCTTTCTCTGCGCTTGCCGAAACTCTACCTCCCTTACGGGTCTTTCCTGCAGCACAGGAGGAAGAGAAACACAGTCGATCAGGACAAGTGTGAGGCGTAACGGAGATGATCACGTAATGAACTTTGAATCAGCTGTTTAAACTTTCACGCAAAAGTTTAAATGAAAACGGCAATCAGTGAATTTCACATGCCGTTCCTTCACATGAAATGACCTGGTTTGAGACGTTTTCCGAAATAGCTACCATGGCAATCAGGCAGATATCACATTCAATTTATTTGTATCGTTCCTACGAAAAGATTAGAATCAATGTATTTGACAGATACAACAGCTTTGTCTCTTTAATTGCTTAAAAACCATGCTCTATTTAATGCATTCATCATGAGAAAATTGCTTTTTCTCTCGACACCAGGTCTGCTTCACGCATTTCAGTTACTGGCAGGCAACTGAAAAACGTAATAATGAAAGTGACATGGAAAAATTATCAAAAAAATCAATTCATGGGGGAGCAATCAGGCGGTAAATCAATAAAAGGATGTCTCATGCAGATGTGTTAAAATATCTGTACTGTTTTCTTCATTCACCACCAGCATTAGCGCTGTACCTGATGGCTCACAAATCTTCTCATTAAGTGCATAAATCAAATATTTTTGGTGTAGTGTATGTAGCTGTCCAGCAGGGGGTGGTGTTCAAGTCTACCTGTACATCCAAATGACAGCGAGGAAATCTCACATAGTGTAACTATGTAATTCCATTTTGGCAAGAGCATATTCAGAGGATCTGAAGAACTAAAATTTTAAAATGACCCCTGGACAGTCTTAACTTCTTCTAAGAAAAGACACAAATATTTTCATAGCTTGAAAACAGTGGAAGCTGTTTCTGACTTCTTCAGCAAAAAAAAATGGAAACAACAGAGGTGGATCATTTGATGTAAATGGTTATAGTTAGCAAAAATGCTAATATTACTCCCATTAAAAGGCACTGAATTCAGAGCTCAGAGCTAAAGTTAAAGCAGAAGTCATTACCTGAGCATTTTCCATGGCAGATCAGAAAACAGACCGTATTTTACATTTTTACAATAACATTATTTATTATTAATTTTGAATGGGCTGCAAAGCAGATATGCTGTCTCCTGTGAATGTATGATCACTACAGCAAATAAAACCCTGATTCTTATCAAGTCCTCAATCATAGCTTGATGATATCACTGAAATGATGAGGCAATGAAGATGTAACACAGACGTGTACAGCGAGCCTGAGACATCCAATTACCTTCCTCTGCACTGGCTGAGTTTCTGACTCTCTCACCGGCCTTTCCTTTGAGGGGTGATTTGGGGGTGTAGGAATAAGCACACAGTCAACAAAAGTTCACAGACCTTGTCTGACCCAAATTCTAATTAGGAACAAGATTTTAGCCACAACCAAGTAAACAACAACAAACAATGCAAGTCTGTCTGAAAAAAAAAACTGTCTATTTATGCTTAGCTTGCATGAAGCAACTCGTTCCCCATATTCTTAAAGATGCAGGCCTGCTGACCTGCAGAAATGCGCTCGTGATCTGGAAGAAGCCCACAAAGCAGGCATCTCAAAACTGAATCAAAACCAAGCCAAATCTAACCTCCACTATAGTTTTAGCTCCCTTTGTGAAACTCAGTTGAGCTAATCGTCTGGTGAATTCATTTTGGTGCTCACCAAACTGTGCAAGTTTGCATTTAGATGCAAATCACTGTTAAGGACAAATGTTGATGGAACCCAGGCCATTGACTCGAGTTCTGTCTGACATCAGAGGCGTTTGTCACATAAACACTCGGAGAGGCATGATTACTCCCTGGAGCCCAAAGATCACAGGCTTCCTGCCTCACTCCACCACGCTCCAATCCGATGTCCATTGACCGTAACCCCAGACAACGTTTTTCGCTGAGATGCCATGCATGAAGAGGGGGAAGATTCCGGAACTGGCTCTTGATCTTTTCCAGTTAAAATGTCACCAGGAAGCAAAAGCCTGAGCCATGCATTACTGTTCTTTCACTTTGAACTTTTTTGTGCACTGGACTGTGTTGTGTAGTACAGAACTACAGAAACACCCTCTCTGGAAAGTGGAGGCTGAACATGGACTGTTACAATCAGCAGTTTCGTTATGGCTTACACATCTTTCACTGTACAGTGTTGCTGACATAATGAAGGGGAGAAAAGAATAACAACAGAAATAGAACAGAAAATCAGACACGTACATTAAACAACAAATTACCTTTCTTGACACATGCTGATACTCTACATCTCTCCCCTCTTTCTCCTGCTGCTCCATTTCGACAAATATGGACATCATCCGAAAACAGGCCGCAAATTTAGACAAAGACATGGAATTAATCGACAGACAGACATGGTAATCTAGCATATGCAGTAGCAACAGCGTTGACTAATCTGTCATTTTTTTCAGTGAACATTTAAAAAATAATTTTAACATAAAAGCAGAACAATGTTACCGTCATTTAAAGGGTGGTGGAGAGGATGGGTGAGCAATACGAGGGAAATAAATGGTGTTACCGTGTGGAGGTGTCTGCTCCTCTGCTCATGCCGCCGGAGGGTGCGTGGTGAAGGGTAGCTGGGCATAGGGGGCGCCACTGAGATGGAGATGGTCACCCGCCGCTCCCGGCTGCTGGCTCGCTGTCGCTGCTGTTGATCTGCCACACAAGGATGTGACCCAAGGTCAAAGGTCACAACAGAATTCTGAATCCAGCAGCTCTAAAGAGCACTCAGATAACCTACTGCCACACACGTGCCACACATTAAGATAACAGACCTATTGTCACACATGCACAACACATTCAGAAAACTAACCTACTTTAATCAGCTGTTTGAGTACACCCCAGCCTTCTTAGGAAGTTCAGTCATGTCAAATAAGTGACACCTGCTTGCTTGGTAAAACTTTTATGATTTTACAATTCAGAAAGGGCATATAAAGTCAAGTCAAGTCAGTTTATTGATAAAGCACATTTAAAAACAACAGAAGTTGACCAAAGTGCTTTACAAGGAAAGATAAAAAGATACATAAAATACATAAAATATAAAAAGTTCTGATCACCAAAAAGCAAAAAAGTTTTTAATGAATACCGAAGGCTCAGGTATAATTACTGTGTAAGAATGCTTTACTCTCCCTCACTGACTTCATATTAAAATACCAAGAAAAACGCTCCAGGTAGAGAGAGACTTGAGTTCTCATTTTATATACACTAGGGGGCAGTGTCCCCATAATTTGAGCACACAAGTGATGAGTGAAACCCATTTATTTATTTATTTACTTATTTATCTATGTATTTATTTACTGTGTGATTCCACCTAGTCATAATATCAAAGATATATTGGTGCTGTATATTGTTTATGAATTAGTGTGCAATATTTAACCCTGTTAAGGGCATGAGTAAGATAGTAATGTAAGGTTTCACAAGGCTCCTGGCATCTATATAGACATCAAGAAGTCAAACCTGTCAAAGTTTGCCATTACTGACACAATACAATTACAAATAATTGCAATGGCTTTAAGTGAAATAAAATCAGTACGGGATTGTAATGTAATGTTTAAAATACACCCCAACACAGTGTTACCCCAATCTAATATCCAACTAGTTTTTAAAACTTAGCGAGTAGTTGGCCATTAGAAGGGGTAACACTGGTATTTGTGTGGAATGGTTAATGTTAATAGTTTGGGCAAAAGCAATGGCAGGGGTCACAATGGCAGGATCGACCGATTAATAAACTAAATAAACTTGATAAAGTTGAGGTCTCACCTCGGTTCAGGGCCCGCAGGTTCTGCTTGGCGTGCTTGTGTAGCTCCTCCACGCAGGCCGGGCGGGTGGAGGGGTGGAACACGTTGCGCTGCTGATGCCATGGTGCCTGGTAGTGCGCCGTCAGCTTGCTCTCCACGTCCAGGTTGGACACGGCTGTGGGGAAGGAGGACAGGGACGCTCATCAGTCGTGCACCGTGTATACAGGAAGTGATGTAATCCTGCTACCCGTTAGACCACTCCGGCTCCAGCTTTAATCTTTTGGTATGTTCATGTATTACTGACCAAAGTATCCTTTGCACAGTTCCCTATACTATATCTTTGGATATCACCTTGTACTGTAAACCTGAATCATACTTCCTTGAAAAAGCAAAGAATCAAAAAAACATTAATCATAAAAAAGCAAATAAACAACATTCTTAGCTTCCAGCCAACACAATATTTTGACTCTTTATCACACTAATGCCAAGTGCTCTGGCAAAAACTTTATGTAGTGCTTCTTTACATTAATAGAGATGACAGCAACCTGACAGAGTTAAGATGACCAATCCCACCCAATCAGAATTAAGAATTCTGTTTTATATTAACAGCCAGGGCCAACTGCCTCACTGCACCTGCAATTAATTGGTCTGTTACCATGGAAATGACTAACAGCCCAGGTGCAGTGCAGTTGAGCCTGTGCCATCACACAATGTGTTTCTCATCCTAGGCCATCCTACATGCTTGTCTGATTCTTAACTCCAGTGATCAGAACCCCCCAGTGCACCCCCAGCAAAGGCTGTTATGACTACGGATGAAGAAGTGGGCTCAGAAGGTCCCGTCAGGACACTGTTTGTACCAGCTGTCAATCACATACTGTAAGTAAAAGGCTTGCCTGGCCTGGCAGAGCAAACCGACAGAGTCTTATTAATCTTACATGACCTCTGGAGAGCCGAGCTGCTCGTTGCCATTGTGCTGTTTGCTGTGAGAGGTCAGCGGACAGTAAACATGCGATGCTTCTCTAGTGACCGACTGTCTGCT
This sequence comes from Anguilla anguilla, assembly GCF_013347855.1. NCBI lineage: Eukaryota > Metazoa > Chordata > Actinopteri > Anguilliformes > Anguillidae > Anguilla > Anguilla anguilla. The sequence continues at coordinate 24,253,189 of NC_049215.1, read as the reverse complement.
AACCCAGACAGACAGGAACCAAGAGCTGTGTGAAGGTCCAGTCCACTGAAACACGAGACTAAGGCACTCCAAAGGTACCAGAAAAACAAACCGTGGGTTCTTGTCAAGGTCTAGCCAGCGCATACAGGTCTAACAAAGGTGTTGCCTGCAGAGATAAACCTACAAAGCTTGTCTACTGAGGCAATGAGTCTAGAACACCACAAATGTGTCAGGCAAACAAGCAAATGGTCATGTGTGGGTTTAGCCTACAGAGGAGACAGGTCTACAAGGGCAGAATGCTAATGGTCATGTGACAGCGTGGTTTTAGGCAGGAGTCCCATAGGACACAAGCCTACACTCGTATCGGGGCAAGACCTGCTAATAAACTAACACCTCCACCTCACCCACATGGATTAAGCGCATGTAAAAAAGAGTTCTCTTAAGAATGTAAGAGCACACAATTCAGGGAACAGGCTATTCAGCCCATCATTTGAAAACAAACCAGCGTATCCAGCACAGCATCAAGCCCGGACTTGAGCACCAAAGTGATTGCTTCCTGTACAGTTACTTGACTTGGCAAGCTGTTCCACGCATTCACAGCTTAATCTACAGCGCGGATTCACACGGCATGCACAATGCGACGGAGGCAAGGCTCGGTCACGAACGGAAGCGTCAGATACAGCCACAGGCTCAGCCTTCGGGTGTTCACGGGTTGGAGTACATGGGCAGAAGAGCCCAGAGAGATAGGCACACCCTACCTGTGTGAAAATCAACCTGGAAACGGGCTGTTCAGGGATGCTCTTCATAATAAGAGCAGGGCAGACTGCAGCAGTTTCTTCAGAAAAAGACAGCAACGAAGGCCAGCCCTATTCTGAATGAGGCCAGCTGCCTCATTCCTGTAACGTTAGTCAGCACGTGAGAGCTTTGTTGTTACGTAACTGCACACAAAAAAGAGTTTTGCTCCAGAACAAAACACTGTGCACTAATGCACATTAGCAATAAACTCAACAATGTCAAATAAATATAACTGAAATATATAGCCAACACATATCATACAATATATAATACAGATACAGTATATCATAAATTCACTCATGCAAGAGTGAACTTGAACTTGACAGTCACAAATTGCCAACAATAGTCTAATCAGCAATATCTTTACAAAAACTCTAGAATATGCCACTAAATTTGGTAACAAACCCCATACAAGTCACGTGAAATAGAGCAAAAAAATAAAACAAATAAAGCACCACAGAAGATAAAATCAGGATCAAGAAACCAAAGGGTGTCATAAATGTTATGAATTGCATGCATTGGAGGGTCTGAAGAGTAGAACAGCTCTTATCTTGGGTTTAACTCACCCATGACAGCTGCTTTAGCTGAAGCACATTGCAGGGTGCTCCCAAAGTGAACATTTCACCATCGACGTCCGACCTGACGCCCCCGCTCCCACCCCCCCGCCGCCGTGTGCCCCCCCCCACACACGCTGAGGCCCGGAGAGGCCGGTGCAGAACACGGTTTGGTGATGACAGAGAGCAGGGGAAGGCTGTGAGACCGGTACTATCGGCCTTCAGGCAGGATTAAGACTCTGTAGAAGCTGCCGGGCTTCTCCAGCATCAAACCCCATTAGCAGTTAGCCTTCTGCCCTTCCTTTCAAACACCCAATGTCACCCGCATTCCGGCAGCCCCTAAAGCTTCATTTACATTGAACAGACTGTAATTACAAGCCTGCTAAGAAAGAATGAATTTTCTTCGGATTATTTTCCGCTCATGAGAATACTTAAGGAAGACAAAAAAAAAAAAAAGAGTTATCCCAGGGGTTTTTACGGTGACATCATTGAATGAGGGTAATGTAAACCAGACACAGAGCATTGGGTGTAAAAAAAATAAGATGTATCAGAGGGTACAAGGTCAAATAGGCATTTATATGCAAGTGTTCTATGTGTGTCAGGAGCTTGATGTCTCAGTATAAGTTGCAAGGCTTTATCTGTTTCTGTCACATGGTTTGACACAGAAACCTTAAATCATGCAGAATCTTCCCCTTGCGTGATTCTGAGGATGGATGCTGTAGTGCGCAGAGATCACTAAAAGACAACAGTTATTATTGGATTGCCGCTGTTTCATCAAAGGTCAGTGATTATGCATGCTTGAGTTCACCAAAGAGACTCTGTGAGGCCTCCCATAGTTCCAGCACATAAGTGCTACAGGAATCACGGCTACCAAACTGCCGCCAAAACGGCACAAGACCGGTGCTGCACATCACTGTAAAGCATGAGCCTGTGCTGCACATCACTGTAAAGCATGAGCCTGTGCTGCACATCACTGTAAAGCTGGAACCTGTGCAGCACATCACTGTAAAGCTGGTACCTGTGCTCCACATCACTGTAAAGCTGGTACCTGTGCAGCACATCACTGTAAAGCTGGTACCTGTGCTCCACATCACTGTAAAGCTGGTACCTGTGCTGCACGTCACTGTAAAGCTGGTACCTATGCAGCACGTCACTGTAAAGCTGGAACCTGTGCTGCACATCACTGTAAAGCTGGTACCTGTGCTGCACATCACTGTAAAGCTGGAACCTGTGCTCCACATCACTGTAAAGCTGGTACCTGTGCTGCACATCAATGTAAAGCTGGTACCTGTGCTCCACATCACTGTAAAGCTGGTACCTGTGCTCCACATCACTGTAAAGCTGGTACCTGTGCTCCACATCACTGTAAAGCTGGTACCTGTGCTGCACATCACTGTAAAGCTGGTACCTGTGCTGTACATCACTGTAAAGCATGAGCCTGTGCTGCACATAGCAGTGGAGACATAAAACAGCAAGCACTCTGTAATATTTCTGCACATAATTCTTGCATCATCAGGGAATTATTAAAAACTCCACTGGGTGCTTTATCCTTCTCAAGGATACAGAACCAGCCTAATTTTCCCGCATTAAGAAACCATCTACATTTCCTTTTTGAAGGTGCTCATGACAGCATTTACATTGTACCACGTAAGGATACATTATCAAATGAATTATTAGGATACATCTTGATCGGTGGGTCAGACAATGAAACCACTCAAAAGCACGTACGGACATGCAGTGCTGAATTTATCTAATGCTGCATGCTGACTTTGAGACCGCTGGGGGAAATGAGACACAGGAACGCTCTACCCTCTAAAATCAGACACAGCCGTCTGTGGTATGTAACTCAGAGTGAAAGCCCTTCAAGCCCACCAAACCCACAACATCTTAGAGTCACATAGGCTACATCCTCAGCTATGACTTACAGCGATGCGAGCACTTTCCGACTGTCCCGGGTTCGAGCACGACGGCATCTGCAAAGGCCCTGTGGCTCGTGACCCTCGGCACTCACACACGCACGTCGTACCTGCCGCATCCGCCCTGCTTCCTCTCCTCCTCCTCCTCTTCCTCCAGCGCAGGCTGCAGGGGGGCAGCTTCGGCTGCGCGTTCCCCATCTCTCCCTCGCCTGGACGCGGACGCGGCGCAGGGGGCTGCGGACAGTGCTGCGCTGCTGCCCGCATGCGACCCAGCTGCGGCGGAGCAGAGTAGCGTTCTGCGTCTGGGCTAGTCTGGCACCCACCTCCCCCTCCCCCTTCCCCCCGACCTGCCTCTCTCCGTCCCTCCTGCTGGGCGCACAGTCAGCAAATCTGAAGCAGAATCATCCTGTGCCAGCACAACCCCCAACCCCCTCCCCCCCCCCCCTCCACCAATGAGTCAGAGAGAACAACTGCTTACCCAAACCAAAAACACGGAGCAGAGAGCCGCTACAGATCTCACCTATGCCTGCCTGACTGACAAGTTACAATCCAGTCATTTACCAGATGCTTTTCTCCAGAGTGACAGTGCATGCATTCAACCAAAGCGGATGAGATAACAATGTATCAGAATCATTTCACGTTAGCCCTGTTAGCAGTAACCGCAGTGGAAGGATCCACACCTCCCTGGGAGGTTAGTGAAGACCTCCTCCCACATGAAGAGACCTGGATGACCCCACCCCCCAGCCCCAAAACGCGTTCTCTTTCTGTTTTGTCACAGTCACCTAATTGGCCTCCTCCGTTTTCGCTTCAGTGAGTTTGGGGGCCCCTCGCCCCTGCCTACACCCCAAAACACAAAGGAGGTCCCAGGGCTTTTGTGACAGGCCTGACAGATGGAATAAATGCTCATGCTCAGTGTTCTGCGGTCTTTGTTCTCTTATGCTCTCTCGAGTCAGAAAGTGTGCAATTACACATCTATTCAAACACACAGGTTCTGCTTGTCACTGCATGCATGGACTGGCGTCTTCATTAACCCCTTAGGTTTCTGCCTTGAAATGTATCAGTTAACATGGACGTGACGAAAAGGTCCAATCTGCTCTTGCTTCAGGAACTTGAGGAGCATAAATGATAAATATCAGGATGTCTAACGCTGACGGCATCTAACACAGACAGGCATCACTCAGAGCAAATCGCTCTTTCTGACTGCAATTGGTATTCGTCTAGTGATGCCTGATCTCATCCTGCCTTCTATCACTCTGTATGTGTGTGTGTTTGTGAGACATATGCATTGACACATATGTATGCACACCTGGACAGACACACACATATTTGCATGCCCAGACACACACACAGGGGTACAGACTGGCAGACAGACACACTCAGACTGGACAGGAACTGTCAGCACACTGGGGTGCACCGCAGGCTGGACCTCTCTCCCCTCTCCACTAGGGGCCCGCCCCCCATAACGCGCAGACCAGCTGTAAATACAGGTGTTCAGTACCACTGGAGGAGAGATCAAAGGGAGGATGGGACTGATAACAGCGCCGTTTGACACCTGACTGCGTCTGTCTCCACGGCGACTGCCGGGATACCGCAGAGCTGTAAAGGCGGGGCCTGGCATGAATTCCACCTGAAACCAGCGCGTTCGGCGCGGGAAACGGAAACAAACTCCCAGTGTCTGGCACTGCGGGGCTGGACCGCGAGACAGAGCCCAACAGACATGGGCACTGACAAAGAACGGCTCTTCTCTCCTCTTTCCTGCAACCACAGATGTTCTACGCACAAACCAGATGGCCAGCTCCTGGGTTCCCTCCAGCATCTCCACTTCCTTATTCGAGTCAGGGTAAAGGGGCACTGTGGTATAGCCACACCTATTGGAGCCAAATAAGAATTGATTCAATTATGTAAACAAACAGAGCTACTGACAGCAGTTCCTGTTTGTCTCTGTTTAGTGAATATAGGCCTACCTAACTTAACTTTCCATTTCATCAATCCCTGAGAAAGTTCTATGTAAACAAGAAGTTATGGTCCCATCTGTGCTGCTACTCTAGCAGAAGTTTCTGTTTTAAACCACACCTACTCATAGCCTATATATTTATGAGCCAGCAAATCAGAACACCTGTAGATATGCCTCCCAACCATTCCCTTGTCTCCCGTCATCTAAAATTGATGCTCCATGCCCCATTTACAAAGTTTTTTTGTCTTTTTTGTAGATGCAATACAGTTTATGCTTCTTTTTCCAAAGTCAGATCTCCAGTAAAAGACAGCAGAATCCCAGCTCAACATCTTGCTTTCATTAGTATACTTTCTCAAATTTGGCTATCTTCCATTTTGTCTGTGAAACTCAAGTTTACTCTGAGATCTGTCTGAAGGGGTTAATAATGGATGGACACACACACAGTGGAAAATGAAATCCTCGTCTGAGATAACAAAGACATGTCAGCAGACATTACTCTTCTCTTCATTTCTTAAAAAAAGGAAAGGAGATGCTTATTCAATCTTGTGCCAAAAATGCACACAGCATGTGTGCTGGGTTGCAGCCTGACTGTGGCTTTTTCGCGATCCTCTCTGTCTGTCACAGTATTTGTGGGAATGAATACGTCTGATGGGGGGCTAGCGCATGCTAACGGACTGACTCATCCTTCTCTCCGAGGCTGCCAAGCATCCTGCTAGAGCTACAGATTCCGGAATTTTGATACTCATTCATCTGCAGGTGGAGATTGTGAGAGGATGGGGGGCTGGGCTGGGCGGTCTCTGCTCACAGCTGTCACACTGTAATCACACCTAAACCCCTCTGAAAGTACAAATCTGCACAGAAGGGCTGTGTGGCTTCTCCTTAACCAGCCTCTCATCTCCTCATATGCACACAGCTTGTTGTAGTTCTACAAACAAAAACAGCAGCAGCAGTAGTATCACTGTTATAAGTAGTAGCCACAGCAGAAGAAGCCATAGTATTAGAATTAAGGCAGAAGCAGAAGTCATACTAATACTAGTGATAGAAGCGACAGCAGAACTTGCAATAGCAGTAGTAGTAGCAGTAGCGGCAGCTGCGTCAGCAGCAGTTTTAGCTGTAGCACCCGCAGAAAAAGCAGCGTAAGTTGTTGTAATATTAGCATCATATTAAATTACAGCTTGTTTTCCATTGGAATCGTGAAAGCCTTTGGCCTCCCACATCTGCCACCAGAAATGTCTGGAAAGCAGCCACCGCGGTTACATAAACGTGCATCTGCACACCACTTAACCTGGCCTTCACCTTTCAGCTCAGGTAATGGGGGACACACGCTCAGTGCAGAGACACGCTGGCATGATAGCATTAGTCTCATTCTGAGTTGGCAAACCCTCAGCTAACCATCTGATTAAATCTGTTTATAAAAAACAGAATCGCAGCTCCAGGACTCTCTGAAGCTCTTTTTCCCCCCACTAGCTTGCAGTTGTATTACCATAGGCCTCCACCAGTGCTGTGTTGATGGGCTCTGCTCCCTCCCCTACCTAGCGGTGAGTCGGGATTCATGCTCCACTAACCCTCAACTCACATGCCTCAACGTCAGCGACTGCCGTCCCGTGCGAGATTACTGTCCCGCTAAAACAAGGAAGGCTCAACTGGGGACAGCCCCCTCTCAGTCGTCAAGGGCGACCATCCACCCCCCACTAAGCAGGTGCGATGCGGAGCCCTCCCCTACCCTCTTTTAGATTAAGTAAATACAAACATTTGTAAGGTGCAAAACAATTTAAAAACGTCCAAATTTGTACGTTGGAGACGTACAATTTCTGGTGGGACAGTGAGAGGGATGGGTGTGGGTGTAAACAGGAAAGGGGGAGGGGGGTTAGGGGTGAAGCCCTAACCCTGCCCATCAGCCACACATCTCCTCAGCATGTTGGGACCTGAGGAACACCATTAGGTACCTCTGCACAAACTCCAAAAAAAGCAATGGCTATTCGACCTATGAGGCCAAGCTCTCAGCCTGAGTGGAGGGGGTTATGGGGGGGGAGTAAGAGTACTCCAGTCTTCTTTGGCCTTGTAATTACTCACGCCCTGTCCAGACAGAGGCTCAGTTTAACCACAGACATTCACCTGGTATTCTGGGGCAACGTCTAAATGAGTCGTAATTACAAGCAGCGGAACATGACTTCAGACCCCGCCCTCTGCTCCGAGCTGTCCACAATGAAACAAAGGCTGTTTTTCCCGCCCCTTCCCATCCTCGTAAAGAGGGGGGAGGGACATTTAAAACCAGAGACAGCCCTAGAATTTTGGTGGCCTTCGGCAACCGATCACAGAGCGGGGGAGGGAGGTGTTGGAAGCAATCGCGGACCAGAAGGGGTGGGGCGGGGGGTTGGTTGGTCAGCAATCGCAGGCTTGGAAACCAGCGCAAGAACAATACCATGCCTTTCAAATAAAAAATAAAAACATTTAAAACCTGAATTGTGTGGCCCATTCGTGGTTGTGGCCCTAAATGCCCGCGTAGACCATTTATGACTGCAGCCAGCCATTGGATGTGATCAGCCATATCCAGTGTCCTGGCCTGTTTTTAAACAGAAAGCAACCATTTTCACCGCCTGACAGCACGTGGGTACAAGATCCAGACCTGCGTAGTGTTATTCCTGAATGGCAGATGTGTGTCAGATGAGCGAACAGAACCGAAGTGCCTTTTGCCCGACTGTGAGGGTGGAATCAGTGCTGCAGCATGAAAAACATGCCGAGGTGCCTGATCTGGCCGCACACATGACCTCATCAACGCTGGCCTTAAAACCCTTTAACGCATTCTGACTGTGACCATAATCCATTTACAGAGGGTCAGAACAAAAATCAGCAAGTAAACAGGTTAAGCAGGTATTGACCGGTTGTCTGGTCCATCAAGCATTTGTGGTTAATAACCAGGATTACACCAGTAAAGCAACAATATAATTTTCATACCAACCAATCCCCCTGCTGGACACAAAACAAGGCTGAAATGAATGCACGTGAAAGCCATTTCATCTCTCAGGTTTGCACAATGTTTCTGAGCTTAATTTAAACCCTGCTTCACAAATAATCCAAAAAAGTATTTGTTGTGCAACAAGCTTGGCTCTCTCTTTTACACCCATGTAATATAAACCAGACGCAAAGACGTATGTGGAGAAAGCACTTGCACACATTGACAAGCGCACATACTGTACAATTCGACCGCAGCAAGTTACAGCTTTGCAAAGTTTGTACGAGACAAAAAGGCTGACAAAACCACTCCGATCTACACAAGTATGCAGGAAAACAGATGCGCGATGGGAGCTGCTCCAGGGCAGGACAGAGAGGAGGGGGACCGTACCGTCAGATCTCCAGGGGACACAGCAGCCCAGCGTCATGGGTGTGGCGAAAAAAGTCCCGTTCGCCTTGGGAAACGGGCTGCTCCTCGGTCCGGACCGCGGGAGTCCGGGCCTGTGGCTCTGTGACTCTCACACGGACCGTCTCCCACCTCCCACTCTCCTCTGCACTGCAGCCTGACTGACCTGACTCCCCCCCCCCAGAACATCTGCAGGTCTGCTGCCCCGCCCCCTCATCCCATCCCAACAGCCTCTCCCATACCCCCCCCCCCCCCCCCCCCCAGATGGTTTAGCCCTCAGGCTGTCCCCCCAGATGTACAGTACACTGTAAAATATGTAACAATACACAGTCCATTACCAACAAATGATGCAATGGATGACATCCAGGATAGCTATTTAGTGCATCTATTTAAATAGCCCTGTTCAAGCACAGACCTGCACAGCAGGCTACTGAGACACACATCAGTCCACATCAGAGAAACTTCCCTTCACATTCTTCTGTTAGATATTCATGCAAAGCACTGTCTGCTGCATTATTAAGATCCAGTCTGCCGCACTTCCACAACAGTCATAATTAGATTAGTGATGACAGCCCCTTGCTAATATCTGTCATTTCATGTGGGTTAATTAACAGCAGTGCCTTAACAAAATTGTGAACAATGAGGTCAGCATGTGAGTTTTTGCAGAAGGTCAAATTAACACCAGAAAATGTTACATGGTACTAAGATCACTGGAATGTTTGAAGTGTTCTCAAGAGGATTACATAACACACATTCACAATAAGATACACTTTTGAGAGCGGTGACTATTGTTTGACTCAGTCAATGGATCTTAATTATAAAGGTATCTGAAGTTAGTTGTACCTAGCAAAATAAATCAAACTAAATACATAAAGTCATAAATAAATCTGGCCTCCATAGAATAAGACTGTCAAGCCAGTGCCTGTCATTAAAAAATGAAGCCAGAAGAGGTTTCCCCATCAGTGTGTCCTGATCAGGGCCAGCTGACTGACAGTTTCCTGATCAGGGTCAGCTGACTGACAGTTTCCTGATCAGGGTCAGGTGACTGACAGTTTCCTGTGTCAGCATGGGTTTTTTGTCTGGGTATTCCGGTTTCCTCCCACAGTCCAAAGACATGCAGGTAGGCTAATTGGAGACTCTAAATTGCCCTTAGGTGTGAGTGAATGGTGTGTATGCCCTGTGACAGACTGGTGACCTGTCCAGGGTGTATTCCTGCCTCTCATCCAATGCATGCTGGGATAGGCTCCAGCACCCCCCATGACTCTGACCAGGATAAGCAGGTATAGATAATGGATGAATGGATGGATAACACCTAGTGTCTGTCATAATTCACACTGTCATATGCCACAAATCATTAGCACTTTTGTATATCGTATCTGAAAATAAATTATAAGGAATTTGTATTGAAGTAGAAAAATATATATGTAAATTTCTGGGACAAAGTATACAAAACACAGCGTGCAAAAAACACAAATTGTGAAATTCTTGCAACTATAGGCTACTTTGAAAAGATCCAGATGCATGGTAATGTAAGGTTGAGAGTAAGTTCACCAAAGCCGGTAAGGAATTTGATTGCTGGGTGTGTGGCTCCAGTTCCCCTTTTATATCCTCCTGTAGAGCGATTATTGTGCGACTGTGAAACCTGGCTGTGTCGCTTCACCATTCGACGTTCAGTTAACTGAGGGAGACACTCTCCAGATTTACTCTGGTTATCCTCTGTAACCATTGGAGCAGTCTCACATACAGTCCTGTTCAGGACTAATTGATCAAGAGCATTCAAGGCAGCACGCCTTGAATGCTCTTGATCAATTAGTCCTGAACACAGCCTACATCAGCAAGGAGCACATCTCCTCTCTGCTCCTGGCTGATATAGGCCTCTAATGACTCAAATGAAAGAAAGGCCACAGGTCAGGTCACACACTGTCCTGAGCCATTAGATCCTAATTATTTTGTGGATATTGACCAATCAGCTTGCAGTGGCGCACAGAACCAAACAGCCTGTGATACAGAATCGGGTCTCTGTGGATGCAGATGTACAGTCACCTCTGTTTTCACTCTATGAGGACACACCTGGTTCCAGCCAAGAGGGGGGGGGAAAGAATCCCTTTGAAAAACAGAGGTGGAGTTTCCTAAAATAACAGCAGCCTGCCTTTTCTCTCGTAAATTATGTGTCTCAGATTTAATTTTACAGTTTGGCTAAATAATAGCCAGACAGGCAAAAACCAGCTTCCATAGCCATCTCGCACCTGGAACACCTGAAGGGTGTGTGCATGTGTGTGTGTGTGTGTGTGTTCACACGTATGCATGGGTACACGAGTGTGTGTGATTGTGTGTGCGTTCACACGTATATGCATGGGTACACAGGTGTGTCTGTGTGTGTGTGCATGTGTGTGTTGTGAGGGACAAAGTGAGACAGTAAGAGAAACGCAAATCTCACCACCTAGCTATATCACAAGATCATCTGAAGATCACCAACAGTGGCTCTTCAGATGAGTGAAAACTGGAAAAAATAGAAAAACATACAAAAGGGCCCCCCCCCCCCCCCAAAGCACACCTGTTCCACCTCCACCTCCACCTCCGCCCCGCCCCGCCCCAATCACGCTCCCTCTCTCCTCACCTGGTACCACTTCCACCCGCCTCTCAGAGCCCCAGAGCAGGGCCCCAGCTGGACCCTTTCATCTCCGGAGAGGGGGGGGGCGGGGCGGACCCTGTGACCTGTTTGGAATGCGCTAGCGGGTGTTGGGGGGGTTGGGTGTCTACCTGTGAAAAGGGCCATTGTTTCCGCCCGCCGCTCTCCCTCTCCGCGTACCCTCCAGGTACCCCCAAATAAAAGGGCGGTTTACGGGCAGGAGCGTTTCCTGGTCTGCGCTTCATCACCCGCCATTATTTATTCATGACAGCCCCTTGCTCTGATTATGGGAGCAGCCTCTTTGGCCAGCAACACATGGGTGCTTATGCGTGTGTGTGTGTGTGTGTGTGTGTGTATGTACCATGTGTGTACATGTGCTGGTATGTGTGTGTGCGTGCATGCGCACCTGTGTGTATGCCTTAGCGTGTGTGTGTGTGTGTGCATGTGTGAGATGGTCCAGCAGGGCTTTGCTAATCTGTATGGTGCTAAAGGATAAGCAGGTTTGTGGTAATAGATGTTTCCTGTCTTCATAACTGGGCCTATGCCTATGGGGGATCTGCAGAATGAACACAGCTGCACAAAGTATTTGTTCAACCGAAAGCAAATAAACTCAAGGAAAGTCATTTGTTGTGGCAAGTAGGCTATATATAAATGAACCTTTTACTACTTGCTTGTGAACTAAATGCTTTTCCTAGAGGTTTTTCAATACGGTTACAAGCAGGCGTAAATGAAGTGTAATTTTATCTCCAAAACCTGATTAATTCCAAATTATGCTCAGAAATACATGCAAAAAAAGATGACTAAGGAAACTTGTCTGTTTTCAGAAAACAGACTGCATGTCTTTAATAATGCCTCCAGCCAACTGGCACAGAACACAAAGAGGTCGTAAAAGAAACCATGCGCACATGAAAATTCCTGTTTCTTATTTCTGTGACATCAGCCTTCAATATAGACAGTAAAATCCCAAAACTAAACTAGCAATCCTGGTTTAAGCCGTACAGGTGCGTGTGCTCAAAAACATTCTCTCACAGTTTGGCCAAACCAAACACTGAACAACAGAAAATCCGGGACTGCTGAGTGGCTTATTTGATAAAAGCGGGACTAAAATGTGCACAATGTTTTGTTAAAAACCACAGACATGAGACCGCAATACAAACCACACATTTTTTTGTTAAACACAATTTAGATTGACTACTGTCAGACTACCAGCCACGTGGAGTTTCTCCAGAGCGGAGAAGAGAATTGAGCAACTGTGGAGCACTCAAAAGGAGAAAATTCAGATAGGAATGTAAACTAGACCAGCCATCTAAGAGTAGGTCTGTTGCATTCTTAAATTCCACTGAATGCAAAGCCTAAGTACCCCATACAATGAAAACACCACACAGCAACTCATCTGTCTGTGAAGCTCTAAGAATTTTGATTGCGACATTCCAAGGGCAAAAGACAGTGGAATTTATTGAAATGTGTAATCAGACATTTCCCAGTGCAGAGAAGCAGCGTCTGCCACCTCACCCAATACACCGACACGCGCTGCTCTACAGCAAATGGGCTTCTCTGCTCTGCTTTCTCAAATGAACCGTCTCCCCGTCCTCAGACATCTTTCAACTTAACGGACGACGTTTAAGAGGTGAATTTAACCGAAGGCCTTTGGAGCTCAGGCATGGCTCGCTTGCATATCCGTTTTACATTCCGCCTCACGCTGGATTTACATAGCAGAATAATAGCAAGAGGCAGTTTTACACGCCTCGAGGTCCTGTGACTCACGCACTCCATAGCCAAGGTCACGGAAGTCATGTTTCACAACGTGTTTGGAACATGGAATACCAAATGTCAGATTCATTTTTTTACAGTCTGTGTTTTAAACATGTGAAAGCACATTTCACTGATAAACACATTCAAGATGTTACATACTGTATGTGAAACATGTAAATTAATTTGGTCATCTGTAATGAACAAATGTGGAATTGAACGTTGTATAGCCTACATTGTGGTTAATACAATTTTACTAATACTTCACAAATGCTCAAAAACAAAGTGCACATTTCAGATTGTGAAAAATACACTGCAACACAGCAATTATACCCAGTCCATATAGCAGTACTGTTTCACACACAAACCCAAATAAATAACCCTTGCACTACGTCATCTGAGGTGAACACTTTGGCTTCTCGGGACAAACAGCAAGACAGGTTTTGGAAGGCACTTAAAGGCAAAGGTACACAATTTTTTGTCTGGAATCCTAGTTATGGGTGAATGTATGAGTGACATTAAAAACAACCAAAGAGAAGTACAGAGGCATTTAAAAGTAATGTAACACAGCAATTGCTTCACCAGGAAAATGGCCCGGTGATGAGCGTGTAGCCCCCTGGTAGTGAGAAGTGGGTTTTGTGCATGTTCATGAGCTCTGAGCTTGTTTGCCTGGGCGCAAGTGTGTGGTCGCTCGTGTGGTGAGTTGTGTTGTGGTAGCAGCACTGGTATTGTGGGTTGACGAAAAGCAGCAAAGGAGTGGGTTTCTCTGCATTGGCCCGGGGACTAGGGTTGCCAGATTTACAATTTCTCAGAATGTGAGAACATGCGCAGCTGCATGTGCAATTGCAAAAACAAAGCCGGGAACTGCTGGACCGGGGGTGGGTTCTTCTTGATCCAACCAACGTCGCACCGGGGTGGGGGGCCGTGGGTCAAACCAAAGTCAAACCAGGGAGCCAATGACACGTACATTCATTACTTGGACCAGAAATTACAACGTCCGGTCGGGAGTACCAACCGGACCTGTAGAAATCATTTGAAAACCGGATGTCTGGCAACCCTGCCAGGGCCCAGAGAGCAGACTATCGCGGGTCTGCTAAATACCGGCGTCCCGCGAGGGGCTCCCAGACACCCCGCCCCACCCCAACCCCAACCCCCAAGGTACCATTCGCCCTTATTCAGTCTCCCTGACAGACCAGGCCAAACACACAGCCGGCCCGCCAAACTGCTTATTTGTGTTAGGAAGTGTAATTAACGCTCAGCGACACGTTGATTGCCCTCCAATCATAACCTGGAGTGCGGCCTGGACCTCCAGACTGTGTATCCTCGCGTGGAAACAGACGGAGAACATTAGCATTAACATTTTTTCTGAAAGGTATGGGGAGGGGTGGGGGGAAGGCACTGGAGCAGAGGGGAGGACTGTAGTAGTCCAACCCAAAACAAAAACCAAACTCAAATTGAAATGTATGAATTTGGGAGTTCCATCTACTGAGGAAACCTCCTTTCCAGCTGATGGACCCCTGGTAAAAATACATTTTGTTTAATTAAAAATCCCAATGAATTGACCACCCACACACAGAAGGTGGCACATCCTCCTATCGTCTGCTCTCTCTTTATGCTAGACCAGCCGCCACTGCCTGCGGTTTTAATGTCACGGCGTCGAGCGCACTATCGAGAATGACCCGGAAACCTGCTGTCGTGAGCAGGCAGCGCGCTGCGGAAAACTCTAGAAAGGGCTTCCGCTTCTCGCGAGCGCGGATTTCCGACTACAGCGCAGGCCTGCAGCCGATCCGAGTGCGAGGGGGAAGGGCGGGGCTGCACTTTCCACACAGTTCAGAGAGGCTGTTTTCTCAGCTGATTCAGATCGCCCGGCGCAGAATCCTCACGCCTGGCCCAACGGCGAGCGGCGGAATATTTTCCGCTTCCACAAGATTCCGGAATGAGGGACAGGCGCAGGATTCCTGGGATGCGGAGTTCATCCACGTGTGGGAAATGGCTCCTCACTCAGACGAATAATAATCAGCATGACAGGAGGCAGTGAGCAAGCTGCCTGCATATCTGCGATCTAGGAGGAGCAAGACCTTCTCAAACCAGATGAGCCCGGTCAAAAACGTGTGATAAAGTCAACTTTCACTGGAGCGAAAAACGAGAGAACACCTGTCCACTTTTCAGAGCCAGCCGACGCTCATTTCCTGGAAATCTTAGAAATGCTGCCCCCTGGTGGTACATAGTTTTAATGAGTGGGATGCTTTGCGGTCACAGCTCAGCTTGCACATACTTCTGTAAAAATACAGGCAGCTCACATGTACTGCTACAGTATCCTTTTCTCTCTTTATCCATTACTATTTCTTGCTTCTGTACCCTACACTGTCCTTGAGACTGAGAAAGGTTCTAAATAAACATAACAAATCACATGCACACATTTCTTATATTAGGGGTTTAAAATATATTTTCCAATTTCAAGTGTATATGTTGCACCTGCAAGAGTATATATTATTTGCCTATTAAAAATAATAAACCCCCTTTCCTGTGAGAGACAAAGACTATTCCCAACATTTAATCTCCCTGCTGCTAAAATAATGATAGGTGGGAAAAGGAGACACACAATAAACCCAGCCCAAGTAATATAGGGGCGGAACAGCTACGAGCAGGTGGGCTGCAGTGATAACAGGGACCTGCTTCAGACAGCAGTCACAACAGCCTCTCTGCTGCACCCAGCTGCAGCCTGCATGGTGGGCTAGCGGCACGGTGGGCTAGCGGCACGGCGGGCTAGCGGCACGGCGGGCTAGCGGCACCGTGGGCTAGCAGCCCTGCATGCGAGACACAGAGGAGCAGGAGGGAGACGTCTCTGTCTCTGCGGGATCAGGGACAGTCTCAGAGTGAGCTGAAAGGGAGCAATTACACGACAGGAGAGGAGACACACGCCCACCCACACACACACACACACACTCACACTCACACGCACCCACATACACACACACAAACACACACATACATACACACACACACACACACACTTACACGCACCCGCACCCACACACACAAACATACACTCACACACACACACACGCATGCACGCACACACGCACACACACACACACACACACACACACACTCACACTCACACGCACCCACACACACACATATATACACACCCACACACTCACACACACACACACACACACACACACACACAGAGCTCACCCGCTGGTGTGGGGCCAGTTATTGTCGTCTTCCCTGTCGCCAGCCCGCAGCTCTCAGGAAAACCCTCATTGTTTCGTCTGAAGTCGTAACATTATCAACCGATGAAATGTGAGATTAAAAGCGTTTCCAGTGCGGGCTGCCAGCCAGACAGCAGGCGGAGACGTTTCTCAGTCTGCCAGATCAAGTGCATTATTTGGGTTCCTGGTCTGTCACTGCCGTGTTTCGTGCCAGGTTCTGTTAACAATCGGGGTATCAACAGCAAACCCGGAGAACAAAGCACGTCTAAGCCATCTTATGAACTTATTCAACCAAATCCTTCTGCGGAACGCGCTCCAATGATGTCATCTCAAAAGCACTACCCTTAACTGCCGCAGTACAATGACTCCAAGGAGTTTGGCAAGGTTGTCTGTTTGTTTAATAGGGCAATCCATCCATACATTCGTTATACAACTCTCACAAGGTAATACTGTCCTCATTTAAGCAGGAGAGCAAGTGTTAGTTTTAAGTTTTCTTGTCCCAGTAGAACTGTGGCCTTTACACAGTGTGTTCAATGTATCTGCAATGGAAAAACTGTTTTCTTGTTACAACATACCTCCCAAATTAATGCTTTTTTATAAAATACAATTAAAATAGTGGAGACATGCATTGCTTTGCAGACAAAGGCATAAACCGTAAAAATCCATTTCAAAAATACATACTGTACATGACATTGTCTATCCCTGTCAGCGTATAAGCACAGCACATTGGCTCGGGACAAACTTTCGCAAGCAAGAGTAGCGTTGGTCCTGCCCCCTTTTCGACAGATTACAGGACGTGACACTTCCGCCAGGACAGCAGCGTAATTAAAGACATCAATCGCAAAGCAAACACAAAGCCAATCCCTGACAAGCCCACTCGCACTTAAGCCACCCGACTTCCTGCGCTGCGTGTCTGGCCTGTTACCAAGCGACCACTGGGTGCCGGGAAGAGAGGGAACCTGCAATTAATAAATTCAACAAAAAAAAATGTTTTATTGCCTTCAAAAAAAAAAATTTGAGGCATCTGTAGCAGAGCCTGTGTCTTCTGCCTCACTGTAAGGAAACATTAATCACTGTCCTGTGTCTCTGCTGGTGACTCTAACAGCGGAACGATCCGGAGAATGCGTGACGTGACGGGCTGGGCATGAGAAACAGCACAGGAGCCGAGCAGAAGAAGAAGAGCTAACTGCATTCTGAGATCGCTGGGGTTCCCACGCCACCTACATGAGAGCGTGGATCGGATGACAGAACGGGACTGTAGACGCACTGCAGACGCCCCACCTGAGCAAACGCAGTCCCTGTCTCTTTTCCCAATCAGCCCAAAGCCCGGGGGAGGGGGGGGGGGCGGCTGCGTTTCGGGCTTCATGGAGCCCGCCCCGATGCTGGCCCAGCTCCCCAATCTGCAAGGGGCTTTTGAAGTCTGTGGGAATTTGGGGAGTGGGGGAAGGAAGAGGGGGGGCTGCGTACGCGTCTGTGCCTCACGGGCGCACCTGTGATATTAATCTCGTGATCGAGACCCTGTGACCTTTGACCTTCTGCCTTTGTTACCCCCTCGCCTGTGCTCCTATAAGGTGAGGGCTCAGGGGCAGGCAGCTAGAAATTTGACTGATGGCAACGTCTTGTAAATCAGCAAAAAAACATGACTTGTGCATTGCACCTCCCACCCCTCCCCCCTACACACATACACAAAAAAAAAATCGGAACCCTTCCGGAATAGCTGCAGGGCACCCATAAAAAAATACACATGCAAAAATGATGTGCTCTATACATGAGTCAACTGCCTTCTGCAAAAAACTCTTCCTTTTTGTTAAATGCACCACCATGAAGTGTTATGATGTTCACATATTGAATCTCTTGTCTGAATGCAAAACAAAGCTCATTTATGAAAAGAAAAACCTATAAATGGAATGATAAGCTTCCACCTGCGTGAATACAAAGCATAAGAAAATGATACGAGAGGGCTTGGTAATCAACCTTTCAACACTGTGCTACCTCGCCAAGCCACATTGTCCCCACGAAACCCGTTTCTGTGCATCACGACGTGATCACATAGAGGGCATGTTGCTTTTTCCGTAGTGAGTACATGCCTAGAGCGTCTTACATTGGGCATCTGCACCAATAACAGGAAAGCAATGAATCCATACTGGACCTCTGCCTCTATGGATGCAAAAATAACAAAATTGTGTGACATACACCCACTGTCAGGCTGCTAAGCTGAATGGGAGTTTGCATCTGTGTCTATATGTGTCTTTATTGTACCTTTTTAAACAAGACAAGAATAATTTGCAATTTGAAAGTACAGAATAAAAAGCAGGATGTAATGCAGTAACATACACATGAACGAAACTGCATTACGCAGGAGAAGATTCTTCTTAAAGCGTTGTCTTACATGACCAGCATCAATCAGAGAAGTGGCTAAACAAAGCTAATTGGGAGTGGAGGGGAATCTGGTCCCATTAATGCATTAAAAGCCAGCAATGAAGAATTCCTCCCAAGTGTTCTAAAAACTTATTAGAGTTTTCTCAGCACTTCCTGTCACTTCAATGCTACAAAGGCAGAAGCTCTTCAAGGCTGAACAGAAAACTAAGGGAAGGGACAGGACGGGCTCATATCCATATATCACGTCAGTGGACTGACTTTGCTGTCGGAGCGCAGGGACGATGGGGTGACAGCTGAGGAGGTCCTGGACATCGTCTGTGCAAAGACGAGACGGCTAGGCCTGGTTTTGTGAAGTAGTAATGTTTTATTTATTACAATTCTCCTTCTTCAGTAGAGTCTGTCTCTCACAGAGCTCGAAGGCAGCAATGCCACATTTCAAAGGCACTCACTGCTATTAAAACAATTACTGTCCACATTTTTGACAAAAGCAAACTTGTCCAATCCATTTATAGTAAGAGACCGGCCAAGCTTTAGAAAAGCACGGCGCAATTCCCTCCAATCACACTGTGTCCTTCGGGATCGCACTGGACCATGCTCTCTACTGCACAGTCACCAACAGCCAATCAGAGCACACCTGTGCCTTTAGTCCAAAAAATGAGTTCCTCATTACACCTTGGTGCTCCTGTAATAATGAGATTAGACCAGAGATGGTTGAACTCTGGGTTTAGCCTCATAGGTCATAGGTCACAGATTTAGGGCCTTTTCAACAATGAAGCCTAAGATCAAGGCAACTATAAGCACAAACCATAAACCGCCAACTAAAAAAGCAGCGATATGAGAGGCAGTCTGAAATGTGAAAGCAAAAACACTATTTTCCGTCTGCTCTACGGTTGCGAGCAGCATATTTAGGATTCACCGGGAACAAAATGTGCTCACATCTTGCTAGAAAAATGTTTGTTTAAAAAATGTTCCCTGAGTCAGTGTTCACTTTGCTTACTCAAGTGCTGTCTGAATGCTCAGTAGTGGCCAGTGCATTTACTATTTTAAAACTCTAATCGAAGATAAAGTACACTGTCAGAACAGATGTGTTAAAATAACATGTCCTTTCTTGACACGCCTCCATGCCTAGTTAAGAACAACAAATTTTGTTTAGCTTTCACTACAGTATGTGTTAATAAGTCTCCCTTTGTAACACGTGAATTGAATATTTGTAACACAAAAGTAGTAACTTCGCCACAAAATATGTTGAAAATAATAAAAAAGTAGTAACGCAAAAAGTGTATTGGATATTCACAAATCTGTTTTTGAGAGCGTTTACTCAAATATACTCAATTCATAAACAGTTAGTGGCCTCTGGGGAATTCTACAGCACCTAGAGGCTGTCTGGCTCATTTTTTAAAAGGTACTAATTAAATCCCACTATCACCAGAATGTTTCCACCATAACAGCTCCATCCGTCCCTGCCTCACCCCATAATTTCCGGTTTTAGTTACTGAGCACCGGCTCCCCCCGCCCGGGACTGGGGTGGAGGAGGGGAGGGCGGTGTTACTTAGAGTTGCCAGAGTTCAGGTTCCGTCCCACAGAAACAGGAGCAGAAACCACAGAAGAAGTGGGCAGCCGGGCCCAGGTGTGGTCCGAGCCGCGCGGCGGCGGCGCACGCGGACGCTAGGCCGAACGGCCGGCTTCCCGCTGGCTTCCCGCTGGCTTCCCGCTGGCTCGTCTGCTGAGGCAGCTGAAAAATGCCAAAGCGTCTGTCTGGGCTATTTTAAGCATCAGCAGACAGCAACAGTGCGCGTCACATTCACAAAAGTACATCTGATGTAAATATACAAACACGGCACAAAATACAAAACTGCAGAAAAACATTGTCAGATGGGCTACAGTTTGTCATGTAGAGCCTTTATAAAATAGGCTAGTTGTGAGTTTTATTTATACAATCCTTTGTCTGTATTGTGGAACACATTTGTAATGTGGAACACATTTTACAGTCTGATGAATATAACCGTCATAAATTGTACAATGCATATTCATACATTTATTAATATATTTATGTGGTAATAATTCAGATAAATTTGTATCCTGTTGGTGTATATCTTTTTAACATAAGTAAGGGGTGATCTATTTTTCAAACTGCCTGTACCCCCAAATCAAAACGCTATTTCCTCCCCCCTACTCATGCTGTGATTGCCTCCACTCCCACAGCTGTCACTTTCACCCCCCCCCCCCCTCAACTCTCCACAACCACCCCCCCCCCCCCCAAATCACCCATACGCAACAAAAACATAAGTCTTACAGGAAAGGCAAAAAGAGTATCAGCCAGCATGTTCCTTTTCAGAATGCCCAAATGGCATTTCATATAATCACAGCAGTTAAAACCAAGATGCTGTTTTTCTTTTTACTTGATACTATTTTTAATTATTATTTATTTTTATTAGAGGGAATAGACTAAGGCCTTCGTTTC
Source organism: Anguilla anguilla (assembly GCF_013347855.1). Classification (NCBI taxonomy): domain Eukaryota; kingdom Metazoa; phylum Chordata; class Actinopteri; order Anguilliformes; family Anguillidae; genus Anguilla; species Anguilla anguilla. Next base: position 24,232,197 of record NC_049215.1, on the reverse strand, counting down.
GCTGGGTTCCTAAACAGCATCGATAAAGCAACGCTGACATTTTCCTGCCACATATTACGATCACACCATTATGTAACACTGAGGTTAGGCCTGTCATCCCCTCCTGATTTTGAAATCAAAGGCTGCGCGCACAGTGAGGTATATAATTAGCGCGCGAATGTGCCGATATCATATTCCATTCCCGTCATCCAAAAACACGATATATGTATGAAAATACTGGAAAACCTACAATTAAGTGCCAACGATGCGTGTCATTCGCTCATTCCCAGCGATGTCCCTGAAGGAGAATTCCAGAGAAGCGTTTTAAAGCGCCCTTCCCCTCAGGAGTAAATAAAATCACGCTGAGCTGTAAATCCTGAGTCTCTTTTCATCTACAAAAAATTATTTTGCGCAAAATGTGGAAACGAAATTTGATCTGCTGAGGGGAATACCCGCGGTAGCGTTCTCATTTCCACCCCAAAAGGCCGCCCAACAGGGCGCTTCTTTAACGTACCAGACAACAAGACCGATGAGGAAAAAGAATAGAAATGAACAGAATAAGGATATATAAGACTACAGAGCCCCTGTCTGATAACACACTGTCAGAAACACAGTCTCTCTAACGCAGGCCACAGAAAACTACACTATCCCATGTCTTAAACTGGATCTGATTAATAAGCAGCTGAGTGTTATGTAACTGTCTTAGCAGGGTTTGGGGTTTTTCGGTTTCCTCCCCAGTTTCCAGTGTAGCCTGCAGACATGGGAAGCTTTCTGACTCACTGGGCTCTGGCCTCTCATTTCTGTCACCGTGCACACGCAGTATCCTGGGGACAAACAGCAGTAGAGTATGAAGCATGGGCCAGCATCCTCGCACAATGAGAAACCCAGCCAGGGTGGGTCATCACTTGACTTTCGTGACAGGAGCGTCCCTCTCTTTTTTCTGTTTTCTTTTTTTTTATGTCACTTGATCACTTCCCAACTCCCCTCCCGCTCTCGTAACTCACGGAAGTGTCTGTTTTTTTTTTCTGTTGGTCACGTGCAGCAAAACCCAAATCTAAATTTGGGGATGGCTAAATCGAGGGAAAAAACAAGATTTATCTTCAGAGGAGTGAGGGGAAAAGGAAATCCTGCTATTCCTTTCAGATTCTGTGTGTTTTATCTGCAAATCACCACATGAGAGATTACAGCATATTTGCACTTTAACAAAGTCCAGTTTGACATATTTCAGAGATAACAGAACAGGGTTAAGAGACTGTGATTTATCTGTGCTTTGGTGCCAAAATGGAACAAAGCTATTCCATTCATTGGGTGGTTTACAGCACGTCCAGTTTGGCACCAGTAAGTGGATGTGTCAGTCTGTCATAGCCATATTCTAATAATCCTCATTACATTTCTGGGAAATGGAGCAACAGCTTTGGTGACATCACAATTTCATGCCAATTTCAGCCTGGAAAGAAAAGCGCACACAAAGACTCCAAATCTAGTACGAACCCAGCCAGGACATTTAGGCTGAGACAGCGGGTCTGTCGCATGGCCATCTGACCCCTGGGCATGTAGGGGGGTGGGGGCGGTGGGGGGGCAGGGTGTGGGCTACGGGGCGAGGGGAAGGGCGGGGGTGGGGAGCTCATGTAAGGCTGTGATGCAATGCGAAATGTATGGGTCCACAATAGGGCCCTATCTACCATCCAGCTGGCTCAACACAAACGGGGCGCAGGCAGGAAGGGGAGTCAGGAAGGCTGGCCACCGCTCATTCAGCCCGTACAATAGGGGGGATCAGTCACAGATGGGCCACCGCGGGGCATCCAGCACGCTGGCCACCATCAGTGCTCAGAGTTCAGCACACATCTGGTGCTCCTGGGGCCCCAGCAGAGCACACAGAAGGGTGGGTGGCAGTGCAGTAAAGTGGTCATGGATCCGCGGTTCCATCTTCAGTTCCCACGCGAGGCGCTGCCATTGCAACCTAGTAAACACCAAGCTGTGTACACAGATTGTATTAAGGGATCACAAAATTAATTAAGCCATTTAAGTTGCCATGGATAACAGCACCTGTTCAATGTCTAAATGCTAATGCTAAATTCTACACAGAACAATGTGGTCAGTGAGTTTGCTGGCGGTACACAAGGTTTCTGTGATGCAAACCTCTCTTTTGTTTTAGAAGAGGTGGATGTTCAGCATTTAGGCGTTTAGCAGAGGCTCTTAACACAGCATATAATTAACATACAATTCATTTATAGAGCAGGATACAATACTTAAGGATACAACAGCAGTGCCTCGCATGGGAATTGAACCTGCAACCTCCATGTTACAATCGCAGTTCCCTAATAATTATTCTGCAGTGTGCTCGATAGCAGAAACACACACTGTAAGATCACATGCTATGGTCATCCAAGCTGAAGGCTGGACAGCGATGTGAATGGATCTGGGTTTGACGGATGCTGGTCTTCCTTGCGGGGTCCATGGGGGACGATAGTGCAGGACAGAGTCAAAAGAGAGCGACAGGAAGCAGGAAACAGCTGCTGGAGTCCACCATGTCCCCACAGGGGCATTCTGGGACAGGAAGTTCACAACCTTCTGAGTGATATTCACCTTCCCTTCAGTCAATATCCATATACACCCCACACCCAAAATAATCATGTCATTGATTTCCGAGTGATGAGAATTCTGTTTGACACAGTTACTTGAAATGTGCGCCGCCCCCATTGAAGAGTCACTGAGCGTTGTATTACTGCAACCTTGAACAAATGCCTGGCAGATAAGCTGTGGATGTTACATGCATTAAACATAATGTCCAGGCCCAAAACATGCCAACTTTCATGACGAATAGCATTGAGAGTATTACAGTGAGCTTAAATTCAGCAGAAACTCAGATACTGTAGTGGAATGGGGTTACTGATATACTTTCGTACAGGTGTGGGGACACACATCTCTATAAACAGACGAGCATGCTCGTAACATGCGTGCAAATGGCTGCATCGTGTCCCGCCCCTTCCTGTCCTTTTGATGCCGACAAATCAAGCCTGATGCAATCTTTGCTTCTACCACTTTGTTCTTCATCCGATACACTCAAGTCCGCATCCCATGTTTCACAACAGGATATCAGATAACTTTCTTCTTTTGGTTCTTCAGGAAAGACACACGACCAAAAAGCCAAACCCTGTGCAACCCTACCCTGACCCCCCTCTCCAAAATGACAACAATAAGGAAACAGGATGTGAATTTGCTGGATGTGAGGTGCTGATGTGAATTTGGGCTGTCATTCCCAAAAACAAAACGCAACACCCACGCCACTCGTTTGCTCCGCCCCCGGTAGGGCGTCAATAGCTGCTCCTTTTTTCAGGGACGACAAACCAAATTCACTTCGGCTTGTAGGAACGGCAGCTTTCAGTGACAGGCTAGGCCTGACTCCTTCTCTGAAATCCACCTGGAAGGGCAGGGCGGAGCTGGCTGTCCCGTCTCCGTGCTTCCCTCCTCGCCCCACAGCAGACCCGCAGGAGCGCACGCTTCGCTCAAGAGAGAAAGCGCTAGCGCCATTAGCCGACTCCTGCTCCTGATCGGCAGGGCAGAGCAGGGGAACATTCGTGACCGCCAAGGTGAGGGAGCGCACAGGGAGCGCAGGCTGACCCCGGCGGTACACCGCGGGCAGAGGGGCGGGGCCCGAAACATCACCGTGGCTTCATTCTTCACCAAACGCGGCTGCTTTGTGAAGGTACCAGTATACCACAGTAAAGAAGAGGAAACAGCCGGAGAAACAAATGGTCTGGTTTCGACACATTTCGAAAAATCATCCGAACGGATGAAACGTATAAACCCTTAAAAGTGCTCTCTGGCTAACCCCTCACCACCTAAAAAAGATCACAAACCAGTTCCCACACATGTGGGAAAAGAAGAAAGAAAATAGGAAAATGCTGCCAAAGCCTTTCTCAGCGTCAGAACACAGGCCCCGCTCAGCTGCTTTCACGCAAGAAGGACTCCTGCTAGAAGGACATCCCCCCCCCCCCCCGTACGGCCAGCCAGCGTGGTCCTGTCATTATGTTATGTTATGTTGTTATATTATGCTGCTATGTTATGTTATGCTGTTATGTTATGTTATGTTGTTATATTATGCTGCTATGTTATGTTATGCTGTTATGTTATGTCTTGCATCTATTTAAGGCACACAACAAGTGATGGAGAGAGGGGCTGTCCGATTTATCAAGCTTAAACTCGCAAACGTCCTAGAGCACACACATACAATCACATGGGTATAGGCACCATTGACTCCTGCAACTGTAGCCAGCAATTCATAGCGATTTCACGGTTAATAGCGAAAGAATGCTTACTATGGGAAAATTCAGGTGGGATTAAACACCCAGAGGGCTCTAACTTTGTGATATAAATCTACCCCCCCCTTTTTTTTTCTTGGGTTTAAGTGGGTTTTCCCTACATCTTTACACAGCTGGAGTTCTCTCAGCCAGGGCCAGATGGCAGACAGGAACGTAGCGCTGTTTTATTAGCTTAGCTGGTGCGGTTTTTAGCCGAGCGGCGGTATTAGGCCCGAGCTGCCGCGTTACGGGGAGCCTGCGCGCTCAGTCCCCCGAGGACCCCGGAGCGCAGCGCTCAGACTGCGAGAGGAGAGACGGAGCGAGAGAGAGAGAGAGAGAGAGAGAGGAGGAGAAAGAGGAAACCCTCCCAGTGTTTTCCCTCTTCGCTCCGCGATGGTGTGATAAGCACGTTCTGGGCTGTCACCAAGCATTGCTGTTTGGGTGGGGGGGGGGGGGGGGTTGCGGAGCAGAAAGAGGGGAGGGGGAGCGGGCTTCGAATGGGAGGAGCGTGCACGTATGTCCGCGCGGATGGTGGATGCGCACGTGACGTCATATCGGAGCATCCTGACATTTTGCGTCAGGCGTGTCAGAGATTGGCACAAGAAAGCCCGTCGCCCGTGTTATTTTTAACTCCGTGTCTCCATGGAAACCAGCCTGCTTGCTCAGAGCTGTGCCCCAGTGAGCGTGTGCCATGGCTACAGCAGCTCAGTCTCCCATGATCCAGGGAGGGATTTGGGGGAGGGGTTATGGCTCCTGCTCCAAAAAGTGGCAAGTGATTGGATGGGGAGGAGGGCTTGTGGCATAGAAGCTACCAGAAATGTAAATGCACAGGATTGGAGGACATACATGCATCACATGGGACCCAGTGGTCTCAAGGTTTGCCATTTGAAAACACACAAAAAGGAGCACAATCCGGTATCAATGCATGGGAATGTGGCTGTACTAGCATAGCTACGAAACTGAAAACTATGAAGGTAAAACCAAAACTATGACCTTCAGCTCCCTGTATAACTGATCCAATACATCCAATGGTGCCAGGGCTCTATGGAGAGGCCGCATGCAGTAACATACCAGCCACAGGGAACTCAGATCAGTGAACAACTGTGCATCCGAACGTCAGATTCCAAACACAAAAACACTGGCTCAAAGATACAGCTTCAACACAGGAAGTCGGGGAAGGATTCCCACACTACCCATCTTAGTCCACAGCCTTCTCTCCATGACAGGAAAGATCTCTTACACAAACACTGCATGTGGAGACCAATGCCCATGAACCATTCATCTTGAGCAATGGGGAACCATCCTCGCAAAGCACCAGACCTAAGGGCTGGTAGGTCTCTGAAATAGTAAACACTGGGCAAAAAGCGAATTCTCCCAAACACAGAGTCACTTATCGAACCATTAAGGCCGGGAGCAACAGACAAATGAGCCCCATGGCCACGGATAGTGCTTCTAATGGAACATCATGTACTTACCTACAAGCCAGGAGAAAAACGAGGAGGGGGAACGCAGGTCCACAGGAGGCATGGAAAAGAGAAGAGAGAAAACAACCATTTAATGGCTGATCACATCTTTATAGTAGTAAACACTCAAATCACTTCTGGTCGCGGTGGGCTTTTTTTCCAGGGGCTCCCAGAATGCAAAAGGACGCACCTTTTAATTTATCAGGCTAGGACTTCCTACCCTGGGGATCAACCCGGAATCAGTTAACCCAGCCCTGAACACCCGTCCCCAGGGAGACTGTGCGGCAGCCGATGGTACATGTATTGGACATGTATTTTGATTCACCGCCATGGCGCTCTCTGTCGGTAATCCCCCCTGCTTCCCCCCTATCGGAGTAAAGTGGGAATACTGTCTGCTCTCCTTTAAAAAATAAATAAATGTATTTTAAAACACGAGTGTGGAGGAAGAAAAGAAGATTCACCTGACTGAGGGTCAGGGCCTTGGGTCATGCCTGTCCACGTGTGTTAGATCAAGCACACATTAACCTCTGTAACACACAGCTCAAACTAGCAGACAGCCTCCTGCTGATATATAGACATGGGTATTCAGGGGTCCCCATGGCACAGTAGTTCATGAGGCGCTGTAGAAGCAGGAAGCTTGAAACAGCACAGCGGGGGGAAATGCAGAACGCTCCCAGCCAATCAGACTGAGTATCAATCTGGACTATGCAGAGGAGCCAGGGGGCAGGCTTCAGAGGGGAAACTGGGACCTCAATGGCTTCTCTCTCTTTTTTTCAGAACTGTTTCCCACAATGCACACCAAATATAGAACCATCAAGGCAAGCCTTTTCTGGGGGCATTTTGGCTCTCTATGCAACACTCGAACAATGTACTGCCTTCGTGGCTGAACTCTCGCCGTACATAGCCTTGCTCACGTGTTTCCACACTACGCGTTCTTCCGCACTGACCACAACCAATGGTCATTCCACGGGATGCCTAATCACAAGTTAGCCTTAGCTTTACAGCCAACGCGGCTTAAAAGACAACCCTACGATGAAAATTCCATATTTTGAGAACGCCCAGCAATCATGTGAGCCACAGGCGTTCCACTCGAGAGATGTGCAGCCTGTCCACAAACCATCCCGGTGAAGGGCAAACGTGCTTAACAGAGCTTAAGCCCTTCTCTAGCCATACCTCCATTTTTGCAACAAGAGGAAAAAATTTGCCACTGTTGCAAGGACTCCCCCACCATGGAGAGGGTTAAGTGACATTTCTGTCACACAGAATGTGTGCTTATTATCGGAATACCACCTCACTCTGTCCAGAACTTGACCATATTAAGAGATCCTTTTATCAGGTGCTGTCATCAAAGACTCTCACAGAGGACCTTCACAGGATATTTCCAGCTAAGATTCGTGGAGAGGGACAGAAACAGTAGACAGAGCAGCTGGGTAATTTACACCATGAAAACACATTCAAGACTGAAGGATTCATTTTGTATCTTCTCTTTTTTATTTTTTGTGCACGTCGCGTTTAGTATTTGGTGCTCCCGATTCCGAGCGACGATGTCTCGCGTCCGCAATACCACCGCCGTTTTTGAATTGGGCTGGGAGAGCGAGAGAAAGCCTCTCTCATTCTCTCTCTCTCTCTCCTTCTCCCTCACTCCAGCAGCGACTAATCTACAGTGGCAGCGTCTCCATGATGACGCACCCTGTTGTTACGGCACAGCCAAGAATCAGCCGCGGCAGCCAATGGCGTGCCGCCGTCAGACACACTCACTGGGATGCACGAGACGCAGAACCCCGGAGAATGTAGGTCACTACTCTCTCCGTGAAAAAGAAAAATACACATGAAAGATAGGAAATGGAAAAAGGAAGAATTCTCCCTAAAACAGAAAAGGCTAGGGGATATAGGTGGTAGCTCGAATTTGCTGTGCTGTATTTACTGAATTCACATTAATTTATTTACTTATCTATCTATCTGTCTATCTATCTATCTATCTATCTATCGACTTGATTATTTATCGAATCCATTAGAACCAGAGTAATTTACTGCAATGATAATTATGTTATAAAATCTGTATAACAGGCACAATAAATTTGCTTGTGCATAGGGCTGACCTCCTCAGACAAGAGTTTCTATTCCTTTGTATTTCCAGAAATATAGTTTTAGGCTACATCTTAGCATTTCTATTATAAATGAACAAACACTGGGACAGAATCTTTCAAAACATGTAATATGCATATAAAATGCATGGTTTAAAAATAATCATATGTTGCATTCATGCATCAGATCTGCAAGATACAATAATAAAATGTTCATTGTATAACCAAAGCCAGAATAACTGCTATATCACGCATATGAGAGTAGTTTTTGATATTCGTATTTAGAGAATGGGCTACGTGACTAATGTGCAGCCAAAGAGCACAAAAAACGCAGAAAATGAGGGTGTGGTTTGGCACGCAGGACAGAAAAATGGCAAAGTATTTCACGTCTGTGACTTGAGACGTTTAACTTGACTCCGACCGGGACTCCCCCAGAGGGGGGGTGGGGGTGGTTACCATGGCGTTCTTCCATGTGGGGGAGGTGTCCACTACTATGAAGCTCCGGCCCACTCCCGGCTCTTTCTGAGCTTCTGAAGCGTTCGTGGAACTGTGGCGTAATTCGGCAGCGGTTACGGCAGCCGGCCACCCACCGTGCACCAGGCCCCAGGGATGGGAAGATTCGGGAAGAAAAAAACACTTTACCTCTCACCTCCAAAAAACCTGTTCCTGATGTTTCCTGATTCCAAAGCCGTGACCATGCTTGCACAAAAAAACAAACAATAATCAGTCCCCATAATCGAGCATGCAAAGTTTCATCTGCTGAAATTATGGCAGTGCACACCTTGGCCCAAACTTCACACTTTGGCAACTTCAGAATTGACTGGAGACGCTGATAACAGGACTCCTCAGGAGATCTGGGAGTGGAGATTGCTGTAAATGCCTCGCTAAGTACTCGAAACTCAGAACACCTGTCGTTTCCACTGCGCATGCCGTATACCGCTCCTCTTTCGTGTTTGGGCTTTTTGGAAGCTCCTCAATCTTCTACCATCCTGCTCAACGTGGCTGAGCGATCCCTTTTTTAAACTGCATTTATTTTTATGTATCGTTGCTTTTTCAAATAAACATTTCAAATGAAAGGCTTGTCAGAGACTTCCTTCTCTTGAGTACCAGCGACAATGGGAACCATTGTTCCAGCCTGTGGAATAAACAGGACCTAATCTGATGTAAGGTACTGAGTTTTGCATGGCACGAAGGCATCAGGCTTGCTTTCCTGCTTTCTGCCTTGCTTTGGTTTCTTGTTTTGAATCCAAGTGGAAAGCTCATTTAAGCAAATCTGAGGAGACATACGCATAACAATTTCTTGCTTAATTTACATGCAATTCTGAAGCCAGGGTATCCCAAGAGATGGGAGGACCAGAGTACTAATGACCATGAAATATTTCCTGACCTGATAAGTCACCTGTCTCCGATTACGAAAGTTCTTGACCTGCGACTCATGCAGATGTTATCCCAGGGCAAAAAATAAGAATAATAATAATTCATTTTTGGGAAGCCTGGGCCCAAAATGGTAAGAGGACAGCTGGGGGAGCAGTAGTGGAGTAATAAAATCAGAGCGAGCCACTAAATATGCACAAACCTGGACAAGCACAGGAAATAAAAATGTTATATCCAATGGCAGTGAGCCATAAACACTGAGCCAACTTCCACACAGGCCTGCAGGGGCCGAACTCATAAGTTCATGGCCAGTCTAAGAGACCGAGGGACCTGCCCCCCACACTCAAAACCCCAAACAGCGCTTGTTATGTACACGCCTGCTGCAGAAGAGGATCTGTCCACACCTGAACAAACAGCACTCCTTCTGCATGCCGTGTCAGAATGGCCGAGCTCACGGTCGAGCCTGAGAGGACGGGCGGACAGGCACTGTTTTGAGGTCTGAAGCATTCCACAATGTGACCTCCTGCTACTCGCATTCCAGCACTCACACACACACACACACACACACATGCACATGCACACACAGACACACACACGCACACATGCATGCATGCATACAAACACCACACACATTCTCATGCACAGACACACACACACAGGCCTATATATACACAAAAACACACCCTGCTCATCCTCAAAACAAACATGTCGACGGAAAGATGCAAAGTGTTTTCATACGGCACGTGTTGCTTTGGGATCTCCTCTCTGACCCCTTCCTTCATAACATTCCTCTCCTCCATTAAAAGGGAGCACCTGTTCCTCTCCTTCACTGCCCTTGGACCCCCACCCACAAAGAGGCAGATTCCCCAAACCAACAGAGAGCTTGGGTGACAACCTCACCCGTAAACTCTAAATCAACAACAACGCTATATCCAGCTGCACGTGACCACTATCTCCATTCACCTCACAGCTTTGCATGATTCTGTTCATTCAGAGCATTAAGTAAAATTCACGCTCCCAGAAGCAGCCTGTTACAGTCAAATTCATACTGAATGTTAAACCCGACCTGCAGCTGATGGGACTGGCACAATGACAGAAACTGCCCTGGACTACCCCGTCCAGGAAACCTAGGCTAAATCGAAACGACGAAGAACGCCCTAAGCGATACATTCATGTAACAGGGTCTCTGAACAGATCCATTGTACTTCACCGGGCCGGCGTTTGGAATGTCCTGGGCTGGTTATTCACAGCGATAATGTTTCAGCGCAAGCACAATGCTCCCGTTCCACTTTTCATAGTGATGATGAGTGCTTTTGCAGGGCTATACTCATTTCTCTCTCAACATTCTCAGGAGCAGTGCAATGGTCTATAAATCATTATATTCATTGAGGAAAAAACATAATTTCTATCTATCGGGTGTTCATATGGCAGCCAGTTAGAAGCATGGTCAAGAAAAAGGCATCATGTGATCACATGGAAGCTGCATTCCCTTGCTGCTGATTGGCTGTTGTATCGACACTGTTTCGATACACACAATTTTCTTGATAACATTTCACATGGCCCCTGAAGTTTGGAGGTTCACTACCATGTCAGGTATGATTATAGAAAATAAAGCTGACATGCCACATGGCATCTATGATTGTCACTGAATTTTAAAAAAATTGGATAATTATCATTATTGTTCATCGCCCAGCCCTGTTTCACAGCAAAGCTGCAAGAAAGAAATGGAAAAATGGGCAGATTTCTCTGCAGCTTCAGAATCACCAAGGAGACCTCTGTTGTTTCCTGAGACAATTCCAGAGTTTCCAGACCCATTTCACCGCATTTTATTGGACAGTAAAAGTCTCACGGTGAGCAGTAAAGCAGAGAAGAAAGAGGGGAAGGACGGCAAGGGAGCAGGAGGCCGACAGAGACGGGCCAGCGTGTACACATCCTAGACACTCTCGCAAAGTCCACTGGCCTGTTTCTGCTTCTCATTCATCTTCTTCACCGACTGTCGCCTGACTCTCTGGAATTTTCCCTTATAAAGGTAAACTTCTCCCACCCAATCCGTGCTCCATCCGGCCAAAACTTGGACCGGGTTCCTCAGCAGCATTCCTCGCACCCTCCGACTAGGGTCCAACATAAACCAGCTGTGGGGAGAACAAGAAAAAGAGATCCCCCCCATCTCTCCCTCTGCCACTTATGTTCCTGTTTTCAGTCTCTCTCTCTCATTCCATCTGCTCAAGCTGATCTCTGAAACCGGCTGGCCCTTTTCCCCAGTGCTAAATAAGTAAATATATGTATTTTTCATTCTGAGCCGTTTGTAAAGGATAAATCCAGGGAGGCGGCTCCATTCCTCTCCCCTGGCCATGTATTTAGTCTGCAGTAGCCGAAGGCTCCTTCCGAGAGATTTGTAACGGGGCTGCCGTTCCTCTGTCTGTGTGGTTTTCGCCATAAATACTGAGGCTCGCTGACCCGTCGTCCTTCTGAACACATGTGCGGTCTGGTCCTGAGCCAAACCGCCTCGCTGCGGCACGCCCCCGCCAAACAGCTCGGGAATAGAGCTGGATACGGCCGCCCGGGCCCGGCTGGGCTGGGACACCAGTACCAACCAGTGAGTCAAGCAGCCCCAATTTAAAAACATGGCACCCAAGCCCTGGAGCAGAATAGTCATCTACATGTACAGAGATGTATTTGTGTATGTATGTATTTACCAGTATGTATTTGTGAAAATTTACTTGTACAATTTATGCCTCACAAGATTTTAAAAATCCAGAGCAGATACTTTGAACAAAAATGTATTGTTCGGTTCATTACATGCAAAAGTACAAGTGTGCAAAAAGTGCAAATATAATCATGTAATAAATGGAACAGCATTCTCCAGAAAGCCTCTGCTTCAGAATTGTTGTACATTTTTGTAAGAGAGTGCAGGTCTCCTTCTTTGCCTCGACTTCATAGTTTGTATGTCGCACCAGTTTTGATCTGCCCCATTTTGATTGTAGTTCATTGATACATTTATTTGTGAGGTATTTTGCATATTTTATTTTAGTGTATTTTAGCCCACCCTTACATACAGGAGGGAACCACTATGAGCTCGTGCCATTGGACAGGCCCAGAGCGGGCGGGGGGTTCTTACATGACAGCCTCTAAGCTGTGCTTTTATAATTGTTTGGTCTTACATGCCTGTTCCACTCATCTCTTCCACTCTAATTACTCAAACAGGCAAACCGCTGGAGGAACCCTTATCCTTTTTAAACGCAAGCCCCTAGCACCGCTCCCCCCCACTCCCCCGTCAGTCACTGTACCGCCACTCTCCACCCTCCCTTGTTAAAACTACACCCTGAGGTCACTGCTGTGGAAAGTGACATCAGATGAACTCAAAAGCAGGAACCCATAGTGACACATAGGATGGAGGCAATCCCCCCCCCCACTTGCTCAGCAAAGCCCATCAGTAGTTCATGAAAGCTGCTCCCTGGGCAGGAGTAGATCTTTCAAGGATCTTTATCTTAAAGATGCTTGAAATCCTGCATTTGTAAATTAATGATCTTGTGTCAGATCTTAGTTATCCACACATTACTTTTTGACTGAAACCACTCCCTTGCATATCACCAGGGAAACAGCACACTTTGGAAAATGGAACATTGATGCAGACTGCCATTGCACGTAGATACGTATAGCCAGCACAGCCTCAGGAAAGGGAAGACTTCGTAAAATGCACACACCGCAATCAAGCACTTTCAAACTTTCACAGCCGTAGATTTTCCACATTCAATATCACTCCCTTTCACGGGCCAGTGGGAGCCCTGTCCACTGAGCTGAAACAGATGTTAAATAAGGAGGAAGAGGCAGGCGGGGGCAGAGAGCACGGTGTCTATGTGCCCGTGATGTTTATATTTTGGTGTCAATCCAGTAATTTGGACAGCGCAGTTCTGCTGCCGTTCTGCTAGTAGATGTTCTTGCACGTGTGTGAGATGGATATTCTGGGAACTCCTAGTCATTTTCTCTCCTCGCATGCCTCCTACCAGGAAAGTCCCAACAACCGCCCAATAGCAGACTGCATCTACCTTCAGCTTCTGTAGGGAGCCCTCTGTTATTACAATAATGATAACAATAATAAGCACTTCTGAAAGTTTACCTGACACTGCCTTGGAAGTATAAGACAATGATCTTTTAAGCCGAACCCTCCACATCTGGATTCGATGTACTGCGTAATGTGGGGCTGAAATTGGGTATAACAAGGGAAAAACTGCATCTCTTTCCCAAAGCAAGAAAGGCGTATGCATGAGTGTTCCATCTGCAATGATCACCCTGCAGTCCATCCTTAAATCTCTCATGTTTAATTAGCTAATCGACACAGATGAAATGACCAGAACATGATATGTAGGCTACACACTTGGCAATGTTCCAAATTAGTGTTGAATTTGGATTCATTTGCTGGAGGAAGCAACATCGATTACATTTACTATGATTTTTTTTTGCCCAGAAAAAAAAGAAGCAAGAAATATATTGACCTTTGAAGGCCAAGTTCATTTGCATCTGTCTGAAATATACATGGAATTAGCTCAGGGTCTCTGCAGTTTCTCCTGAAACAGGCTTTACCCACGAGGTTCAGATTTCCCAAAAATGCAGAGAATTTCTCATCAGTAATGCCTGGGGGGAGGAGGTATGTACTGTGAAAGATTGACCCCAATGACATCACTCCTAATGGGCGGGGTAACAACACTGATTTAAATGTGAAGGTTAATAATACGGACACCAGTGACATCACTTCCAACGAGGGGGCCAACCACAGTGACCGCAATCACATCACCCTTAACTGGGCAGGTGGATGAATAGTACTCACACCTGATTGGATGGGGCAGCAACCCTCCCTGCGCAAGACTCCAGAATGTTCTTTCTGGGCCACTCCCCTTCTCAGCAGAGCATCAAAGCACAGCAGTGCATCTGGGCCACAGAAATCACACATCAAAGCCCCCGTGCATGCGAAGAACCTCAAACGGCAGTGTTTATGGACGCCACGTAAACAGCACAGCACAGTGTGCGATACGAAAGGGGCAGTTCATCTGCGCGTGTTTGGACAAAGCCTCGTTTGTGTACGTCACGGTACAGTGGCAGGGCCTGACATTCATTTCATGGATAATTCAACGTGCAGGGCTGAGCATGCAACAGTCTGACCGAAAAAAATCACTGCGAAAACACAACAGGCAGCAAAGCACTCTTCAATTAGCCAATGCTGCCCTCCAAAATTTGCTCTGTAACAGATATGCCCCTGATGTCCGCAGTCCAATCAGGAAAGAGGGCTGGGCTCGGGGAACAGAGGTAAAAGTGTTGCCATGGAGTCTGCTTTTGGGGCAGGGATAGGTGGGGTTTTGAACAAACTTGGAGTTTTCAAATAGTTACAGAAGCACTCTCCTTCATTAGAAGGCTATCAGCTCTAAAATGCTCTGCGGAGCGAGAGTTTGACCACTGCACACCTACCCAGGTCTGTGAGCTCTGTCAGAAGAAGTCACTCATGCATGCACGTGCACACACACACACACACAATTTCTCATTGTTCTCATACAGACTGAGTGAACACAATCAGCATGCCCACCCCTGCCCAAATGGGGCAGATTCCCACGGGCACCCCGTCCCTGGGGTTTCCACCTCGCTGTGTCCCCTCTCCCCTCTCCCCTTTCTGCCTCCTGTCCCAGGACTCGACTCTCCCCCACCCAACAGCTGTTGCTCCATTGTCCCTTTGAGAGTTATGCTACATACCCCCTCGCCCCCCCATCCCCCCTCACCCCCTCACCTCCACCCCATCCCACTCAGCTAGGACAGCGGGGTACGCAAATGCACAAGCACGCATATCTATCCTCAAGGCCACAGACAGGCACGCACACACACACACACACACTCACACACACACACACACACGCGCATACACATGTGCATACACACACACTCAGTCGGTATGAGTCAGCGTGCACCGTGCCTGGAGCTCTTATTGTTGAAGGCAATTTGATTGGGATACTAAAGCCACATTGTCTCTTCCGTATGGGGATCTTCGCCTTTTTAAAAAGCCATTCTAACAAAAAATTTAATTTAACGTGCATTTAACTTAATATTGCGCAATGGCTGATTCAGGGCGATGGCATGTCACAGGGGATTGTTCCCTTCAGTTGTTGTTCCCTTCGAACAACAAGCGGTACAGGCTACAGAGGGGCAGCTGCGCGTCTGTCTGTGCTCGGACCCTGCGTGGACGCAGCGCAGTCTGCCGATGGGGTGGGCTGTGTTCAGTGCTGTGCTGTATGCGGCCTGCGTCGCCTGTGCGTGTGGTTTGCCAACCTTCGCCCAACGCCCAGCCCACGGGGAGCCTCTGCTCTGTGGCACTCTGCCGTGAGGTGTGGCCACTCAAGACGTTTAACTTCCCCTGGGCTAGCAGAGCTAATGTGATTCCACTGACTGCCCCTGCAGCCTCCCACAGACTTCATCCCCCCCAACACTTATTAACCAATCCGTCTCCCTCACACCAGCATTTTATTTAAGCAGTGAAACTACACACTTTCTGCCTCTGACCCAACAACCCAACCCTAACGCCCCTACACAGTCTCAGTGCCCTGTCCTCCTGCATCTGCACAAGCACTCCAGTCCACACAGCCCGCAATAATGTTAACATCATCTCTCAATCAAGCCCTCCCCCCCCACCCCTCCTACCGCTCCCCCCCCCCAGTTTAAAAGAAAGCATACTGTTCCCCAGGGCCTTTAATATGACCTCTGAAAGCCCTCTCCATCTCCAAAATGAAAGAGTGCGGTCCACGCGGCCCGCCCCACCTAAGCGCTTTTCATTTGCTCTATCGTTCACAGATGCTGCTGCGTTTTCACCTAGCGCTGCCACTAATGGGCACTCTGGAGCGATTGGAATATGAACTGGCAGCAGAGCCCCAGCTTTGCCCAGCAACAGGGCTGCAGTGGCAGCGGGAGGAGTTCAGTCCAGAAGCGAGCACGATCCGCCCCGTGGTTTGTCTCCAGCCTGAGTGGGGAAAAACCGCACGGGCTAAACTGAAGCAGGTTGTGAGGAGTGGGGAGAGACGGGATCTGGGGGCAATTACACCAAAATTAATTTAGAAAGAGCACGTTCTTAACAGGGCAGCTGCGGTTTGTACTTATTCCCCCAGCTCAAAACCCCTCTTTTGGTCTCACGAGAAAACCCGATACAACATACTCCCTACCCTAAAAGGACGAAGTGTGTACTCAGTCCCAATTAAATTTGTCTCGACCAATTACAGTACAAACTGACACCTACATTTGGGATTCATTTTTGAAAACCTATTTCTCTATGAAATAACACATGCTTTACATTGTCCGTGTGTGTGTGTGAGAGAGAGAGAGAGAGAGAGAGAAAAAGTAAGAGAGAGAGAGAGAGAGAGGGTATTTTCACTTTGCAGCAAGCCGAAAATGAAACGCGCTTCATGCTTCAGAGATCGCAGTTGATCCGTATTCATATTATTAGCATCTACAGCGTGGAATACACCAGCTTCGTCAGCTCTACACGCGCATTCATTTAGCCAACACAGCGAATGCCAATTACAGCGCAATCAACAGCCGTACAGACAAGCAATGCTACAATCCCTTTCGCACAGCTCTCCAGCCTTTCTTCAGCCCGACTCAATGCGGATCAATGAAATCCTCCGTGGGTCGCTGCCAAGTTAAGCAAACCCTCGCTGACTGAAACAAAGATCTTTGTCTTCGAGCTCTGCCGCCCCATGCAGTCAGGAGTTTGCTCTGCCCACGCCTATGTAAGCACCCAGGGCCAAAGGCATGTTTGCCAGGGTACAGCGCTATGGCACGGAGCTCATGATCGCCATGGTTGCCAGGGACCTGTTTTCAGAGCTTACCCACCATCACTGTCATCTGTAGCTCTAAAAGCCCTTAGGTGACAGTAGTGCTACCTGTGTTGCTTCCTGCAGCAGTATATATATCTTCGTTGCTACCTGCAGTGATATCTGGAGTGCTCCAAAGAACTGGTTCGTAGGTGCAGGTTCATCACTTATTTCCTTCTGTTTCTCACTGTCTTGTTGCTGTGCTACAACAACACCCGGCTTAAATTCAATAAAGCAGGAGGTACCTCCTGTCAAACTGTGACTCAGTTTGAAAGCCCTGCCTAGTCCCTTCCATCTGAACCAGAGCCAAATACAGTGATCAACTGCACGGAGTTGAAATGGCTCCTACGTAGCTTCTGTACAGGGCTCTGTTTTAGCTGCCCTGTTGTGGTTTCAAAGGTACCGCAAGCTTCCTTCTTTGACGACAACCACCATTTACCTACAGTACAGTGCATACTTTAAATCAGTCCTAGTTCAACTATTAATATGTTTATCATTAATGGAAAAATCAGAATATGGCCTAGGTGTGACTTTAAAGAACAGTCCAACCACCATTTAAAACAGGATCTGTCAAAGCTGGAGATCAAGGACTGTGTGTAGGTGTGTCTGCATGCATGTGTCTGTATTTTTAACCTGTAGTCAACAGAAAAACAGACTTTTTCCCACATGTACAAAACCCCAGGCTTACAACTGCCACTCAGCAATGTAGTTTGCCTGATGACTTCACTGAAGATTATGAAGATGTACTTGTCTGTCTAATGTGGGGAGGAAAAACAAAATAGCAAAGAGCACCCAACGCCATTTAAGTATAGGGTTTAAAAGGCATCTAGGGAGGTTCTACAAGGAAAAAAGGTAACCAGATTTGTTTGGATGGATGTGTCAAGCCTGTATGAATCTGTCCACATTCCACTGGGTTTTCAGTATGCTTGGTGCCATCCACTAAACTTCATTTTCAGCCACATTTCAGCCATAAGTTTAAAAAAATTCCAGGAAAAGGCTAATTCAGGCCGCAGCTAGAAGAACATGTAAAATAATTATTCTTCAATAAAAAGCCTTGGTGCACCTGCAGTCCCAATCCATAGACGGAGAAGTGACCTCTATTACATTACATTAATAATCGGCTTAGCAGACGCACAATGCAACTTACAATACATAGGCCTATATTTAATACGCTAAGAATTTATAGGGTTGGATATTTTACTAAAGAGATACAGGTTAAGTGCTGAGGGATGCAACAGTAGACCGCCAATTGGACTTGAACCTGCAACCTCTGAGTTATTAACCCAGTTCCTTGACCGCTACACTACACCAACTCTGAGTGCTGGCTGAGGCCTTAGAGAGCACCAGGCTTAAGCTTCACTGGAGTTAAAAGTGTAATAACAAAGAGTGATAACCTGCCCTCGACATCTGCTCCCTCGCCCCAAACTGAAAGCTCAACCCCCTCGCGCAGAATGCTCGATCCCGTCCAGGTCCTGTCCAGGAACACACTGGGGGAGCGGAGGCAGAGCGCAGCACCGGCAGTGAGACGCGCCAAAATACTCAACCGTGGGCGGGGCTACCCTTAGATCTCCGCCTCATTTCGAACACAGGGCAACGCTTTGTTTTCTTAGCATGAGACCATAAGGGAAAGAAAGAAAATGAGCCGTCATGGGAACCGCCGCTGGAATGGAAGTGTGGCTAGCCTGACTTCACTGGGCATGACATCACAATCACGCTAGCCTAAGAATGAAACAGGATTTGAGAGATTGAGATTGAGAGAGAGAGAGAGAAAGACAGCGACAGAGAGACAAGGAGAGAAATTGACAGAAAGTCACAAAGTAGAAAGGGGGTGATGAGAGTGATATACAAACATACAAAGATAGAGACAGTGTGTGATATGAATTGATAGATAGATGGATAGAAAAAGAAGAAAAAATTCAGGCAGTTTCATCCCTGATTTCTTTTCTAGCGATCACATCAGCTCTGTGGCAATGTTGGTGCCATCACTCTGAACGGTTCATTTGTCACCCACCACAAACACGGAATGGAAATCTAACAGTGGTGCAGAAGACCTGAATCTTGAGTACTTCAGGAAAAACATAATTTAAAGCTATAAATAAAATCTTAAAAGACATTAAAGTATGAAATACGTAGGCTACTGCTCATTAAAATAATTGCTACAGGAAACCAGGAGACTAAATGTAATTTATTGTTATTATATCTGTTTCCAAATTTGAGAAAGGATTGTGGAAAATATGAAGAATTCAAACCGATTTCCCAATACTCCATCTTTTTATCAAGTAAATCTAATAATAGCACAGACAATGTATGGCTTAAAGGCTTTTCTGCTGTAATTATGGCTTACCTGAAATCCTAAAAAAAACACATAGTTCTTGTTGCCAGAAAAGAACAAAGATTGAAAAGGAAGACAAAACATTCCAGTAAAACTTTCTAATCTAGAAACAAAGTTTTTGCCTGGAAGGGTTTTTACTATATAAATATTTTTAGCAACAACTGATGCTAGACACAAATTAAAATAGTAGGGGAACTTAGTGTCGAACGTAATGCCCTAAATTTTGAACAGAGCTGAGAAAGGAAAACTGCACTTGATTGAGAACCTGACTTCCCTACGTTTGTTGACACTACAGGAGGATCTGTGCACATACAAAGTCGCACAAACGGGCTTTTCAAGCTCGCCTGTTTTGGTCTCACACGTACGTCTCGCTCCGACGGCAAACAAACAACCATCCTGATTTATACACAATAAAAAAGAACGTTTGAACGAGCAAATAGCACGACGTGTCGGCATTGAGCGTACGTGACATCACGCGGGGTCGGCGCGGCTCAAGAGCTCGGCAGACGCACGTAAAAAAGCGGGGGGGCGTTACGGGAACGTCTCGCCAAAGAATGCCGCGGCTTTGTTCGCGCGGAGTTGCGCGGCCCGAGAACAACAATAGAGGCCGGGGTGTACGGCTTTGTCCGGGCCGTTCGGAGCCCAGCGCACTACGCGCGAGAGAGAGAGACAGAGTGAGAGTTTACGGTGAAAGAGGTCTCCTCGGACGGATTAGGGATGAGCGGCAGAAGGTTATCGGGGGGCAGATCCCCAGTGGGGGGCGGGGGCGACGGCAACGCTTCCCGGTCACATGCTGAGAGACAAAAGCCCATTAGTTTCCATTGGAGACGCGATCAGAGAGACGGAATCTCTGCCCCTGGAGAGATCGGGGGTGGTGCTCATCCAGTCAGTCGCCAGGCCTTCAGAGTTAGTTTTCATCTCACGGTAAAATCTCGGCAATCCACAGAAGATTACTGATGAGCTCAGCCTGGCATTGTGCCACATGAGGATTAAGGGGGGAAAACTTTCACATTCATTATTACTCCGACTCCAGACCTGCAGTTCACTTGTGCTAAGTAAACTCTAACAGAGTTTATATGAGTCCAACAGGGATTAAATGTACTCTAGCAAAAGTAAAAGTAACTCCATTGGTTGAATATTATGACACTATAGCGCAGCATTTTTTTAAAACTGTGTGAGGGCCAGCTTTCCAACTTACAAATGGACCTCCTGGGACTGTGTCCACATCAACCCCGAGTCCAATAATCATTTCAAATACTTAAACACTTAAAGCATACTTAAAGCACCAGACCAATTCCTGAAGATTATGGTTGTGCCAAAATAAAGAATATAATTACAGATTACAGATTTTAAAAATCAGACCCCATCCAATCCATCAACATTTCTTTCTCAGATGAAAGATGAAGCCAAACTTTCCAGTGAAAGATTTTTTTTCCCCATTTTTCCTGAATTTGGGTGTTCACCAGCGAACCTGGACATACAGCACTTCTACAAAGATCTTTTTTTAAACAAAGAAACAAAAGTCAGGGAATCATGAAATTCACATTTTAAAAGGCACCTGTGATGTTGACTTATGATCTTTTTTTAGCCTGGCCTCAGACACCCCTCAGTACTAGCACACCAGTTAGCCCATTTGAGACACTGCTGTCCTGGATATGAACTGCACTGTTTTGCTTGCCGCTGACAGGCTGGAAACAAGGCTGTAATTGACTGACTCCTGATGTTTTGTTTAGCAGTGTGCTATATGCATGCCTGACTGGTTCTGGTTGTGAGTAATCAGGATTTAGTATTACCTTCTGGGTCTGTTTTTTTTTTTTTTTTTTTTTTAAAGGACGCAAATGTAAAAGAATGTGAGCCTTGATGGCAAGCTTTTGCAAAAAGGAAAAAAAGGGGGGTGGGGGGTAGTAATCTAGCCCCAGAGCCTTTGAAGAAGAAAAACAGGCCTACATGAATGACGCGTAACAGGCGCAAGGCGTCTAACTGACGGTGCATTAATCAGACACACTTGTTACGGCAGCAACCCCAGCGAGAAACTGAAACCTTGGACCACATTTGCATCTCTGCGTAGAGGTGACAGGATGAGGGCCTGGCTTTCCTCAGGACTGGGGCCTGTATCTCCACCCCCACCCCCTGCCCTTGTTACCTTCTCACTCCTCAGCCAAATGCGGGAATCCCCTCCTGCACCCCAACCTCCCTAGTCATAGAAACTGGAGGCCAACAGCCTTACGATATAGAGTAAATTCTATGCATGCAAACACTGAGATACACATAGAGCGCACAACCCCACAACACACGCTATTTAGCCTCCTGGCAACAGGTTCGACCGTAGAAACAGCTGTCAGTCATGCTGCACCCGAGGGGGATTATACAAATAAAATTACGGTTCACGAGTGAGCAGATCGTGCCACGTCACTGCCAGGGGAGAACGCGCTGGCACGTAACAAGGACAAACCGCACCTCACGCAGATCTGAGCCAAGCGTCAGAGATGGCTGCAGCGCACGTGCTTCACCCGCTGCCACGAACGCAGAGCCGGATTTCTGTCATGTCCCTACATGTCAATCACCAGCATGGGGGTAAGCGTGCCAGGCACGTGTGAGTTAATATCTACTGGGTTGTTTTAAACCTTGGTCTCTCCCCACCTTTTGTGGTTTGGAGACCATTTTTCAGACTGCCAACACCTGGATGACTGAGCGATGATGACTGACCCTGCGGTGACTTTGTCTCCAAAAACAATCCGCTTTCTTCAAAAGCCACAGACAAAAAGCCTACTGTCAACCTGGGCACTGTACCTGATGGCACATTTCTTCTTCTCTCCGAAAGCTTTCATCCAGATGCCAGTGGGCTGCCTTTGATCCCCAACCAGGGAAACAACAGCTCTCAGCCATTCACCTACCTTCTATATTTCTATGCACAGAACGGCCTGCATTGGCACTAAGAAGATTAATACGGAGGGAATATAAGGACAACAATGCTGGTAATATTCTAGGACACCCAAATACCGCCTAAGCACTACCAGGGTTTACAAACCACTTTAACATTTTCACAGCGTATACATTTTTAGAGATGGATCAGCGACCACAGCATGAGCACGGGCCAATTACATAAAGACTGGCTGCTGTTCTCTCTCCTAAAAATAGGACATTTGCCAATGTCTCTCTCTTAAGTGTACTGTAAGTCTTTTGTGATCTGACAGACTGTATGCAGGGTTGCCAGGAATTTTCACCCCAACATTATTTCTCAAAGTCCCCCATCTACCATTGACTTAAACACTTTTTTCATCTGAGACTTGCCCTATGAATTTTCCCAAATTCTGGCAACTTTGACTGAACCCCCACATGATCTCCACCAATGAAAGCAGGTTAACCTCGCAACAGTCAGTGTCAAAGCACTTAATATTAGGAGGTGGTTCAAACAAAGGCAGTTTCTCTCCAGACTCCATGTTTTAAATGAAAACAGGCTTCAGGAATACAATACAGCAAGGCAGTGGACTACAGGAGTAGAAGCAAAATTTACTGCACCAGAAAAATGTAGGCCTATCTTCAGATTTGAGATGCTGCCATTAGCTGTGTGTATGCCCATGATTCCTCCACACTCTTTCTCCAAAGACCAAAAGTAAACAAGCTGAGGAGCAGTAAATTCAGCAATAAACCCATTAACATCCCCCACTTAGCGAAGTAACGATTCCCTTTAAATGCCTGAATAAATCTGGACAGGTTCTAGGTGGGATTACGACAATGAGCTTAAATCCAATTTGGAGATAACCGATCCGTGACACAAGCCGGGTCACACTGTGCCTCGGACGTAAACAGATTGTAACACTGCACCATGTATCTTTGATCAGGCGATAAGCGACCATCAGACTGTCAGAGGAAGTCTTTTTACGTGCTTGTCAGCATCGTAAAACCGGCCAGCTCAGGCCCACTATAGAGACTGCATTAGTTTAAAAAGGCTTTTGGTCAGTCCGAGTAGGTGCCTCTGTGACGTACACCAGGGATCCTGGCAGCGTCTGCTGGGGGATTTGGTTTCCTTTCGATCAATGACCCATTTAGGCCTTGGAAACAAGGTGTGTGGACCTGTTAGCTAATCAAGGTCACATAAGAGCTGAAATACGCATAAAACCCAACAAACACTGCATTCCTCCAGCACGTGAGTTTGAATTCTCTGATGTATATGTTTAATTAAACCATCAGCTTCGCCTCCAGAGGGAGCTTCACATATGGCATCTCGGTAAGCCATGACTGGGGAACAGCAAGCGTCTCTTATTTAATTAAATCTCGTAACATTGTTAGGGGGGAACTGTCACAGTTTTTGGGAAGAAGTACCAATTTCTAGGGTTTACAAAATAGATCATCATGATGTCATGTGATGAGGTGAGCTCAGGGCACCTTCAAAAGGCAAGGCAACACAAAAGGTTTTCACAGAGAGCATCATGGGAGATTAAGTCCAGAGCTTGAGATTTTCAAAGTGTATGACCAGCTTGGGACTCCATCTACAGTACCATCAGCCCCTTTGTGAAATAATTCTGTAGAGCTTTGCCTTTTGAATGCCCCCTGGCTGAATGGCAAGTGTGCTGTAAATAAAAAACCACAAAAAGAACCCAATTATAGTCTGCTCATAAAACTGCTCATAAAAAGAAACAACTTGCACACTGTCAGTCATCAAACTTGTTCTTTGTGATTTTCTATCTTCATTTACACCAGACCCGACAACCAACTTTAAACAGTGATGTGAATTTACAAATTTGTAATATATTAGGCCTGACTTTGAATTACAAGTTGTGACGGAATTACAGTAGACTGATCTCAGATCAGCAGTGTTCTCCCGCATTTCGGCTCCTCTTGCTCTCAACAAGCTGTTTGATTATTTATGAATCACTAATGGATCACTGACCTGGGCTCCACAGTCAACCCTGATAACCACTTAAGAACTAATGTACAATTACCTAATGATGCAGTGACTAATTATCAGATATGATTATGGCAGCCTTATTGACTGCCCTCTTTTAGCCTACTTTAAGATAAAAGATGGCACTGCCCTTGTAGCAACGGGCAGCAGTTTTCCTACTTAAGAAAAGTACTGTTGTATCCCAGGAAATACACTACACAATAGACTACACAATAAAATAATACAGGAACACAACAGTACAACACCATATTCAAGTCTGCTAGTCATGCTATTGAGGGTTATGTAAATACACTGCATAATTTCCACTGAGACACTAAAGGTTTCTTAGCCTTGACTCCTGCAATACTTTCAGCATCAAGGTTATTTTTTTGTTTTAATTTGGCAGAAGGACTTGAGCCATCAGCAAGTGTGTCATAACCTTTTAAGAGTCATTTGGTTCTGAAGAAAACTCCTCAATGCAAATGTGGCCTATATGTCAACAGCATAACTTGGTAAAAAGTATTTCTGTATGTTCCCCTTGTAAAAGGGGAAAAAGACAATAAGAATAAATGAAATGGGTTGAAAGCCCCTAAAAAGGACCAACACACTGCAAAGTCTTAAAGGACAGCATTCATTCAAAAGAAACTTCCGGACAGCCAGAGAGTTAAAAGGGCACCGCGCACTAGGAAAAACACACAGTTGGACACTGAGGAACATCTTCGACATGGCAGATTTACAAATATATAGTGTGTTAAATCAGATACTTCCCTTTTATTTTACTTTCTGACAGAAGCCACCCAAAGTACCCTTGAAATTTAACTATATATTGTCTTCACGGTGATAAATAACTTTTTGACATTCTGTTTCAGTACAGTTCTCAACGTATCGCATATCAAATCTCCTCCATGGATGATGGATGTGGAACAGAAACAGAGAAGTAATCAGGGTGTTGAAATGTTTTCAGGGCCAGAAGTATGCAGGCACGTAAAATGCTGTCATTAACAGTCTACTGTACAGCAAGCACTGACGAGAGAGCAATTACAGGTGGGACAAAAACAATAACACAAGGGCTTTGAAGTGTGGCCCTGTCTCGATGGGGCTTCCAGCCACTGGTCACGTCTCATTACGGAGAGGTTACGGAGTCAAAGAGGCCCCCTCCAGAGGCGGGAGTTCGGGTTTCGGCTCCTCAGAGCTGCCCGTGTGGTTTTCCTCTTCAGCTGCTCCCTCTGGGAAATAACCGAGCACAGAGGAAGGCCGACCACAGGGAAATAACATAAACCAGGACCACCCCCTCCCCCCCCCCACCCCGCCCCCTCCCACACACACACACCACCCTCCCCTGGACTCCCCTTGGTTCTTCCCATCAGTGATTGCCATTTGAGGCACTTCTCTGAAAAATGATCAGTAGTTTACTGTAATCATCCACAGTTACTTACAATAACCATTCTGGAATGTGAACTCCTCCTGAAAAGCTCATAAAAATGAACCCCATGAAAAGTGCTTTGTAAGCCATGACCCTATACATGTCTTTAAAAGGCAAGTTTAAAAAAGCAACTGAACATTTTCAATGGGTTCAATTTCTCCTTTTCAATGCAGGAATGTGTTCAAGGCCAAACGTTTCACTGGCTGTTTATTTATGACCCCTATTGACCATAGGTAGTTTCAGGTCCAGTCCCTCTCGGTTACTTTGTAAAAACAAAGAGCATGATGGACTCACTCATGAGCTATTTTAAATTACACCTCATCATGTGGGATATGTTCTACCATCTTAAATCCACTGAGTATAAGATCTAACTAACAGAACTCCCTCTGAAATTAGAATATAATTAATTTCAGTAGTGCTGCTGTAATCACCTTAGAGTGATGCTCTCTTTAAGCTGTACGAATTGGCGCTTGAAAACACTGTTGTGTCAAGAGAACCGGGAACATTTGTATGGGATCTACGGTCTCCACTTCATCACATTATTACACCCAGAACTGAAATGTTCACCAACGAATGGGAGGCTTCTCCATCTACGTATTTAGGAAGAAATTGAACTCGTACCGCCGTTTAAAACGAGCCACCAGGCAGCAGCGGCTGCTCTCACGTGCTGTATTTCTGACCTGCGCATGACGACAGTAGCCAAGAGCGGGAGAACCGCGCTGGGAGGGGTTCCCCGCCTTCAGCGCGATAGTTGTGAGATACATTTTACACTGGAAAAATGCATTGTGCCATTTGTACCACAGCAACATCTTGCGTCAATGCCGCTCAGTAATGCTGTAGGGTTACAGACACATAGCAGATCATCAGCTTGTGTCTGCAGCGTAATTATGAGCGCGCGCTGCCCTCCCACAATAAAACCCTGTTTTACAAGCACACGGCACACCAGGACAAAAAACAGAAGGCATTGCCACACAATAGATGATGAAGGGCCAAGTCCAAATGACGCAATGAACTGATGTCATTTTTATTTGCTTGTATTTTAAGAACGAAACAGAAAGTCAACACAACGCAGTATATTCCAGGAACTGTACAGTTTTAGAGTTATTAAACAATACAAGGTGTGTGTGTGTGTGTGTGTATGCATGCATGTATGTATATATATATGTATGTACAGTATGTCTGTTTTGGGAGAGGAGCAGGAGGTGTGAGTGTACCTATATAAACCTGTTTCTCCTAAAAGGCAGGTGTTCTGCTGTGATATCACTGGCCTAACAGACATGGAGTGGTTCACAGGCTGTCTGAAGTGCAAAGCCCAGTCCAGCACCACATGGTAACTGGGTCAGTCCCTTAGAGATCTGCTAGCAGTGCAATTTGTTTATGAACCCCGTTTGCCCTCACTAAGGTGGTTATTAAGACAATCTGTCTGCAGATGGGGGTCCCTATGCATTACCAATCCTTCACTGGGCCTCTGCATACTGCCCCCACCCCCACTTCTTTCTCACATTTACCAGAGTTTCAGAGCTAGCTAATTCTTTGATTAAACCCCAGTGTCAACATTAACCCCTTATACATATGACATGTTTATAAATATTAAAACCAAGGTAGAATAAAATCATTTTTTGATAGTATACTTTGAAACAGCATGCATTAAAAATATGTATGGAAAGCAATAAAGGCTTTGAAGATTAAATGTGTGCAGCAAATGTGGGGCTTGTAAATATGTCTCACTTTTATTCAAAGCATTTTTTTTTTTTTTTACTTTCCTTTAACCTTGTCTGCTTGTTCCAACCGTCTTATCCTTTCCACACAGTATTGTCTCAGTTACTCTCTTATGATAATTATTATTTACCCCACAGACGTCTTACTCTACACAACCTCGGCACAACTGAACACTATACTTTCAGTCTGGAGGTTATGTCCAAACAAGACGCTAGTCATGCATATCAAAGCACCGCATCTGCCGCCAGTTCACATGCCTGCCAGTCGCAGATACCGCCTGATACTAGTCAGCCATAAACGCATAACTTCTTTTTTAATGCTTGGATATAATCCAACTCACATTGCAAATGCACATGCAGAATTATATATATATATATATATAAAATAGAGTAAATACATTTACCTGGATTCAATCAATGTTTGGTATCGACCCGAGATTCACAAACAAAAGCAAGTTGAATTTTTTCTATCACAAACATCGTTTGACAAGTTCATTTTGATGAATGAGCCAAACTGCGGCGGATAAATCACTTGTTTTTAATTATTAATCAAAGATAAGGGCCCTGTCATCATTTACCTTATCAACAAGTCAATCGGGGGCATACAGTGACATCATACAGTGACAGTGCACTTCCTCTTGGCTCCCAAGGCCTGAATCTCAGGGCTTCCAGACCCACAGAGTCTCAGTCAGGGCGTCCTGAAAGACGACACCGTGTTTACAGCGTGGCCTGAAGCAGACTGCTGGAGGTACAGATGGCCCGAGCGTTGGGTGTCCCGGGGGTTAGCGAGCTCAGGTGCAGTTTCACTTACAGGGTTAACTGGAGGTAATCTGGTTAACCATAACAGAGAATCCATAAAGCAGCTTCTCCCCAGACTCACCGCAGACATGGTGAATTTCTAATGAAACCCAGTAAGAAAAATCTATATTCAAGATGTTCTTTTGGCATATCTGGCTGGCAAACTCAGATATGCCAAAAAACTCTTTCCAATTTTAATGGATAAATTAGCATAATTTCTTTGTGAATTATGGCTGAGGCTATTTGCCACTCTTTTTGTACAATTGCCCTGTTGGCTCCTCACAGGCAACCTTGGACATGATCGGTTCCTTGAATGTGGTTTGAGCCACACTCTATTTCTTTGGGTGCCACCCACTTTTACCAAGCCCTGCCCACACAGGAAGTGGAGCCACTGAGAACAAGGTCTGCCAGTATTTACTGCAGACGATATTGATTATGTTCTGTTATTCTACTCCATCACCAGGGTGGTATGGTGTCTCCTTTTAATGTACCTCTAATCTTCCCCTATGGCGTTTCCCTTTCAAAATAAACAGAGTGGGACGCTTCCAAAACATTTTGCAATAAAAGCTTTTCAACTTCAAACCTGCTCGCTTCCAAAAGCTAATCTCTTGAGACAGAAGGAGAGAGATACAGACAGAAAAAAAAACAAGTTTAAAAATGAAACATTGCTTGCTCTTCGTCATGTTTGATTAAAAGCCCAGGTTCTCAGCATTTGCCATCTGAGACTGATCCCAGTTTCACCGTAGGTGTCAAGTTTGGGAAATCTCTTCCCACCTCTTGGTCCCACCAGTTCTGCTTTCACAAATTAAATCATGGGCGGCAAGCAGTGAATGCTATGTACATGGGACCAGCTATGACAGAAGATCATCTGGCTAATGGAAAATATTACACAAGAAGCACTTATTAGCCAAATTCATGCTTTTGGTAGTTCTAAGCAAGTGTTTATTGTTAAGGACTACATTTTTGCCAGAGAAATTACATATCTCATTTTTTTATTTTGAGTCAGTATTTTTTTGAATCAATAAAACCCTGCCCATATCAAGTTATATATCCACAGCAGAATGCATACAAAAGAAACACAGCTATATATATATTATATGTAGTGTAACCAAACAAAATTCCAAAAACAAAATATATAGATAGCCTTAGCACCTGCTCCAGCCAGCATCTTAAAATAGAATGTTTTCTTTACTAATATTAGTTAAGATACCTTTCCAGGCCTCGCCCTATCTCAACACAGAATAATATTTACATACACAAATGGAAGCCACCAAAAACTTACTTAAACTTCCTCCACAGCCCATCGCTAACACAAAACACATCACAAATGAGCTCAAGGTTCAAGGTCAGTCAGGTGTCCGGTGTTAACTTTGGTTGTATAAACTAAGAGGCAGGCACTAAGGGACCAAAGGCCACTCAAAATCACTCAAGTGAAACTTTCTCAGCAATGGCCTAAGTGTCACCATGGCAACCAAGGCAGCATAAACACAGTGGGGAATTTCCTATCGACAAAATGATATATTCCTACCACAGCCCTGTCAGGTCATCAGAGACAAATGGGTTTTTAAACCAGGGGACATTCATCAGCAGGCACCTTAACTCCATAAGCTCACTGGTGTCAGGCGAGCCAGAGACAGAGAGGGGCGCGTCATTTCACCCAGAGAGTGGGCAGAGGGGTTGTGTTCTCCTCCGGAGGGTAACGGCTCATGTTTAACTTATTAACGGGCAGCAGCCACGCCCCCCCCCCCCCCCCCCCCCGCTCCCCTCCACCCCCGTACGAAGTGAGAGCACTAGACTCGGTGATCGGAATCAACGCCCATTTTCGCTGACATAATTCGAGGCTGCTCTCAATTAAACTTGCGTAACCGCCATCCGCTCGCTCCTCACCGGCGGCCAAGTTCCTCCGTGCCTGTGCCGCTGCCAAGCGCAGACCGCTCTCCGTCTGTTTCCCCGAAAACACGGGCTTTTCCCAAACGCCACGGAGGGGTAATGAAAGTGTGAAAGTGACAGGTTGTGCGGGAGGTGCTGTCTGAGGACCAGTCACAGACAGGGTGGCAAAGGATCTGTCCTGGCTGTTAAACGTCTATGTAATCACCAAAGAAGGGGCCCTTCTTGCCAACTAAAATGTATTTAGATTTATGAACAGCTCTTGAGCTGCTTCTTTTTTTTTAATTAGCAGAAAATGTTTTTTTGTATGTATGTGGTCATTAGCTGTGTTCCACTTGTTTAAAAATATGTGACTGAAGTTAAAAAAAATAGAAATTTATCATAATGTTTTAAAAAATCATAATTACTTTGTGAAATTATGCCTCTATGTTTTCACATTTAAATTGCGCAATTTCATTAAAAAGAAAAGAGCATTGTTGTTTGTTTGCTGCCTCTGAAACACTGGAGTTTGGAGGTAAACGCACATCAAATTTCTGTGGCCAAATAAAGACATCTTTCCTCTCCAGCAGAGTTAGCTTAGGAAGGTCCCAAGACGGATCGGCTGCTTGGACAAAATCCAGCCACTCCTCACAGCAGGATGTTCAGTTCCAGGGAAGAGAGATTTTTTTTTTTTTTTAGAAACGCTGAGTTTTTGGAAATAGCATTCAGAGGAAGTAAAGGTATTAGTCAGCCCTTCACAGAAACATTATTTTTGCTCATTTTATGACATCAGGACATACCGTACACAGTACGGAGCACGTGTTTTTTTGAACCTAAGAGAGCCAAACGTTTCACATGAAAGCAATTTTGATACATAAACTCGAAACATATTCACAAAAACATTATATACATATATAATTAACAATACTATATGTGTGTGTGTATGTGTGTGTCTGTCTGTGTGTGTAAAATGTGACTGTTGCGTGACTAAGAAGTGAAAATGAAAGTTCCTAACAGTAAGGGAACAGACAGCTGGATGAACTCCCCCAGTCAGTCAGCTGTTTGTCCATCGCAGACACCACAGTGAGGTGTACATTTCAGACACATTTCCCCACCGCTGGGAGGAATTTACCAAACACGGCTGTGAGGTCTGAACAAGCCAGCAGCACCGGATTAGAGAAACCATTTTACACCATAATGATGAAACTTACACAGACATGCACAAACATACACACATAGATACACACACAACATGGGTATGTACATGCATACACTGACATACAGACATGAAGAAACAGACACAAATTCAAGTACACACACGGACACAAAGACACAGAGATGCGCACAAACCTACAAACACGCACAAGCACACATACAGACACACACCTGTAATGATCTTTTCTAGCCTGGCTGTGGTTTAACAGAATGAAGCAGGGTGGGACTTCTAAAAGGACTTCTAATGATAAAGACCTAAGACATTATATGGTATTGCAGTTCGCCCCCTGATCAGAGCCTTGACCAGGACAAGCTCAGCAGGGAGAAAATCCACGCTTGGTCACTATACATTTGGGTACTTTCCACCAAGGAGAAGTCTGACTGCACTGTACAAAAAAGACTGTCTAGCTGATGCTATTACTCAAAACAACCCACCAAGCTCACACTTTCATATTTACATAAATCGGAACTGGAACATTCCAGAACAGTCCCTCTGGCTCCGGCTACATCCCAATCTGCAGGTCTACTCCCTGAAGCACTATTCAATGCTACCATCCCAAACACACCGACCGGAAAATTTCACAATGCCTGAGCATTACTGACAGCATAGGGAGAAAGACAAGGTGACCTGAAATTCACCCTACAATGAACAAGAAGGCACAGACTCTCCGCTTTCCTGTAAATGATTTAATATGAATGAAAAACGAGGCTTCCCAGAACAGTCCCCCAAGCTTCCAAACACAAATATGCGCCGAGCCGCATTAAAGAAACCAAATATCAGAAGCCTCTCGAAAACCCAGCCAGGCCTTCAGACTTCAGACCGTGACTGAGCCTCGCTGTGTGCCTTCACGTCTTTGGAAGGACTGAGGGCAGGTGGATGTGGTCGCGGTGAAACTGGAAGGGAGAGACGGGCCCTGACAATAGCCAGGATTCCACTAACTCGCATCGGGTCTAATGCCTCCAAATATGGCTCTTTGGCATCTGTGTCAGTCTAGCCTGACCTGCTACACTCCTGCCCAGCTGGATCACCTCCATGTATAATAAAAACAGATTAAAGAGAGGGGGGGGACAGGTTGCAGAGTATTGTGAATAAGTGCTGCAGTCCACTGCAAGTGTCCATTCTTTTACATTTTCATGCCAACTTCATGCAAACTATCCCCACCTGATAATGTCTGATTGAGCAGATTGTTGGTAATACTTAGTATAGCATTAATAACACCCCAATACATACATGAAATACGCTACATATACAGTATGCATAGAACTATATAGGACCATATGCATTTTGCAATATTGTGAGGAGTCATTCTGCTGACCCAGGCCTCTGATAACAATACATTTACTAGTGTTTATTAATACTGACATTCCACAAACAATGTATTTTTAATAATGCATAATGTTGTTATTTGTGACATATTATGTATGCATACAATACACTGTGCTATAAATTGTTCAATATTTTCAAGCCGACACCCAGTGAAAAGTAATGCAAACATGATCTCCCATCTGTGATGCCCCATGCATAACACTTTGAGCCATGCTAGGACTTACGAGGACCAGCGTACTGTGGGATGTGCCTCCAACAATCGAGTTTTACTCAGTAATAAGTACCCTCATTAACCACACTCAGCACCACATAAAACCTGGACTGGCTCAAACCTCTACGGACTGGCAATGCCGTTCTGATCCTGACCCAGGACTCAAGACGCTTCAAGGAAAACAAGCTTCCAGGCAGCCAAAACCGGGCAGCAAGACGAGTCCCCTCAGCATCACGCGTCGTCTGGCTGCCATAATCAACAGATGGGACCATTTACAGTGTGGGCATCCCGCAGTCGTGTGTAATTTCACTTTCTCATTCCAAGGGCTGGCGTGTGTTGGATGGGAAAACCTCACAGCAAATCACTGCTGAGGGAGTGGGGCGCTGTAGCAGTTCCAGGTCTTGGGGGAATCTTACAGTACTCCTGCACTGAGGCAATTCCACACCAATTTCTGTGAAAAGCCCTACCTACAGAAGACAAAGGCTTCATAAGAACCGCTCCATAAGTATCGCATGAACATTTAAGGGAATGTTAAGCCAAGGGTGTGTAGCACAGGGGAGGAATCTCAAACTCTGGTCCAGGGGGAATGCAGTGTCTGCAGATTTTTGTGGTTTCCTTCCAATCAGCAGCTAGTTTAGGCCTTGGTCTCCAGCCAATCAATGACTTCAGTTAAGCACTAAAATAAACTGCTGAGACGTACTGAAAAATCAGCAGCCACTATGTCCCTCCCTGATACGATGCTACTCTACCTCATCATCCATGTTCTCAGGTGAGGTGCCATAGTAACTGTGCTGGAGGACTGTCACAGGCACATCACAGTGGCCTGAGTAAGGTCACAGAAAAACTGTCCGAATATAAAAACCTAGAGATTGAAACTGGAATGTGGTGAATGAACGCAGAAACAGTTCCCAGTTATCATCTGAGCATTCTGACCTATCAAAAAAAGATTGAAGAAATACACAGGAAAGACCCCAGGCTCACTCAAAATTCAACACTCACTGAGCTACAAAAGATCACCCTTCTTGGAACAACACACACTCTGAGGAGGGTTGTATAAACCAAATATCTTGACCTTGTAGTGCCTTGGGACCAAGATCCTACTGGAGCTTACCAAGCAAAATATTTTAGCGAGCACTTAGGCTACTAATAATAACAATAATAATTATTCAATCAGTGCTTCTCTTGAAGGAAGTGCTTTACAGACTTTTTAACTGTTTTTATCCCCAATCCTAATACAACTCATAGGACCATGTTTGTCACTATAGCCTAAAACATTGTACTTGTTGATAGAAATGGCAGCTGGTACTACTTGCCTGACTTCAAGAGACATTTTTTTAAATGTGAAAAACACTACATAACTACTAAGTTGACTGTTGTTAGGTTATTGTCTTTTGAACAAAAAATCTAACACAATTTTTCATAAAGGCATACATAGAAGCAAATGTAGCCTACTTCGCCAAAAACAGACTAACTTTCATCAACACACATTCCTGGATTATGGTCCCTGCCATAGCATCAAAGTAGATGGGAGATGCCAGGATTTGCTTCCCAAAATTCTAAGCTCACTTCAGAAAAAAAAAAAAAAAACGAAACCATAGTTCATTGTCAGATGTCTAATTAGAGCCTAGTTTCTGAAATGTATACGGTGAAGATCTGGAACTTGATTAGCTGTGCCATCCTTCTCAGTTCTTTCAGTGCATCTCAAAATTTTAAATGTAAAATCAACACCCTTGGAATCATTTTAACTCTGATAGAGTACTGTTAAACTGTTTTTATTTCTATTTTTCATGCTAAAACAAAGGAAAAGGGGGCAATACTACTTAAATACTATTTTATTTGAACAAATTTTTGAAAATGGCAGTGATGTTTTTGGTCAACTGACCTTCAGGCTGCTTATTTTAAATGTAGAAATGGAAGAAGATAAGGCTTGCTTGCATATCTCATCTGAGCACAGTTCTGCCAAACAGAAACAGATCACATAGATGTTAATAAGGAAATGTGCACAGTGATGTATTTAGTTTCATTTTAATCATCACGCACAGACAAGGTTATTGTGCACTTTCAATGAAGTTTGGTCCTTGAAGGTCAACTTCCCTTCACACAGGAAGACTCCAGAGAACAGGGAATACTATGAGCCATTGTCTCCTGGATCCTAGTGCATGTGTGTTACAGTTTTATCAAATGCGCCTGATACATGAAATGCCAAGGTCTGCTCTTCTATCAGTGGGAAAGTGTTCTCTTTGGTACTTTCCACCAGAAAATCTAATCAACTCATCTGTGCTTAATAGACAAAGCATTACAGTTTAAGTTTATTGTTTGTTGTGTAACCACCCCTCTGAACTATCCATTTTTTTTGTTTTCTTTATTCTTCTGCAATCATACTTAGTGCAAAGAAAAGTGACCAATTTTAGTTGTCATATGGGAAATTCCATGTCAACTCGCTTCAGAAAACCATACACCTGACTCAGCTAATCTACTATGATGCTACATTGTGCGGTTGGATTAATGACTTAGAAACACGATTCGGGCGATAGTTTATTTTCCTCCCTTCTCATTGGCCATTTACGGGAAGCTTGTGCCAGGTCTCAGCCCCACAGTGGGAAACACTGTTATAGTTCCTGGTCTATTGTGGCAGCCTCGCATGGACAACTTTTCATTTCAAAGGAACCTCGGGTGGTTCTTTGAGAAAATAAAACCCTGGGAAAGTGTTTTACAGGATGTGCTGTGCTGACTTCATCGACAGGCCTTGTGTAAGCTGTTGAAAAGGTGTGTTCAACAATTAATCCTCTGTGTTGTTAATTTCTTTTTAGAAGTATCACTGGATTTCAAGCTAATCCATATTCCTTTCAAAATGAAAATACACTTAAACTGTAACATGACAAAAATGGACTGTTTCAGTGGAACAGAATTCTGTGCGAAAGTGGATGTAATACTTTATATTTAGGCTCCTACATAGAAGCTATGCAATGCTTTCATACTGTAACACGCAAGGCCTTCACAAGCTCTATATAGGTGTTCATATACACTTAAGCCAACATTCTATGTCACCATACATGTCAAATACGGCATTAACTGTGTCATATCCACTGTTTCTGTTCAGAGGGAAAGGAAAGTGAGGCTGTGATGGAAGTTCCCCCTTTCCCATTTCACAAAGGAGCTGAAGGTTGTTCAGGCTCACTTAAATTGCCCTAAGGGGGAGATGGTTGGGGGGAGTGGGTGGTTTTCTTTGAGATGCACTCTCGATAAGGTAATGTTCCGGAAAGCCCGGATCTGTGTCCCCGCGTTTCAGTTTACTTCCTGCAAGGTGCTTTCAGGAAAATTCCCCTGTTTCACAAGACTGCACATTGACCCTGTTAGGATCACACCCGGTTAAGTGGACTCCCTGGCCGTGTGTATAAACCTCAGAGGAGAAACCCAATCCTTTTCTGGGTTTGCTTCCCTGTTGTATACAAGCATGCAAGTCAGAGCAGAGCTCTAAAATCAAGGCATATTCTTCTCAGAAATAAATCTGTATGCTGTTCTGTAAGGGAACCTTAAATTTCAGTTTCAGCCAAACCACATAATTAGCAATTTGGCTAATACAGGCACATTTACGGTATTATTAATTAATGTGCACTATCCCAGTAATAATAAAAAAACAAAATAAAATGTCATTACATCAAAGATCTATACAAAACACTTAGCGATTTAGTAAAAATAAAACATTTCAGAACGACAACGATTATAATATTACCAAGGATGTGTAGATTAGGCCTAACTTCATTTTATCTGAAAGTCTTAATATACGGACTAAAAAAAACTGCTAGCTGCAGAGCAGTACCTGTAAGACAGCGAGGTGCGAGCACGCGAGACATCTGTGAGTCATCTGCGTTTTACGGCGTTGTGAGGCCCCAGTTGACCCCGCCGGGCGTCTCCCTCAGTGAACGTGGCTGAACTGCGCTCACGGCTGTCTGGAGACGGCGTTTTTGCCACCCGGCAGTCTGATGGAAGGCCTGGGGAGGCGGAGGGGAAGGAGACGGGGGCAGGGGGAGGGGGGGAACCCTGCAGGGCTCAGCACGCTCGCCTCCAGTGCTCCCATTCGTATTTTAACTCCCCCTTCGGTGCCAGTACTTGTACTGCGGAAACTGGACAGACAGCAGGGATCCATCCTGGACCAGGATTTACAGCAGACTTAAAATGTCTTCATCTGCTGCCTGTGCCTGCTTTACTCCAAGAAGCATCAGTTGCTAACCTAAGTTATCATTTAAAAAGGGTACCCAAATCTGTTTTGTTTCTGAAAAAGTTGTCAGCATGAGACAAAGTTAAAATCTTTTTTTGAGCATAGCAAGTACTGTATACACCAGGACAAAAGCCCTGATTAACTGTAATTGTCTAACAACCATTTCACTTGGTTTCTCATAGAACCACCGAAGAGTTGCACACTGGGGGGCGTCCCAGTTGCTCTGTACCTCCCCACAGCAGTGGGAACACCCAGAAGCTTCTCATGCTGGTGTGAGGGGGCACAAGGTTCGTTTTAAGCTCCAGGATTCATTCAGGAGAAACTGTCTGAACACATATGGTGTCTAACATCCCCAAGGCGTTTGAAGGATAAACAACTGAACTTGCGTTTAGTCTATAGCTGATCACAAAATACCACCAAACCTGCCAGGTCAACAAACAGCCACCGTAGCAGGTTTTCAAGGGAAAAATACAGAATTGAGGACAATGGAGGTCCTACAGAGAGGTAGTGAAGTGTTTTTCATCGTCACACTAGCTAGAATAATTCTTCTCTCAACTAGATAGTCTTTGTTTTGCATAGTGATGTTTACACACAAGATGTCACACAGCGCTTCTCAGCTGACCTTTTGACTACAATGATTCTCAAGCTCTTGGCTAAGAAAAACACAACTCAAGCAGGGTACACACTTGAATAATAGGGGACAGGTGTCTAAACAGTCCACAGGCACGTAGCCTTCAGAATGTTCTACCAGAGAAGCCCTATCTCAATGCAAACCCAATGAAAGTTGTGGCTGATTTCAGAGGCAGCTGGATTGAGATGAGCACAAGCACAAAAAAACGGTGGTGAAGTCCACAGAAAATCAGCTGCATAAACCGGCGCACATTAATTCATACAGGTTGAATAAAAATTTCAAAAGATTATTTTTTCCCCACATCTTTTTTTTTAAAGAGGCCTGCGAGTTGTTGAAATCTGCCGTGGGCGGTAAGAGTAACAAGAGAAATTCTGACGGGCGCCAGGCGACTTGGCGAAGAAGTTTTGGAAAGGGGGTCGGGTGGAGGGGAAGAGGGGGGCCCTTGGCCCAGCACAGCTGGGATGAGTTCAGATCGCGAGGGCCAGGCCCGGAGACCACCGGCAGTTCCTGGGCACCTCCCTCTGTCCTCCTGACGGCTTTTCCGAAAAACAATCGGGGCCTTACGTAACCGCACGTGAAGGCAGGAGCCGACCGGCCCGGGCCAGGGAAGGGGAGG
Source organism: Anguilla anguilla (assembly GCF_013347855.1). Classification (NCBI taxonomy): domain Eukaryota; kingdom Metazoa; phylum Chordata; class Actinopteri; order Anguilliformes; family Anguillidae; genus Anguilla; species Anguilla anguilla. Next base: position 24,193,911 of record NC_049215.1, on the reverse strand, counting down.
GAAACCCCCTCATCGGGAGGGACTGGTAAAAACAAAAGAGACCCCTGTCTGCGCAGACCCCGGCCGCGCCCCTGTCACCGCTCGCATTGCTGGCGCATGACATCGGCGGGATCCCTGCAGCACGCCCCGCGGGGGAGCGGACGTGTGCGTGAGAGGCCATTCATCACCGTCGCCTCGCTCGTACTGTAAATCTCCACGGTGATGGAAGACCATGACGGGAGGCGAAAGAACAGCATTGTTCAGGTTTAAAGCACGAAAGGAAATTCTTTTAATGCCGATGTTGCATGACTAGCCCAGTCATTTTGAACTTCAAATGCACAAATAACTTTCAGCTAATCCTTTCGGGGCGACTGACCGGTGTCCAAATTGTCCCTCGCCACTGTTTCAGATACCTAAGAGTCTACCGGATTTGATTGGCCGGGTAAAGTCTTAGGTTTCGGTTTTGTCCAATGATGCTGAAGACAGATTGTTTGCAAAGGGTAACTTCACTTGCTCTTAAAAAAACTCCATGCACCACAATTTTGAGGCCACATCGTTTCCTGTTTCTTCAATCCATTTTTTTGAAGAACAGTAAGATTCTTTGAATCCAAAACAACTTTCAGTCTGTTTTGATTGAATTGTACATGCCCTTATACTGGTTGTGTGTTTGAATGAAACTAGGTGAATACATCCTCCCTGTTTTCAGCTGGTTGCCAGGGGAAAAAGAGTAAACTTGATCTTTATCACCATGCAAGTGAACATCAGATCATGTCTGGTGGCCACTGTGCTAAGATGTGCTGTACTAAGGGGAGAACATCCAGGTTTGTCCCAGCTCCTCTTCGCTAGACTTAAGTTGACTGACCAAGGAGATAAGTGCTGAACAGCACAGCCACATCTACCACAGTGCAGGGGCATCTACTGACATGCAGCCACCTCTACCACAGTGCAGGGACATCTACAGACATGAAGCCACATCTCCCACAGTGCAGGGACATCTACTGACATGCAGCCACATCTACCACAGTGCAGGGACATCTACAGACATGAAGCCACATCTCCCACAGTGCAGGGACATCTACTGACATGCAGCCACATCTACCACAGTGCAGGGACATCTACTGACATGCAGCCACCTCTACCACAGTGCAGGGACATCTACTGACATGCAGCCACATCTCCCACAGTCCAGGAACATCTACTGAAATGCAGGGACATCTCCCACAGTACAGGGACATCTACTGAAATACAGGGACATCTACCACAGTCCAGGGACATCTACTGAAATGCAGAGACATCTACCACAGTCCAGGGACATTTATGTTGGTAATGAGAGATCCCCATTGTGCTAGCAATGTTTTGGGAAGGCCTAGGTCAAATTCATTCAACATGCTGCACAATGACACCGTGCTTCAAATTTTATGCTAACAGCATTTTTTCTTTGTGACTGGTTGTAAGAATTTAAATATACACTCAGAACTATTCATATATAGGACACACATGCATATCTGCATGTGTGTGTGTGTAATATAGGCTATATATATTATAAGGGCTTAGGCTAGCACCTGCCACTACAGAGCCCAGTCTGGACTCATCCTTTTTTATTTCTTTTTAAAGACATGGTGAGCAGGGCTGCAGTTACCCAGTCAGCTCCATCGCACAGCACATTACTCAGAAGTGCCTGGTGGGGAGCTTTGATGTGTCTGCAGCGAAAATCAAAGTGCATTAAACATTAAAAGTGCTGTCAACACTCAGAAGTAGTTCAACTGTGAGGGAAAAAGTAGGACAGAGAGGCTGCTGAGAAGCAGGAAGACATCAGCTCGTCCATAATAGATTTTTTTAATTATCTATTTATTGCAACAATTTTAAATTCAGCACAGATTTTTATTATTAGAAATTTATATATACCCGTAATTACATGTACGTTAAAAAAAGAATGCTCTCTTTGATATCAGATCACTATGTCTCCAGGCAAGCTCCTTGGGCTGGGTTACATGATATTTTAAATGGCAGGGAAATGTTTGGATGCCCCAAGTGTCAGTGAACAGGTGCGTTTCCTGTGACCTGTGGCAGTTTCACCTGAGCTCACCTGAGGCGAGCTACCACCTACGGTCAGCGTTTCCGTGGAAAACTTCTCTGGGCCGACCCCATGAGCGAGAGCACGTTGGCCCGGTGCCAAGGCACGCCAAGCAGAAACAGACGCGCTTATCTTGCGCTCTTATTATGACACTGGGGGTCTGCCTGCAGTCAATCGAAAGAAAGCTCATTTTACAAGCTACAGGATACCAGGACTTTTTTTTTTAACTTAACTATCCATATAAATACGGTGAGCGAGGACGTGATTCCTAAAACATGAGGTAAGGGGCTTATGCATTTCATAGCCAGTTCATAGTGACTTTGACTGAGCACATGCCATTAAAGATGAAAGATTTTAGTGATATTATAGATTGGGAATGAATCATAGCCGTTAAAGACCAATAAAAATAGACCGTGTCAGAATCGCTTCATGGGTTTTTTCCCAGCTGGATGAAAAAGAATGCAGAGATCAGGTGCCAAAAGTGCTCTTAAGACTGTGGTGACCATATTGGAATGACTGTGTGTTAATGTCCATTCCTGAACTTGCCCATTCCTGACCTGATTAACAAAGACTATAGCTGGCATAACTCTGAGCTGTTCCAGCTCTGCCTTGATGTAGCTTTCCATGCTGTGATGCAAAGACAAGTTGCGCAGACTTTCTACTGCCCCAAGTTACTACTACCAACTACTACCAATTTCTCAAGAGAGGAATCAGCAGACGTCAGTGCGACACGCCTGTGACAGCGGTCCCAGCAATCCTGGCATGGCTTATTCCCTCAAGTAGGGGTGACACGTGGGCTATCATCAGCTAACTCCCTATCACAATGCAAGTGTCACACAGATCTAACTTTAATATGAACTCTAGCTGGCAAATCAGTCATTTACATTTCACATCACAGCAGGTGAATAAATAATGTAATAGGCTATAGCTTATATATATATAAATATGTATACATTTATGAAGCAATCAAGAAGGTCCTGAAAAAGTAAAAAATAGTTCATTTCTCACTTGAAAATGACTACAGAACACAGAGTAAAGGTTTTTTGAACATTATCAATTGTTTAGAGCATCCTCTCTTTTCTGAAAAAGGCGTGCAGTATGAGTGCTTCCCCCCGTCCAGGTGTCGCGCGGGGGGTCCCGGGGCACAGAGGCAGGGGGGCCACAGAGGCAGGGGGGCCACAGGGAGAGACGGCAGATGCGGAGCCAGCTCTTTATCTCGGTGAAATCAGAGACCCGAACGTGTAAAAGTGAAAGTGAGCGCGTGCACAAGGTGCCCGCTCAGCTCTATTGTGAGAAATAATAGAGGCGGAATACAACAATCCGCCCGGCGACAGCAGCCCAAACCGCACCTGAGAATGCACCTTACCGTTGTGTACACAGGTGCTCTCTGTCTAGCTAGACACCACAAGACTTTGTCTGCTGCCTCCTGATCCTCCTGGTCTTCTCCTGTTAACATTATTGGCCATCAGATGGACCCTTCTGAGTGTGTACTGAACACTGCACCTGGAAGTCTTAAGCTTCTTTGCAATTTCTTGAGGGTAATAAGCTTGTCGCAATGTTTACTTGGTCCAGCACATATAAGTCTAACGCCTTCTTCTTTGCTATATTTCTTGCAGCTTTAGTGGCTATTTTGCTTACAGGCCAATGGCATTAGGCTACCTGTGGTTTTAACAAGATTTCAGTCAATTTAACTACACTCCACCTCCCTCCCACCCCCAATTTGCAAAATGATAGGATAGACTTCCAATAATTTGTTTAATTGTAGCCTAATTAAAGCCAAAGGAGGCTATTTTGAGGAAAGTCCTGTCTAAGATTATTTTTAAGTAATAGCCTACTCATCGTTTTATGTTATTGTAGGTAGAAATCGAAAAAAAGTTTATACTTTGGTTGTTATTCAATAAATAGGTATATAATAACTGAATTCTTCTCTACTAAAGGTTTTGTAAAAAAAAAAAAAAAAAAAAAAAAACTGCTGGTGGCCTAATAATTTTGGCCTACACTGTAAATGCCTACGTTTAAGCAACATTAAGGAAAATGGGTTGCAAGAATGATTCAAATGTTAAATATTTGCCTCTATTTAAAGCTCAGGAACTAGCACTGGAAGATGGCCATTGGTTTTCAAAACATCAATCCTTTTTTTCAAAGACCCACTGTCCCTAAATAAGGGAACATTACAACAGTAAGAGAAGGCCGCTCTGTTTACACTCTACCGATCATGTCAGGAGATGGATCCTTTGACCTGATGTCATAAGAACTGCATTAGCACAGCGTATATTATTTCCTTGACCTACAGCATTCAGCATGTGTGTTTCCATGACTTATCGGTAGTTGCCATGGTAATGCCTATGAAATCCGCTAAAAATTCCCCCGCTAACATCGCCGGCCTGGTCATGAGTGCCGTCCGAAAGCACGCGCATGATTACAGGCTCGGCGCGTCACATACAAATGGCGTTTCTGTCAGGATAGCTGCCTTTCATAAACTCAACTCAAGTCCCAGGGAAAAGCAGGCATTCCAAGAGGGGAGTTTTAAAAGGGGGGGATAATGTTATTTAAAGACCTCGTGAGTAAAGACTTTGTGAGATGAGCTCGAGCACGCAGAGAAACTTTTCTCAAGTGGGCAGGACTGTGCCCCGGAGCTTTTCCCACAGGGAGCCCCATTCAAACAGGTCTTGTTTGTGAGACTGAGCCGGCCCTTGGCGTCCTGTTCTCAGGGGTAGAGCATTATGGGCGTGGGAGGAGAGGGCAGGGAGAGGGGATGAACATGGAGAGGCTGAGGCCTGATAGGCCCCCTGACCCCGAGGAAATAAATTTAAACAAAGTGCCCCGGAGTGTGACTTGTACTGCTAGAAAGGGAGGGGTGGGGTGTGCAGATTCCAGTAAATAGGAAGTTAGGTTTCATTTCGGAGATAAAGGCACACAGATTAAATCCTTAGTTAATTAAGTTCATTATAAATAAAGTTCAATTAAGCACATCTGAACTGCTGATGGTTTTTTTCAGAGAACTTAACTAGTTGCTCTTGAAATAGATTATATTTTTTACAGTAAGAGTCAAAATTATAGCTGATAACCTGTTTTGTGAAATGCTTGTCAATGTCACAAGAGGTAGGACAAGACCCTAAAGCTTCACCTCCACTCCATCTCTGAGGTCACCTTTGAGATATTTGGGTCTTTTGTAGAGCTAAAATGATTGAGCTTTGGTGTAACAAAAAAGTAAACAAACATGCAACGCAAAGCACAACACTCTAATGACAAGCTGACAGCCAAAAATAAGGAAAGCGTTGAACCAATATAACAACCGGATATTTGAGATCCAATGTCAAACAACTGCAGGTGAAGAATCAGGTTTTTCAAGCACCAAACTAGTCTAAGCACCATGTAGCCTATAGCACCATTTTTTCCTTGAATATTTCAAATTATACATGGGAAGGTTTGCATTTCTTAACCACCCCAAAAGAAAAAAATCTGAAGTTCTCCTTCAAATCGGTCAGACCTGGCAAAAAGCTAAAAGGATTTTTCATTATTATCTGTTCTGCAAACAACCACCAGGAATTGCCATTAAGTCTGGGCTCTGCAACCCCATACATTCTACGTAAGGTCAAAAGGTAATTCACCCTCATTAACCAGCTCGTTCTCCGCGGCTGAGCGATCTTCATAGCAGGGGACCCACTCTGTTTGTTCTGCACTCTTTTGTGAAGAAAACAGGTTGGGATTTGGAGGTCAGGGGTAAAGACAGTCAAAGATCAGTTCTACTCTCACTCTGCCTCTGCCTCTGCCCCCCCCCCCCCCCCCAATATAAATAAAAAAATGCCTAAAAGCTTCCCACTTCTTATATGTGGATAACAAATGAGGAAACATGAGAAATACTCTGAACCTTACAGATTTACCGACTGTATATTGCACATTGTGGAGGTATATATTTTTGAAAAAAATTTTAAACAATACATTTTACAAAAAGCTAGCATCTCCCCTGTTGCTCTGTATCATTTTTCAAAAGTGCTTTCATACATAGAATGCTTTCACACAGCTGTCTGATAAAAGCTTTGTATATATGAATGTATGTACTTCTGAGATTATTTCACCCATAAATATAACTTGGTTTACAACTGGATGTGTATCATGGGCAAAATGAATCATACATTTATCCTAGCTTTTTGTCAGATACTGCATAGTAGCATCAATACTTCAGTAACATCAGCGAATATTTTAACATTTTATGAACTGGCCACAAGACTCCAAAACCTGGTCAAATTTTGTTTCAATATTGCTGAATAACATTGCTGTTCAAAATCACTTTACAAAGCGATTCAGGCCATTGTGATTTTAAGCTTTTTTTAAGGTGTGACACATGATGTCTGGGAATGCTATAAAGCTGTAATACGAAATTAGCATGGGCTTAGCCTGTGACTGGAAAACGCATCAGTGGCATCCTGGTGTTAGCAGCCAATGCTAACCTAATGTCCCTTAACATAAAATTAGCAGATTTTATGGCATTTGGAACAGAAAGCATCAGAAAAGAAAAACACAAATTCTCTAGCCCATTAACCTTGCCTAACCTAGCCCAAAACTACCTTTTTTTTTTGCTTCTTTTCAGAGCTGGTGGTTGTGATTGCTGTTCATTTAATGTAGTTAAATACCTCATTTGGGTATTTTTGTTATTGCTTGTATCACTTAGTTTAATGCTCAATAGAGTAGCTGACAAGTCCGCACTTCTAGCACACTATGTAGGCCTATCTATTGTGACCTAACTTTCTCCCTCTAAGGAATTAGGCCTACTACAATTTGATCCCTTATCTCTGCACTGGTGTTTGCATTATAAGATGCTCTGGATGAGAGTGTCAACGAAGTAAAGCAAAGCAGCAGGGGGCAGTGGAAACATTTTAATCAATTAGGAATCGAAAAACCATCTAAGAATATCTCATTATTCTCCTAGCCAAACCGAACTTTGCAGTGTGGTTCGGTCAACTTGCTATATGGTCAGCATACAAAATTGCCCTCGCTAGTTCACCTTCTCGCTGTATTGAAAACCTCCCCAGTGAGTCACATTCCTTTGGATCCTGCTTTGCAGAAAATCCATTCAAACCCTTCGACCCGAGGCTCTTAGCGGTAAACATTAGCTAGCCTCTGAGCCAACAAACAAGTGTTTGGTTTCCTCACCGAGCAATTTCATGCCATCTTTACAAACATGAGGTCGGGAGTGGGAAAGCGCTAACATTGCACAAGAACAAGCCCTCAGTTCAACAATGAAGCACAACATTGTGTCATCACGACCAGGACAATAAGCAAGAACTACCACCATGTTCTCACAAGAAAGATGTGCTTCATGTGGCAAGGTTACACATTTTTGTAATAGGTTGAAATCTCTGGGGAAAAGCAGGAGTGGTGAACCTCACATTACACTGATTGCAGGTTTGAATATAGTTAGTAACATTATAGCCGCGTTTCCACCAAAATTACCCGGAACTTTCAGTCCCAGGAACTACTTTACCAGGAACTAAAAGGTTCCTTCAGCCAATGGTTGTCTGCGTTTCCACCGGGGTCTAAAGTACCGCGAAGATTAGGCAAATTAGCCCACTGACGTTGTCGTCGGTCCATCTGTCATATGATTTCTTCCGTAACCCCATACTACCACCGAAGTAGCCTACATTATTTTCTAATAACCGGGACAGCCCGGAGGGGTTTATTCCACTTATATACAACGGGTTACCAACAATGACTATATATGGTTACTTTTGTATTTATTGATTTTCATATATCCTCTCAAACACATTCATTAACAGCAGAAAACATGCACACGTTGTAAACAATTTGCTGTTTTATTACTTTCTCGCCGTCAATTCCATATAGTCTAATCGCAAAATGACAAGAATAGAACGAACACTCGGACTTGCGTGAAAATGTAAATTAGTAGTGGTACAGCCACCGTTTGCTTTCCTTCGAAGTTACTGCTAGCCGAGCAGCGAAGTGTGCCCTCCAGATGCGAACCATGTACCATAAATGAGTCCATAGTCTTCCTGGTCTTTTCGTGGAATTGAAAAATGGCAGTAAAATTGAGTAAAATTACGGCAGTCTGAAAAAGCTAAAGGGAAGATTACTAGAATTAACCTGTTATTTTACCCGGATAAAAAGTGCGGAAGGTGATTTCCAGTTTGCTTGTACTGTATCACCAATGTTAATTATGCAGAACTACCGCATACCTCACATAACTGTATCAAACGTTTTGAGTCAATTACAACGGGCTAACAAAGAAAATCCGGAAGAAAATATTCAGCAACCGAATTAATCCGTTTGAATGTTTTGGTAGCCTAGGTAATATGCTGTCCCAGCACGAATGCTTAGCATTTTATAAAACGAATACTAAAGCAAGAAAAGAACAGAAGAGCACACGTTATAATTCCAAGACGTTGACAGGCTATAACCAAAAGTAGGCTACTGCGCCGCATAACATACAAGTTTGATTTGAAGTTATTATGAAAATAAATTGGTTTGCCGCTGCATATTTTCAAACATGGCGGGTAATGGCGGAAAATAAATACAACACAAATGCTACGAGTACTCGACCAATCAGAAATGTTCAGCGCTGCAAGCTCCACCCAAAAGGTTCCTGTACTTTCGGAAAGTACTACCCCCCGAGCAGGAACGTTTTGGGGGGTAAAACAAAGCCCCCAGAACTAAATTTAGACCCTAGTTCCTGCGGTGGAAACGCACTGAGTTCCTCAAAAGGTTCCTAGTTCCGGGGTATAGTTCCTGCGGTGGAAACGCGGCTTATGCTATGAAAATGCTGGGAAAATATACTTTGGGATTCAACATACTTTGTGGAGAGAGGTCCGCCATTTTTAAGGACATTCCAAAGCATTAAATGTTCCTTGGAGAAGTGAGGAGCAAGGGCACTTCTAGAGGATGCTTCAGACACGCGAGTGCATCCTTTGCGGAAAAATATTTTCGGGATGCGTGACTTATAATAGCTTCAAGCTGATGATTGAAAGAGCAAGGGCATTCCATTTGCCTAATAAACGTTTCTTTGATTCCTCCATCCTTGTGTCCTTTCCTTGTGCCCATCATTGGATAGAGCTACAGAGCGAGGAAAGGACATGAGGAAAGGCTGCACAGAGCGAAAATAAGCGATTGGCGTCTTATATCCAACTTCAGCATTACAACACATAGGCAACGTATAGGAACACAGCTGCACTGTGATTTCACAGGGCAAAACATAATTTCAGTAATGAAGATAACACACCGAAATATTTCAGTAATGAAACCTCATCTTAACTGAAATCATTGAGCACAGATCTTTCCTGAACACAGTTGCTATACAACCTGCACAAATAATCAAGGCAGAGGCCATAGATTAAGGTGTGGAATGGACTCTGGGCTCCTGAGAAGTTCTCTGGGGCTCTGGAGACCCACAGCGCAGCCGGGCGCGTGCCGAAACGCAGACACACACGCAGGGATGCACTCGCACTCCCTGTGTCAGGAAGTCAGGAGCCCCCACGGGAACCCCGAATGACTCACACACGGTCTTCCAGTTCAACCGTGGAGTGGTGAAACAAGCACAACTATTCCTCTAACCCCACCCCCAAACCCTTCCTTTCACAAAAAAGCTACACTTCTACCCCCCAACCCCACTACCCTCCTCGGTTCTCCCTAATTATTCCGGATACCGGTCCCATTTCGGTAGTGTGCAGGGCACGCAGCTCAGCACGCTCCAAGTAACACAGGGCAGTCTGCGGTTTCCCACAGGGCGCGAGGCTCTGATTGGGTTAAAACCTTTTTTTGTTTTGGGGAGGGGGGTGTTTGGGGGCACACTCCAGGCAAGGGCTAAAGCAGGCCCGCACAAGGCTCCAAATGATTCCCTAATTCCCATTTAGCAGTGTTGACAGTGGAAGATGGTCATTCAACCCTCCTCTTCCTTTCCCTTCTCCTTTCCCGTTGACTACTGAAATACAACTTTTATTCAAACTAGCAGTGGACTGAAAAGTGCAGTTTTATATCTTTAAATGTGTTTGGGTGAAGGCTTTGTTTTGTTAGGTGTACAAGGAAAACAGACTTAAAACTTCTTCAACATATTCATTTTTTTTCTACTATGCAATATAAATAAATAAAATCAATGGTGGCTCACGTGGATGTGATTCTTGCCACCTCGCACTGCATTTTGTCATCCTTATTTAAGAGTGATTCTATACACGGTGTGCACGTTTGCTGATCAATGCACAAGGCTGAGAAGAAAAAAGAACGGTCAGGCCTCGGCCGAACGATCCACGGACAGCGGGAAAAACACGATCGTCGGCTCTTCCCCAAGCCTCGTCTCCCTCGAACTCTGATTTGGCAAAACGAGGCTCGCTGTCGGCAGGAGGCAGCGAGCCTTCAGAAGCAGTTACTATAATTAGTGGGGCCTAATCTGTGTCGGGGCTACAGAACCCACACCAAGCACACTCTCAGCCCCTGGAGGGGGGCCTTTTATGTGGAAGAAGTGGGGCTGGGACGGACGCGCGGTCTTTTAGCCGTCCTTCCGCGTTAGCGCAGCGTAGCGCAGAAATGGACGGGGACAAAGCGTGTCCTGAAAACGGGTTCAAATCCGAGCGACGCGCTGAAAGGGCCCCTCGGGGACGGCAGCTCGGCGCACGCTGCCCACCGGGCAAATGGATCAACCTTAAGGTCTCCCTACAACTGGGTCATTGAAAATCCTCCTTGTTTTTCCCTAGTCAATCAAACAAAACTGTCCTGAGATCCTTAAAGGGAAAGAGGTGGTGCAGTGTGACTAAAGGGATTTAGACAGTTATGTTGTGAAGTCTATACACTGTGCCACATCACAGTAAAATCCGTTTTTCTTTTCATTGTTATGATAAAGACATGTCAATAGTTTTCACATTCGTAACACTGAGAAATCTGTGTTTGGAAATTGGGAGCACTTTACTCTTCTCCTTGGAAACCACCTATTTTGAGTTTAATTTGAGAGTGATCATACTGCATTTACAAAGCCAGAACAAGCTTCCTTGAAGGAAATGTTTATTCCTTTAATTCTAAGAAAATAATTCTGGAGCCTCGTAACTAGGCATGCCCTTATTCATATACAGTGCTGACTTCCGTTTGCCATGAAACATGAGCATGCCAGCTTGTAATCACAAAACAACCAAAAAGTAGATGCAGCCCATTCAATGACTGTATGTTGTACCAAGTAGAAAATAATCATGCTTCATGCCACTAATAGACAGGGCAGAATTTGGCAGAGAGTGAGAGCTTGGCGGAGGCACAACGTGCTCTGCAGCCAAACAAAGTGTCAATCCCGCACTCCACAGAGCCAGGCCCTTGGGCTTCAGGAGAGTCTCACCTCCACCAGCCCTGTTCCACTGCTGAAGAGGAGAGAGAAAGCGCCCCAGTGCTGTCAGCCTGCCTCCCTGACGCCAGGAGCTAGCCGAGCTGATGTGCTGTCCTCAGCAACTTCACTTCCAGGCTCCCTGGGCCTGTGAGACCATCGTTACGCTTTGCAACCTTTTTTTTTTCTCCTCTCATTTGCCTCCCTCTTCCTTCAAGCCTCTGAATATGAAAACCAATGAACGAAAGGAGAGAGAATAGAGGCAAGGTGCTGTGTGTGTGTGTGTGTGTGTGTGTGTGTGTGTGCGTGTGAGCGGTGGGTGGGGAGAGTGTTGAATATTAAATTCAGAGGATGCTGAATATTACTCTAGGGGCTGTTTCCAATGGAATGGGGGGGAAAAAAATAAAAATCAAGCACTGCGAAACTGCACTAAAAGGTTAGGCCCGCCTCCCGCGGCCGCTGTTACTATGCAGAATTCGAGATTGCAGCCCATCCTCAGTGTTGCATGACAAATATGACTGCAAGGGGGAAAAAACATCCCCCGATTAGCTCATTAGCCCAGAAATGCATGGAAACGTAATGGAAAAAATATTATGCCACCAAAATCACTCTCAATAATAGGAAGCGACTGATTTTGTTTTAGTTGTTTAGGGTGGTAAAAAAAAATGTATTTTTCCCCACAGACCTCTTAGGCTTACCTGAGGTCATATTCCATGTTTAGGTCATGTTATACTCTCCAGGAAATTCACAAACAAATGCAAATTCTAAATACACTGTGGATAGACATTCTAAACGTATGATACATAAATATCAAATATATTCTCATACATTATGCATTCCTAGTCTAACGTTACACTAAAGATCCACCGAATTGACTTTAATTCAACCATAAATTATTCATCATTTCAGAGTAAAAACATAATTGTAGGATTTCAGGGATACAATTGCCGAGTCTGTTCCAAGAAACATCATACAGTAACATGCCAGCCTTGAGGACAGAATCAAAGGAACTCAATTAAATTTTAGATGTTAGTTATTTTTCCAGGTTAAACAAAAAGAAAAAATGCTCCCTCTAAAGAAAAATGTGGTAATGATCAGCTCCACAGTCAAAAACAGAACATATCCAAAAAGGATTTAATTAATTTAACATAGCTGTGATCTGGCAACTTCAAACCGCAAAATACAGTATAAAGCATCTCTCTGCTGCATGTGCAAACATACAACTGCATACTTACAACCTCAGTCATTGTGACTGGTTTTGAGCAAATTAACACCAGCAATAAAACTCAACAGGAGGTTTTAAAAAAAAAAAACAACATCAACAAAAAAAAAAACACTGACTTCAGGCATGTTTGGTTCAGAGGATATAGAACAATTTGCACAGTTACTAACTGCCCCCTCCAAAGGTAATAAAGCATTGTAAATTCCCATACTTCTGATTTTTCTTAAGATATGTACCTAAGACAAAAGCCAGTGTTCCAGTGCATAAAGAGGCAAAGTGGTGATTCTACAAATTCTGAAAGGCAGAGTAAACGCATTAAATTCTAATTTGGTTTGGCGTCACTGTAATGACAACAAACAAAAATATGCCAAGGCACAGGAGTAATGGAAAGGATACAAAGAATATAATAAAACAAACATTAAAAAGTATACTGCATAACAATCACGTCAAAATTATGCTGCCAAAGGGTAATGCTAATAAAATACCTCAGTGTCTTTAGTTTGCTAGCTAATAAAATACTCACTTCAGTATCTGTAAACCTTCCACTTGACTGACCCAAGAAAAGAGAGAACTGCTTTGGAACACCCCCACCCCCCCCACCCCACCCCACCCAAAAAAAAGGTAAATAAATACAAAGTGCCTTGCTAATCCTCATCCAGGTCAGGGGTGACTCTGGCTCTCCCAAAAGCATCATACAGCGAATTTCACGTTTGACTTCTTGGAAACGATAAGGGTCCGGTGGTGGACTCCCATTTAAACAATAATCAAAAGGCTTGTATTTCATGTCTGTCCCATAAGGACTAGGTTTCAAAAACAGTCCCCCTCCCAACCCCCCCGAGTGTCCTGCCCCTTTCACACGATAACAATAAGTGGAGTGACATGACCCCATCATGACCACGGGACGAGGAATGAGTCACAATTCTGGGAAAGAGGGAGAACCAGTCCCTGTGTTTTTACACCGGAAAAACGCGCATAACACAGAGACTCTAGATTTACAAATGTTTTCAGAGTGATTCAACAGTGCGAGACGGAATGGAGTGAGGAGGGGGGGCGGGGCCAAAAACCACTCACATGCTGTACCGTTCCCTAAACCATCAGCACGGGACCACCGAGGCACCTGTCCCAGTCCAGCTCTTCCATTGGCCAGCATGTTGGGTGTCTGCTGCCTGTTGTGAAGCTCTGAAGCTCTGCTGTGTGGCACTCTACTATAGTGAGGAAGAGGCACATACTTTGCATTCTGCATCCCCCCTTAGGACTGTCTATAAGTTAGGAAGCGCTTCGTACCCGCTGCTCCGGAACATGACACCAGAAATCTGCCCTCCGTCATGGGTAATAACTCCCAAGTGTTCCCCTCACTCTCAAAGAGGACTGCGCGGATGCTACTGTCGGCTTTATTACCCAGCAACACCAACAGGTTACGCAAACAGATGTGCAATCCTCCCAGTGTATGGGGCGACATAGCTCAGGAGGTAAGACCGATTGTCTGGCAGTCGGAGGGTTGCCGGTTCAAACCCCGCCCTGGGCGTGTCGAAGTGTCCTTGAGCAAGACCCCTAACCCCTAACTGCTCTGGCGAATGAGAGGCATCAATTGTAAAGCGCTTTGGATAAAAGCGCTATATAAATGCAGTCCATTTAGTCCATTTACAGTGTTTTGGGAAAAAAGGCACAGAAACTTTGGAGGAGCGATGCACCAGAGCTACGTCATTCTTCATAAGATCCACATGACTCCATCACAAGTCCTGCATGAACATTCACAACCCCTTGCAACTAGAGGCAGAAAAGTAACATTACAGCCCGTGTCATGAACATTAGCAAGATTTATTCAGGTATGGTAATTTAATGAATGATACTGTATGCAATGAATGAATAGTGACACAGAACAGCTGATCTTAGTAGACGCCACTAAGTAGCTCATATGTATACTTCACAACGATTTCTTGGCAAACATTCCAATGACGACTTCCTGCAATTCAACGTCTCCTGTGAGTGAATGCGCCAGGCTGTCACGCCAGAGGTTTGCAAGTTTGAGAAGCAATTGTGAGTGCTTGTTGGGTCCCCCTTCATGGGTTCCCTGGAAACTATTTGGTGGCAGTACCTGAAGTGCAAAGTAATGATGCCACATCCCGGTATCAGGGAGACCCCGTTTCTGAGCGCTCTCCCTTAGCGCTATTTCTGCAGCCCCGAGGAATGCCCTGCAAACTGGGCGTGGCGGGGCAGCAGTGTCGGGCACCCGCCAGCACCGCTCCGTTTATAGGCTGCAGCCAGGACCTTCTGGCAGCTTGATTTCCAGGGCTCCCCGTGGCCCCGGATATAGCGCCCGTTTCAGACATCAACCAAGGGTCTGCCAGCAGACCAGCCGAGTCCTGCCAGAGACACCGGAGAGACCGTGCGCCAATCGGCTCTCCCTGCCTTTTTCTTCCTCCCGCGTGTGCCAATCAGCTCTCCCCACCCTGCTCTTCCTCACGTGTGTGCCAATCAGCTCTCCCCGCCTTGCTCTTCCTCCCGCGTGTGCCAATCATCTCTCCCCACCCTGCTCTTCCTCCCGCGTGTGCCAATCAGCTCTCCCTGCCCTGCTCTTCCTCCCGCGTGTGCCAATCATCTCTCCCCACCCTGCTCTTCCCCCCCCTGCACACCGGGTAGACTCGCCTCAGTGAGGGCGAGCGGGCTGGCAGAAGGGTGTGAGACTGAAGTAACACCTCTCAGGGAGACGAGGGGGCGGCCATCGGCTGCATTCTACTGCAGCTGGGATGGGTTTAAAGGGTTGCACAGTGACATGATGCCTCTAGAGGTGGTACGTGTGCATATTACCCGATTGTTAAACCTTATTTTCTTTTGGAACTATGGCCATACAACCTGCAGTCAAGGAACCTGGCATGGCTTCCTATATCAAGTTTACTACAGAGGTCTTGCAAGCTTACAACAGCTTGAGAACGGAGAAGGAAAGAAGATTTTTATGTTTATAATTGTGAATAAATACTATAAATTCAAGCTGCATATAATATAGCCTCCAGAAACATAACATCGCTGCATTAGAGTACAAGCTGCTTTAGAGTTAACAACAGTATATTTTCTTCCTTCAGGCCACAAACCTCAGAATGCCCCTGTACCCACCATTGTAAAGCTAGCAGGTCATCAGTATCAATTATAAGTATCTGTAAGTAAATTACACACAAACTTGCGTGGGACAGACAAAAAAAATACCACAAAAACTGAAATAATATAAAAACACTCCAGAAAGTTAACTGTCCCTTTAAGTCAGCTAGTGTTCCTCAGGTTACTGCTGCATTGGCTCCTCCCAGTGATGTGCCAGGCACCCACGGGCTAGCAGCTGTCGTCAGAGATCGGCCAATTGGCTGTATAGGCTCCTATAGAACACTGCGCTGCCAGCTTTCGGCCAAGGGCATCGGATGGGCGCACGCACTTCTTGTGCAGTGACCTTGCGTGGCCTGTGGGTGGCACAGCAGGGGCTAACAACGCATAAACGGCACTTCCAAGCAGGAGAAAGAATGAGGAAGTATCGTTACCATAGAGGAAGAGAGGGCGCAGAAGGCAGGTATGAGGAGGGTGATATCTCTTGAAAGCACACCTCGGGTGGCCACGGGTTTGACCGGCAGCGGAATATGCCGGAATGTGGCACGCTGCCAACCACGTGCGGCGAGAGTCATCCCATGAGCAAAAGCCTTTCCCTCCTCCCAGTGCTGCAGGTTTCCACTACAGTCACTAAGACCCCCGTGACACTTTCCCCTTTCCTCCTCCACCATGAGGATGTGGGTTTATTAGCGCCAACCGCTGGGCTTGACTTGACCTCAAAAATATAAAAAGTAAACCACTCTGCTAGGAATAAAGGACAGGTCCAGGAATTGAGCAGAGTAGGTGGTCACTGGGGAGCTGGGGGAAGAAATGTCTCATTTTTGAGGGGGGAAAAGATGTCCATGGTATCACGCCAGATTAACTAAAATAATCCACGTTAAAAACAATCTCACTCAAATAACCTATTTTCAGCTCAACATATTTTCAGCATTTCTGAAATAAGCTAAAAACGGAAAATGCCAAAACAAGAACATTAAATTTCAACAGTGTGGACACGGAGCACAGCATGACCATCGAGTGACAGACGTCAAGCTCGACGCAGACGTCAAGCTCGACGCAGACGTCAGGCTCAACGTGGCTAAGGGGGGCGCTTCTCTGCTGCACTTAGGGGTGCAGGGGACAGAGGAGTGTCCCGCGCAGCAGCGCTGGGTGTGTCAGCGCTCAGCGGAGGCGGGAAAGCCACGGCGGAGCCTCCGCCCGCCGTCTGAGAGCTGAATAATAGATGCTGTTTTGGGCCGAAAGCAGTGAACTGGGGAGAGAGGGAGCACTCTCGGGCGTCGTCGTGAAAGATTAACAAGGAAGCATTTAAAAGGCATAAAACCACAAGGTATTCAGCTGTGACCTTCTTTTCTTACCCGTCAGTGGCCCGGAGCAGGGGTCTGGGAATGGCCTCTCTCTCTCTCTCTCTCTCTCCCTCCCTCCCTCCCTCCCTCCCATTTTTGAATTGCGCGCTAGTCGTTGCACTCCTACGCAGACGTTGATCCAAAGAAGCCTCCGTTTGCTGTTCAGTTCCTTGCAGGCATTGCGAAAGCCCTAGATACTACCGTCCCACGCAGTCTACCCTCCTTCGCCCTTTTTATTGGCTACCCGGGGCCCCCACACTCTCAGATACACGTCTTACAACTGCCGTAGATTAGCCTCAGTCTCGTAAGAAGGCAGACTGATAAAACCTTCTGGAAACCGACCAAGCAAGAGACGAGCGGCGGGGAGGGGGGACGGTGCATCACTACCATAGAGGTATGTGAGGGGGTGGGGGGCTCCCCAAAAGTCTGCGTATTCTGGCTGTTTATCCAAGGCGGGGAGAGGCCAGGCACGAGATGTCTCAAAACACGGATCGCGGAGCCGATAGGGATGCGGAATTCCCCTCTCCACTGGAGTTTTTTTTATTTTTTATTTGTGGCGAATCACAGCCAAGCTTGACTGAGACTGAGGCTTGTTTTTTTCCGTCGGCCAGGTCAGCCAGAGATTTCAGATTTCGGCATGCAGTGCTTGACCTAATTGTGCCAGCACCCTCCCCAGCGCCAGTCAAATTTAGAGTAATAACAGATCCCCTCTGGGAATAAGACGGAAAACCCATCCGAGCGTGAGGGCTCGGGATTTTATACATGCATTATGCCAAAGGTAAGTGTGTCTTCCATCGGTTTCTTTTACCACCCAAATTCATTCTTTGTATTTCCTCAGAATTTAACGCTTGTATTACGCAGAAAAGGAGTCAGCCCATATCCGTTACGTTACAGGTCACATCTTTTCAACACAACCAGATAATCCTAAAACACGGTAAAATGTTTCATTCGCCTCATCAGGCCATTCACAAAGAACAAACAGAACAAATACAAAAGCATTATAGTTTTATTTCATAAACTATACTTAATAACACTTAATTGAACATATTTTGATAAAACAGTTCAACCAACTTAGTGTAACCATTTTCAGTAATCAAATGTAGTTTTTGCATATTGTAAAGGTGCCCATAAAACACTGTTCACCCAAATTGACCTGCAACACCAGCTTTGTATACAAAGTTTGCACAGACATTCCACACACAGCTGTGGTTGAAAACACTCCAAAAAATGAGTCCATGACCCCCCCAAAGGAGTAAAAGTCATGAGCTTCATTAAGAGAAAGTGAATCTATCCACTATTACAGGCACATTAAAAACTATGATGGGTCAAATTGACCTGCAATGTCCTAGGAGGGTTAAAGCACACCTTTGGATGGTTTTGTTCACTGGTCTCACTGAACATAGACAAAAATGTCAAGGCTGCACTGAAATGACAGAAGACGACAAGCGTTCATATTTTAATGAAAATTTTTGTGTTTTTATCTTGGGAGGAGACTATTTGAATTAGATTTTTTTTGGAATCATTAAACGCGGTTCAAATCACTACTACACCATGAGCACCTGCTCCAGGGGCCACGCAGCTTCAGAGAGCCTCTCTCCTCCAATAAACACTCCAGTGAGCCACAGGTTATTTTACACATTTACAGGCCACACAGTGCTACAGGAAACTTAGCGCTGATAAGATAAGAGAAGCACCTCTCACTGATTACTACTGCTGGCCTGTGGACACCAACTAGTCTGTGTATGTGCATGTGTGCATGCGTGCGTGTGTCTTTGTGTGTGTGTGTGTGTGTGTGTGTGTGTGTGTGTATGTCATTTCAGCATCACACAAACACTCCTCCTGTGCCACCCAGCCCCTGGGGGAAGCAGAGATGCATCTGCACTCCTTCTCACAGGTAGGCTACAGGCACTATTGCCTGAGTTCCGCCCCGCCCCCTACTCACTCCCAAAAAAACCATGACCATAAAAAAGACAATTACAGGCAATTACAAGATTAGAGGCCTTTTCACAAAAATTTTCATGATTAAAGGCTCAAATCTGCTAGACAGGCTGTAGCTATATCCAATGATAACCTTTCAATCTTGCCTGTACAAAAGGCAAGATGGGTTGCACAAGTGATCGTTTGTGTCTACAGCAGTGTGCCCGCAATATGCAGCAATCTCAGGTTACCGAAATCTTTACGTTAGCCATTGGTATGGCTGGAATAAATTATGACTCAGATTCATTCTGAACTGAATACTGGATGTCTAATCACCGGCACATTCAAGTTACTGGTCTGCTGTGTTAAAATTTAAGGGACTCAAATGAACAGCAGTAGCTTCCAGGAAGACCTTTGTTTGCCTCCACTTAAAATTAGCCCAATCCATCGCAACCCATATCTGTAATAAAAAAAAAAAAATTACCAGCAGGTACTTGTTAAGTGACATCAGATCCAGATCAGTAGTCAGTTGACTGCTCAATCATACTTAATTAATGGGCAGCCCAGCCGGAACGATACCCAACACACAGTGTGGCCCCAGGGCAAGGGCTGGGAAATAGTCAGCTGTCTCTTAGCAACAAATCTGTACTGTGCCTATGCTGGCACCCATGAGTAAATACCCAATTACAGTATAACGTGTTTAAACAGAATAATGATCTTTAACATCAACATGAAGGCAACATGTGTTACATGAAGGCAACACATTTATCATTTACAAAATGAGCTATGACTGTAATAAAATAGCGCAATTATAAACAAATTCAGCACCACCACATTACCAATAGATCATTACTGAAGCAGCTTTTTAAATCAACACTGTTAGCAAGAACTTGTTGGCATCATCTAACTTTATTCCCAACACAAAAGGTTAATGTATCATACCTTCTTCCTGAGATGCATGGTTGCTCAGCCTTGTGTGCTTCTTAAACCTTAATTACGTAAAACTTTCAAACTACATAAATTATATCAAATTTGAAACTTTTTTACGGCAAGGTTCTAAAACATAGCAAACGCCCAGGGGCATGTCGCCACCTGGCTGACCTTCCAGAAAACAGAGGATTTCTGTAAGCAAAAGGTGCCTACCATAACCCCCCAGGACAGGCTGACCTTTCGGGAAGTGCAGAGGAAGTCATTAGGACCCATCCCAGGTAGGCTGGGGGCAGCAGACAAGTCAAGACAGGCATGCAAGGAAAGGGAGTGTATCTTATTCTAAGTACATTTTTGAGATGCTGTGGGAGGGAAATCTGTGCTTTAGCAAGGTGACTCTTTTCTCCTCGCTAGCACCTCACGCTGGGCACTCAGAGGTACTGCCTACCCTGCCACCTGGAGGGTGGAGATGGGCAGGGGAGAGAAACTACATAGCTTCCATGATATCTGCACTGTCTCCCTCTCTGCTTATAAAAGACTGTGGAAATCATGCCACCTGGATGATCCCCAGAGGTTGAACCCCTTCAGAACCTGGCTCTCTTGGCAGATAACATATAAACACTTAAAAGATCCTCAGCCAATCAGGAGGAGCTGATCTTCAACTGAGTTAATGATTGGACCTCTACAGCAACAAACTGTCAAACAGACTGTCACTACGACTTCTAGTGCAATTTTAACAATATTGATGTATGTTAGTCACCACGCATAAGAAACGTTTTCCTTACGTTTTTACTTACTACATTATTTATTTATTTATTTATTTATTTAATTTGTAAGCACGGTTATCTGTAATGCATTACAAATTAAAATTCACTAGCCTATATCAGAGATAAACGGACTAGACGTCATAATCACTAGGTGTAGCCTATGTGAATTGCGACCCACTTCAGCCCGCTAAATAACCCATAGCCTCCTCTCGGCCGGATTCTAAAACAACTAGGCTCGTCTCCTCTCCAGCAGGGAAATGCGCTGCAGCCATGAATTCTCCGGCAGAGATACACCTACAATCCAGGCAGCTGTCGTGGCACACAGTACCACTGAGGTCTGCACAAGCTATGGCCCCTACCGCAGCGGAGACGGAATAAACAAAGAGCACGCCAGAATATTTCTCTGTCTTTCTTACGTAACAAACCAAAACTTAGATGGGGTCCACATGATTGCTAAGTGCAAAGGCGAAGCATGGAGCTTCAAATCATATTTAAAGATGGTGTCTGTTTTCTTTCCCCTGCTGTGTATCATGTGTAGGCTACTTACAGCGTGCTGTCCTAGTGATGTGAAATGTGTTTACGCTTTGGCACAGGCAGTAGTATACTGGTAAAACTGGATTGCAGGAATATGTCGGTATTCCACATTTATTTGCACTGCATTACTTCTGCACAGCATAAAATATGATTGTGCATACTTATAGGAAAAACGGCTACACTTAATATGCCTACGTTAACATCGCCGTCCATCAAGTCCATAAAGTGTTAATTGTCACAAACACATAGGCCTACTCGTGCAACTGGTATTTATTTTTTAAAGCAAAAAAAAAACCTTATCATATTGACAATTCTGATTGAACATGCTCGTGCTTGACGAGTTCCGTTTAAAGAGACAGTGGGTTAATTGCTCCTTGGACCCATGTGGAAAGGTTTGGTTTCGCACAGATCACAATTTAAATTGGGCTATTAACTGTGGAGCGCAGCCTATAGGATGTCGTCCTGTCAGCGGTGTCATTCGAGTTTTTGTGGCCAACCTTCATTCTTTTTTATGTAGATGTGTCGCAAGGCTGGCAAAATATCCACAGCTCCACTTCATTCACATAGCCTACGTCCGAAACGTATAGCCAAGGCTACGTAGCACCTATATATTCATAAGAGCCGTAGACAACGAAATAAGGAGAAGCATCACCGTATCCACTAACACACTTTATACCGATACATCGAATTAATACTTTATTCAGTCACCATTTTTACTGCAATGCCAATTACAATATGAATTTAATATTAATGCAGTGACGGTGCTTAAGCCACGCGAGCTGCGCCATTCCAGACACGGAAAAAACAAGTCGTTGATGTAGGCTATGTGACCACGAATTCCGATCTGGAAAAGATACCTGTCGCCTTTCGACAAGGTCTCACGCCTGCAGCATTTGCTTTTGCGTTTGCTCGTGTTAATGAGCATAAAGTGAGGCGAATGTAGGCTAGACACCGGTACCATCGCTATCCAAACAGCCAGTACACTTTCCAAATAAGCACCCATAACACACACGTCTATTTTTTCAATGCAGGCTATTTTCTGCCTAATGTGATAGGCTATAACATGTTTTTGTTTTTGGTAGGCTACTGTGACGAGTATCAGGCTATTAAACCAAAACCTGATGCAGCCTAGGATAAGATGCAGGGGGACGAACTCAGCCGTGTGACACCGATCTGTCTGCCTGTCGCAAAGGCTGACCCGTTTCAGCATTTTTATTCGAACCCAGTCCTGGGGAAAAATCATTTAAACTGCAAAACTAGTAAGCTGATCACCAACGAAGGTAAACATCTACCACAGGCTTCATGAATTGGCCACGATTAACACACATAGACACGTTCCTATATCTGATACTCACGCACTGCCTCTTGCTTTGGGTCTAGCCCGCTGGCGGTCTGTTGAATTCTGCCGATTTTGTTTTGCAGAGCCCAAACCCGCTGGTTCGTGGATATGATCTCGTTCTCCAGCTCCTGAAAGAGGGAGCAGGCGTGCTTGGCCAGGTCGGAGAGCTGTCGCAGGGTCCGGGAAAGTGACACATTGTTGATCGAGCTCAAATCCTCAAAAAGCAAACCCTCGTCGTTGGGAATCGCATGCCTACACAGTAACTGGGGTTCCACGATCCTTTTGGCAAATGGCATTTTGCGTGCAAACCCCTAATCCCCCCGCCCCCCGAAAAAAATAAAATAAGATCCAAGAAAACAGTCGTTCGGCTCTTGACCCCCTCAATCCAAATTGCCCGAATTCAGATTTAAATCCTCCATCCTTTCACTCTCTCGTGGTTAAGATCACACACACAGCGTGAAAGCAGCGCAGCCTTCCCTCCAACTCGGTCTTTGCTGCTCCTCTGTAGGCTTGTAGGCTACATCAGTTGCCTATTGGTGCTATTTTTCAATGCATGAAAGTAGAGGTGGTTTTTAAAAGGGGGGTTGTGATAACCCGAAATGGAGTTGTGTGTATCTGGAATGGGATTCACTCACGTAGTAGACCGCGTGGAGTCAGTAAAACGCAAATTGTGCTGGTTAAAGACAAGTTGCCGATTTGGAGGGGGAGCAAAGGAGAAGTCTTCAGTATCCGACGATCTTCGAAGCAAAACCTTCATTTCCCTCATTTTAACTCCTAACTTATTCAGTTAATTGTGTTTGGGGTGAGCAATGTAATTAAATGAATCTGGATAATCTACCAATAAATAAATAAATAAATAAATAAATAAAAGTAAAATAAGTCAAATATATCCAGACATATGCATAAGTTTACAATGTAAAGTTAATGACTTTAGTTACTTTAGTTATTAATTACCTCAACTCTTCTCACAAGCTGTAAGCAAATGCCCTGTCGCCCCAGTCTCTTTATCCCATGGAATGCTTTTAAAAAGAAGGGGCGACAGAAAGGCCCGCTGCGAGGCGTGTAGACTAGCGTGGTGCCAGGTGCAGCCTGACTGTATAAACTTTTCATTCATTCATTCATTCATTTATTCATTCATTCATTTGTCCTTTATTTTAATTCCGATACAACTGACTTAACGGACTAGACATAGTTGGCATCGTCTGTTATAATTTATAATTTAAGTAAGATTTATGACATTTGCCCTATCAAATCACACACAAAATTAGAGAGCATCATCCTATGTTACGTTCTGTCACGGCGACGATTGTGGGGCACTCGAAATAAAGAGGGATTCGGATTCATGATATCAGACCAGTAATGGAGACTAACTCTAAAATGACTTGTGAAAATGTTATGACTAGAGGAAAACGTAACTCCATAGAATTGACAAATATGGAAATATTTATCTGATGCTTCCCCTCGTGAAGTTGAATGGGCATGCTCTCACTGAGCTGTGCTCAGGATATCTACTACATTATTGGTTAATTCAAAGAAAACACACATTGACTGCTCGTTCCACAGAAGACTCAAATTACCGAGGCTCTAACGCTCCCTCTAGCGGCAAATTTTAAAACTTCAGTCGGCTCAATGTCGCCAAAAGACCATCTCCTGTAGGTTTGGGTGACTGTTTCAGATGGTCATTGTAAAGCCACGTAACGATTTCGTTGATATAACTCGGGCGAGACTGAATCGAATTATTGGCCGAATTAAGTTTTTCATGCATAATCATGCGCATATAATTCTGAGGACATCTTACAATTAGAAATAATTAAAAACTGAGCCATCAACCATTTGGGAGCCATCAAATTCCCACTTCTGAAATAAATCAGTTTCATTGTCAGCATGTCACTCACCACTCACTCACACACTCATTCCCATGGACAATTCAGAGTCTCCAATTAGCCTACCCACTGCTACCCATGCATTTAATACTTGTATTTATTATATTTACTATATTACTAATATTTATTTACTATACAGGAAGTAACATCAAATGGAGAGACAGCACAGAATAATGATGTTCTGTACCCCTAATGCAGGCTCATTAAGCGTATTGGTTGCAGCGCCACATCAAAACATGGTGGCTACCTGTTACTGCTGACATGGAACAATATCTTGCCAGCTGCTCTGCCCACAATTTTAACACGTCATTCTGTTGAAGACCCCTCACTACTAGTCTGTGGATGTTGCCAAGGCTACCAAATATAAATACTAGTAATCTACATTCATAACCAAGTTTAAGAACTTACACCAGAGGCTGATATTTCAGTACCTTGGTGAGGAAGGCCACTTCTAGACTGGAGTCAAAGGTACAGTCTATCTCCAAAACAGACACAGCTGTGCTTTCCTCATCAACAACAACATCTGGAGAATTTGCAGACACATTGTATATGTATATGTCAGTATCATTATTGCAAAGGTTGAACATGGTATGACACAGGAATGCTTGTACATTCTCACAGTAGATGAGTATATCATATGGTAGTAGGACCTTCACTAACAGTTTCACAATTCTATCATGCCTTGCTATGTAGAATCTTTCATATGCATAGCAGCCATTTTAAATATGTGATCGTGATTCAGTAACTTGTTCATAGTCATGGTGCAAGTTTCCGAGAGTCAGGAAACCAGGTAGAGAGATTAAGTCTCAATGGTAGGACCTGTAAACTTGCTTGCACTGCGAACATTAAAATATCCTCATCAACTGCAATACTGTTAAACACAGAATGTGATACAGAATGGTCAACAGAGGGAAGACATGCTAGTCTTCCCTGTAAATAGACCAGTCAGCCGTTGCTGCTGCTTGAGCTGTTGTAAGTCCATAAGGAATGTCGGAACCATATCCTGACTCACCATGCTGTTTTATTATTCAGCTCGTTTGGTATGCTGCATGGACTACGAACATTAAAGAAATGGTGTTGAATTTTAAACGGAGCCACCTGTCCAATTGCTTGTAACTTCACAATCAGCAGTAGTGGGGAAAACATCAATCATAAGCAGCCTAGCAGTAACATCAGAAAGGATGTCATTAACCTGCTCCCTCCATTCACCAGTTATATTAAACTTATGTCCAAGGTAGGTAAGCATATGTCCAATGAAGAGCATATATACAACTCTGGATTGATACCATAGTGAACAAAGGGTTTTTTTTAAATCAGATTTTGAGTGATACCAACGGTTGCCCCCCGCTCCTCCTCTCTCACAAAACAGCACAGTTACAGCCCTTCACCTCCAAACCTGACCAATCAAGAAAAGTCAGTTTGAGAAAGCATGCTCTTTATTACTCAGTAATGGCTAACTGGACATTACCTCCATATCCCTGTTACAGGATTGGCAGAAATCACATTAGAAGGGGCACACAGACTTCAGCCATTTTAACCACTGATTGATGGCAATCACAAGATTGAATGCACTCTACGGAAAGCCTGATTTAGTGGCAATCTGGAGAGGTATCAGGTCTCTTAGCTGTTTTCCACAGATAGCTTGAATAAAAGAGCCACATGCAACCACTCACAAATGCACGCACGCACGCACGCACACACACACACACACACACACACACACGTGCACACACGCTCATGCACACACACACACACGTGCACACACGCACACACACACACACACACACGTGCACACACGCACATGCACACACGCACACACACGAGACACATCACATGCAGCTGCCATGGAGAAATCAAGCCATAGAGCACTTGGTATATTTATAGTTAAGCCCAGGGCTCCCCCCTGCCAAACCGTATCATTTTAGGGACACGTAACTCCACCTTGCTGTCTCCCGACAAACACACAGCAATTAAGGGAGTGCAGTGTGGCATACGCTACCAAATGTGTTGACACACACACTGCAGACTTGGCGTGCCGATAAGAGGGCCAGGATAAGTGTGTATGAGGCTGCCTGCCAAACCTCCAGGCCCCTCCCTCCCACCTCTCTTTAAGGAAACAGAAGTCTGCACTTTCTTCTCTCAAACAGAGCACTCTAGACAGTTTCACCCTCGTGGTTTCCCAACCTTTTTTTCATTAGATGTGCCTTTCTCGTTTAACTAGCTATTAACTAACATTCTGTATACACACACAATACCAGAATGGTTGATTCATGTGCTGTCCCTCTCGGGTTTTATGTTTGGGTCCAATATTTTGGGCGTACAGTGAAAAGGTCTTATTCTCGCTGCAGGACCGGTTACATTCTGAGAGATAGCGACTCCCTCGACCCCTCGCCCTGCGCTATTGTGTCTTGCAACAGCGCAGCTGTCCATCAGGAATTTACAGCACAAAGAATTTATAGTCTTCTGCCCCTGGAGACACATCCCTTAATCTAATTCCAGGCAGGGAAAAATGTCCCTCCCATCTATTCCAAGCATGGTGAAGCCGTCGTCTTTAAAATGGGGGACGGTGATGATGGGGCAGGATTGCGTATGCAGGTGAGACCCCTGCTCTTAGTGCAGTGCTCCCCCCAAATGTCCAGACTGACTCCAATGCCAGCTGGCAGGGAGTGCAAAACATGCCCAAGCATAGCATAGGTTTCCATTGGAATAGCTTTCACTGTCTCGTCACTCAATAGCGCCCCCCTTTGCTCAATCAAGGGCCTGTATCCTCAATTGCAGTGATTATGCCACTCAAGTTGGAATGTTTCAGAGTAGAAAGAAGCACCGATTGGCTGTGGATATCTTTGAGGACATGCATGGCTGCGTGAGAAGTAATATGGAATGAAAAGTCATTCAATAATAAGGGAAGATTCCCTTTATAACAAATACACGCAGGACCACATGTTCTTTAGGCGGGGGAATGAAAAAAGACGTGCTGTCACCCCTGTAGATATCACCAAAACAGAAATCCGGAAATGAAATACTGAGTGGAAGGCTTGTTTTCAGGTGCTGGGGGATTTGAAAAGGTGGCTTTCTTCAGCGATCTTATGCAGAACAGTCTCCAGAAACAGGCTGAACTGAAGCTGAACCCGGGGAAATAAGCCAGCAGGATATTAGGGCCTGGTAACTGCACTGGCAGTGAAAAGGGAGTGTGTGTACACAGAACCATGAGACAAACAGCCCTTCTCCAGAAATCCAGGATGCTGTACTGGCAAGGCAGAGAAAAATGTTAACAGTAAATCTGCTGTATGCAATGACTCAGTGTGTTATGTGCGCATATGTGTGTGTGTGTGTGTTAGGGGTACATGGTCACACATTTGTCTGCATATTGTAGATGGGCACTCCCCCCCCCATCTCTCTCTCTCTAATTCGAAATGCTTTTATGAAATACATAAAGGGAAAGGTTAAGTCTCACGCACGTACAGTATATCAATGCTGCTTTTTAAAGTATGCCCCTCTCCCCTCCCCACTTTGAGATCTCTGCATGCTAAATTGGAATGACAAGTAGCCAATGCACTTACACTGCCAAAGTAATACTTGAAATAACATGTAACAAATGGAACAAGGGGAAAAGAAAAATGTTCCTCTCATACTCCCTCCTATGCCCCCTTCTCTGTCCCCATCCCTCATTTCCCCCTCCTCCCTCTCTCTCTCCTTTGCACGCCCTCCTCCCCTCCCCTGTGGCAGGCCAGGAGGACAGCATGCATTGTGATGAAATGAAAAACACCTCAGTGCTGAAACCAAAGAACTCCTGCCTTCAGTCCACCACCCAAACTGACTGTGAATGGCATTTAACTGGCAGATCAGCACAGAGGCATGTAGAAGGGAGAGCACTAGAGCATACAGAGACTTGGGAGCTTGCACGTGACAGAAAACAGATACTTACGCAGCTGGAAATGGATGAAAAGGTATAAAAGAACTGCACGAACAAGGATCCAGGAGCAGTGCTCTGTGAAATAACATTTGCTTATTTTTGTACAAATGAAACACATCAATTCACTGTGCACAGCACAAAATATCTCACAAATAGACATCTTGAAATCACTCAAAACATAAAAAGCAAAATTATTTTCCCTTAAATAAACTTGATCGTATCTTGTTAAAAAGGGGAGTCTTGGAAATTGTGCCCACTTGTTTGGATGAAACCGAAATATTGGTAATTACAGACGAATTACCTTAATAATCCATCTTAAAACTGCATATACAAAATAATAATAATAATAATAATAATAACAACAACATTTATTCCAGAGAGCATCCCAATGACTCTGAACCAATACCACTGCAGTGAATTACTTGGGACATTTTTTACTCCTTTGAGCACTCCTGTATCTTGTTTTTCTGTGTAGAAATGTTAGCGTCCACGGAAGCAACGGGTAGCCTCCAAACAGGGTAATCAGGGTATATGACATAAACAGACAAGAGTCAGTCAGCAAAGTGCGTTTAAAAAAAAAATCATTCTAAGCCCTATAATAGTGACTAACAACAGAGGTTATAGAAGCAACAGCCTTATTTACCTATCAATTGAAAGCTTCCAAAACAGGAGGATAATTGGACAGTAGGTTGCAAAGGAACAGAAACTCATGTTGGTTCCTAACGCTGCAGAGTGCAACCTACGTCCCTCTGGACAAATGACATTTCAAGAGCAAACCTGCTTGCCACTCAAACTTGCTGGGACTTCACTTCTGTGCAGCTCATAAGATAATAACACGAAGTAAAACATTTTATGAGGACCTTGTGTGAATAGTGCATCCCTACTCTTAGCGGGCACATCCAATAACTCAACTTCATTCCTTTAGAGGCCGTCTGGGCCTTCAATACTTCAGGATGAAGTTGCAAGCTGAACTTGTTTCAGCGAACCTTGTTGACGCAATATAACCGCTGTCATCATCTGTCTTCCAAATATGTTCCAGCCCCCATGGCTGTGCTGAAGTCTTATGAACACAATTCACATAAGACCTATGACTTACACGCTTGCTTTACAAAGAGCTAAGATTTATGGTCACATTATTCAAAGTAATACCAGTATAAAGAAAGTTAGTGGTATTCCTGGTAACACAAAGGGTGAAAAATGCTAACACTGGAGCTGAGCTAAGGTCTAGAACGCACTGCTTGAGTAAATAAAATGTTCTGCCAACACACAGCATAAACCCATATTGAATACAAGCATCAGCAGCTGGTTTCAAAGCTCTGTGCTGTTTTCTGTGGAAGTTATCTCCTCCAATCTTTGCAAACTGGGACCAGAATAAAAAGCATATGCAAATACAGTACGCAGCAGATACGGTGAAAAGCCCTTTAGTCATGACTAAACCCTTATGAAATGTTTTTTTTTCTGACTCAAGAACGAAACATATTGTGATAAAATGTAGCTTTCCCACATCCTTTTCTACACCATGTTGTTGTGGTTATGATGGAGGCTTGGCCTATATTGCTTCAGCTGTCAGTGAAAACCCCCATTCCACAATTTCGTGTCACAAGGGGTGCTGTAATCAAATTCTGCGTCCTTGCATTTGCGGTAGACCAGTGGTAGAACTTGACGGATGAAAAGACACTGGCTTTGACTTCATAGACCCTTTTAAAACATTATGGTGGTTCATTACGGATTTTTATTACCATGGCTAGCAAACATATTGGAAGGCAAAATGCTCACATTACACAATTCCTCAGGTTGACTTCTGTAAATGGAAATGAGTAAAAGGTAAATTCCATACAGATGTTAGGAAGTATTTTTTTTCACACAGAGAATAGTCACTGTGTGGAATAGCTTGCCAGGTCATGTAGTGCAGGCAGAAACTCTGGGGGTTTCCAAGACCAGGCTTGATATGGCGCTAGATACTATCTAGTTGTTTGTAAACTGAGCACTAGGTACACTTAAGGGTTAGGAATGGCGAGCATTGCTGGGCTGAATGGTCTAATTCTCATCATCATGTTATGATATAATTCAATATTTACTTTCTTCTCCTGCATGGCATTCAAACCTTGCTTGCATGTATGCAGATATGAAAGGTCTCTTCACTGTACAGCATTTTGACTGAAATAACACAAGGATATTTCCACCTTTACACTAATATTTGGGGAGACAGGATAATACCAGTAGTGTATGACAAATATGGACCCAGTTATCAAAACAGCGGGCGAGGCTTCAAAACAGCTGTCAGATCACAGCTGTTATCTCACAATGGTGTGAATTATTGGTCCAGACTGTTCATATCCATGTTTCCAAAGGACATAGAATTACAAGTCTTCTTTTGCTGGCTGAAGATTTTATGCACTACTGCATATAGTACATAATCCATAAAATATCATACTGCTTCTGCAAGCTATTGGTCTTGCACACATGGCCTCTGACAACAGCTCAACAGAAGATCTTAGATAATACCACTGATATTACTATAGACTAGGAAACTGGAGTCAGCACTTCCTGATCAAGAGCCCTAGTAAGTGGAAGTTCTGTGATGGATCTCCATACCAAGAGCCATTCAATTTAAATAAGACATGAACCTACCATCTTCACACTGAAGAAAATAACAATTAAAGTGCACATTTTTAAAAAAAGGTTTTGGGCTTGTTCCGTGATATATTTCTTGATTAGCCAATGAAATGTCGGCCCAAATGTTTCTCAACAGCAGTTTCCATTATCCTACCATACACCACATTCTCAGTGTGCATTAGGACTTGTAGAAAATGTTAAAAATATTATATCATTGCAAGTTCTCTTTACACAGAATAATATACTCCCCCACTCCCACACCCCCATACTGTCAGAAAATATATGAAAACAAAGGAAGATGTCGTTGAACAATGTAAAAACATTTACTTGCAAAAAACTTCCATCAAACATCAATACATTCTGAAAACCGGATCCCTGACATATAATTAATGCAATGACAGACTCCAAAATTGGTTTGAGGCAAATTAAAGTCATTTGGGGATTGCATCCAGAGAAATAATTTCATGACACTGCTGCTAAACTATTTTTCTTCTATTTTTGGATCTCAGCATGATTGAGCTGCCAGCCACTGGTTTGTGTGGCAATAATTGTGAATTAACCAACAAAACTGTGACTGGGTGACTCATTATGCTCATCATATATGATCATATAGCGGTTTGTGAGTGCCAAACCGATCAGCTGGTGATTCATTTATCTGAATCCTGTTTGCAAATGAATGAATCAAGGTAATCGACTGCTGAGTCTCATTAATTTGGAAAATAAGTCAACACTGAACTTCAACCAAATCAATGGATCACTGATTCTGCAGAAATGATGCCCATCCATCCACTCATTCTCTGGCTCTCTCCCTGGGATTAAAGAAGGAACTAGATTTCTTAGTGCAGTAAAACTGATAGTCGTTACAATCTGGAAGTGTCGTACTGACTCACTGATGGTTATTTCTCAAAAACTATACCGTTGAGCTCAATGGGAGGATCAAAAGAATCAGTTCAGTCAGGCTGCTGAATTGATTATCATTGGTCACCTAAACGCATCAGTCTCAAATTCCACACTAGTCAGGAGTTCACAGGTTGCAACAGTTTAATTTAAGCAACTAAAAGGCAACAAAATTATTTTTTCTTTTTCCTATATACAAGCTTGATTGTACAGATGTATCAAAAAAAACTGGCCAAAAGCTAGTTTGCCCAGCACCACAGCTTTGCATAGAAAAGTCACAGACATTTGCAGATACAGACTTTGTCTTGCTCATAATATAGGTCGATATTAAAACCAGCTCATTCTTTCAAGAAACGTAACAGTTTGTGCTTTTTTTCACCCTAGATAATTGAGTTAATGACTTTAATAATTCAAATGAAGGCAGCCGCCATCTTGGTATACTTGACAGAGGTCCTGAGAAAAGTTGATAACCCACACAAAGTTGGAAAATGAAGGGTTTTAAGAAAAAACCTTAAATCTTTTTTTCGTTGTCTTCCAAATTTTCAAAACTTGAAAGACACCTCCCTCGTTATGGCTGTGATGCATTCTGTGATTACAAAATGTACTTAAAAATCAATATAAGGGATCAAGCCTTCCCAGGACTGCCGCCGTTTGGTCCTAATTGTTTTTTAAACACCTTCTCACTTTTGGGTAAAACATTGGGTAAAACCGGAGCACGACTGAAGTACCGTGCAAATGTTTTACCCAGTTTCACATGCACAACATCTCTAAACATATACAGTAGACATTTTTTCAGCACGGTTCATTTAAAATGCAGAACTAGTCATTTTTTCTTGCCTCTTCGCCACTCGATATAAAACATGCTCTTTTCTGCGATTCTCAAAACGAAAAATAAATACATTCTCTCAGATCAGCAGCGACATGTTCTGACACATTGCTGTGAAACGGAATGAGATTCCCCCAGCTCACGCGCGTCGCAGAAGAAACACAGACAGACGACATATCACAAGCAGGCAAAAGACCAGACCCTTTCAATGTGGGAGGGACCAAAGGCGATCTCGAAATGAAATACTGTTGATGTCCCATTTAGGCCACCAATCAGAACCCGGCCTTACTGATGATTTTTAGCATGATCCCAAGCACCTGTGCTGTAAATCTCTTGATTAGTCAGACGGCAGTCATGCACTACTGGTGCTCAGAGCAGAGCACCATCCTAACACACCATGCCTTCTGTCATGCAATGGGATTCACTCAATCTTCTCTAGGAATTCCAGCTTTGATCCTTGTCTTTTCTCTCTCCCGACAATGAAACAAAGACATTCCATCAAATGGACAAGCACAAGTTTAAAGTCTCTGTAAGAGCTTTGTGGAGAGAGTCACGATTCATTGTGAAATTCTCAAGGTTCAGGACATTTTTATAAAAGGAATAAAAACAAAGAAAAAAAGATCAAACGTCAGCTGAGGGGCAGTTGTATCTCCATGAAGATTACTTCCAAACTCATTCAAACAAGACTGCACATTATCACTTGTACATTTAATTCCCCTGGTAGCAGGAACACAGTTTATTTTAGGAACACAGACAAACCTTCACTGGATACCCCCCAATGATAAAACTCAAATCTGAATCTCCATTTACAAGAAAGAATACTCTATGAATTAAATGCAGCTTGGATACAATATAAAACCCCAAAACAAAAAGGAAATGAAGCAAAAATGAAGAATTCTGACCACAGTGTGAGTGTCAGGGTTTAAGTTGCCTTTTCCATGGTCAGTCCTTGCATTAAGAGTTGTGGGGTTACTTCCTGTTGACCTTTGACATTTAGGCTTCATTAGAGTCATCCTTAAAATCACGCTTCTGCTCTTTGATGTCCTTTGAGAAACATACTCACATAAACGCACACACATACGCACTGTAACATTCATTTCACTACAACACATTGGCACATGCACCTAAATCTTCAGGCAAGCACAACCCAAAGCCAAACACGGACTGTGGGCCTGCTTTTTATTTGCCTGAATCTGAACATTCAATTTGAATCTGAGCCTTCATCTTCTAAACGAATGCCTTTGGGAATAAAACTGAAGGATACTGTTGTCAGATGGAGGATGGAGATTCCTTTTTAAAATGGAGAATCTCTGACCCAGTTTGTTCGTGAGCTGGTGCTCGACCAAGCGTGTGCAAGCCAGAGCAGGTTTCCTGTTCAGGGGCGAGGGGACGGCGGGGTGGGACGGGTCAGGGCGGAGCCAGTCAGACGAACGCGATAGGACGCAGGACCTGCAGCTGGGACTCCAGCGTGATCCTCTCCTGGTGGATGTCCTGAGAGAGGAGGAACAGGTGAGAGTTAAAGGGCACATTGAGCTGTTCCGTGAATAATGTTAAGAAGAAATTTAAAATGGTCCAGGAACAATTTTAAATGTTTATCTAACCGGAGTCCAAACGTTGATTTGAGGTTTTCTGGAACAATGAGCATTGCAAACTGAATCCTGGCCACGCCAGAGACATTTATCTTCGTAGGTTCATGTTCACTTGGTGCAGCGCATTCAACTAAAGAACATGCCTTGATTTACATTTCCAAAGCAAATTTTGAAAAGAAGAGGTGTTGCTGTGAACCCCAGGGCTCCCAGCTCCTCTATATCCACGGTTCTCCAGAGGAGTGCACCTCCTCAACACACTACTGCACCTAACGTGGAGGAGAACGTGGTGAGAAACAGGAGGACCAGCCATCTGTGTTCCATTTAAACCTGCTTATTGTTTTGCCAGTGTGGTGTTGAGAGGGTGATCTGAAATGACCCATTCCCCCTTTCTCCCTTCTTTCCTTTAATTGCCATTGGGAGAAATTACCTAAGCTTAGACAAATGTGACAACACCCCACTTCTGCTCAAGGCAGAACAAACAACACTTGACCTCTGACCCCATCCTTGAGGCACTTTCCTAAGACACCAGAGGAGTGAGGGAATTTGACCACATGTTTCGATTTAAGGGGTCACTTTCAGGTCACAGAATACCCCGACCTGCCCTACACTCCCAGCGTATTTGTTGTCACAAGGCACGATCTGGAGGCGCGTTTCTCGGAAACAAGTCCAGCCTTGCAGGACTTTTCACGTTGACCCACGACCTTTCATGCTGTTATCACATTTTTTTCCCGGAACAAAAAACATGATGCACGACGAGACAACATCAACAAAAAATAGATGAAAATAAATAAATAACAATTAAATAGCAATTCCATGAAAGAGCTGTGCGGTGCCGTACCAGCTGGTTTCATGTGAGATCTGGTGAAGACACTTGGCTGTCTCTGCTAAGAGCGACAGAAGCTTAATTACCCGGGCATGATCGATGCTGCATCACATAAACAAACTGACTTCTTTCCGAGTCTGAAGTACCGCAGGGACCCTCCGGAAGGGTCTCACATAGCTGACTATGACTCTATTTTAGAGGGGGCAGTTGCAAATGCCGAAGAGCCCCAGGGTATTTTAAGAAGGCACTCCAGAAAGCCTCCCCAGAAAGCCATGGAATGTATATTTTTATTCAGTAAACCGTCAGAGCCACACTCCCCAGCGCTGATAGTTGCATGCACAGTATCTACGAATGAAGTCTTGAATGCAGAAATGTAATATACTATTTTCGCACTGAAGTTAGCGTCCACACAATATCATACGCGGTACTCGCAGCAGACAGGCGCCCCGGTAGGCCTGAGGGGGCACATGAAAGGAAGGCAGCCGCCCTCCACTCTGGGGTCTGGGTGCTATTTGGGTCTGGGAATGGCATCAAGTAGCGGATAAAACAGGCACTCGGGCACGCAAGGGCAATCTTTTCATGACCTCATCGTTCCCAATGGAAACATCTTGTGCGCCCATACTGTGTCTCAAGGGACCCCCAATTTATCGTTCTGTTACGGCTGTTACGGAGAGGGACAGGGAGGCCACAAATGTTTCCTGACCCCCACCCCCAAGCAGATAGATACACCCCAAAAACAGTCAACACTCAATGCCCCCCCCCCCAAAAAAAAAAATTCATAACACCATCTCTCACGTTTTTCATGTTTGTGTGTGGTCACTTGTCTGTTGTCACTCTGTGCGCTTATTGTGCACTGCAGTGATGGGGGATTTATTTTGTCTTTCAGGCTTGTGCAGGTGTTGATGATGTGGGTGTGGGTGGGTAGGTAGATTGATTTCAGCAGTCATGCAACCTCCCGGTGCAGCCAGACATTCTGTCAGCACTGAACCCCCAACACCCCCCCCCCCCCACTGAAATTCCAGCCTGCTCACGTCCCCGCCCCCCAAAAACACACCACAGTTCTCAGGGTGTACAGATGAACTGAGGTTTTAAACACACACAGCACTGGAGCAAAAGAGAAGCCAAAGAATTTTGGTGGACATATGTCAGTGCCAACCTGGTCAGGCTTTGTAAGATCATAAGCCTGACAAGTGAAGTTGCGTCTCAGAGAGATGACCTCATCAGTGTCAGAAAGTCACACAGAGATGAGCTCAGCAGAGAGAGACACAGGGATGCCCTGACCTTGAGCTGCTGCTGGAGTTCGCTGTTGAGTCGGGTCAGCACCGCGTTGGCCTCCTTGTTCTTGCGAATGGCCGTCTGGATTTCCTTCTTCTGCCTGGAGGGTAGCCTGAAAAGATGGCGGGAAGCTGCTTTAGTCCACAGAACAGAGCAGCAGGAGCCGACGTATCCACCCACAACAGAACAATTATCGCTCGAGATCGTTTACTTAAGACTCGTCCCTCACACTTACCAGCTAAACCGGCTAGGGCTGCACAGCGACATACGCGGCAGTCATCGCGTTACATCTGCGCTTACACACACCTCTATCAGTGCCTTACATCGGGCTTCCCAGCAGCTGCGCGGCTCAGGAACGGTCCTCTCAAATATACAACAGAATCTCCTTCACAACTGCTGTCCCCAGAGACAAAACTGCAACCTTCCACACACATCATCAGCTCTGATAACCGGGGCACTCCACCGGAAATGTCATCTCCAAAATAAACCTGTTTTCATGATATGCTCTCTAGAACAGATAACAAAATGGAAAAAAACCTGAACCTAATGGTAATTCTAAGCCATTTGGCAGATATGCTTATCTAAAGTAATTTACGTGGCTTAGTTTTTTTTTTCTTTACATATAATCCATTACACACCAGGAAGTTTACTGACATCTGATTCAGGTTAAGAAACTTGCTCCAGGAAACAACACTTGCAAACTTTTCAGCCTCAAAACTCAGTTCCCTAATTGTCACACTACACTGCCACTCCATTCAAATGCATTATATAATTTTTTCAAAGGGTCTTCTTGTGGTACACGTGTAGTATATTTGTCCTCCTCGTACTTCTGGGAAGGTTTGGTCGGACCGGCTGATGGGATAGTCGCAGGGGCGGAGGACGGGGTGGAAGGATTGGGCGTGGGTGGGGCTGGCTCCAGGTTCTGGCTGTCTGAGCGATACTTCCTCCGGAATGGCTTCTGGGGAGGCTGGGAGAGTGAGCCCTCCTGTAACCCAGTGTACACGGCAGTGGTGTCACAGTGACATTCAAGCTTCTTTGCGCCTGGATCCATATTCATAAAGCATCTCAAAACAGGAGTGCTGCTCTAGGATCAGATTTTCCTTTTAGTTGACTATGGATAAAACTGGAATGTGGACAGGACAACCTGGTCTTGGATCAGCACTCCTAAACTGAAACACTCAGATTTACAATGAACAGCAAATATTGCTTTTTGATTTATAAACATTGAAATCATTTGAAAATATTCTGATATTTTGAAGAGTTTTATTTGAGAAGATATTTGTACTTGCTGATCCATGTTTGTAAAGAAAAACATAATACCTGCATTTAATTGTGAGTAAAGTTAAGAACATATAATTTCTGAACCATTCCTGAAGCATAATGTAAATAACATCTATTTACAGTAGTACGTGTATTTGGAACTGTAACTCTAGACTCCCATAAAATGTGAAAACTCCCCTGTGCATCCCTCCGAGAGTTTAACTAAACATAGCCAAAATACACAAAGAAAACTTCAGTTGTAAAAACTGGTGTCGGTAATCAGCAGGAATTGGTTCTGACCGGTTTGGCGGGGGCGATATCCTCAGTGCTGGTGGCGGTGCCCTGGCTGGGCGGGGTTCGCTCCCCTGCGTCGGGCGAGCCCTCCTCCTGCAGTGGGGGGGGCAGAGGGAACACGCTGTCTGACACTGAGCTTTCAGGGTCCCCTGGATCGCAGCCCTAAATAAAGCCAAGGCTCCGAGTTCCTGTCGTCAGCGCGGGGCCTTCATAACTCCCCGTGCCCAGCTGCAGCCTGGTATGGGGTGGGGTAGGGTAGGGTGAGGGGGGGGGGGGCACCTTGAGCCTTGGCGGATAATAAATGTGACTAAATGAAATGCTATTAATTTTTTTGACAGTGATAAATCAGGCCCATCCCCCTCAGACTGAGAGATTGAATGCCCTCTCTGGCGATGTCCCTGTCACGTTCTTCAGTCCCTGCACGATGAAGGTGAGGCTCGCACGTCAGCGCCCCTGATTTACTCTTCTTGGTGGTTGTATGTTTCCTCCATTTTTCAGCAAACCCTGCTGTCCTGTTCTGCTGTAAATACCCATTTAAAATTAGAGTCCCCAGCAAATACCAGGACAGGATAGCGAAAAGCCTAACAGACAGCTACTTACAGTCTTAAATAGACCATACCTAATTACTGACACATATAGTCTGGATTACACTACCTTCAGCAAGGATGGCAAATGTTTTGGACAAAAAACACTTCCTGCAAATTCAGTATACTCAAACTGGAACCCAACAGAATTACATCACTATTGTATTACTACTACTAGCAATAATCATATAATCAATAATCATAATTATTTTTTGGGAACAGAAGATTGTTCCTGATCCATGGTTCTCCTAAATGTTCACAAATGCTTATAAATATTCATGGGACTCTTTGTACCATGACATCCTTCACATCTATGCACTGCATTGCATATGGTAAATAAACGTCATATAAACAACATTCTTGTCGTTATAAACTAACCATTCTGTAAACATTTGGGCATAAAGTCCTGCGCACTGTGGTCCATGTAAACACAAGATCCATATCATTCTCAGAGTCTATGTGTCTGTTAAAAATGAGTCTTTAACTATTCGTCTCACACGCTGTAAACTTAGCATAAGCACAGAGAACTGCTGATGTCTGTGGAAGACTAATCACTAAAACAGGCTTGTGGGTGCGTGTCAACCCTTGTAAATTTGAACTAAATGGAACAAAAACCCAACAGAAACCAACAAATTTGAACAAAAATGGCTGTACTACGAAATATACTGTAACACCGGCTCACCACAAGGAATGTGCATGAAAATCCCTTTGGTGTGACTGGATTAATTATGCCAAGTTTTTCAGAAATGCATAAAGTTTAGCTGATAAACTGCAGCTCTGGGCCCCTGTGTGTGTAGCTGTGTGCAGTGTATAGTTATGATAACTTTAAAACACACTACAGTACTGATTTTCTGAAAGATGTAAGATGCAGGCTATGGTATGTCAATTTTCATTGGACTTTAGGTGAATGAGAAAACTCAAAGTTAGCTTAAAGTTGAGGCAAATGCACAGGACTAGCACACCTACACTTGAAAAATTTATGAATCTGGCATAAATGATTGAATGAAGGTACCAAACCTTTTTTCATCTGTTTGTTGTGAACCCATCTATAATACTAAGTGAGGGAAAAGGAAGACCCCACCCAGAACCTACCCTGTAGACTCAAATTCACAGTGAAAAGGAGCAATAACTACCAACAGCGCCATCTAGTAACTGGGCTGTTAGACAGCATGAACAAGTGGTGCAAAATGTGACTATTGGTGTACAAGTCCAAGCAGCCAGCAATGTCCCATTCTAATGTAAAAATTCCAATAAAAAGCATGGAAATATGCAAAATATATATTTGTGATAAAGACTTGGCTATAATTATCACTGTCTGCAGAATGGGCGTCAACCTCAACACTCAAATATTTATTTTTTACATTCTGTCTGTAGTTGCCTAGCAGAACAGAACAGCAGGTTTCAACTCAAAATAAAACATGCACAACCATATGAAACATGGGAACATTTAGTTCCAGAAGGTACAGAGCACTGTCGAAACTGCAATGAACGCAAAAAGAGAAACAGCAGATAGTTGAGGACTGACGGGAGTGCAAAGTGCAGTGTACAATCATGCCCACCCCCATGCTATCACACACACACACACACACACACACACACAAACACGCACGCACGCACACACGCACACACACACACGCACGCACGCACAAACACGCGCACACGCACACACACACACACACACACACACGCACACGCACACGCACACGCGCACACACACACGCACGCACGCACACACACACACACACACACGCGCGCACACATGCACACACGCACACACATGCACACACACACAAACACACACACACACGTACATACGCACGCACGCACGCACACACACACACCCACACACACGCACACACAAACACACACACATACACACCCACACACACACACACAAACACGCACACACACACACACGTACATACGCACACACACACACACACACACACAAACACACGCGCACACACACACACACACACGCACACACACACTCTCTCTGCGCAGCTCTACCCAATGATCAGGTTGAGGTAGCCGGGCTTGGAAATGCGGGGTGTGTGGAAGTACGCTATGCTGATGTTCCTTGGCGTGGCGCCCAGATGGTGCCCTCGCCCTCCGGCCCAAGCGCACTTATCTTTTCCGGGGAAGACTGCGAATGCCACAGCCTCATTGTTTATAACCTCACAGAGATTAGGCTGCTGACACGTCCTTCACTGAGTTTCACAAGAAACAGTAAAACACTAAAGTAAAAAACTGCAGAAACAACAAAGTCACTCCACTGTGGTGCGACACAAGCCAGCCAAGAACCAATGAGATAAGTCCAACCTTTGACCGCCTGGTTGATAATCCAGTGTTGAAGTTACGTCACCGTGATTAATGTTACAGTATGTGTTGCTTGTATGTGAGTAGAATCAGAGAGAGAACTGGTGATGTCACTCGGCCAGTCATTCCAGGTCACATGTGAAAACACATTTGACTCATATAAGGATCCACAGATCTGCCAGCGTTTAAATAAGACTCAGCAATACATCCTGTGAAACAGCAAGGACATTATTATTGCTGGGTCTGGCCAACAAAATCCTGTTGCTGGGTTTTTCACTATTTTCTAAGAAAACAGCAATAGATTCCCAGGGAGATTCCAAAGAAGAAATGATGACAGGCCTCTTTTTCCTTCTCCTCTGAAGAGACAGGATAAAAAGGGCATATTGAATTTTAGTCTCATTAAATTTTTCCTGAAATGTTCTCATAACAGTTTCAGTTTCATATCTATTCCTAAAACAATGATTTTATCCTTTAAATAAATCACTGGCACAAAAAAAACAAAAAACTAAAACACTGAGGGAGAAATAGAGAGGAGGAAACATTGAAGGGAAAAAAAAAAGACAATATTAAGTCCAGTAAAGCAATTTAAGATTAACCTGGGCCATAACTAATACCAAACTAAATACACCCCCCCCCCCCCCCAACTCACACAAACGCACACAAACACACGTGTCCTTAGCAAACTTCAAATGTTCTGAATTCCACTCTCTGCACAACGGCCTCTTGCATTTCAAGCATACATTGGACAGATGACTGTCAGAAAATAAGACCACAGCGCTGTAGTTCAAAGTGAGAGCGATTCTTAGTTTGCCTCACAACTGGTGATGGGAGAGTGAGGCTTAATACACCCCCCCACACAGGGTGAGCTACTATATCAATCTCTGATTTTTGAACCAGTTAAAAAGACAGCTTGCTCTAACAAACTGATATGATTAGTTTAAATCAGCCGACAGCCGACAACATATTGTGGCTCAACATTTCGGGATTTCTGAAGCCCCAAAATCCCATCGCCACTTGGAGCTAAAACCCATTACAGCAAAGAGATTTTTCGAAGAGAAACAACCTGCCTTCAGCTGTCTTGTTGTCTAAATGTGTTGGCTGTGCACAGCTACGGCTTGACATTTTTTATTTTCTCTGAAAATTAGTCCTTTTCCCTCAACTGCAGTCACAGAAATGCAATATGAGAGCCCAATATGGGCCAGAGCACAATGTTAGGAGCGGTTTGCCGTGTGCGAGATGAACCTCGGCAAGATGTGACAGCAGAAAACGAGAAAGCCGCAGGCGATTCAGGATGTGAGACTCGGGCACATTGGGACGGAATGACTGAACCACAGACGGGAGATTAATGACAACCAGCACAGCTCGCATACAGCTGCAGTGAATATCATCCCCCACAATGCACTGCTCTAACATACAGCTGCAGTGAATATCATCCCCCACAATGCACTGCTCTAACATACAGCTGCAGTGAATATCATCCCCCACAATGCACTGCTCTAACATACAGCTGCAGTGAATATCACCCCCCACAATGCACTGCTCTAACATACAGCTGCAGTGAATATGATCAGCACAATGCACTGCTTCACACACATTTACTCAGTACAAACACCCCACAAAGCACTGCTTCAAAATGCAGCTCCAATAACCCTCATACGCCCTACTGTTAATACACAGCCTCAGTAAACCACACAATACATTTCTCTAAGACCCAAACAGCTCCAGTATCATCCTGATATATATCAATATATGTACTGATGAGATATGAACCATCCTCAGAAACTTCACTTTGAGACAAAATAGGCGTATCTATCTTTTAGGAATCTACCACTTTAGGATCCAGGGTGAACGGTTCCTGGCAAAAAGACAGAATATTAGGTTGAAACCTACTGGAATGTGATGTTCTGTATTGGCTACCAATACAATCCCTGCACACGCTATCTCACACAAGCTATGAGAGATGAACGCAGGAGAGAATGAGAAGTAGATAGAAAGGGACATGCCGATGCAAGATTTTTACATCCACAGAGCACTTAGCTAGAGCCATTTAGCTGCGGCAGCCTATCTCCGTGATTCATGTAACTGTCAGTCTTCTGTGACTGATCCCCCAATCGGGACACTGCTATTCAGTCCAAGGAAACATTACATTTAAAAGACAACGGGCAGAGTGACACGTTTATGGGTCCCTGTCCCAGCTCTCAAACACAACAAAAGAGGGACGAGGACAGGGTGAAATAGAGGATCTGAATTATTTTCCCTGGCAAAGGGCTTTTTCTGCTGCCTCAGTAATTGCCTGGTGCAGCAATTGATGTCTTTTCAAGGCTTGTGAGGCAAGGAGTGAGCGATATCATGTCTCCTTTCTCAAAAACTGCCTGCGGTGACTGAAATCTAATATGGCAGCTCTCCTTATTGTGCCTGACACTCAGGGTATGGAGTCCAAGATAAATTGTGCTCAGATTGCGACACATCCTAAAGGAAAGATCTGTTTTCCTGGGCTGACCCAAATATACGGGTGAACCAAAACACCTGATTCAAATTCAAGTTCTTCAAGACCTTGACCTTCTTCAAGTGCTTCAGTGCTGGGCTAGAGCAAAAACCTGCTCCTACACAGCCTCTCTCAGACAAGACCATGGACCACAGTACTTATTGCTTTAGGTGTGAAAGAACTGCAAAGACACTCAATTGGAGTGGGTTATCAGACAAAAATACGACAAAATAAATAAGAAAAATGTTAACGAATGAATGGGTTTTGCTAAAATAGTGTAAATACAAGAACAAAGTACAGCTGATGAGAGGTGTTAGTAGGGAACTGGAAGGTTGCCAGAAGACAAATTATTGTTGTCATTATTATCATTTTATTATGATATGACTACTTGACATAGAACTGTTACTCAGAATCGAAACTAATAAATTAATCTTTCACCCTCAACTAACTGAAAAAATAACCAGGAAAAAAGTATAACTAAAACTGCAAACTGAAGCACAAACTTTGCCCCCCCATTTGAGAGGAGAGAAATGCCTCACCTCCTCTCTGAACTTGCTGAAGTCGGCAAAGTTGGGCTGCCGCACTGCATTCTGGGATCTCAGTTCCCCAGCGGGAGCAAAGTGTGGGACCTGAAACGGGAAACCACGGCAGCCCTTAATTGTTACGCAGCTGCATGAAACCAAGAGCAGGCGCCATTCCACACTAATGCCGTCTGCTCATTTCATTTTCATTTTTACAGCATGAAATGCAGAAACCTGTTTGTTGAACATTTTTGCGCAAATGT
Organism: Anguilla anguilla; assembly: GCF_013347855.1. Taxonomy (NCBI): domain Eukaryota; kingdom Metazoa; phylum Chordata; class Actinopteri; order Anguilliformes; family Anguillidae; genus Anguilla; species Anguilla anguilla. The sequence continues at coordinate 24,149,861 of NC_049215.1, read as the reverse complement.
CATTGTATTTAACCATAATTCAACCTGGGAAAAACAAGGCTGGTAGGAGATTCAGTGAACTGTGTAGCCAATCAACCATAAGAGGTATGACAAGGTGACCTGGCTTTACAACTTTGTCCAGAGGATAGACCGCCCCCTGCTGGCCCAATGTTTTCCCAGGAGGTCTCCCATTAGACAAGAAGAGCTGTGTAACAGTGAAGCCACCAGCGGATTACTGGCCCAGCTGTCGGATCAGGCACAGAATGTTTGGGGGGGGGACAGATACTGTACCTGTGTGGCCAGGGGCCTCGGGGGGAGCGCAGGAGGGGGGGGCAGCCAGCCGCTCTTCACACCTGAAACACGAGGAGGAGGAGAGTCGCTCACCACACACTACAATACAAAAATTAATTGTTAAAAAAGGCACTACCATTGTAAAAAATAAATCCCCCGGCATTGGTTTCCCCTTCTACAGCACAGAAAGAATGTGTTGGTTGTGCACAGTGTCATGTTCCACCGTGTTTTCCTTAGCACAAGTTTGCACTTGCTTTTCCAGCCAGACTGGCTCTCCATAAAATAAACAGCCGAGACCACCCCCATGCCGGTTCCCCCTCTCATTCGCCCATTAAGCAGATGCAGACGTTGTAATTCACAGCGAATTACAGGGGGAGTGAACAGAAGCGCATGCACCTGAATGGGGAGCGACAGTAACTGAGACCTGAGGACGCTCCCAGATCAATGCGCGGACATGAGCCTCATTGCTAAAGTCCTAATGCTAACAGTGCCAATCCAGAATCACGACACAACCACAGATACACACAATATGATAAGAAAACCGTCAAAATACCTATGCCATTACAATCTCTGCAATAGTAAAAACAGCAAGTGATATCGGGGGAGGCCAGGAGCTAAAATGTAGTCTGAAGAGGTGGGTCTTCAGTCTGTTGTAATTTGGCCAGTGATTCTATGCTGTTTTTTAGAGATGGGCTCTTTGAGCCCTGGTGCATGTTGGGAAGTGTGGCCGGTCGTACCCTGGCCACTCTGCTGGAAGAGCTTGTTGAGGTCCAGGGAGGAGGCGCGGGAGTGGGTCTTCTGGGGCCGGGGGGGCGGCGTGGGCGGCTCCTCAATCTTCTTCATGGCATCATCGATGGAGGTGCTGGAGTACGACCTGGCGGACAGGGGAGAGCAACGAAGCGCCATCATTCGCAGTGCTGGAGAACTTCAAAAGACTGAACAGAAGAATGAGGAGAGTCAGAGTGCGCAGAGCGCCTCAGCTCTAATGCACAAGAGAAGAACAAACGGAGAACAGACACAAATACGGCTTGACACAATCAGCTCATCTTCAGTTATAAATGTAAACAGGAACTGTGACACGTTGAACACCATGGACAGTAGAATTGCAGCTAAGAGGAACACAAATTAGAAGGTTCGTGAAATACATTTTTGTGAAGAGTTTAAAGGGAAAAGGGCAGACGTTCACGTTCATGTTCTTTTTTTGCTTTAGAAATTTTGGTCTGGCCCAGAACAATGGTTAAGTAAATAAATGGAAACTAAATGGAAAAATATATGGAAAAATATCTTCTTAAGAACATAATATCTATAAAATGACTTCAAGAATCCACTGTAAATACATTGATTTGATTGCTTCTTCAGGGATAGAAAATAAAAATTCCATTAAATCACTCATAACTTAAAGATAAGACACAAGCTACTTTTTTGTTAGTGCCTTTTCAAAACCTCCCTGCACACTAGAAAGTGTGCAGTGTTTAATTTTTCATGTTTTTTGTAGTGTGTGTGAGAAAGGAGAGACTTACCTGGGCCTGGTCCTCGATCGTAACTGAGGGTCCAGCTCATTAGGGGGATCTGAAAAGCATTGTGACAGAAACAGTGCCTGAGTACATCTCAGGTGAAAATAAATATCTCTGCTCTGGGAAACTGAGATAGCCCACTTCACTGCACCAGGTGACACCTGCTGAAGCTCAATCCCAGCAAATGAAAGGAAGGAAGGAAAACTAAAGCCCTGTCTTTTGTACATTATAGGACGATCACACATGAAATAAGTTTGAGTACTCATTTGTTTAGTTGACACCCAGAGAGACTTACCCAACATGTCTTTTTGAAGTAAAATTTTTTCAGAGAAAATATACAGTTGCACCCATTTATAAAGCAGAAAATTAAAAAGAAATGCTCAGGGATAAACCGTAACTTATAAACAGACTTCCTTACCCTGTACTCTAAACTGCACCTGTTTCATCCCGGCTCTTTGTCCCTTTCATTTCATTCCGCAGTAGATGTAAGAAATGACACTGCCGATGGCAGATGAGTAGTAGCGTCTGAGTCTCATAACACACTGACTTACTGCTCCATCGCAGCCCACGCCACACACAATGTACAAAGGTGCAGAGGCACAACTGCCTCCACGAAGGGGATGTGAAACTGCACTTTCTGCTTTGAAAGGCTGTAACCTGCGCACTGAATTCTGGGTAATTAAAAAAAATAAAGACAGAAAATTCACTGCATGTATTCATAAACAGCTTTTAAACAGCTTCCACTACTACTGTAGTCTGGCAATGTTTAGTCAAACAGAAATAAGTTCTTGGAAGAGAAGTCCACAGACTTTGACTGGACGAACATTTGTTTCAATGTGACTGCTTGGCCTTCAGAGAACAGAAACTAGTTCTATAATGTAGCTATTGAATATCTAATAACCAAACTAAAACTGATCTTTTTTTGGACCACACTCCAGAGCTTCCTCATCTGCATGACAGAAACAAAAAATATCTTTCAACAAGTCATTGTATTCATTCATTTTCAATATCTTCTTTGAGCCAACTGATTCCGACCCAACAGAAACATTAACGCTCCTTTCTTTCAAAAGAAAAAAGTAGGTATCCTGTTGTCTCATATTTAATGAAGAGACTGCAGGTCAGCGGGACTTTAAATAAACGGATCCTTCACTCTCTGAGAAACCACTTTCTTCCTGGACAATGGAGTTATTCAAAAGATAATATCTGAAATCGGTATCTGGCTGAACGGATGTAGCCTTCCATCGCTCTTCATACTGCAGCTAGTGTAAACATGGCGGTTTCAAGCAGGGGGGATACTGTGAGTTTATATTGTTTTCCTTAGCTGGAGCTCTAGGTATCTCAGCTGAATGGCTCCATGGTGTTTGTGTAGGCCAGAGACAAACCTTCACCAGCCTCGCTCCCCACCAGATGTGGGCAACAGAGTTGGAGCAGGGGGTGGAGTGGGTGGCTGGCTGGCTGTTGAAACGTACTGACTTGAATGCTGACGGGTGTTTTTTCTGTGCCCAGAATAAGAATAGTGCAAACATGGCAAATGTACAGCCTGACTGAAGAGGTGGGGTTCAGCCCAGCAGTGACCTGGGGTGGCGGATGGGGGATGAGGGACGGGGGGATGGGGGGTGGGATCCCTCCCCAGGCCTATGCAGACAGGCCAAAGAAAGGGGGCCTCCTGTATCACTGCAGGAAGGAGATGACTACCTCTCCTCCCTAATCACCCTTCCTTCATTTTTATGCATTCATTTTATTTACATTTTTAGTCTCTCTCCATTGATCAGCATTAGGCCTGTCCTTGGTGGGTGACAGAATGGGAGACAGCCACAGAACAAGTAAAAAAAAAAAAAAAAATGAAATCAAGCAGCTGTTCTCTGAAAAAAAAACGTTTATCGTTATCCCTTTACTTGCATAGTTCAGCTTATTCATAACAGGTTTTCTGGAAAAAACATGAAATATGAATTTTAAAGGGGCAGCGGAACGAGTGGTTCAGTGTAGTGACACGCTCTACAAGGATTATTAAATTAATAAAATGCACTTTGTTGCAGGGGCTCCTAGGAGGTGCACTAAACTGCCATGAGAAGCCTATGTGTGTGCCTTTGGAGTGTTTCAGCAGCAGCAGCTATAAAACTGTTTGTGGTGCAGTTGGGATTCAAATGTTACCTGGCCTCTTGGTGACTCTGTTGACTTTTTCACTTGGCTTGTCCACGGCATTCAACGCTCTCTTTGGACTGAATGCTGCGGGTTAAAAACAAAAAAACAAAAATTCAATCCAGGACGACATGTTAACATATTCCAACAACTTCAACACATGATGAGAACATCACGATATAACAGGACACACACATTATGTGGCAGAACACAATAACGGTTAGTGAACTGCCTGCAACTAAAAAACTTCAGTAAATGTGCAGCTGTATAAACTGATTATATGTATTAAAAAAAACTGAGTAAGCTACGTAAGATAAAAGATGCCTAAAATGTAAAATTTAAAGGCCTAAAATACAAAGCTTAAGGCCTTGCGTGGAATGCAGCCCTGAGCCCTAATACCAGGAGGATCTGGCGCTAAGCTCCCTGGCGGGGGCCCGGAGCTGACCGTCGCACTGTTTGATGCTGACTGTGCGGCCGCCTGGGAGTTTTAGAGAAAGCCCAAAAAAGGGCTTGTTCGCGTTCAGCACTGGGGCTCCGGTTACCTGACGCGGAGGGCTCCTCCCTCAGCTCCTGCTTTGATGTGGTCACCTCAGCCAGAGGGGCCTGTGTTTCAACCGTACTCTTCTCCTGTTTAAAACAAATAAACACACTGAGCGCCGAATTTGAGCAGATTATGAAACACATTACGAAAGGCGGGTTGCTGTAATGGTACCCATCTGCAGGAAAGGGAAGGGTGACTTTCTGTGGACTGGCGCCCTCTATCGCCTGAACAGTTCTCAGTGAGCAGTTAGACTACATCACGAAACCTCTCAAAGCCATTGTGACCTGTCTGTCAGCAGCTAGGTCAGCTGAGAACTTAACTGTCATTTGCAGTGACGAACTGGGGATTCAAAGCGGGTGGGGTACATGAGGGATTATGTAACCAATCAGATGCAGAGTGGGAATGTGAGGCCGCGGTCCTCAATGTAAATTTCTTGACCAGATCTCACCTGCTGAGTGGGAGCCAGCTCCGTTTCCTCAAAGGATATCAGGGGTTCCGCCCTCTGTTAAGACACAAAATTGTCCACTCGTGGCTGTCCATGCCTGCCTCTTTAACATTATTCATTTGCTCCTGATGGGCTGAAATAATGTCAGCCTAGCAAAGACCTACAGGTGTGTGTGTGTCTGTTTCTGTGTGCATGTGCGTGTGTGTGTGTGCATGTGTGTGTGTGTGTGTGTGTGCGTAAAGTATCAAATTTTACCTTAAAATACTGCACCACTGACTATACTCACTAACTTATACACACTCACACATACGCACAACACACACTACAAATGTAGTTTTAATAGTAAACACATGCTTTGGCGACACATTGCTCCAAAAAGTTGTGACACTCCGTTACTCTCCACGACGCACTCCTGAACCTGAACACCTGCACCTGCGAGTGCAATCCTGTTCCGCACTGCAGAACTTGGCAAGCTGTCTTGAACATTTCTGTGCAAGGACAAACGGGGACGTGGTGAAGATGTCCCAAAACACACTATAAGTTCAAACAGTGAAATTCAGCTCCCATCACCCCCTCTGACACACAGAGAATATCTGATTGGCTCATGCTCCTGCTTAATTCTGGGATAAATTATTCTGTAATTCAGTCCTGATGTGGAGAGAGTAAGTGCTTGTGTCAGGCCAGGGATAAGCAAATATATGTACCCTTGAGTGTTTCTGTGTGCGTGTGTGTGTGTGTGCGTGTGTGTGTGTGTGTGCGTGCGTGTGCGTGTGCGTGAATGTGTGTGTTTTTTTTAATGTATTTGTGGGTGTGTGAGAGAGAGAGTGGGGGGGAGTGGAGACTGCAATTTGATGTATAATCAAGACTCCCACCCTCCTGTCACCATCACCCAAAAACCTGCAAATTGCAAATTCACACCTGGCTGCAGCTGGCTGCCATCAACTGCTCTGCCACGGAGAATGCACCACAGGAAATAACTCTCCACAGAAATATCAGGATCTGCACATTTACGGTCCTCTGAGACCGTAGGCGTTACTAAGACTCATTGCTGCCGTGCCTGTTATGCTTAAAGGGATAGCTCACTTCCTCGTAAATATAGTTATTTAATGTAGCATTGTCAGTAATCTGTGGGACTGTTACTGGTGTTTGAGAGTTGGTATTAGGAACGTGCCCATTCAGCCAGAGGAGCCACTGCTACATTACAGAGTGAAACAGTCCTTCCCAGGTGATAACACAGCCAATCACACATCACCCTGAAAGGACTCCCAGCCACACTCTGCAGTGGAACACCCCGGATTTGACCTGGGCATGTGGCTGCCTCGTTGCATTGCACTGAAGCATTTACAGCATATGCTGCCTGGGAGCTCCTTCCAATTAATTACTGAGATTCTCCATAACCCTAAGACCTGGACTTCATCTCCCACTATCCCACGCGGTGTGTTGCCCAGACTACAGGCCACTCCCCTTACCTCTGCAGCTGCTGGCTCCACCGGGTGCTGGCTCACTCTGTAGAATGTCTCCTCACCCAGGAGTGCCTGAGGGACTGGCAAACAAATAGCAGAAAAATGAAACTTCCCCCCTTTTCCTCCCATTTTGGGAAATAAGCATGTCTTGCTTCACAGCTTTGCAAAGCACATCCACACAGGGCGGACAGCAGCTGAAGCTCCTGGAGTCCTCTGATGCACTCGCCTGCAAGCCAGTGACTGTTTTCCCCACACTACACTCTACACTACAGCACAGCAGGGTTAGCGCTGATCAAAGAAAAGGGTCTTCTGACTGACAAGCAGTAACCCCTGTGCTTGCTCTTGCACATGTCTTTGCAATTGACTTGGATTTGTCTGTGACTTTTATTCAGGCCTAGCACTGTACATCAAGCCCAGCTGGATGCATCCACAGCATGCATTACAGTTAATTCAATTTCAATCCAGGCAATTGATATTATGATATTATATGAACTGGAAAAGTACCATAATATACCATGGGGGTTTTTCAAATGAGTGCAACCCTGTTCCTGGAGATCAACCATCCTGTTTCATTTCAACCCTAACTTGGCACACCCGAATCTACTAATTAGCAGCTCAACAAGATATCTAGCTGTTGAACGAGGGTTGGACTGAAAACCTACAGGACGGTAGATCTCCAGGAACAGGGCTTAGTGCAAATGTAAATGTAGTTCCCTGGCAAGCAGCTAGAGGGCACTCTACAGTAGTTAATCTGAGGAACCCAGGCTGCCTTAAACCTGCCCTGCCTGAGTGGGGTGAAACTACGTCCTGCTGCCGTGGCCTTGTATTCATAGTCTAATAGTGATTTACAGTAGGTCTGGCTTTAAAAATTTTATCACCTGAGCCATTTGAGCCATAATGGACCTCCTAAGAAAGCCCCCTAGGTACAGTGCATCCGCCATCAGTTCAAACTGGTTGAGTCAGGTTGGATGGTTTCATCCTTATAGCTGGTAATCCTGGCCTGTGTGATGAAAGATGTGCCTGATTTGCTATTACATCGACGAATAGGAACCTATGGGTGCTCTCTAAGAGTTTAAGACCAGTGTCAGGAGGGGCGGACCAAGAATGTGCAGATTTTTAATCTGTATTGTAGGGACATTCTAACCTGTGTGTGCCTCGGGGTTACATTACAAATAATAGATTTTTTGCACAAAACTTTAAATAAAGCATTCTAGTTTTAATAACTATTACCTCCGTCCTGCTCCACAAAGCCGGGCAGCAGCGTCGGGGGCAGGGTTTCTGGGAGGGGGTACCCGTTTTTTCGGGCCACAATGAGGTGGAAGGCAGTGCAGAACTCGGCGAAGGTCAGGGCTCCATCGCGGTCAACATCACTCAACTCCCTGGAGGGATGACCACAACACAACTCCTCAGCGATACACCAAATCAAAGACCATACAACTCCCCAGAACACACTGTTACAGAAAGCTGCTCAGCTCCCTGGCAGAATGAACATAACCAAAATCTTCAGCGCTAAACAACGTCTCACACCACACAACTTCTCATAGTTACGCAGAACACATATCTCTTCAGCACAACACAACAGACCACACAACCACAACACCAAATCAACACAAATGTTCAGTGCTACAAACGACTGAAGAACATCAGCTCTGAATATAACCTGTAGCACAAAACACTCCTCAGAAACTCTGCAAAACAAGAAGTCATGATGCCGTTTACATCATTATAGTGCAACTGAACATGGGGAGCACCCAAAAACCTAGCACAGTACGGTATAACACAGATTACAACACCAATCAACACTGCTAATCAACACTGAGCATCTTCACAACACCATGGGCCACATATCACACAACAGAGGCTACACAACCTTACACTACAGCAGCGTAACACAGACGGCTTCCCTGACCCAGCGTTCATATACCACACTCAGTCAGGCGGGGAGACTGAGCTCCAGACACCGCACTGCTACTGCTAGCACCACCCTGTGCACGCGGAAGTCCAATTATGCATCTGTGTGAGAAACTATTTTAACCTGTCCCAAGGCCAAGCCGCTACTGGGGGAGGGAGTGCAGAAAGAGGAGAGGAGAGAGGGATGCAGCCCGCCATGTTCTAGGGGCTGTCTGGGCCTATGCAGTTCACATGCTCTGACAGTAACCCTTCCCACCAACTCTCAATGCAGGCCTGTTATTGGCTGGCTGGGAAGTGGATTACAGAAGCGGCGTAATCCTCACAGACTGGCCATGAGGGCAAGGGACTAAGGGAGTGATGAAGCCCTAACTAAGGGAGGTGAAGCTGACAGGCCTACATTCACATTTGCTTCAGCAAGCTTGACAAAAACCAAGTAATATTTCCTTATCAGCATGCTAAATATCCTCGCACCTTGGGAAAACACTGAGCGTGTGACAGTTTTCAGGAAGACGGTCAGTTTGCTGAAACTGATTCTTTACGCTTACCATATGTGCGACAGCTCTGGTATTGGGAGTTTGGATTTTGTGAAGAAGTTCTTTGCAATTGAACCTTTACAAGAGAGAAGAAATAAAAACAAGTTAACATTAACACTGGCTCAAAAGACATGCTAAATGCTAACAGCAACTAGCCAGCAATCTGTACTTTTAAAACAATGGCCTTGTGCATGCCACAGCAGACACACCAGTCCCTTCCTCTTCCCACTACCCCCGCTTCACCCCGACTCTCAGAGCAGCCCGGGCTGCCATTTCCTGCCATTGAGCCTATTTCTGTAGCGGTCATACCCAGAATGAGCGCGCCCAGGTCTGGCTGCAGCGTTTTGAACTGGTTGGTGTAGTACTCGCGCTGTTCCTCGGTTATCCTCCAGGGGTTGTCCGGGTAGTCCTCAGCACTGTGCTCCACCAGCCTCTCCACCGAGGAAGCCTGTAAGAGCAACAGCCCTGCTGTTAATGACAGCAAATGTCAACACTGATGCCCGGCTCTCTGCCCAATGTACTGCTCTCTCATTGATCTCTACTGTGACTTATTTTGTTTTAACTGATCGCTGACTGATCACTCCACTCCAACTGCTCTCTGAGCAGTAACACAGACGATGCACATAGACAGTAAACACCCATTACCCGAGGTAAGGTCGGCTGTTCCTGGAATGGCTTGCCCCCATAGTGACTGGGGGAGGAGCCCTCTGGCTGAGCCAAGGGCCATCCCGGTCCCCGTGGCAACTGCCCTGAAACGAAATAGGGAATGAATACTTACACTTATGAGACCAATAACTAATATTCACCCAGGGCTGAACGGCTGTACTTAAACTCCCGGAGTGAGAGAAGTGAACAGGGTCTTTGGAGGCTGGTGAGATTCCTGTCACTTCTTCCTGGGAAGGAGTGAAATGATTCTACTGGGCTCCTAGGATGGATTTCTCTGCACTAGAGAAGGTCCTGTGGCAATGGTTCAAGTGTCCAAAGCAAGCCCTCAAACACAGACAAGAAAACCAACACAGACAGCACACTGAACAAATAACATTTCTCTTTCTGTTAGAAGAAAATTATTGACTGAACAAGCACAGTTTATAGCAGATACACTCCTGCAGGAAAACTCACTGGCGCAAGCACATTAATCTTCATAAGAGCCCCATACTAAATAAATGGCCATATTTAAAATATATGACCACCTTGTCGTTTTAGATTAATTCACGGAAAAAGGGAATATTCAGACATGAAGCAAACCATCAAACAGATGGAGTGCAACAATAACAGAAGAGTAGGCTGTGCCTATGGGTTTTACAGTAAACACTCTTTTTAACAACCAACATCAGCTCTGAGCACACACGCTGTATAGGCAGCTGCAGGCGGGAGAGATTCTGTGTGATATTAGGGAATCTTTAAAAGAAGATTTTGTGCAGAACCCAATCAATTTCTGTCCTAAACACAAAGACCCTTCCTTCCTTTCAGTGGTAAGCTTCCAGATAAAATAAAATGGGGAAGGCGGTTGGCGGGTGGAGATTACAGGAAAGCATGGGGGTGGGGGTGAGGGTGAAGGGTGGGGGATGGGTCACTAAAGGCTAACTGAAGGTTATTTATTTCTACCTTTACTGCTTGACTGTACTACATTCCATTTCAGACAACTGGAAGAGGGGATGAAGACTGTAGTGGACAAACACAGAACATTATCAAAAGCAGGTCTCACTGCGCAAGAGAGGCACACAGTCCTACGCCACAGTAACGGCGCAGCTCAGCTGGTGGGTTACAGAATGACCCCAACGTTCAGGTTCAAAAGGGCGCAAGGCTGCTGCCCCGCAGCGGAACTGAACCTGCAACCTCAGGGTTATAAAGCCAGCCACTGAACCACCAAAACGTGCCACCGCTCCACCACTTCCTCAAAACAACTCCCTTACAGGAAGAAGACAGCCCCAGGGATTGGAAGTGGTGAAGCTGCTTTGCATGCTGGGGAGAGCAAGATGACGCGTTGAAGGCGGTTGTGAAGGAGACATTTCATTTTACCTAAGATCAGTCTTATCTATAAATATGTACCAGAAGCCAGCTCTGCAGCTCTGCAAAAGAAGAACTGACAATCAGATAAACAGACCTCCACCACCTACTTGGATTCTATTTGTGGAAAGAAACGTATAAAGGCTATACTGGGGTCAGAAAGTATACATGGTGTGTGGCCTCGGCCTAATTTTCCACGTGTGGGTTGGCAGGAAGCAATTTAATGGCGTGGTCTTTTAGCCACACCTCATAGTGGCCTTCAGTGGCACTTACATAAAGTGGACAGGGCCGGTATGTGAGGCCAGATTCACATCAGGATACGGAGGCTGCAGCCAAAGCGAACTCAATTCCAGACGCTCCTCTGATGTTCCAGGGTTGCCTGGTAACCAGGCGGCAGAAAATTCAGTTCTAATATGTTGGGGGGTTACCTAACAGCAGCATTCCAGCAGACGCTGAAAGAGCGGTGCTTTGATCTGTGAGGTCCAGAAAGCTAATTCAAAAGGTTATTTGTGCCGCAAGATCATAATCAAAGGCAATTTATGTCCGCGCTGGGCGAGACATAAATATGGCCTCATCAGCTTCCTCAGAAATAATTAGACCTTTGGCGATTCAATGGCCTTCCCTTTCTGTATTAGCTTTGGGACGTTGATATTACACCACCATTGCTAAAATCAGCAAGGGGAGCTTTGAAAAGAGTGACGATGGACATGGAGTTGTGTAGAAACAAAAAGCCTTAAAAGGGAATGAAAAGTGACAAACCACGGCACTTCCCCTCAGTTGTGAATCTGATGTTGCGCAGTCAACAACTTTCCCTCAGAACACGAGAGATAACGCGGTTACCATCCCCCACGATGCAACGTTAAGCACCTGTACCGCAAACAAAACGACAGCCGTGGAGGGAACTCCTGTATCCTGCCCGTGAAATTAATTCAGCGGGGGTGCCGTGCTGATCCCCACGGGTAAAACAGCTCTCTCTCTCTCTCACCGACGGCCCTGATTCGCTTCGTGCTGGGTCACGGTCGGGTCTCAGGCCCGGAGAGAACGAGCTTCCACAACCGCGGATGCCTATGCAAATCCTCAGCGTGGCCGAGAGCCAGGAGCCTTACTGTAACAGGAGCTCAGGTATATCATTAATATGGTTCTTATTACAACCGAAGAATGTTATTATCTGAAATAGCCGGTTAGAAGTGTTTGGCAGCAGACCAGTCCGTTGAGCTAATAAACAGGTAGCCATTCAGGCAGCTGTAATTGTGGTGTTATTGCCTGTCACCAGTGTATTACATTTGGTAGCTGTCAGTCACAGAGAGAGCCACTCTCACAGGGACAAGAGAGAATTTGTAGGGAGAATATCGAGAAGTAGGGTGGATGGTTCCTTCAAAGAAGGTGATCGAGGTACACCCAGACATTGAAGAATTGTATTTTGTTTAAGATTTGGATTTCAGTGTTTTGAAGCATCTGGTCTTCCAAGAATACCCCTGAATGGTCTCCTAATCTATAACAGGACCTTGAACTTCATTCCTTCCTTCCTTTCTGCAAACCTTTCTTCCTCACTTCCTTCCTTCCTTCAATCACCTTTTACACTGCCTTGCAAACAAAGGAACTATGTTCATACACAACATGCAGATATTAAGAAGAAAAGTTTCCTGCTGGAGCACCTTACATTCACATGCCTGGTTTGGTGTGTTTGTATAGGTAATGTGTGTGTATGTATGAAAAACCAATGAAGTCACTTCTTTACCCTCTTTCGATTCAGCCAGCCTCTTTGTTTACATAACCAAGCAATTATGATACTCAGAACAGCAGAGAAAGTCAGACTGCTGAGCAGTCTGTGCTAGGATTAGAAACAGAACGTGGATTCCCTAACACTCAGGGATAATCCCCTTCCATCACGCGATCGTTTGCTGCCCTATCACACAAAACCCACACAGATTAAGCCGATCACCACAATGAATCCATTTAGAGGTTATGACACACCTAGGAGCCAGACTGGGCCCGTGGAGGCACTCTTTTGGCCCTATGGGCCGATCTCTGGTGGTCATGTGGTGGATGGCGCTAATCCAGATTACAGCAGGGGCACGCACCACGGAGGGGAGTCTGAATGAATTCTGTGTAGCTCTTCGTCACGCGGTGAGGGGGAACACCTCCGTGACTGACAGCTGTCTTACCCGCTAGCGCCTCCGTGCCGTTCCTCTGTGCGCCGTGGGCGTAGCTGTGATAGATGGAGGGGGAGCCAGGTGGAGAGCTGATTGGAGAGAGTGAGGGGGACCGTGGCTCCTGATTATGAAAAAAAAATATTCTGCATTTAAGAAGCTGTATTTGTTTGGACCATTATTCAGAACGATTATAACAATAGCAAGTTTATGAATATTCATTACCCATGGTGTAGGTGGATATTTACACCATTGTTTATTGTTATGCTCAAAAACAGCATTAAAATACACTATTACCACAATAATGTGCAACCTGCATTATTCTGTCCATAAATGTATTCCTTCCATTACTACTCCACAATGTTCCTTCTCACCACTTCAGCTTCTACTATCATCACAGGGTGCTGCTGCACCTAGATCACAGTGTATAGCCACCAACACAGTGTACTACTGTCCTGTACTACACAACAGTGTGCTGCTGTCCCAGCAAACCATCACAGTGTACTACTGTCCCAACAAACCATCACAGTGTACTATAGTCCCAACAAATCATCACAATGTACTACTGTCCCAACAAATCATCACAGTGTGCTACTGCCATTATATAACTGTGATAGTGTGCTACTGCTGAGTGATTGTGCTGTGCAATAGTAACAGTGGAATCATTGCTATTGATGTTGGTTGTTATGGTGATGGGATGAGGTCTCCGCAGACTGTCCCATGCTCACCTGCTTCTCTGCACTGCTCTCAGGATGTCTTAAGTTACTCCTGTCTGCCGTCACCCGCCCGGCCAGTCCAGGCGTGGCCCCGTACTGGTGAGCCGGGGCATCGCTGTTCTGGGCGTGGTTTGGGAACAGCACCTCTGCCTCATTTTGCATTCCAGAAAATCTTGGGAGGGGCAGTTCTGTGGGCAGAGGCAAACACGCTAACAATGACCATACAGTGAAAACACTTCAAGAACTCATCTCCATGGCTGGCAGACATTCAAGGTGCCACTAACTAATTACCACATCTGATGCAAGTTCTGTAAGGGAAAAAAAAAAGTAAATAAGGTAACTAATATACCAGAGATGGACACTTTTTTTTCTTGTTGATAAGTGCAGTCAGATATCCACACTCCAGTTTCAAGCCGGTAATGATAACATGTATATCCAATTTTTCACTAAACAGACTAGTGTGCCCTTTAATCATGTCCTCCATATGAACTTCACACCCAAGTAACAAAGGGCACAGGGACTTGGCTCGCATCACTTCACATAGACAGGCTGCAACAGCCAGCGCAGAGATCACAGCGCTTCACCCAGCAACACTGAGAGCAGTCCCGCATGAGTCCAATGGGGCGGGGGTGGGGTTATTTTGTGGGTGGGACCAGAAACTGTATGTACGAAATGTAAAGCAGTGCGGTACTTCTCTCTTTTAACGAGGCGGGTAAAATTTTCAGTCTGCGCCCGCTGGGTGATCCGGCCGAGCGCTTTAGCCTTGCGCACGAGACTCCCCCTGATCCTGATTAAACGCTAAGCCCCCCTGACCTAGCCCTGCGCTCACAGGACCCGCGGCTGAGCACACTCACCGCTCTGTATGCTCTCCAGGCGGACCGGGAGGCCCGACTGCGCAGCGGCCAGCAGCTTCAGCGCCACGTAGAACTGCCCCGTGCCGAAGTAGCCTAGCCGCTTGGCTCCACACAGCTCCGTGATCTGCAGGAAAAAACAGCTCTCAGCCTCTCTCGTACCAGCGTACACACCTGCTAGTGCCCCCACCTGCTATCACAACCTCCTGCACACCTGCTAGCATCTTATGCTACAACCACGCCCCAAAGCATGGATTGATTTGAATAAATTAATGCATTACTCAACTCCACACTGAAAAAAGGCTTCATTGGATAAACCTATAGTTTTACTTCAATTTGTTAAACCTATATTTTTCGTCAATTGAATACCTAAAAAATAGAGGTGTAATAAATTGAAATTTTTTTTTTAGGTTTATCCAATAGAGCATTTATTTCAGTGTGGAGTTGAGTGACGGTAAATATGGCAAAAACAAATACTGCTTTATGTTTCTACCGCAGAACTGTTTGATGCTTGATTACAAACGTGTCACAGACTGTAAACATTGCTGGTCCTCTTACTTAGGGGACCATACATATTTTACCATGTTTATCACAACCTAAAGTCAACTTCAGCAGAATAATCTCTCACAGCGACCAGCTGTAGCCACAGGGCTGGCACGATACACAGAATCTTTCACCCTATTAAGACATATGATTGTTTACTGTTCTGTGCCACGGCGAAGACATGGGGACATGTTCAAGAGGAAATTTAGCATTTAGGTATCACTTTCAAGGGGAAAAAATCTGACACACTGATTTTAGAGGGTTTTTTTTCTGGCACTGCGGTGTGTTTTGTTTCAATTTCTGCAATCAGCAAAGTAACCATTTTAACCGTGCAGTTTGTTTTGCATTAATTAGGTAACATTAAAACATTTTCCATTTTCCATTAATATTCAAATATTTAAACTGCTTCCTGACAGGAGTCCAAAACATGCCTCATTATGGCATGAAAAAAGTTACAAGCTGCTTATAGTTATAAGCAAGTCGCATCCCATACACACACAGCTGAGGCACAGAAATCAACAGAAATAAAAACTGCACTGGATACTTGCAATATTCAACATACCCTTAAACGCAGTAGGTGTATCAAGAGCCATATTTAGTGGCATACATGGTCTTTGTTGTGCAGGATATTACAGTACATGTTGATATGAATGTACATTCAGACTTGCAACATGACTAAGAAATGTCGACAGAGAAACAAACAGAAATGCAGCCCCCCCACTTTCTTGTTTTCAGGAGATTTAGTCCAGGGTGTGTTTGCTGTGGGGAACATTAAAATCCCTAAATCCCTGATTACATGCCCCGTGAGCCGGAAAAAGTGGAAATTCTCTGGTTTGTTCAGGGTTCAGTGACTTAACCTGCAGAAACACTTAAACGTGGACAGACTTTTCCGAGAGGCTGGCTTTTCCTGTGCCCTTGCTTTGGAGTAAGGAAACACAAGCTGGAGGGCACAGCTTTAACCTGGATTCAGACTGCAGATCCTGCACAGTATAGCAGATAACATCTCATGCAAAAAGTACGCAAAAAATATTGTCTCTTCATAGAGTGTCAGGCCACCACGTGTGCTAATGCAGCTAGCATGCACCGCAGTACACATGCTATCAATGTCTGTAATCCTGCAGGAGGAATATGGCATCACTTTTCCATGACAACGTCAATTAACTCCTGCTTAATTCATGGAAGTAGAAAATGTTCCCTCAGGTGTCATGCCAGAATATTCCATAGATGCTTCATTGTATTCAGACCTGGTAACTGTGAAAGCCCTGGGATGTGGATATCACCAGCATCATGCTCCTCAAACTACTGAATAACGACTCATGCTCTCTGCATGTAAGCACTGTCACCTTGAAAGATACATATCTGTAGTAAAGAAATACTTTAACACATGGTGAAGATGACCACTCATTACCACTAAACAATGACTGCCATTGACCTTGGTGGTATTACATAATGTCTAAAACAGGAATCGGCATGGCACGCTATCACAGACAAGCTTTTACATTTACCAACAACACCCTCCCAAAACAGATAAGCAGGCTCCACACTTAACCCACCACAGACACAGGTCTGTACTGTCAGAGCACAAGATATTTCAGAGATGCAGTCAGACAAAGGTCACATTGGAAAAATGCGAAAACATCACATCTCAGCATAACATTGGCAGAGATCACTGCAGTGCATGTGCAGGAAATAATTCTGTTCTGCCAACCCAGGTAACCAATTACCTCATGAACAAGCGTGCAGACGAAATTTACACACAGAAAAGATGTGGCTTTCGTGTGCCTGGGCGTCTTGTCCCTACAGCTTTTTTTCTGCTGGTTCAGCATTAAATCAAATACACAGAGACATCATTCTCTAAGCTCAGGCATCTGCTCTGTAGGCCTCAAATGATGAACACATTGCGAAGCCAATCAGCCTTTGAGTTTCACCTTCCCAGCCTCCTGCTCTGTTGTTCAGACACCCAATCAGAGAGGAGCAAACCTCTCACCAGTTCACCCAGGAAACAGTCCAGCCTGAAGCAAAAGATCAGACCTCCTCCCTTCATTAACTTTGTGGGCAAAAAAGGTGCTTCCAATGTAATTTCTTTCAATTTTGTTTTCACAGGAGCAGGCAAATCAATACTTGTAGGTGTTCCCGTTTGACCACTGAAAGGACTTGAAGATCAAGGCAATGTTCAGGGACTCATTTTGGCTCCGTGATAGTAATACCACCCGATTTAAATCCAGAGCCGATGAAACTAAATGCTATAACTTCAAATTTGCAGTTAAAAAAAAACGATAGACAATATGTCAAACATAAAACTAATGTTTGAATCTTGGAATCTTGCAAAAATAAAAGAAAAGGGACTTGTTCTCCGTATGATAGCAGTGGACTAATAAACTATGACTTACAGGAAGAGGCACTACGGTTCAATCCCATTTGAACACAGATCTAATATCAGTGTGCAACCATTAGGAGACCATGGGATGATTTGACATTAAGTTGATAAACTATTGAGATGTAGTATAAAAGAAAATAATCTCTCAAGCATCTCTCTTGTCCACATCTCAAATGCAGTGCCAGGCACTTGCTCAGATGGTTTTTCCTCAAGTCGGAAGACAACAAGGCCCATATTCATAAGGAGTCTCATAATGTAAGCTGCTCATCCAGAATCAGGTTTCCCTCGTCCATATCATAACCTCATGCATCATGAGCTAAAAGGCTAAACTGATCCTAGATCAGCACTCCTACTCTGAGACACCCTAACAAATATGAGCTAAGGACTTCAACTTTCACTCACACAGCATTCTCCTCCTGGTCACTTCAGATAACCGACCTTGAGGATGCTTGCCTTACATGCTGCAAAATGAAAACGTGAATCTGCATGGCACAGAAACACAAAGGTCTCCCATACTGGCATGAGGTCAGTCTCCCCACTTGTCTGTGCTATCACCTCGGATTTAACTCTTTGTGAAAAAAGCTCACGCTTCACGAGAAGTAAGTGCTTGCTTCAGCTATCGGCTTCCTTCTAACGCAGCGAGACGCGTGCGGTCGTGACGCTCGGCAGGTGCCTGATCAGGTATTTCAGTTCATCAACATTCTGACAAAGGAACCAGGCCCGGCGCTGCAGTTACAGGCGCAATCAATACACAGCAGCTTAAGCACCATTAACGAGAGCCGCGTTTCCAGCCACTGATGACGGACAACAGCACGACATGTAAAAACCATCTGCATTAGCCAAGCAGCATGATTTAATTTAGAGGAGCTAATCTACGGTGGAAATCAATCACTTGTCATGCCGCGTAACAAGTACCGATCGGTGCATTGACGACCAGGCTTGATGCCTCCTGATGCCCAGAGCCACCTCTGATGACATCACTGGAACTAAGGCAGTTCTTCATAATTTTAAAAGATAATTCAGCAACTTCAAGAAGCTGGCTGGCAACTGGAAGATTCACCAGGTGATTAAACTTCCTGACCAATGAATGTCTCTGATTAATTAGGCCAATTCAGACCCAGATGGAAAAGTAACCAGCAGACTCTCAAGGGGATACTATTACTTTTGGGATATTGTGCCATTGATGTACTTATTTGCTAAGTTATGTGTTGTTTCAACACACCGATGACATCAAATTCCAATTGTGCGTTTAAGTTTCTACTTTGTAAACAGCAACGGATGAGCGGGGCCTTCATAAATAAAAATGACTAAAATGCTAAAAGAAATCCCTCAAGATAAAAGATCTGAATACTATCTGAACACAGTAAAAAAAAAAAACTGCTGTCAGCAGCACCTGGCGTCTCCTGCAGTGGATGCGGGCGAGCTATTGATCTTGTGCAGGCTCCGCAGTCCTGCGGGTCTGACAGCTCATTAATAACAGCAAGCTGCAGAAGAAGGCCTGTCCAGTTCCGCCTCCTATCCAGCCTCCTGTCCATCTCCCCTTTCAGGCACCAGATTATTGGAAGGTCAGTGATTTGTCACACAGGAATATAAAAATAATAAACGGACTGCATATCATCGGGCTGACTGCAGAATTGAGCTCCTCGTCCTAGCTGAGCACTGAGCACGCTCCCCCTGTCACAGCTGTGAGTGACAGTGCATCCTGCACTCCCGTTAGACTGTTACAGACTCAGGCAGAAGCTTACCTAGGGCACCCAACAGTTTCACAATCCTGACAGGACTCAGGAGCTTTTGGCTGCAGGGCCCTATAATTACAGAATGACTGCCTCACACCGCATGAGAATTGGGGAACTGATTGAAGAAAAAAATATTTTAAATAGTTTTTTTTTTTTTTTTTGCATTTACTAGTCTCTGACAACATGAACTTTGGTTAATATCAGTAATTGAACTATGATTTTATGCAAGACGTGGAAAGTCTCACATTTGGTTGGGTTTTCAAACTTGAGGACAATGTGGACACAAGCTGAGATTAATTATGCCCCACACACAAATGCAAAAGCTCAAGTAGGCTCACTGTCTGAAAATCCAACACTTGTTTTTCTGATCATGTGGAAGCATCTGGCTTGAAACTAATCTGAGGCTTCAGTTTCAGTATTTGAATGCATTTGAACGCGATTCCAGACGAAACATGTTCAGTTGGTGAAATACCCAGCATGGACCGAGTTTAACAGCCTGTACATACTCAGCTTGTCCAACCATACACTTTTCCAGGGTTTTGCTTTCCAGGGAAATACCCAGGGCTGTTCTGAAGCTGAGGATGAAAAGCTAACATGGGGATGAAGAGATAAGATAATGCAGCACAAGTGCATTACCTAAGAAAGGCTGATGGGTGCCTCACTGCCATTGGTCAGTAATCCACCTGTAATTGGCTATCCAACACAATAATCTCCCATGATGGCAAAACGTTGAATGTACCATCCCCTCTATATTTTGCAAGACAGCATTGTCAGCACCATTTCTCTGAGCTCTGGTGTGCTATTCTAAATATCACACTAAAACCAAAATTTTAACCTTTACCCCTTAAAAAATCTTTAACCCTTTCCTGGGGTATTTCTTATAAAAATGCCTGCTGCAAGTTAAAAACACCTTTGCTATTTCACAGTTGCGTAAAGAAGGTAACTTTTTTTCTTTACAAATTCTGCCATTTTGATTTTTGTAGAGCCAATCATATTGGCCGGAGGTATCAGACATGCTCCATACAGCAGAGGGTCTTTACAGGGCTCGGTTCATCCAATCAAATGCTTGAGAGCCAGATGGGCCTCTGGATCCCCCTAAGCCCCCACCCACCTCCCCCTCCAAACAAATCAGGCTAAATCCATTCCTTCATACGGCAGCAAAGGATTAGAGAGGTTTAGTGCTGGTGCGAGACAATGGACAAGCACACATATGCGAAGAACACTCAACCAATTTCAAGACATACTGGGTTAAATCGCTAGGACCCTGTAACGACAAGTGATACACACAAACAGGGTTAAACACACAGACATGCAAATGAAAAAGCACACACATAAGCACACCAAAATACAGTCACACACATATCCAAGCACTTAGAAACATACACACGGGTTGACATACAAACCTAGATCTGACAGAGTGTGTATTCATGCTGACACACACACACACACACACACACACACACACACGGGTCAGAGCGCGGCGAAATGTCTTGTAAACAGTCTCAAAACAAAGCCCTGTTGTGTTCTTTCATAGACAGACGTCCAGTCTAAGGGATTACAGACAGGGACAGATCAGTGAAGGAGGCAGCATCACTCAGGACAAAGGGAAGAGATATGGACTTATTAAAGGAGATCATGAGCAGCTCCAAATACCCATCCTAGAAAGGCAGCAGATTGGGCGGGGTTGGGGCTGCTGCCTTTAATTAAAAATTACACACAATTATTTCTGCCTGACCTGCTTGTCCCTTGAGCAGAGCACAGCATGCAGACACAAAGGAAAGTGAAGGCATATGCCTGGAGCCACAGGACACAGGACAGGAGGGAAGTCCCTGTGTAACTGCAGATATACATTCAATTATATCCATGTGCACAATGTGATAGCATTGTGTCCTATAAGGGGTTGATACAGCACAATGGCACCGGAACTGGAAACAGGGTAGTTGCACTGGCTCTTCTTCTGTTAGGTATTTATGAAAGGCCCTTCCCCTTTTTATCTCCTCAATTTGGAATGGCCAATCATGCACAAGTTTCAATGCTCAGTGCAACCTCTGTTGACAAATTCAGAGAGCACAGATGAGCATGTGTGGGCGCCCAATTGAGCAGCCAAGGCCACTGTCATCCCAGCCGAATTAAACCCTCTCGTCTCCAAGTGCTGAGAGTTACCCTGCAGGTCTGCTGGAAAGTGCTGGACTCAGTACCGCACCGTGCAGCCCATCCATGCACATTCAATTAGACAGATGTGCCATGTGTATCACTATGATTAATAATAACACTTATGAGTCAATTACATCCTTGTTTTTAGTGTATGCAAACCAATTTGGGCTGCTGGACATGACTGAAAAGTGATATAAATTTTTATTCCTTCTTCTTCATATTATCAGTATTGTTATTATGTCACAGCCGAAGGATTTGCCTCATGTGGTCCAATCAGAATCCTCAGGGTAATTTGATGAGTTATTCTCAGATGACAGAAGGCACTGCACCATATAAAGTATGTTGCACTGCCCACAGTCATTAAAGCTTATTAGCCATTCATTAAACCTGCCTGCTGAACACTGTTCAGCTTCCTCAGAGAGCTGTCGTAAATTAAACATTTAAACTCCCAGAAGGCTTCTGAGCGCGCCCTGAGAAGTGTGCCGTTGATTCGTTTACTTGCTCTCGCTCCAATGCGGCAAATGTTGATCCAACTGAATAATTCATCTTTAAAAGGGGGGGAGAAACAATAGTTGGGAGGCTCTGCATTACTGTTTGGCTACCCTCCCATATCAAACTGATGTCTCATGTTCACCAAGGAAATGTAACTTTGTATAGTAATTTCACCCCTGGAATGCTAAAAGCCCCCCAGGACTGCGCTATGAAAAATAAACCCAAGCTAAGTGTTTTTGTGGGTGCCCGAGGCATTCACATGAATGAGGCCAGACAAGGGTGGGCAGATCCATTTCTGCAGGGCCGGTGTGTAAACAGGTTTCCGTTGCCACCAGTTACACCTGCCAAATGAGCTAGACTAATTAGCAAAATACACTTAGGCTGGTTTAACCGTAGATTAGCCCTGGGAAACAGGAACCGTTTTCAGGCATCATTCAGGAACTTATCAAGAAATGCAGCTAAAATATCAATTGCTAAATGATCGAGCTAATCATATAATTAAACGCAGAATTTGGCATGAACTCCAGAAATGGATATGGTCCTCCTTAGACTCCCCTGAGGTAAGGTTTGTTGTACTTGGTCCAGTCCCCATTTTTGTGGGGTTCACTTTCAAACATCTGTACTTTCTTGTTTTGTTTAAAACATAAATGACTCCTTCCAGAAAAGTCTGAATGAATTTAATGGTCATATTTGCCATTAAATGTCTTTAAGGTAAATCAAGATGGCATGAAGGTAAATCACTGGTCATTACACAGAGAGTGGCTGTAGGTTTAGTGAAGACTGAAAACTGCACTGTGTGTCTGCAGGCTTCACAGAATGCTCATCTTGTAAAGCCAGTTGGGGGGGGGGGGGAATGCTGCTGTTGCTAAGTGACCTCCGCTGTGTTTTTTAGGGAGCTGTGAAAAACACTGCCTGTTTTGGTCAGGGCACGGTCAGCCAGACAGCCATCCAGGAAACACCTGGCTATGCAGATGACCGGTTGGGATTGTCAGTGCAAACACGAGCGCACACTCAAAAGGATTGCCCCTGAAGTCCAGTTCAAAGCCCCTACCATTTTATCATCGCTGCACAGAACGGTGGCATCACATGCAAACAAAAAAACTAATAATGGGAATACAGTACCCACCACTGTGGTTTTCTGTTGTGGGAGTAACAATAAACCTATGGCCACTGAACTCATTAGCTACACACGTTCTCCTCAGTGCATTTCCCAGAACTAATCCGAAAGTGTTCTTTTAGAAATATTGAAATGGTGCAAATACCATCTTGGATTCATAATTTTCAGGAGTTTAAAAGACCCTTGCTGCCCGAGTGGGTCAAGCATTGTCATGAGCACAAACGGAACCCAGATATCTCAGGTTTTGGTCAGGCCAATGACGTAAGTGACAGTAACCAGGAGTCCTGACAGGGGTAGACTGGGTTTACTGTGTGTTCTTTCTCAGGTTCCCACTGAATAAGCTTCTGCCAATGATGCATCAGGCACCTATGGGTTACTAGCTGCCATTAGCGGTACGCTTCTCCTCAAATCAGCACTACTGTTCCTGTAATACCGTGTGACATGTAGAGCAGTTCTGTGTAAGTGCAATGGATGAGCAGATAGGCCTCAGCAGTGAATCAAGAGGCACTATTAGCCATTATAAATGGAAAAAATATGTCTAAAAAAGTCAACCTCAAAGGCAATTAAGTAATTCAGAGCGGTTACGTGCACAACCGTATTTAAAAAGAAACATCTTCTAGGAAGACCATTCCCCGAAGACAGAATGCTTTTTTTATTTCATGATCTCTGACACTTGGAACAAAGAGAAAAGTTCTTTATTCTCATCTGGAGATGTTTTTACAAGACTCCAGACAGTGCAAATGCTTCAGACCTCAGAGCTCAGTGTCTTCAAGGCTGTATAAATAACTAGTGTGACAGTCTCAACTCTCAGTGCCCCTGGTTTATTAATAGAGAGAAATGGCTCGTAGTATACTCCTGCCTAGCAACGTGCACGTACAGACACACGTGCATGCACACACACACACAAACAAACAAAATTAAGGCAGGCTGAATATTAGATAGGAGCACAGTGAACAGAAGGCATTGAACCTCACAATACAACACATGGCTCAGTGGTCATGCTGTTTTAATATTACGGAATGGCAAAGCTGATCAAAAAAAAAGCATAAGTTCCATCCATCCATTATCTATACCACTTATTCCTGGTCAGGGTTGTGGGAGGTGCTGGAGCCTATCCCAGCATGCAGTGCTACCCACCGCTACCCAAGAAAAAGTTTATAAATTATAATAATTTGAATACTTTCTGAAGACAAACAGTGGTGTAAATTAGTCATGTAATATTGCATAACCCCCCCCACCACCACCCCACAATTCCTCATACAAGGGGATATGTTACCAGAGCAGTTAATTCAGCGTCTTCTTAATGCACATTCTACACTAACGGTGTCAGAACAGTGCGAATGAAAACTGGTCTCAGCACAGCGTGGCTGCAGCCCCGTCAGCAGAAACCCCAGAGGGGAGATAGTTCTGCATTGTGCAGCAAAATCGACTCCATTTCCCTCCTTTATGGTATGCTTCAGCAGTCAGTTCAGCAGTTCGATCTGTCCACAAACGCTCGCCTCGCTACTCTTCTCGGCTGAAGCTTTTGAAGACCCGCTACATTAAAAACTTAATGAGGCTACTTGCCTCTGAACATATTCTGTTCCACATATCATCATGTTCAACACATCATCTACACAAGAACAGAAATGACTTTTAGGTGGCGTTACATATTTCTCCTCAAGAAATATGTTTCTTGAAATATGTTTCATATTGTACCTCAAGGCACCACAGACTGCAGCTCTGAGTTCAGGCGGCTTGGATGCTTGTGGTGAACTACATCTTTTGAATACATATCCCGTGAGCACCTGGTGCTTGTACATGAATAACAGTCACCATGGGAGGCTCAGATGTCTGCAGAGATGGTCAAGTCAAGAATGTGTAAGACTTGCCATATGGGGACATGTCTGGAGTGGGAGTGGATTGGAACTGTGTGTCAAAAGCACAGGCACAGCACCACACTACCTCCACATTCAGCTGCTGAAATTCTCTCTCAAGAGGCAGCACGCATGCCATTCTTACAGCCAGTCTGCTTAATTCCACATAAACTATCATTTCACTCAAGCATAAACACAAGTCAGGACAGGGAAGAAAATTCACAATGAAATATGTGTGATTATCAGGTCTGAGTTACACAGCATGAGCAACGCTCCCAAAAGTGCAAGACACACGCTCAATGTGCAAAGAATGGGCTGTCTGCGCCTGTTTTAGCAACAGATTATTTTCTCTCAGTTAGTATTAACAAGCATCTGGAATGTGCCATTGTCTCTGCTACAGCAGCAACCAACGACCGAGGTGTGATCTTTCACTGCCCACCAGCAGGCGAAGAAAAGAATAGTGTTGTTTGAGAGAGAATCATTTTCTCTCCGAAACAGTATATCGCCTGAGCAGAGGAACAGAGAAGAGGGACCAGAGGTGCTCAGTACAGGTTCAGAGCAAAGGCACCGTCTGAGGGGAGAGAGACTTAAATTTTTCCCATCATGCATTATTAAAGCGAACTGCTCTTCGCACGCAAGTAGGGCTAATCAATATGACTGTGGAACACGCTGAGCATTACTTCTGCCAGTGTATAATTATGGCTGCCTTCAAATGCTTACAATAACCTGCCCTCTGATCACAGAAAATGGCAGATTTCTGGAAAAATCTCCAGAAAAAAAATAAACCCTCTTCAGCGTGCAGATAACCGTAAAGAGCTAAATTATTTTAACCTGACTATCAGGGCACACTGCAGAGACAGGGCAATTAAAGAACAGGAATCCACCTGTACAGGTCAGATAGGACAGGAAAGGGCTCATCACAGTTACACAATGCATGCCGATTATACTACACTGCCACCTGGGTTGGCAATGTAGTATAATGGGTAAGGAGCTGGTATTGTAACCTGAAGTTCAAGACACTGTTCAATTACCAGGTTGGACACTGTTGGTGTACCCTTGAGCAAGGTACTTAATCTATATTGCTTCAGTATATATCCAGCTGTATAAATGGATTCATTGTAAATGATACGTATAATGTTGCGCATGCCGCTCTGGATAAGAGTGTGACTGTCTGCTAAATGCCTGTAATGTAATGAAGTACTCAGGAGAGGCTCAGTAGACAAGACTATGTCACCTGCCAACTGGGAGTCTACAGCAGCTAGACACAGTTCACTTTGTCAGATCAAGGGTATGGGATTAAGAAAGACAGCCATTGGTATTTTTTTTACATTAATTCCTTCCAACAACATATCAAGTGAGCAATAAAAATCTAATTCTCTGTGGTGGGGCGGAGATGTTCAGGTTTGAGGACTGAAGCAGTGGTGGATAATCTCTCTGGGAAAATCTGACCCGAGATTGGCTGACTGGCCTGCTCGGGCCATGCGGTGCTCTGATGTTCTCAAGCTCACATGGGATCAATGAGAACTCCCCTCACGGCCCAATGGGCATTGTTACAATTTTCAGACAATTGCCTTTGTAATACTGAAGCGATGCGCTCCTGAGGCTGCCTAACCGCTCCGCTAATGGGGAGCTCATCTTCAGAGCAACGGTTAGCTCGGCATTCTCTCCCCCTGGAAACCTGAGTTTGAGCCTCTCCTGATTCCGGCGACCATTACAGTATACACTGTATCTGACTGCCTGCTGTGTTAACACTAGAAAGGCTTTGTTAAAAAAAGAAGCATTAATGACTGAAACAAAGTATGTGCTTTTTATGCATTTCATATATGAATGCTTCACTTTCATTCAGCTTAATGTTTAGGTGGTCCACCATGATCTTCATAATTGTGTCAGTGGTCTGTGGGGGAAAATTTGTGAGTGCAACTGCCCTACAAACCAAATAAACATATTTCCTGTTTTGGAAGGATTTCACTTCCAGGGAGAGCAAATGTTTGAAAACGATGTTGCCAGATCAAATTTTCGAATGGAGGAACATTAATTCACGTCAGTGTAAATGACTGGGGGAAACTGGAGCTGGCACAAACACTGGCTCGCTGGGGCATTGTGCACATGCAGATGATATGAGAACAATATAGCATCTATTAGGCTACTCACAGAAATATATGGCTCACTTCCCAATGGCCTGGAAGAGAAATTCTTACAAACACATGTTATGAAATGACACTCAATCTTCCACACTAACCGCACTGTGGGCACAGAAATGCATGTGGACAGACATAAATAGGCAACTATATAGCGAGCACCAAAAAAAGCCCTTGATAAAAATGCATTACGCTGAATTCACATGTACACTGATGTTAAAATCCATGAAGTGACAGTAGCCCTGATTGTGTTGTTTGAAAGGTAAATCTTTAAAGGGTCCTTGCCCGGCCTGTGTTTTGTGACACAGAAGTGATCAGGATACTTTATGTCCATGTTCAGGGCCACCGTCAGGTGAGAGGACACCTGGGTATAATGTCCCGGTCCCTGGAGGAGGGGGGGTGACCAATGGTCTGTGAATTTGTGGTAAATATTATTACCCTGAGAATAATATAATAATATAATTTTGTCCCGGGGCCCACAAATTTCAGCCGGCAGCCCTGCCCACATTAAGCACCCTCTTCTGGCGTCGATCCAGTCTGACCATTTTATACTATTCCTTTCCAGAGATTTAAATCTGAAAAGGCCCATCTCCGTTGACGTGCAACGAAACTTTGAAAAACATTTATTCAGTGGTGTAGAAAAAGACCTAATGTGTACGGCCACTGGATCTTTTATGGACATGAGATGATTCTTAAAAATTTCTCCCTTCAAATGTAAACAAAGTGGGCCGAGTCTTCTCCTGCGGACCAGATGCCATGCTCGGGCATTCACAGGGCAGCCGCACAGCTGAATAGCGCCACTATCTCTTCCGCTCACTGCTTGGACAAGACAGGGCGACATTCAGTACTAATTGATCTCAATGGGACCATGTCCACAGTGAAGTCGTATTTAGGGGCTGACAGACTATGGCCTATGCGACTGCCCTGAGGGGTAGATGAAAAAAGTTCATTCAGAAGCACGGACTATGTCCATTTACAATACACGTGTCCATGCTGCGCAATAGTGTTAAACAAATGAAACATTAGGACAACACGTGAAAAATAAATATAAAGCATAATTAACCCCAGTTTAAAACAGTGAATGTTATGAAACTAATACCATTATGATGAATAACTTACCTATAGGAACACGCACACATATTGACAGACAGAAAGCAACAAATTTTATAAACGAATGAATCTGATAACCAGGGTATATTGGCACCACACAATGATTAAATACAACATAGCTTCATATTTTCATCAAAAAATAACCCCTGCAGGGGGTTTCAGACTGTTCCCTATGGCCTATTTGTTTATCAAAACCTGTCCTTTTCTCCGAATGTGTTCCAGACAAGAACGTGTAGAATATTTTTCCTCTTCTTTTTCGTTTTTCAGTAAGTGAGAGAAAGCTGCGACAATGTTTTACAACCCCCTGTAACACTGTTTCAGTTCTTGTTTCACCAAAACAAGATGATGTTCAATATCCACATTGGCACGTTCTCTCTGGAAAGATTTGCATAGCAAATGTTTTAGCTATAGCCCGAAAACCCGACATCCGCCTGTGAGCGTGGTGAATAGAGTGAAACAGCCAGCTCGCTGTCACTCAGAGCCCGTCACCAGAGTCCATACCGGATCCTCACAGCAGTACCGGATGGGAAGGAAAAGAGACACTGGGCCAAACATCCTGGAGTGGAAAAAGACACAATGGGCGGCTATCGCAGGAGGGCTTTCCATGTGACAGAGAGGAGCAAACGGTGCGGATCCCCGTCGCGAGTTAAAATGGCACACTTCTCCCAGACAACTATGCAACAGCCCAACTCTTACTGAACTCTTACTCAGTTAAAATCCTTATTTATTCTGGTAAAGATCTGTTATTTTTATTAATAAAAAATATCAGCTCTACGAATCCCTAGGGCCTCCTCACCACTTAGAATGCTGTATGTGTGGAGCCATAAATATAACATCTTGCTCTTGCAAGTGCATTCATTCTCACTGTTAGTGGGTCTATAGGCTATACGCATCTCCAGTGATCTACAATACAAATCCAGTGAATACAAATGTGGCTAGCTACCTCATGGAGCTCGGTGACTTGTCCAATTTTTGCCTGTATTTCACTTTAATAGCATCCTGTAAATCAGCATGCTATTAAAAACGTTGCCTATTTTCTATAGATATGGCTATAGCCTAGCTGTCCAGCTGTTGACCTGGCGCAAACATTAATCCCGTCACTTTGTCCAATTCCAGACTCATCATGTCAGCGGTTATAAATACGTATGTTGGACGCACCCATCACCCCCTACAGCTGTTTAAAAACTCTTGTCTTGGAGGCGGAGGCCTTGGAGAATTTCCTGTCGTCTGCAGGGTTCACGTGGATATTAATAAAAAATAATGCGGTCAAAAACGTATATTAACCTTATTTGTGTTTATTGATAACTCCCAGGTTGCTGCACAAAAACACCCGTTACAACTCTGACAAAATTAACCTCATCAGTATACAGTGGGCTATAGAGCCGGTCTCCAGTCTTCACGAGCTTCTGCGATTCTCCGGCCTGACTGATTAAAATCTACTCCAAGAGTTATTAAAAGTTAATGACTTAAAATAAGAACGAAATAACTGTATGGAAGAAACTAAAATGCCTCTAAAACATGTTGTTGAAGGACGCTATAGCTGTACAGTAGGCCCATAGATCACGAGCAAGCAATATTCCAACTGGTGAATTCACCTGTTTTAGGTGGCCAGTATTTCCAGTTAGGCAGGTTTAGGATTTTAGCGACAAAGTGCACATATGGCGACACAGTTATTATCCAATGATACACACTTCCCTGAAGTCGACAGACAACTCCTTCAATCTGCAGGATTAATAAAATGTGCGATTACAATAAATTAGGTACGGTGAGCCGTAAAATTTTTAAATATTGGTTCAATTTTATAGCCTACAGTATACCATCTAGCCTATGTTTCTCAGTTTCAAGTGATCTACATTCTCAAAACGACAGTAGGTAGCCTACACCTTCGGCAATATAGGCTACTACTACCTGGCTACTGTTGAAAAGAGCCTAATTCAAAAGGAAGTCCACCCGTTTCCAGCTCTCCTGAGCATAAACATGAAGCTGAATAATCTCACAAGATCGTAACAAATATACCAAATTTTATTTTATCTCACCTGTTCATTAAGCTTATTTCCTGAATTGATTATGCTCCGACTGCAACCATCTCAAAAGCCCAAGAAATCCCCACCTTATTTTATGCAGTGCACGCTACGCTATCACACCACCGATCAGCACGCATAGCTTGACTAATTGTTAGCAAGTAATGTTTTGCATTCATATCCTAATACCAGAGACCGGGTGAGCTTGAAATCAATTTACAGAGCCGATTGCACAGGAACGTTGAGCGTGGAATGCTAAGCCGGTACGCACTACTCTGCAACCTATGGTTCTGTGTTAGCACATAGTTGTGTTTCATCAAATTAAAGGACCGCGCGCTTGGTAGATACTTACTTGATGCAGGGTCTCGGCAGGTAGCTGTGATGCTCGGAACAGCTCTCCTACTTTGCTCGCCGCTAGTTTACCCGGGCTGTCAGCTTGGCATAAAGTGCATAGACCAGAGTAACATCTTTGTTCGTTCTCACTAAGGGATATGAAACTCCCTGCCGTCGCCGTGCCAGGTCCCAGATCCATTCCGGTCTGCCCGCATTCAATATATAACGTGTTCTGGTTCTCGAACGGCCAGCGTGAACCAGATTCGGCAAAACGGTGACGTTGCGGATCCCTTTAGAGAAAACGGGCAAATGGGGATTTTGCCGACACCAGTGGATCACGTCTACTGCAGCAAAGCTGCCTGCTCCCTCAGTCGCCTGTAAGGTAGTAAGGATGATTACCATGGTCAAACGCAAGGCGGCGTTTTCTCCCGTTTTCAGTTGACGGGATAATAGCTGCGGCGCAATGTATGCGAAGATCTTGTGGTCTAGTGTAGGCTACAAGTGGAGTGTAGTGTTGTTCGTTCTTGTTCGATTAGGCGAGTTGAAATAGGCATCTGGTGGCTGTCATATATGGCCCAAATTCGGCTATTAAGCCCACATAAGGCAGAATACTGTGTAGGACGCACAACCTGAAAGTAGAATCTATAAAAAGCTATTTGTAAATACCGAATCAAATATTAGTTTTATCCTATTGGTTATTTGCCAGTGAAACAAACAAACAAACAGACAAACAAATAAACAAAAGTATAGGTCTACTTGATATCCGAAAAATTATATTAGGCTACTTTAGAACGGCATGATTTATAAATTATAACAAGTACCAGTATTAATTTTGGTTGGAAAACTTCATTACATAAACCGAAAGCTGACAACTTTTGGAAAAAATTAACTGTTTTAGTCAAACTGATCACGAAAGTATAGCTACGATGACTGTCATTATGTTAATTTGCTGCCACCCTGTGTCAAGATATGCAACCTACAACTACATTTCCCCCTAGCCTACGCCAAATGACGGTAAGTCGTTCCTGTGCTTTTTTAAGTTTCAGCCTTACTGTAATAATAAAAGAAACAAACAGTGAAAGGTCTAAGTATGCAAGACACGAAAACATGTGAATTTTAATAGCAACTGACTAGCACCTGGCAAGAGTCCTTTATGGTAAGATTGCGACTGTGCACTGAAAAACACTGTTAACAAGGAACAGATTATAAAACCGCAAACATACAGATTTCTCTGGCTCAGAAGGGCTTTTTGTCTCCTCTATCTTCATTTTATTAATCGAAAACATTCCCTACAGTAAACTGAGAAACCAAAATCCAAAAAATAGATAAATAGGTTTAAAAACGTGTCACTGTTTATTGGAGTAGACCAGGGGTGGCCAACCCAGGTCCTGGAGAGCCGCATGGTCTGCTGGCTTTTGTTTTTACTCGGCACTTAATTGATCGATTAAAGCAGTTGATTACACAGTTAACTCACCTCACCTGGTTTCTTTTGTCTAAGTGGTTGTTGTATTTAAGGTGAAAACAAAAACCAGCAGACCCTGCGGCTCCCCAGGACCAGGGTTGGACACCCCTGGAGTAGACTATATACTTTATTTCTGCTTTCATTGGTGTGATTCCCTATGCATATTTCAGTTATAAAACTATTGTACAGTAACTCCGGGAGAATTTTATTTTCATAGCTAACCCTATACTAACTATAAGGAGCTGTATTTTCAACCAGTTTTCCCATAGGTTTCATTAACCTAATAACCTGGCAAGGGATCTGGTAGTGTGAATCTTATCTTGGTTTCTCCCTGTATGCAGGATGATATTAAACAATTTCAGCTGAACCCTTCCTTTCCTGGTTGATGTTATGGCCAGTTATGCATGGCCATACCTGGAGAATCCTGGCCACAGCTGGCTCTGGCACTGTCAGGGTGCTGGAGTTTGGGGTGCATCCCCGAGGGCCAGCGTTTTTGCTGGTCCCAGCTCATCATTTTTGTGTTTGCGTTGTGAAACCAGTGCATGCATAATAAAGTATTTCACATTGATCAAAGTTTCAAAGTTGCTGGTTTGCATTCTTCATCATGACTCGTGACATATAATGTTCTCTATGCACCTTGCCATTGTGACTGAATATGCAGAGTCACAAAATAAGATGGCAGTAATCATAAACTTTTATTGAAAATTATGTGTGTGTGTGCATGCGTGTGTGCACGTTTGTACTGTATGTGTGTGTGCGTGGGGACGTGTCTGTGAGTGTCTCCCATAAAGATCGAAACCCCAGCAAAACCCCCAATGAACTTTATAGACCCTCAACACACTGACACCACCCTCACAGACCACTCAAAAAAAATAAACAATAAACAGTTTCAATGTTTAGTTATGTATTTCTAGATGATTCATTCAGGTCATTTTATAATAGTAGGCATTATCCTCAAAGATAGTGGGATTCCATCATTCCAGGTCATCTTTTTTTAAACTTTAATACTTAGTAAAAAATTTAGTTTAAGTGCACAGTAAAATGTCCAGTGTTATTTCAACTTTTAACAGATAACATTTGGTCCCACATTCCAGAGTGTGGAATAATATGAGCGACAAGGACAGCCTTAACTTGTATCTGTGAAAAGATTGAATGACTGTGATTTGTGACTCTTCTCTATGAAACCAATGAACTCTCCTTTTCAGCACAGATTCGGAAAAACAAAATCTTTGAAAGTATTAACAAACACCCCGACCTCGCATACTTCACCTTCAGATGTCTGCTTTAAAGGGCTTAGGTTTTCTTGGATTTTTTGTTTTGTGCCCTGCTATGAATTAAAGCTCGAGATTGTGGGAGGATAACCCAGCTGCAGTTACCTGCTCTCCCATGAAGCAGTTTTACATCCCCCTGCTGTCATGGGTGTTGTCTGAGCCTTGTGAAATACTCTGTAGCTTTATACTTACTGAGAGCAATTCAGTAATTGAGATTTTCTGGCTTATAATTATTCTGCATCAGTGTGTGAAGAGGCTACAGCCCCTGAGTGTCATTTTCATTCCACCCGATACTTAATATACTTGCTTAATAATGGTGCATCACTCTTTCACTGTTAAGGCTTGCATATGCCATCAGAATAAA
The DNA here is from genome assembly GCF_013347855.1 of Anguilla anguilla. Lineage (NCBI taxonomy): Eukaryota > Metazoa > Chordata > Actinopteri > Anguilliformes > Anguillidae > Anguilla > Anguilla anguilla. The sequence goes on along the minus strand of NC_049215.1, from coordinate 24,116,347 downwards.
TTAGACCATGTCACCTGTGAGAGATCTGTAATTCAGATGAAAATGGAGTTAATCTACAACCTCTGTCAGTAAAGGATTAACTACATAAAAAGTAAACCTTTCATCCAAGTTTGGTTGGTTAGTCATCTTATAGCATCCTGGCCAATAATCACAGCAGCTAAGAAAGGCTGGAATGCAATTTTAAATGTGGTTACATTTCTGAACAGGAATGTGTCCTATTTTATGACATAGCCTGGAGTTTTCCATACAAGTAATGTGCTCAGGGAGGGTACCAGTGGACATTGGTCAGTACAGAGATCTATTTTTGGAACAGAGGATGGGACTGCGTGTGTGTGTGTTCCTTTTACTGCATGTATGAAAAAACTGGGAATATATGAAACAAACTAACTCCATAGAACATTAAAGCAAAATAGTGCACCCTGCACAGGAAACCCTTGCATAGAAGAAGTGCGTGATCCTTCTAGAGAGGATTTTGGTCCAACAGATCACCTGGATACAACCTAAGCAACAGATATAAGAGCGATGCAGAAAAGAAAGGTAGGCCTACAGTAAAGGTAAATAAAGGGTGGAACATGGAGGAGATCAAACACAGCGCTGTCCTGGGAGTCACACGGTTCTCAAAAGCTCTCCTGTACACCACCCCCCCCCCACGCCTGGCTCCTCCGTACACACCTCAATGCTATCTGAGTTCTGCCTAGGCAAACAGCAGGTTCACATCTCATTCACACAAACTGTAAATAACCCTTAGAGCTATAAGCATAAACTGACAGTATTTACAATACATTCATTTGTTATATATTTCATATGCGACACAAGTTGCTTGCCTCTTTTTTGTGTGGTTTATACCTGTTTGTGCCACCCACAAAGCATCTACACCTCCAGCATTTTTATAGTTGTTTAAACATTTTGGGAGGTGTTTTGTGTTTTATAATGTAATACATTTTAATGTACTTTCGCCCACCTGTGGATGTAGGCACTGGTTTCCACTTCTTCAGAGAGACTGTTGTTAGGTGGGAAGATTTGGGTGAGGGGGTGAGGTTTAATAATTAATCCATTTAAGCCGTCCCCTTCGTGGTGCCTGCACTGAGCATGCTCCAACGGTAGCTTAGCTCTCTGTCTGAGAGGCTGCTTACTTCACTTGTGTTGTTGATGAGGCAGAATGTTGGCCTGGCTCCTGTTAGCGCTCTGTTTGGCCCTGACGCATTTTGTGGCTCTGACACAGGGACTCTGCACCAAGGGTAAGTACCCCTCTATCGGCGAGAGTCTTCCTGAGGGCGGGCGTGGCTCTCTCACTCTCTCCCTGATCTGGAATTTTTTGAGAATTATCTTACAACATCAGTTTATTCAAGAGCAGCAGTTCTTAAAAAAAAAAAAAAGCTTGAGAAAAGGTGTAAAGGAAGACCTTTGCTGACCTACCACTGTGGGCAACAGATGAATGTGCTGTTGAAAGAATTGACTGAGCATCATTTAAGAAAAAACCTTCTTCTTGTTCTTTGTAGACATAGTCGTAGTAGTAGTAGAAGGATCAGCATTAATGGGTATGCATATTGTGTATGTTATGGGGGAAAAAATTATTCTTCAGTCAGAATAACCTTATAAGAGAAATGTTCATTTTGAATGTACATTCAGTGCACTGTGAAGCAGCTACAGCGGGGGCTGATGAAGGAAATTGGGCACGGTACATGAGTAACTGGGACGGCCGGGCGGGCTCCCTGTCCCCGTGCGGCCTTGAGTTACACAGTGACGAGGCCAGGCAAAGCGGCCACTCACAAATGAGCTTTCCGTTCCTGCAGATGCTCCCGAAGGCTACAAAGTGCGGCTCAGCATTGTCACAGCCCTTGGGCCTGAGGCGGTGAGTGCCATGTCTCTCCAGCTAAACATTAAACACCGAACAGAAAAAAAGGCTTGCAGCAATGTTTTCATCGGCGTCATCCAAGAAAATTCTAACAAGTAGCTTAGATCTCCAAGGTTTAACATGACTATTTTCAGTATATCATAAGAATTTGAAGTTAAATGCAACAGCTGTCAGGATTCAGACATTTTGTTGCACAGCATTAAACTGGATGAACTGTTTACAGTCTTTTCCTTCAAAATTTTGTGAAGTGTGTTAGGAAGTTAGTTTGGTGTGTTCGCTGATTAACTAAGATTAAATCCCCAAACTGTGGTCGTGAAGAAAAACTTGAAACTTGTATTGCCAGATGTTGATTGATTCCTGGTCTATGTCTTTAGGTTGTTGTTACATGCAGTACATTTAAAGGTGTGATAGTGCATGCCCTTAATCTGCCCGTTCTCCTTGTGGACTTCTCGCTCTGCAGTACCAGTGGAACGAGAGCGAGATGTTCCTTTTCAGGGCCACCCTGGCCTTCGCTATGAGGAGACACTTCAACGTTGAGACATACGAGTAAGTAAAACAAGGGCCGGGAACACAAACAGCATCACAGAACCATTACTGTTGCTCGCCACGTGTGTCATCATCGTTCACTGATGGGACAGCAGTCAGTAAACAGAAACTGCATTACATAAAACAATAACACACCTATTTTTTTTAGCGATTTAGCAACAACAAAATATGTCCACGCATAGAACAGCATGTGGCAGGTTACACCAGTGAGTGAGATTGTCTCTGGGTGTTGTAGGCAGGGTAAGAGGACCTGGAAACAACCCTCAGAGATCACATGATACCACATGATCAATGCCACTGACAATTAGAATGAAGGAAATCAACAGGAGCGCAACCAATAGCATGGATTCAGGTCAACTGTGCCTTAGGTTTGGTGTATGGGGCAAAATAAAGTTAATGATCTCATCAAGTTCATAATGCATGACTCATGAAAAACACAGCTCCTGTTTTTCTGTTTCAACCTTCCTTTATTATTTAATACACAGCAGCACTATTTGTTCAGTTGGCTATCAGTGCTTGGTCAAACACCGCTATATTTTTTCTCTGCTCAATGGCAAAGAAACACTCTGCTTAATGAGGGGAAGATGAGGGAGATAAAAGCTTGGCTGTTACCTTCCAACCACTATTCACCGAAAAGAATCAGTTACCTTGAGTTACCATGACGTATTTGTCACAGTTACGCTCACAGTTAGAGGCTCAAATTACATCTCGTACGTTTGGATTTTTTCTTTGTTGAAAATGTAACCAGTATTTCATATTTTAAAGGAAATTGTGTTGATTGATTGTTGAGAGTGAAAAAAAGCTGCATTGACTTGAATGATTCTATTATGTAAAGCTTACAGTGGTAAATATAGGCAACTGCTTTATATAATATTCCCACACCTTTACCCTAGTAAATAAAAAAACATATTTCCTTGTATAAAAGGACATTTTATATCTTTCAGCATCGACAACATACTTGTCTGTGCAGAGACTCCACGTGTGTCCTTCTGGTTTGTTGTGACCAACCCACTGAATGCAGCACAGCTCATCTCTGGAGAACAGGTGGAATTGGCTGTCAGGTAATTTCAATTAATGCAACTACTTGTTTCTGCTGCATTGGATGATACAGGAATTATATTTGACATTCTAATGGCCAATATAAAGACAAATACAAAGACAAAATAAATGTTTGATTGCCCAAGATGTATGATGTAGTCATTAAAAAGTGAAAATATATTCAGAGAAACATTCATGCCACTGTTAGAATGGATTAAATTTACATGCCTAGTGATGTACAATGGCTTATGCTGAGAAGCATAGAAGATTTTTTTATTTTGTATTTTTGTAAACAGTTGATCAATTTATTTTAATTTATTTACAGTTTTTGACCACATATTTTTTAGGAATAAGCAAGTATAGGTAACGGATGGATAGAAGTAAAATAGCATCTGACGCAGAACTGACACAGAAGAGAAATATTATAGAACCCACACAGGATACAGTAAGCTTCAAGGTCGATTAATGAACACTGTTTGGCATAATTCTGCCCTAATGCTGTAACATGTTTTCTCAGAAGTATGGTGTGTACTCTGGGTTTTTTTCTTTTTAAGAATGAGTGTAGCACAAAAGCTGCTAATACTCTCTGAATATGCTTTCATTAAAAGACTGACCTTTGAAACGGAACAATCCAATACGCCAAAGAAATCATACAATAGCAGTGTTCCTCAACAACCCCTTTCTTGAGACCGGATTCTTTCCACTTACCATTTCTAAAACAGTGTATGAAGCGGAAGTATTGTGCATGTGTGTGTCCAAAGTAGATGGTACTGACACTGCAAAAACATGCTAGATAAAAAGGGACGGGCAACCCGGACGTGACGCACTGCACATAGAAAGGTACACTTCTTTTAGTCCCTCAAAAACCAAGCAGCTAATTTATTCCTTCTTAGGTGCGTACATACTGGTGTGCTGTTCTGAGCCATTTCCTCTGGTACATGTTTGAAAACAACCTGAGCTAATCAAACCTAATCAAATGTACATTGAATGGAATATATTTCATATATATTGTTTTTTTTTCAGACAGGCATTATAGATGTCATCTAATATAACAGTAATAATAAAATATAATAACTTCCAGTCATATTACATACGGAATATTTTTGTTTGGTTGTTATGCATTATTTTTCCTTTAGACTGATCGTGCCTTTAGGGTGCAGAGTCTATGGAAACATATGTGTGCGTGGAATACTCATTTAAAAACATCAAAAACACACTGGCCTAACAGAGCCAGCCTAGTGACAGACCTTTGTACCCATTTAGGTGAAGTCGTGTATCCTTCTGTCTTTCTGAGGGTGTCTGGTCATCTTTGCAACCCACTACAAGCAGTGCGGTCGAAAACCATAGACTTTAGTCTGAGCTACTGTTACTGTATTTACTTAATGTGAACAATGTCAGTGAGCAACGAGAACATTATGGCTCAGAGCTTGACATGAAACTGTACCATACATTTTGTGTGACAGCAACATAAATAAATAAACGAACGTATAAATTAATTAATTTCTGGTCAGATAAATGAAAACAAGCCATCTAGCCATTCAGTTACACTCGCATATCCACCAAACATTTAATTTTGAGGGCAGAAAATATATTTCTTCACTGGAATTGAGGACACACAGGTATCTGCAATCAATACAGTGCTCACTCTACAGTGAAGGGGACCTAAAAACAAGAAGCAATTTTCTGTTTCTCGAAACCGTGCCGTGAGATTTAAAAAAAAGTCAAATAATGAACATCTTGAACTCACCATTGATTACCAATAAGGATTCGAATGGTCCCTAGAATGATAGTGTGGGGGGAGTGCATAACATTTATTTCAATGACATTAGGCCAAGTAAACAGAGTACGGGCTACACCTGCAAGGTGCCAGGAACATGCTGACGTAGTGCTTGGAACAAAAGAGCACTGTGTGATAAAGAAAGAATACAAGATACTGAAAAAATGTGAAAAGTACATAAAAGTAAAAACCTGGCCAGTCCCTAGTCTTACACTATGCAACTAACAACACAATTACAATGGCAGTTACAAGCTAGCATCCAAACCTTGTGATGCCAGTGTTCTCCCCTTCACAGACTCCATGCCTCCTGTTATAGGCCCAGAGTCTAAAGCAAGAAAATACATCAAGTAACTCCAAAGTAGCCTGTACAGAAAACTCCCATTTGTCTCTCAGGGTAGCGTTATCCTTATTCACATCAAATAATTAAAATGATTTGACTTTGATTTAGTAAAATCAATTCAATCATCAGAAACGTTTTATCTTGAAGGGATACATCACATCAACAACACCGCATGCTCAGAACTGCAAGTGGAATAATGGCTAGTGGGAAGCTTCATTCACAAAATCGATACATTTTCACCAGCAAACAGAATTGGTTGTTTATATGCTGTGCACATTATCATATGTCACCCGAAAGTCACGACCAGCTGTCTAGTTAAGGCAGCTATTGATATCTGGCAGCTTTGTCAGTTTACCATCAAACCTTCTACCAAATTTACTATTTCAAAAACTAATTTTATTTCTCAGAAGTCATACGACACCCCGTACAGCTAAATTGGACTTCTTTATGACTTCTAAATTTTGATGATAATTTTCCCAAGCAGTTGCCTATAACCAGCAATGATGCCCACACAGTCCCTTTGGTACAGTCAGAACTGGTGAGGTGACAAGCAGGCTGGTTAATATATTCATACAGTGAGCCAGCTGGTTTCCATCATCACTGATTGGTGAAAAAACATTTTATGTTAATTTTTTTTGTTGATGATTTCACAAACGAGGGCCTCAACAGCCAATAACAAATGCTTCAGAGGCAGACAGCATAAAAACAAAAAAAGAGCATAATGGTGAATATCATATCATTTTTTAAATTGATTCTTTATTCACGATATGACTTAAAAATGATGCCTTGGATTACACAAGGCCTTTTTGATATTATCTGATATAAATGTTGTTTAGCAGTCATGTTACTGAGTGATAAAAGGGAAAGCAGTGTTTTGAATGTGAATATAAAATGGAACGCAGGAAGAATGTATTTGTATCTGTAAGGCCAAGAGGGCCCTGATACTAACAGGGTATATTACAGAGAAAAAACAGATGGAATTTATTTTATTTCTCATCTTTGAATATGAAACAGCATTAAACCTTCCTGTGTAAATGCTTCTTTTACACTATGAGGAACTATTCACAATCATCTAGTCTGTATTTTAGAAATTCTGACTCAATATTGGGAGATAACACATTTTTCACATCAACATAAACTATGGATAACATCATGATAAAATATTGAAAATATCAATTAAAAATCACAATATGTTTTGTCAATCATGTTTTGTCCACGAAAATGGCTTTTAAGCATATGGCTCTTAAATGCTTAAACACATTCAATTAGAGCAGATAATCATCCTTACTTTCTTTGATATTTTAAGCAGAGGTTTTGCTTCCACCTGCTGGCTAGGTTCAGTACAACAGTTACACTTCAGACATAGGCCTACACTATTATTATAGACATAACATGGAACTGGTGCTGTGATTTGCTAATTTTTTGGAAATATTCCAGACCTTTGGTCTCGCCACTGAATCCATCTCATTTAACAGTCTTTCAGACCTGTCAATCTAACCTGATTTCCTGAATCAAACCAGATCTCGGCACATTTGATTTTCAGAAAGATTTTTCAACATCAACACAAGTGTTTTCTAAGGATGTTTCTGTGAACTGAAGTTGGTACAGCCACACTGGGTGGTATTTTGCCTTTAAAACTCTGTGCTGGAGTTATCACAGCCACAGTGATTCTCTCTAGTTCTATTCTGTGGTATTTTGAGCTTTTATATTATAAAATACAAACTGATGTGTTTTACCACAATACTGAAATAATTAAAAGTGAAATAGGAAACCTTGCTTGCAATTGACAACTGATTCATAAATAGCTGCTTTATGGTATTGATGAAGAAGCTAGCTGTACAGGTGATTAGCACTTTCTGTTTTGCTGGTACTATTTCAAGTCATGTTAGCACGTGTGTCCTTTTATAGTCCTGTTGCCAGAACTGCTGCCTCATGTCTATGATCAAATTACAGCCTTGCTGATATGCATTATAACAGCACTTCCTCTCATGCTATATTTCTTTCATACCAAAGTTTTACTTGCCCATAAACTATTCAGGATTTCATTTTTTTAATTTTATTTATCAATTCAAATGTAAACAAAGCAGAGTGATTCCTTATAGTAAGAATTTCCTGTACACTGTTACACTGTATATCAGCACTCAAGAAATGGCTCTTTTCCAATCACATTACTCAACTGGAACTAATTGTTGTGTAAAATATAAATGCTTACTGCATGAATGAATTCAGTGGCTTATCGTGCATCCGAGATCTGCCAATGAGTGTGATTATATAATATTAACACAATTTGTGTGATCATATAAAATAACTCAATTTGTGCTCACAGGAATTCGAGGAATCGTATTAATAGTGCCTTCCTGTTGACCGATAAAACACTGGAGTTCCTGGGTATCCCACCTACCCTCGCTGTTCCAGTTGAACCCGCCACACGCCCCTGGCTCATTGTCTTTGGAGTAGTCATTGGCCTGGTCACCGCGGGCATACTCATCATTCTCGTATCGACACTGACAAAAAGGATACGGTGGGTCTGAATTTTCCCTCCTACTAGAAAGAATTGAAGGTTTGCTGTCAGCAATCACATGGGTCCTGTTTGGAAGTGGGATCATCCCTGATTTGTTTCAATAAGATTTTGAATTATTGTAGTTTCACAACAAGACAACAGCCCAGAGCACTGGGGAATACACACAGTGCAGATTATAGCGCTTGATTTACCATTGGCCTGTAAAGGCATGTCACACACCAAATATAACATGAAAGTAAGCAGCAGTAAATAAATAGAGTTTAAATAAAGTCTGAACAGTTTTCTGATAGAGCTGTTGTCCCCTATTCGCCAAACACCATAGGTGTAACTTACCGACAGAACTGTGCTTCTCTCCACACTTAACAGTTAATGATTAAACACTGTAGGCCAGGGCGACCACGATATCTGCAGGTTCTGTGGTGTATCAGCACTTTTTTCAGAACAGTGGTTAACATGAGTCATCAACTGTATAAAGAGTTAGCACAGCACGTGACATTAACGCCTTCAGACGCTGTGGCCCTTCAGGACACAAGCTTGGCACTCCTGTTATAGGCAGAGCCGGCCACCCAGTAAGTGGCATAAGTGGCTGCTAAGGGCCCCACGACCACCAGGGGGGCCCTCAACTATTCTACAACATCTATCATCTATAATATTGAGTTTGGGAGACCTCCAAATCAAATCTTGCTTTGGGCCTCTCAAAGGCTAGGGCCGGTACTGGTTGCAAACAGAGTAGGACTCATTAATAAGAACTGTGGATTCCCACCTGTGTCTGTATATGACCCAAACTGTCATCAGCTGTGCGATAATCACCCATTCATCCTGAAAGTAGCTGAATGTCGTGTGATGTGCCGCCTCAATCTTCTGATGACGTTCACACAGAAACAAGAAAGAGGTGCTGGAGGAGGAGACGCTGGAGAATGTGTACGAGACCGAATTCCCAGAGGCGAAATCCGGCACCCCCAATGGAGGATTCATAGAGGACGAGCGCAACACGCAGTTGTAGAACAGGAGAACGTCTGCAACAAAATGCCAACTGTTTAGCTGAAACAACAAGGGACCTGCAAAAACACCGGTTAGACATTCCTCAGCAACGCTCATATCTAACTACAAATCACAAAACGCGCGTGTGCATTTTATGGGTGCGATCATGCTCAGTAAAGCCCAGCGCCTCTGAAATGCAAATTCACCAAGTGTAATTTGCATACTTGGTTTGCAAATGGTCGAGGGATTGATTTTCAGAATGGACAGCCACTTGTAAGCGAGGTTAAACGCCTGAGAAAATTGATTGATCATTTGACGATTAGCAATAGTTGTTTTTTTCAGTGTGAAATAAACTTAATGGTACCGAGAGAACACTGTAAAATAGTTTAAGACATATTTTATCACTTCTGTATACAGGTACATGTTTGTATATTTTCTATATATGTTTGTTGGTGTGTTCCTCTAAATCCTGAATACAATCAGTGGAATATGCTTTTATTTACCATGACCTGCAGATGTTACTTTTATTTAATACTTTTTGTTTTTATGTCTGTCCATGAAAATCATTTCATTTGTCTGGAGTGAATGATTATTTTCATATAACATTCAACTTTCACAGACAGAAAATAAGTAATAATCAATAATAATAAGCAATAATACATATTAATATGGCTACGTTTAATAATAAACCATAACAATACATGGCAAGAACCATACTGTAAGTTTCTTTTGTTTAGACACTAAGTAAACTTTTGACAGACTCAAAGAAAGACATTTGAAGGGTAATTCCTTGTACAAAAGGGGGCAGCACTGAGCTTTTTTTGAAATCAGTGTCCCCCCTCATACTGACAAATGAAAGAACCATCATTGACCCCTTCCATTTATGCAAGTGATATGCTCAATTAAGCTATCATGGGTCTAAATAGAGTGAAAACTAAAACAAACCCAACCACAGTACTATGAATTCCCCTTATACTAATGACAGACCCCTGTTTCATCGATAAGCTGCTTAGGGTTCAAAAGCATACCACGTTTAAAAAAAATGGGACGAGAGCTGGAAAAATGTTTTTTGTGCAAAAAATGGAACTATGGTAATTGTTACAGTATATGTCTCACCTCGAAATGTTAACAGTGTGTAAAACTCCAGAGTAAAGCACCTTTTAAGGAAGAAATTAACCAATAACAGTATAAAAGTAGAAATACAAATTGATTTCTGAGACTTATGACATTAAAATAACAAGTGCTCTACAGATGTTATAAACTCCTTCTACAAAGTAAAATGTCCAGTGTTAATTCAACTCTAACAGAGTACGTACAGAGTGAGTCCAGTTGGGACTGTATGTTCTCTTTAAGAGTTGATTTAACACTGGACATGTTACTGTGTAGAAGTTTTCTCAGAAAGAAAAGATCAACAACTTGCCTTGCAATATCAGTGTACTACTGTATATACAAATCACACAAACCTCACTAATAAATAGGAAGGGACTATATACTTTCCATTTTATTTCTCACTGAAAAATGCGGAAAAAACTTATTGTATATAAATTTTAGATTGTCCATTCACTAAATGAAAAATAAGTTTTGTTTGAGAATAAAACTGGAGTCTGTATTGTATCTGTATTTTTTTTAAATAAAGTGGAACTTTCAGCAGTGGACAATGTTAATGTTAATAAACATAATTGACAGCTGCTGATTTTTAAAATCACATTCCTTATCAATGAGATACATTTTGTATTAATATTGTTTGCGGTACATGATTCTTATCTACCTTTAATTGGTCTTTGTTGCATATCTTGCAGTTTTTCCTTATAGACTGTACTGTTCAGTATCTTGTGGGCATGGCATGGTTCTGCGATAAGGAACATTTGGCTCCTACAGTCAAGCACATTTTCTCTTCAAACACAACCGCTCAAGCGTTTTTTTCCTTTTTTTTTTTTTTTTTTTTTTGCATCCCAGGCTTCCTGGTCTGACTGCTAAGCTGTCAAAAAAATCAATCTTCTTTTATTGATTAACCAAACAATGGTCACCTTTGACACCAGTGAGTAGGCATGGAACACATATCCTATAAGAGCCTCAAGCTGAAATTCAAAGCTGAATATCTTGCTGTTGTCATGTGGGTGCACATCGAGGAGAGTGTATACAAAATCATTGTGTGGAGAAGCGATTAGAGAACTGAGACTTCTAACCAGACAATTTCAGCCTTCCAAATCAGATGAAGCACTGTTCTTTTACACTTGCTCATACTTAACCTGAATTGCTTCCATACGTAGCTGTAGTATAGCATAGCATATAAATATGTGCCTGTAATTTACTCTGGAAAGGGCGTCTGATAAACATAATTAAAGTCCAAAGGGGAAGAGGAAACTACGTCTCAGCAGGTGTCATAGCAGCAGAGCGAACTGAGAGAAAGTAAGCATGTAGCAAGAAAAAAGAACTCAGTGAGAAATAATTGATTTCAAGGCTAAAGCCTCTGGTTAAGGATTAACCTCCAATTAAGCGGTTTTACTGCGTTGCTTTGCCACGTAAGGGGAAATCATCTGCGCATGAAATAGCATGTGAACTTGCTCGGTAGTTCAAACTGGTGAGGCACATTGGGAGAGCAGATTGGAAGGAAGCGGTTATTTTGGAGTACTTTAAGGTAACTCCCAAGTTTCCCAGCAACCTAACCTGGCTTGCCTCTGCACGTTGCCCACAGGGCCTTCTTATTCAGCAGTACGGAGGCTGAAGGTCTCGTGCTGCCTTATCAACCAAAAGCCTAACTATGGGCGCTATAAACCCAAGGATGTCCGTGAAAGCCTTATCTTATAATCATCTGACGTTCAGTGGAAAGCAGACAGGGATGATGGCTTCAGAGCTTTTAAAGTGCACATTCCAGGTTATATTTTAAAATACTAATATACAGTACATATATATATACATATATACATAATAATAATAATAATAATAATAATAATAAACCACACTGCCCTCAAATTTCTTTTTTTTATATTCTTTTTTATATATAAAATATATATTTTATATCCATTACTTACTATACATTTTAAAGCTCATATAAAAATAAGTATGTGTGTGTGTATATATGTCATCAGTTTTTTTTTTTTTTAAGTTTTAGGGCTACAAAATGGTGTGACCGATCTTAAAGATGAAATAAACCGGAAACTAGGAAAAATGACTACAGCTTCAAGAATCGACAAAACCCCATTGGCTTCCCCTTGACAGCCAGAAATGAACATGCTGAGTTTATAGTTTTATTTCCAGGTTAAGCTGTAAAATATACTTTCATCAGTTCTCTGTCTATGCTCTTATTAAAATATGTCAGCTTTGTCAACTAATGTAAATGTGTACATCTTTGTTTTCTGTTTGGGATGAATACCTTTGCTGATCCATTTTTTTTCTGGGGAAAGTGCCTGTAAGGTGAACAAGAACAAGAAACACAACCTGACAATTGAAAGAGAATGTTTGATACTGTGATAAAACCCAGAAACACTCTTCATTATCACATCTAGTTTAGTAAATGGCAGAACATGTTGTGCCAGACCTGAACTGCCTAAATTATCACCGGATGTAAAGCCATTTCTCTGCTTTAGGAATTTTTTTTGCCAAGTGCTGGGATGGCCATTGTTTTCCTATAGTCAGGGATGATGAAAAACATGTATTAATATTTATCATATTACAGAATGCAAAACAGCTCCCAGATAAATATATCTTTAACCTACACTCAAAAAGGCAGAGGTATAAGTTTCTTCATGGGCAGCACAGAGGCACAAAGCACAAATGAGGCAAGCAACCTATATTACATATGAAATAAATGCATGAAAATACATATTTCAAGTGCATTGATTTTGAATATCCATCTCTGCTCACAAGGTCCATTTATCGATCGCTTAATCTCCACAATGATCCAGTGGAATATGAATAATCTTGATAATAATAAAAAAGTGCAGCATCATTTTACGGCTCACCGTGGAGATTAAAAATCTTGAAGTGCGATAAGCCTGCTGCTGGACCTGGTAAACACAGATGAGGGTGATGTTCAGACTGGGGGCGGGGCAGTCACAGTTGAACCTCTACAGCTTCACACAGCCTCGCTTCCCAGGGCAAGCCCATTCAGTCCTATGCACACAAATCAGCGTCCAGCCCACGCTCCGTAACTGCTCAGGGTCAGGCTGACCGCACAGTAAGCTGAAAATATGACACAGAGATAAAATTAGGGAAAAAAATGCAACGCAAAAGAGAAGGGAGACCAGTGTCACACCTGAGTCTCTTCAGAGCCAGTAGAAAAGTAGAGAGAAGGCTACGCCTTTTTAATTTATGGTCCCCGTTCAAAGGTCAAGCGGAGCCATTGATATAGCAATAAATAGATAATGCTGTTCTCTCAGTGTCTCTGTGGTTGTGTACAGTGATGCATGCAAAGTTTATCTTCGTTTTGGCTGTGGCCTACGTGTCGGCCCAGGCTGGCCTGGAGCAGCAGGCCAGGGAGTTTCTGCAGAAGTTCGACGAGGAAGCCACAAATCTAATGTATCAGTACTCGCTGGCTTCTTGGGAATACAACACCAACATCACGTCTGAGAACTCTGCCAAGCTGGTAAGTCTACAGCAGGGAGAGGTATATCATCTGAGGTGATTTTCTATGAAAAACTAAATGTCTGTCTGCCTTCATTGCTAAAATTCTAAAATTGAAATAAGCCTATGTGTAATGAGGAAAAATATTCTTCTTAAGGTATATGCAGGGTCTGAAAATCAGCCATTTCTGATGAATGAGGAAAAATCAGGAAATAGCACACCCCTAACAGGTTATGAATGAGGAGCCCAACGGCTCCAACCGTTGTCTGTGAGAAGCTCACTTTCACTCCTTCCAAATCTGAGACATCAAATAAGGATTGTGCACAAGTCTAGCTATTTATTTAATACACTGTATTAAGGAACACAAACAGTAGTTAAATTTAATTAGCACGAATCATGTTTTGATAGTTATAATCTTAGATTGATACATTCCTCTGTTACAGTATGAATCTAGTTTTATCTGGACTGTCTACTGGAAACATCAGAAATAAATCTGTAGAGTGCAATGCAAAGGCCAATAAAACAACAGGCGAATAGTCTTCAGATTTTAGTCTGTCAATCCTCTCACAGGTAATTTAAGGCAATGCTTAAAACTAGGGCTGGGTGGTATACCAGTATGGATCTGAATTGTAATGATGGGCAATGTGGTTTTGCATTATCGTTGTCAATGGTATTTTATTGTTTTTCAAAGATTATTAAAAATTAGGCCTACGCATTGCAATAGTATGACAAAGACTTAAGGTGAATTGTCTGTTTAATCTGAATGCACCTAGCGCCATTTCATAAAAAACACAATGTGACGCTCAAAACTAAAAGTGCAAAGACCTTTGCGGATGTGTGGATGTGTTCTGATTTCTGAGAAAAATGTAATGCGGCATGCAAACGGCATGCCACAAAAGGTGGAAACACGAGTAGCTTGTTTGTTGGTTTAAAAAAACATTTATTTTTATTTTTCTTGAATATTTTGTATAGTAGGCCTAATATTTACAGATAGCAGAAAAGAACTTGACTGGCCTGCACAGAGCCTTGATCTCAACCCCATCCAACACCTGTGGCATCAATTTGAAAGCCAACTGCAAGTCAAGCTTAATGGCACACCTCACTAATGCTGTTCTGGCTGCATGGAAGCAAATTCAGGCAGCAGTGCTCCAACATCTACTATAAAGCCTTCACAGAAGAGTGGAGGTTTTTATAATAGCAAAGTGTGGACCACTAAAGGGTGTTGGATGTCAGGTGTCCACATACTATTAAGTATCTCCCTGAAGAACTGTGACATTGAGCTTAAAAACCCCATTCTTTAAACCCCATCACTGAGGCGCACTGCATCTCAGTGCACATTTTAATGCAGATTTAAGAGCACCGCCTCCCTCAGTCTCCACTGCCATGCTGGCCCTTCCTGTCAGTGTTTGGTAAAAATGGCAACCAAGCTAAAAACAATCTCTTCTGCCCTTTGTCCCTAAGGCAGTGCAGGGCGAGGTATGGGCCAACTATTACAGCAAGGTGTCCAAGGAATCGCTCGCTTTTCCTGTCGATCAAATACCAGATCCGATCATCAAAATGCAGTTGATCGCACTTCAGGACAAAGGGTCAGGAGCTTTATCCAAGGAGGAAGTGGATCAGGTAAGTCCTGCAGTATGGACTCAGACAGAGTTCATGTTAATAACCTTCTTTTATCAATAATCACAACGGGTCGTCTTAAAAAGATCAATAATCTCTATTTAGAAATTACCTCTCTATTACTCAGTAACGTTGTGCCAAACATCTTGATAGCAGCTGCACGTAAAATTATAACACTGGAATAGAAACTGAAGTTTCCATGATAGAATCAAAGATCGTTGAAGAGTCTAATGCAGCATACAACTATTCCATGGGACAGCACTTATGACTGAGCGTTTCTCACTTTCCTAACAGCTCAACAAAGTGATGAGCGAAATGAGCAGCATCTACAGCACAGCCACCGTGTGTAAAGCTGACGACCCCTTCAACTGCCAGACCCTGGAGCCAGGTGCGACTGCCCTAGTCTATAGCTCTTCCCTCAGTCGTATGGCTCAGGATCTCCCATGTTTCTGTCATGTTTGTTCTGTGTCCGATAAAGGGCGGCAGTGTAGTATAATGGGTAAGGAGCTGGTCTTGTAACCTAAAGGTTGCAGATTCAAGTCCCCGCTAGGACACTGCCGTTGTACCCTAGAGCAAGGTACTTAACCTGCATTGCTCCAGTATATATGTATAAATGGATGCAATGTAAATGTTGTGTAAGTCGCTCTGGATAAGAGCGTCTGCTAAATGCCTGTAATAATAATAATAAAGGCGACACTCAGTAATTAGCAAAGGTTCTCCTTATCCAGAGGACTTCTCCAAAGGTTGGGACTCTGAAGACAACCCTGAGTGCAACAGATTATTTTCACTCAGCTGGTTGTCTGGATAAGGAGAACCTTTGCTGATTACAGTCATGTTTGCTTAGGGTTAGTGTTAGCATCAGTTTTTTCTTCTTTTCCCCATATTTGAAGTTGAGCCCTTTAAATCATTCTATATATATTTGCCATATACAAGCAGTAGGCACCACAAATGTGACCATGGGTTAACACTGAGGCCGACTCAATGCTGTGTGAGCCACAACCATAGAATTTACTAGAATTTAATTAAGGTACCTACAGAAATGAAGCTGAGGTTTACAACAACAAAAAAAGTCAATATTAAGACTAAATTAAGCAATATAAATATTTAAATCTCTTCAAAAACAGCATGTAATCATACTATTTTTATTTAATTTCTAAAAAAAGGTAGCTTAGCTGCTCTTTAAGAACCGACCCATGGACCACAAGTTCTCACTCGCTGACAGATACAATGTCTTCTTCTGCTGATGTGATGCGGTGAACCACAGCTTACCTCACTCTTGGTTGCCGTCTGCAGGTCTGGAAAGCGTCATGGCAAACAGCAAAGATTATTACGAGCGTCTGCATGTGTGGGAGGGCTGGAGGGTGGAGGTGGGCAAGAAGATGCGTCCGCTCTATGAAGATTATGTGGACCTGAAGAACAAAGCCGCCAAACTGAACGGTAATGGACTGAACGTTTAAAAGACTGAACTGTTGGAAGACATGTTCTGGACATTGTCTGAGCTAACATTTCCAGTTGCAGCAGTCTATTTTCATTGGGTGCTGTGGGGAGTGGTACAGTAGTGTACTGTAGCACCGATAGGCCAAACATACTGTATACAGCAGCTCAAAAGTGTGGCCTTCAGACACTGCGGTGTAGTGTCCATGCACCTGAAAACCTGGAAACCCGGGTCAGGGACATGACCAACAGCATGCCCCTTAACTTTTGATTCACAATTCAGAACTAAATAACCTGCTCATCAAACAGTGTTTATGACTTGCAATAACGGTAATGTGCCTGTGCAGTAGTCACGATCATACAGATGGCATGCATATACAAAGAGGGAAAAGTTTACCAAATCCCACATTTAGCCCCTAACCAGAGCTCATTGGGTTTTCAGACTATGCATAGCTCTGGGCCAAAAGCAGCCCGTTGCTCCAAGCTAAGCTTCACTTCTCACTTGCATCTTCAAAAATATGATAGCACAGACCTTAGCCTGAGGTTATATTAGCACTGCAGAGAGTTTTCATCAAAAATGAACATTTCAGAGAATTAATTATGCTGGTTAGCACCAAGCTAAAGAAAGCTAGTGTTAAATGTACTGGATGCTAGCCAAGGACAATTGGCTGGAGGATGAGCATATCCCAGGGCTAAAATAGCAAAGAATAAAAGCCCTGTCAGTAATTTATGATAACAGAATGATCTCTGTTGCAATTAAAGGCTACGAAGACTACGGGGACAACTGGAGGGGAAATTATGAAACAATGGATGAAGGAAAATACCGTTACACTCGTGATGAACTTATGCAAGATGTTCACCAGATATACACAGAGGTATGGGTCTCACCTTAGCTACTACATAGAAGTTTCTTAAATGACATGCATTACGTTACAATACATTACAATCACTTTACAGACATGCTTATACAGAGTGACAAACAATAGTGGAGAACACCAGTGTTACTCTCAGAATACAAAAACGTGGTATCACCAAAAAGACACAGGCCCAAAATCAATAATAGTAATGTTACATTGCCTGTGCCATTGTGTCACCTGACATCCCTGTCATATTTACAGATAATGCCGCTATACAAGGAGCTGCATGCTTACGTGAGGAGTAAACTGCAGAAGGTATACCCTGAGCACATCAGCTCCAATGGGGGGCTTCCTGCTCACCTGCTGGGTAAGTCCATGAAGCAGCGTACAGGCTTGAGAGCACAGGTGGGGCTGAAAGTTGTCACTCACCTGCTGCCGGCCTCACGGTAGCAAATGCTTCAACTCTCGCTCTTGAAAACCTTGAATGTTCTTGACACTGAATGCTGGAATCCCAACCATTTGAATTATGCTCAAAGAGATTGCAGCTGCTTGATTTTCCATTGGGTTACAAAATTTATGAAAGCTCCCTTCCCTGTAACAACACATACACCATACGATAAAAAACCCAAAGCCGTCTTATCTAAACCCAGCT
The DNA here is from genome assembly GCF_013347855.1 of Anguilla anguilla. Taxonomy (NCBI): domain Eukaryota; kingdom Metazoa; phylum Chordata; class Actinopteri; order Anguilliformes; family Anguillidae; genus Anguilla; species Anguilla anguilla. The sequence continues at coordinate 24,098,166 of NC_049215.1, read as the reverse complement.
GGTTTCAGTATGGGAATTGGGGGTTCTATTTTATAATGTTTTAATCAAAGTCACTTATAAGCACATTCCTTTATAAATAAGATAAAGCTCTTGGATTATATATAAATGCTGTTGGAATCTTGTATGAAGTTTGATAAAATAGAAACACTTGGCATTGCCTGAAACTTGTCAAAAATTCACATTGATAATGTGACTAAAATGTGGCCCTTGGTTTTTGTAGTTTTAGTGAAACATCCTTTTTCCGTTTTTTATCAGGTGACATGTGGGGGAGGTTCTGGACAAACCTTTATCCGCTTTCAATCCCCTATCCCAATAAGCCAAATATTGATGTAACCTCAGCTATGGTTGCTAATGTAAGTCTCCTCATCTACAAATGTGATCTCACCAAAATGACAAGTATAGAAGCTAGTTATTATAGTAATATATATATATTATAGAATGCTACTTATGTTTGTTGGTTAGCACATCCCGATTATTGAAACATTTTCAGATTTTCAAATGGTGGTTGAAATGTTTGCTTTTGAGTCGTTTCATTTTTTTTACACCGAACCTCTTGAGCACTATGTGCATCACAGTTGATTAATACTGTAAATTATTTTTGCTAGATCTCAGTTGCTTATCTGCTGTGGACAGAACTTCGTCTCTGTCATTGCAAATGATTGTTTCTCAACAAATTTCAAAGCAGCATTGTATCATACAGAGCTGGCTGTTGGCATAAACACTGTGAAGTTGTTTAGAGCCAGAACCATCCCTCGGCCTCTCAATTTAAATTTTTTTATTTTTTTTTATTTTGTGAGACATTTTGTACAGTATTGTTATTAATGTGTCTGCAGAGATCGGTTAGTCCCCAAACATTCCTCTTGAAGGCCACAAAAATCCTTGAGCTGGCTCCAATTCTGTAAATCAAAGGGCTTTCATTTGGCTTTGCTTGTTTTGTAAATGTTTCGTGTTTCCCAGGAAACCTCTTTACGTACCTATATGTTCTTAACATACGCTGTCCTATTCTCAGGGCTGGACACCAATGCAAATGTTTCAAGAAGCAGAGAAATTCTTTGAGTCAGTGGGTTTGTACAAGATGTTCCCAAACTTCTGGACCAACTCCATGTTTGTGAGGCCCAGTGACGGCAGAAATGTTGTGTGCCACCCAACGGCCTGGGACATGGGCAACAGACAGGACTTCAGGTGATTTTATATAGACATCCATGGCAAAACTCTTTTTAAATTATTTTCCCTAAAATAATTATTTAAAATGTGCTTTAGTTGTGCACAGAGTATCTTTGTGGAGGCATTTTCAGCCTAAATTACCCCATCCTTGCCATCCCCTCTCCCAAACAGGATAAAAATGTGCAGCAAGGTGAACATGGACGACTTCCTGACCGTTCACCATGAGATGGGCCACAACCAGTATCAGATGGCCTACCGCAACCTGTCCTACCTGCTGCGGGATGGCGCCAACGAGGGCTTCCATGAGGCGGTGGGCGAAATCATGTCCCTGTCCGCGGCCACGCCCCAACACATGAAGGCCTTGGGCCTCCTGGCTCCCGACTTCCAGGACGACAGTGGTACGTCCTTGCCAAGAGATGGGACAGTCAGCTTCAGGGTCTCTCAAGTCTGGCTCCATCTAAAACACTGGAGTTGGATTAATGGTTTTGGCCAGAGCTCCCTGACCCTGTTTGTTTAGAGTGAACACCGCTCTGACCTCCCCTTGTGTCTCCCTCCTGCTCTCTAGAGACAGAGATCAACTTCCTGTTGAAGCAGGCCTTGACTATAGTGGCCACACTCCCCTTCACATACATGCTGGAGGACTGGAGGTGGCAGGTGTTCCAGGGTAAAATCCCGAAGGACCAATGGATGATGCAGTGGTGGCAGATGAAGTAAGCCCCACCCCCAATAACTCTGTCCTTAAGTGTGATCATGGTAATGTAATTATTATGACATTGTTTTTCATATAGCATGTACTGTTAGCCTTGAGAGCCATTTGGGATAAGAAGAGCTCCCAAAATAAATGAAATATTTTTAAACTGTTCACTCACCATTGATGGCCTTCACAGGAGGGACCTGGTGGGAGTGGTCGAGCCGTTGCCCAGAGACGAGACATACTGTGACCCTGCCGCCCTCTTCCACGTGTCCAGTGACTACTCCTTCATCAGGTGCCAATTACCCCCACCATCTCATAAAACAAGTGCAAAGGATACAACAGAAAAATCCTAGGATAGCCCTACTGAGGCATGAACTGGTCTGATGAGTTTTGTCAATATCTCAGCCACCCCCCTAACTACAAATCCCAATCTGATTCATAGGTACTTCACCAGGACTATCTACCAGTTCCAGTTCCAGGCAGCGCTCTGTGAAGCCGCTGGACATAAGGGACCATTGTTCAAGTGTGACATCAGCAACTCAACCAACCAAGAAGCTGGCAAAAAGCTCAGGTAAGCCATTTATGTATAAATGTAATCTGCAATATATTGTTTTCTATTTATAATAATTTGTATTCTGTCCCAGAATGTGCAGGTCTTGGCATAATGTTAGAGGGGAGGGGCAGGAATGGTCTTAATGAAATTATTTGTTCAATGCATGAACGAAAGCTGTTGTTGATACCAGGTGGACTATCTGGTGTGTTATCTAAATGATCATCTCCATAGAAATTCTACTTCATCTACAATTGGAATGCGCTTTACTGGATGATTCAGAAAGTTAATGTTTTTGAGAACACGTTATTTTAGAGAAAATTACAGTAGACAGAAAATATTTCAGTCCAAGAAGTGAAGAAATATGTTCATAAAATGCATTGAATTCTCAATCATCCTGATTACAAGACAAATTACGGAAAAAATGTTGACAACAGGGTATTTGATGTTTGCCTTATGTAGTATTCATAATACCTTAATAAGTTTGCAATAATACATCACCGTTGCCATAAGCATACGTAAATATTGCTGACGTATTGTGACCAACTGTTTTTCTAGTCCATAGGACGTACTGATATGTCATGTGTGTGTATGCTTATGACATGAGCTAAGGCTATCATTTGAAAACAGATAATATTGAGATAACAGTCTGCTTTGAATAAAGTGTTATGGGAATGTATCACATGCAGTGGTGGAGACTGGATCCGCCATTGGAGATTGGAGCTTTGCTTTTGTTCCTTCACAATAGGACAATGTTGGAGTTGGGAAAATCAAAGTCATGGACCCGAGCTCTGGAACAAATTTCAGGGGTGACCAGAATGGACTCCAGACCCCTGCTAGACTACTTTAGCACACTGCATGACTGGCTAAAGAACGAGAATATGAAGAAAAATAACATGCCAGGCTGGAAAGCTGCTGTGGATCCCTGTAAGTAGACACACATGCACTGCAGAGCCAATAACTGTGATGAGTTTCTTCAGACCTCTTTTCTCTTCAGTAATATCTCTTCATATTCTCTTTGTGTCTCTTTGTATTCCATTATTCATGTTGGCTTTTTTTCCCCCCTTTGGATTATTTCCCAAGCCTTTGAGGCGCCTCATTTTCATAGTCTGTTCCAGAAGTTTAATTCACCCCCCCCCCGCTTTCTACAGATTCAGAGAACGCCTTCAAAGTGAGGCTGAGCCTGAAGACAGCGCTAGGCCCGGAAGCGGTAGGTGGGCTAGCAGAATGCATGGGGGATGGGGACATGGGAGTTCAGACAGGTGTTTGTGTGTGACTATGGCCATCTGCTATAGCTCTGATTTCGGGGGGGGGGGGGGGGGTTAAATGATAACACTGGTAATTTCTTTTTTTTCAGTATTGTCAGCACATCCTAAGAAAAGACCAAAACCCATCATTTTTATGTCCAAAGCCCAATGAATATCTCTTACAAACAATTATTGTCCATCTAGCCAACAACGATATGCCAGAAGTCAACTCTTTTGTCCAAAAAAGTATTAAAAGAATTCAAAGAGACGTACTGTTGCTTTGGTCAGCATAATTCACCATTACAAAGAACTATTGCACTTTTTGCTGAAACAACTTTGTAAAGTGGCAAAAGTTGCTTTTTTGATATTTGGAAAGTAGTTTGACACAGCGCCAAAATACCAAAAATAGTCACCTTAAAAATGAACAGTTTGCTTGGTTTTGAAGTAAATTTGGTAAAAACTATGTTGGCCATGTTTTTCATGATGATAAGTAACATATTCCGAAAATCAAAGTATGTCTTTCAAAGCTGTATTTAATGACTTCAGTGCAGAACTGAAATAAATGCTTTTCTGGTTGAACGCTAAATTGAGTAGGAAGATTATCAAAAGTTTTGAGAGTTGGACAGAAACATTTTCAATTTTGGTATTTTCAAAGGATATGAAAAACACTGAAGATTACCGGCGTTATCCTTTAAAGCAAGATCTATGATTCTTGAATCTGTTTTTTGGCAGTACTTGACATTTCTTGTTAATCCACTCATGTTTCCCTTTGCTTTCAGTACCCCTGGAATGACAACGAGCTGTATCTGTTCAAAACTGTCATGGCGTATGCCATGAGGCAATACTACCTCCAGGAAAAGGGGACGCAAGTCAACTTTGTGTAAGGATCACAACCCCAGCCGTTACCACTACTATGTATACCCTTCATTTTCTGCTTCTGTGTATTCCAATATCCACATTACATAAATATGGACCCAGTTTACAACACTCGCACTATGGCTATGACATGTCTTGTTTGTTTTTCCCCTGTTTTTCCTATTGTGCATATTGCATTTACGAAAGACTTAGGGAATAAGGGAAGCATAATTCATGGCATGATCTGTTTTTTTTTTCCTGCATCCAGCTCAGAAAACATCTATACTTACAAACTGATGCCCAGGGTTTCCTTTTTCTTTGTCGTGACTGATCCCGTCAGCCCAACAACAGTCATCCCAAAGAGTGAGGTAGAGGCAGCCATTCGGTGAGTGAAAGCGCTGGTGTGTGTGCGGGAACACTCTAGATTCCGCTGTGGAATTTATTCAGTGTTTAACTCTTTAAATAACAATTTAAATCACATTTTCACATGCGAACTGGACATTTACACGTGATTGGCTTTTTCACACGTGAATGAAAAGTTTCACGTGCAGAAATGAAACATGACATGAAATCAAGTGAAATTCCAAACTGTCACACGAGATCTACAATTTTAGCATGTGAAAACAAAAGAAGTGACTTGAAATAGCATTGGGTGCCCTTTCCCACATTTTATAAGTGGGAGTATTTTTGGGGGGATTACATGTTGGATGTTCTCATGTAGTTTTTGGACACGTGTGATTTTTGAAAACATTTTTTTGTAAGGTAGGCTACATTAAAGGGTGATCCTCAGATAATGCATGTAGTCATTTTCTTGGTTACTTGGTGAGAGGTTTGGAAAGTTTGGGCACCTCTTGGGAAGTTTGGTGAAAGTGTTTACTTCATAGTATTGAGTATGATGTAACTCTGAGGTGCTCAGCCCAGAATCACACATGGGCCGACTCTGCAGCCTGAATTCTCCTGAAATATACAGTACTGTGCAGAAGTCAGAGACCACCATTTCGCTTATTCACTTTCCCGTCAAATCAGCCATTCAGTGCTAATTATTTCTTTCAGTGTCAGACAATAATGCAAGAAACATACATTTAACAAAAAATGACATTAAAAGCCTCCACCACAACATTTAATATCAAATCTATAAATATTTGTCCACTTTTTGTTTTGTGGACCCTACTACCATTTAGGTCTTCGATTCTTTCAATTAACAAACAAGCTACAGCTGTACCCTCCCAACCTAACTCAAAGCAAGTTTCTTTAAAATAGTGGAAGCTGTAACGAAGGCAGGCTGGCACATTAAATACAGAAAGATTTGATAGTCAACAGAGTTTGTGTGATTTTGAGTTAAATATATGTTTGCTGTATTATTTTCTGACACAGAAAAATAAATAACTTACAATTAATGTCTTAATGGTTTTCACAGGAGAGTAAATAAAAGAAAGTGTGGTCGCTGACTTTTGCACAGTACTGTACTTCAGAACTTTTTCTGTTGACAGGAACACTAGATAACCGTGCCATCCCTCACTAAATGGGGCCGTGTCTGCAATGTGTTTGCAGGTTGTCAAGAGAGCGAATCAACAGTGCATTCTTGCTGGATGACGACACGCTGGAGTTTGAGGGTCTCATGACTCTGCTGACGCCCCCCTCCGAGCCCCCAGTAACAGTGTGGCTGGTGGTTTTCGGGGTGGTCATGGGACTGGTGGTGTGCGTGGGCGCATACCTTATCATCTCTGGGTTCCGGGCCAGGAAGGGGTGAGTGGGGCCAGAGGGTTTGCAGGGTGATGTGTAAACAAAAATAGAGTGATCGGCACAGGTATATTTTCATAACATACCTTGCCACAATCACATATATATCTGTACAGTTTCATGTTAGTTTATTTTTCATCATTAGTGGATCCGTTTTAATATGATATCTGATGCATTATGTCTTTAAGTCTGTTTGTTTTGTCCCATATGTGTACATCATCTGTACCAGCAGAGAAAATCACTGTTTCACACCACTCGTTTCCTTATTTACAGTAAATCAAAGGCAGAGGAGCCAGAAAACCCCTATGAAACTCAGTTGGAAGGGGTGACAAACAAAACCTTTGAAGCAGACAGTGAGGAACAAACAGGAGTCTATGAGGAGCTGTAGACGGTGATATTCGAACAGCAATTTAAACTAATTCTGAACATCCATGCAGCAAATTGTATCTTTTGGAAAAGACAGAAGACAGACTTATGTATCTCCTAACTGGGACCTTTTGTGTAAGATGTGTTCAAACCTTATTCAGTGTAATTTATTGTGTAAACGCACAGAGTGTATATTTGAGGGTGGTATATTAAGATATCACCAGTAAATTTCAATCTTACAGTTTTTCAATAGTACATGAGTAAGATGTTCTAATGTTTAGTATTATGTATATTTTTGTAATGACAAAGATGGAATTTAAAGGTATATTCTGAAGTGCTGACAGTATGTAAGTCTGGTACTTCTGCTATTGATGGCTTTATGAAGGCTGCTTTGATATTTTTCAATTAAATTTTGAAAGCAAATTTTTAGAGCTCGTTTATGTGAGGTTCATACTCTGACAATATGAACACTACTGAGTTTATATAATATAGACTCTGTACATTTTCTAACAGAGTTCAATGTTGAAATGAAAATAGTTTCTTGTTTTCCATGCATTAAATACAGTTAATGAATGCAAAATAAAAAAAATATGTACAGTTAATGGTGTGTGTGTGTGTGTTCCCATCTCTTACAAAGTGTTATAATGGTTGTCACAAAAATTGAAAGGAAATGAGTAATATATAAAAAGGTAATGCTGTAATGTATTACTTAGGAACTTAGAAAACTGAAATTGGATGTGCTGTATGTGTCTCGTAGCCTACTCATGCATGAGTGAGTACACTCGTTTCTGTTTTCAGAAAATAATCATCTTGTCAGCAGATGTTTGTTTTTTATCTGCCCATTCAAATTTAATGTTGTTTTTATTGAGTGAAAGAAAAAGCATGTGTTCTTACAGGACATATGAATCTTGCTTAATATTAACAGGTACTGTACCAATTAGAACTGGTGAAATATTACAGCAATTACTTGAAAATCACACTTGACACAGTCAGATTCGTAGCAGTAGATTAACAGTCAGAGACATAGCCCTGGTGGGCCTGGTAGGCCAAGGAGAATACCTCTTCAGTTGATGACCGAAGAATTCTTACCATAATCAGGAATAGACCCCAAATACCTGTCCTATTTATTCTGCTGCTGCTACAGTTACATCATCATCAATGAAGACAAGTGAGCCGCTATATGTAGCAGCCATACATGCACAAACGTTAACACCCACACCACCATGTCTCACATATGAGGTGGATGCTTTGGATCTTGGGTAATTCCTTTTGGCCTCCATACTTTGTACTCTGATACAGTGAATCTTGGTCTCATTTGTCTACTAGAGCTTTTTCCAGACCTTTGCTGGCTCTTTTAGGTACTTCTTAGTAAACTGTGACCAGGCCATCCTGTTTTTACAGCTGACAGGCTGTATGCATCTTGTAGTTTAACGTCTGTAGTTCTGTTCTGTAGACAGGCTTTTCATATCTCTCAGCTTCATAAAGGCTTCCTTGATTTTAATTGGCATAACTGTGGTCCTCATGTTGACAAAGGCCAATAACTCCAAAGACAATCAAAAGCCTAGAATCAAAGCTCTCTTATACTCGCGGTAAAGAAGCAATTTAACACACCTGCCAAATCAGAAACACCTGTGAAGCCATTTCTCCCAAACATTATGACGCCCTGAAATGGAAGAGTATGTTTAAAATGTAGCGTTGTTTCTACATGGTGAAACCAAAATACATTAAAATACCCTTTAATAAACATGCTTTATTCAAAATGCACTTCGACTACATCTTAATTTTTTGATTACAAATCTAAAATTATAAAGTACAGAGCTAAAAAAAAATATGACCCAAAAATTATGGCATTCACTACTCATAACATTTAACAAAAACAGTATTACATCTATAAATCTGTGAGAGTGAACTGGACTTTCTTTTTGAGTTATATCTACAATAGGGCTTCCCCAAGGCGTTTTCAACCAGAGAAATAAAACAGGAGGAAATAGCAAAACTACATGCTTCTCATTGTTATTTTTACATGGCACTTCATGTGTTGAAAAAAGAGAGATTTGTTGTCCCTGAGGACTATTCTATAATGGTAGAAATGGTGGGTGCAGTTTGCCACATAGTACAGAGTTCACAGATAGAAACATTCCATCATTATCAGTCTGGCCACCTCCTTCCCTCCGACTCCACACTGCTATCGTTGCTAGCTGCGTGAGTGCTCTTCCCTCCGGGAACAACCTGTTTACAGCATGCAGTGGAGTTACCATAAAGTTTCACAATAACTGTAATAAAGCTCCCTCCCATATTTTTCTGGAGTTACAACCCCAGGGAAGATGCGGTTTTTAACAGCAGCTAAAGTTTGAAACCGATGCGCTGTCCCACATTTGGTTTCACTGAATCATTTGGTTCTTCTGAATCCACAGTTGGAGGACAGGAATTCTTTGTAACTGTGGAGATCATTCAAGAATTTTAGGGGGAGGAATATGGAGGGGGAGCTGTGACACCCAGCGGACAACCTCAAATCGGATTGCACCCAATATTTTAGCCGGTAGCTTATATGCCTTAGTTGGGCAGAGTTTCTCCGTTCTCCTATTAAGACTCCATGAGGACGGAAGCTTTGTCCAACCTGAATGCAAATACAACCAGTCTAACAGCTCTGGTGTGGTGTATGGACTTCCTTTCATCAAAAGTTCATGTTAAAAGTCCATGGTGCCCCCATTGAAGATCCCCACCCCAGTTTCCTGCAAAACCACAGCCAATCGGCACAGGCAGTTTTATCAATGGTTTTACTACCTGTCTGAGATAATGATGGGAGGCAATTCTTTGTTTCTTTTGTAAAATATTGTTCATTTGTGAATATAACTATGACTTATTTATTCTAATGGAATAAGTGAGCTCTCAGACTGAGGGTTAAGCAAACCAGGACAAATATATTATTCTTATCTTTAAATGGTACAATACCATTTAAGTCATGAGTCCTCAAGGTCAAAGTTGGTGAAATTACAACCTTTGTAAACTTAGATACGAGTCATCCATATGCAGTAAGCATACTGCACGCATAAGCCTTTTTTATTTCTTCATTTTGGCTGTCATACTCTTCATTGAGCTTGTTTCAGCTCTGACTGAGTTAGGAACCTGACATGGTTTCTGCTGATTTAAGACAAAAGTTCTCATTAAGCCTTGCCTATGTCCTTATTTGATTGCAGGTACACTCCTGCGTCATGGTGGAATCTTCTGGATTAAGTAACCTGACTGTCACCATCGTGACGCCCCTGGGAGGGAGATGCGGAAGTTCTGGGAAACACAGTCAGTTGCCATATGGAGGTAGAAAAAGCGCACCCACACAAAATGAAATAAACAGACACCATCACCCTTCCCCTCACAGGTTTTGGGCAAAAACAATAAACTAAAAAAACAAACTAAAATAACAAAGAGCAAAGAAAGCAAAACAGAACGACTGCTTTTCAGCACGTTGCTCGTATCTGACCAACTTTTCAGTTGACCAGTTTCTTTCTTGGTCTTGTAGTGCTCGAATAAAACTGAAACTTGAACAAAGGAAAATCAGAAACACTTCCTCGTGCAAGCTCCTGGGCTTGGCCTCAAACTGTGGAGAGCAGCACACCTTTAAGCACCTGGGCTAATTAGTTAACGCAACCCAGGTGCGTGAGCTCTCTCCACAAGCCAGCACAGCTGAGACCAATCCGCTTCACTGCCAGATCGAATGCCACACTGACCTTCAAAAGCCAAATTCTGTCAAGGATCCATTTTGATTTTGCTCTATTTTTTGGCTGGGTTTGGGAGGCAGGTTTTGTCAATTGGTGGCTTTACCCGAGGTGGTTCCATAATGTGAATGTAAAAATATACAAATTTACTTACTGTACAGGCATAGGATATCCATGTTTTAAAGACAGAAGAATTGTGAGGACACTATGAAAGAATGAGAAAGCCAGTACAATGGGGACACCTGACTTTCAACTTACTTGAAAAATTTCCAGACCTTAGTAGATCAGACACAGACTGATGCTAGCTCATAAGCAAATTATTTTTCTGTTGAGAATTATTCAAATATGTTTTAGCCAAACTATAATAGGTACACTGCTAGAAAACCAGAATTGAAGCAGTTAGTCACACAATAAGGGAAACAAAGACACAAACAGCAATACATGGACTGGTATGGTTTGAAATAAATAATGAAAACCACCTCTAGTGAGTGAGCAGGTTTTGCAGTTTGTTTCAATTTTAAGAAAGCAGTTGTGAACTGGCTTCCATTGTTCTAAAACAGGTTTCTCTTCTCATTTTTATTTGTTTCTTCATGATTACAGTTTTTCTCTTTAATTTCTAACAAAATATTTTTTTATTCTGCTGAGACAACTTCAGTGGAATTCCAGTCACTCACTAGATATTTAGAGCAGGCAACACATATGATAGCATTCAATCAATAAATTATTTGCAGTCTGGTTGTCATAATGGACCTTTACTTGTGAAAATAAAAAAGGAAGAAAAAAACACTGTGTGGAAAAAACTGGGAACCTATTCCTTTAACTCTTACCTAGAGATCTAGAGATCAAGTTTAACTACTTGAAAATAGTAGTTTATAAAGATTGCAAAAATGAATAGCCTGCTAAAACCCTGAACATATACAGATAAAGATAAAAGAAAGTCAGTAATTCTATAATACAAAGATAAAGCAAGTTATCTTCAAATGATAACTTGTAAATACTTTGGTTGCTGTTTTCATGAATGATTGAGTGACTTTAACAACCGACTTATTGCTAAAAGTATACATTGTGAAAAATAATTAAAAAAAAAAAAACACCAGGTACCCCAACAGATAGCATTCAGGAGAAAGATCACAGAATGGTTGCAAACAATTTTGTATTCTGACAAAAAAAAAAAAAAAAAAAAGGAATTTTATTTTCTACCAGATCTATGAAATGTTTCTAGTTGGCTAATTTAAATATTAGTCATATCCTCGCACCTTTTATATATACAAAGCAAGTTAGAAGATTAAATTAAATTTAAATTGCATAGCATTTAAACACTTTCAGAACACTTTTCCTCAAATTTTATTAGTTTTTTTGGAAACTCGCTCCAGAGTGATGTCCTCCTGCTGTTTTCACTATCCCATTCTTACGAAGATCAGCCTGTTCCCAAAACTCTACACTACCCCCTCGGCTCAACCGTTAGTATTTTTCTGATTCACTTTCATAAAAAGGCTTTGTGTCTTACTGTCATATTCAAAACTGAGGAATTACATGAGCATCATGTCCATCAACAATCAGCTCTGCTGTTTTCTTCCAGTAGGTCAGTATTCACAGGCAGCATGCTCTCAGAATGGTAGATGCAGGCTTGTTGTGTACAGTATGTGTCTCAGTCAATCAGAGGATTTTTAAAAATACGATGTCATTTGTTGGCAAAATGAACAAAAGGGTTTGGCAGCCACCAAGGTTACTAGCAATTAGAAAAAGTAAAACTCAACTTTAACTGGTCATGTTAGTGATTGTTTTCTTTCTGTGTGAGAGGCTAAATTTGGGCCTTGCTGCACTGTGATGGGCCTATTTTAAGCCTGCTGTCTTCTCTCTCTGTGCAGCCAATTAGAGCGGGCTATATCTATAGACATGAGCAGGACAGATCGAGTTTCGGGCAGGCTGCATGAGCGTCTTCAATCCGTCCTGGTCTGCATGCAGTTGGCCTTCCATGAGCTTCAGCCTGAGTATACCTCTGCTCTTTACTTCTCCCTCAGCTGACTCCTCTTTTGTTCTCTCAGGCCTGTCTCCCGTCGTGTTTCACCTGGAATCCAGGTACAGTGCTTTTCTGTGTGTCTTAGGTTACAGTGAATCCTTGTACTTTGAATTCCTGCTCCTTGGAACCTGTTGTAGCAATGTACGCAGATTGAGTGCTTTATCAGTTATAGTTGTTGTGCCATTCTCAGTCTTAGAGAGGTGAAATGAAAGTATCAGTGTCATAATTTACATATATCACACTATATGTGCTGTGATATTAAATTATTCAGCTATATTTTAAAATTTGGAAAGTTACAACCATAGAGTAAGATAAAAAGTGCTCAATTCTGAACATAACTGAAGCTTTTTGAAAAGTAACTCTAAGCCACTGTAAAATGGCACAGAGCCAAAGTGAGAGTTTAATGAATTGACTCAAAAAGCAAAGGCCATTGAAGAGTTATGTTTTCTTTGATTTCTTCTTTCTTTTATCTTGCTTTCCTTTGCTCCATCAGCTGGTTCCCCTGGGTATGGATTTTTATTTAGACCCCTGCTGGTTACATGTGCGCAGCCTTTCTTTTTGTACTGTGTTCTCTGATGCCCTCTGCTGGTCTTATGGTGTACAGGCACTTGTCCTGGCAGCGATGTTGGACGTTCTGATTGTTGGTGGAGGCCCTCATGCCCTGACTCTGGCCACCCTGCTGGCCCATCCTGATGTGCGCTACCCACAGCCCAGCACAGACATCCTGGATGGCATCCAGCTGAGTCAGCCCAAGACCAGGAGTGGCTGGTCCAGGGGCAAGAGGAGACCCGCCACTGGTGTGTCACTGTTGTTCATCGCTCCAGTTTACTGCATTCATAGCACACTGCGCAGTGCACTGCAGACGGCTCACATCCACGCTGCAGACAGCTCACATCCACGCCAGATTTCACAATATGCGCATTCAGTTTGAAAAAGAAGTCTTCTATCCCAATATATTCATGAATTATATTCCATAACTAGAGCTTGTCTGACGGACAATAATCATGCGAACACAGACTTCACTCAAGCTTGCAATCCTCTAAAATAATAATAATAATAATTATTATTATTATTATTATAACAGATAGCTAGATAGATAGATAGATAGATAGATAAGAATAAACTATTTGTGTTTCATATTTGTGTCATAAATAACCAGTATGATATAAAGAAACTGAAAAGTATTGATGGCTTGAGTACAATCAGTTTGCCATTTAACAATTTTATCATTAAACCATGTGTGAAAGAGTGCATATTAGCTAGATCAAGCACTTTCCTGTACAAACAGTATCTGTGCCAGGAGCGTAAATTGGATTTGTCACATGACCCCATAGCAGAGGAGTCAATGGAGGAAGCAGCTCCTGGTCCCGCCCCCACCCCCCCTCTGCACTTCAGGGTGGTGGACTCCTATGGAGAGTGGGCCGCACTGTGGGGGAGCCAGTTCTCCGCACTCAACATCCCACACCTTCGCTCACACACCCTGGTGCACACTGACCCCCTAAACAAGGTAATGCAGTGACAGGAAGTGTGTATGCACCCTAAAAAAAATTATTATAATAACGCACTAAGACCCACTCACCCACACTCTCTGAGAAACTAATATTAAAATATTACTATTAAAATAGATGGATTGGTGTTATGCTCCTGTTATACAACTGGGTACTGTCTAGGTGGTGCACTTGTACATAATAACGCTTCAGAACTGTGAACGAGATCCTGTGCTGTGTGCCATCCAAAGGAAAATAAGCCAGAATATAAATGAGTCAGTCTTGAGGCTTTTCCCAGAAATGCTTCTGTACCTTCTACCTATCTCTTAACACATCTGCGATTTCCGAGAACTGAGAACTCATTGCTCTTTGATTGCTAAATTGTACACTTGCTATAGTGCAATGTTGTCAGCATTGACAGAGTTTAAATTAATGTGTTTACCAAGTCAGTGTGTTTTTAACCCTGTGGAATCTACAGTGAGGCATTCAGCTATATCACGTGAAGATCACTTGAAACAATGCTGTGTTGGAAATGAATGTTTTTTGTGTGTGTATGTATTCTGTGTTCTGTCCCCAGAAAGCCCTGCAGGATTTTGTGGTGAAACACGGTCGCACCGGCGAGCTGCACTGCCTTCCGGAGCACGTGCACATCCTGGACGAGAACGCCTACTTCAACGACAACCGTCTGGCCAAGAGGGACAAGCGACGCCTGAGCGCCAGCGCCGGGACGCGGAAGAACCTGTACTTCAGCCTGCCGGCCACCCGGCTCAGCGTGGACTTCTTCCAGGACCAGGTCCACCCAACAGGCCTGGGTCAAATACGTACCTGAAACATTTTAGACTCTTTGGGTGAATGTCAAATTGGAAAAGGCCCGTGCAGATCAATGAAAATTAGCAACAGAACTATTTGTGAAAGAATATTGGTAAACAATTTGTAAATTTAAAAAACTACATTTTGCCATCTAAAGGGTTGAATTGTTTCAGCTAACGTATTTAACCAGCCTGAAGCCAGCTGGCACAGAGTGTCCAGACCAGGAGAGTGGCCTGATCTCTGACTAACCCGTGGACTACCAGAGCGTGGAAGTCTCTGCACCGCAGAACTGGGTCATTCCTCACCTCCACTAACCTCCATGGCCTGGAAGGCCTCCTTGTGGACAGAGCCGGGCTGTGGAATTTTATATTATACATTATGCATTCCAAAGAATAATTTTCAGAAAGCACTGAAAAAAAAGGCATGCGTTTTTGAATGTGATTCACAAAAGCCAATTTGCCAGCTATTCAAGACAATTGTGTTGTGTTGTGAATTTTTGTTTGTCTATGTTCCCTTATCTTAACAACACTAATCTCTGAGCTAATTACTTATTTTTGAAATGCAGTTCTGTGATTTGGTTGGTTTGCTTTTTTATGATGTCCTTGATTGGACTCCTGAAGTCGTTACCTTGCATTGTCTTGGAAAGCTATTTGCATTAAAGAAGATGGACTGTGGCTCTTACTATAGTTACTCCAGAGGAACCTGTACTGTATTGTACCTCACATACTGCCGGTGGGAGGTAGTCATCCATGTCTCACAACAAATTACAAATTAACAAGCAAAATGATTTTTTAAAAGCTCAAACACTGTGTTTAAAAAGAGAAAAACATCTTGCTGTTCATTGGCAGTGTGTTGTCTTGTTTCAGAATGCTGTAACTCAGTTAATATGCAGAAGATGATTTTGCGGGGCTCTGGTTCTGTTGTGACCAGGTTCGCAGGTATGGGCTGGACAGTGTCCTGATAAGAGGCACAGTGGATAGGATTATTCCTGTCATGTCAGGCCAGTCAGCTGCGCTGGAGGAGCCTGGTGAACACAAGGAGGCGCTGTCCTTCAGGGTGCTGCTGCAAGACGGGAACATTATTGAAGCCAGGAGGGTAGTCATGGCGACAGGCCCCACCCGGGCTCAGATGGCCAACATCCCTGCCTGGGTGTCTGCCATCACTGAGAGCTACCCAGAGGACCGCCTACAGCACACCGTGCAGCTTATGCATCAGCAGGCTCACTCATGGCAACAGGAAGCAGGAACCCTGCTGCAGGAAGCAGGAACCCTTCAACAGGAAGAAGGAAGTCAACAAAGACAAGAAGGAAGAAAAAAACAGGAAGCAGGAACTCAAGAACAGGAAAGCAGGCCAAACTCCCCAGGTGGGTTAAACACATCTGTATACATCCCAAAAAAATGAAAAACATCTTATATCAACATATTAAAGGCCATGGCTGCTGTATGTACTAAAACAATACCAGGCGCCAATAGAGCACTCCTCAACCTCCCTAGAAGGTGTAAGAAACAGTAATGTAATGTAATGTAATGTAATGTAAAAACAGTAAGGAATTAATGAGGCACACACAGATCTTATGTTTGTGTTCCCAGCCTCACCTCTTGTTTGCCACACTGGGGAGAGGATGCTGGTGATTGGAGGAGGCCTGACCAGCGCTCACATCATCTCCATCGCTCTGCAACGGGGAGCCAGTCATGTGACCTGGATCATGCGCAAACATTTACAGGTGCGGGTGCCCTGTGGAGGAATCCTCATGATGAAGTCAGGAAGTGACTACATTCTGCTCCAACTGATGCTCCCTGTGCATCTTCGTTTCATTTGATTGATGTATAACAATCATTTATTTATTTCTAAACAAATTTTCATCACTCTTACTCGTATTACTTATTTTAGCAATAAGGGATGTCTGTGTAACTATTTAGGAACTGCATTCAACTCACTGTTGAATTTTAAGGAAAATACTGTCTGCTCAATCTATGGTAGACAGATTAGCAGTCCCACTGGAGTGTAAGCTGTTTTTATTTTTTTAAAGATGGCCTATTCAGGAAATGGTAAAAGAGGTTGTCTTGTCAGGAAAACTTAAGGCACTGTTAGCAAGAACTTGTGATTCATGAGTGGAGAAGGGACAGAAATAGATTATGGACATCCTGTTTCCAGTACACATACCTACAAAGGGTGGGGGGGTTGTGGTTGTGGGGTTATTGATCAAAACAATTAGATTTGTGGTGAACAGTAATCACATATAGTTACCCAAATTTGGCGGGTTGTGTAGGGTGGTTTGGCTTTTCATTCACCTGCTTTGTTCGTCAGTGTGTGTCATAGCAATTAAATGAGGGCAGATATGATTTGCTGGACATAGGGCAATAAGGGGCAAACAGCATGCTCTATGTGACAAAAATGGTTTGGCTGAAACACAGCACATTCCATTCCAGCATTATTTAAGCACATATGAATGAAACGTACTCCAAGCTGGTCAGGAACCTTAGCTCAACCCCAGGATAATAAACTAGGGATAAGTAACAAATGCAGTCACAGTCATTTTACTGGTAGGAAATAGATGAGCTCCACCAATCACAGAGCACATATGTAACAATCATTGGAAGAATGTCAATGGTAATTGGTGGATGCTTTCTGGCTCTGATTCCTGGCTCTTTGTGGGTATTATCCTATTGCTACAAATGTGCTCTGTGATTGGCCTCCAGTGTTGTTGCTCTATTGGTTCACTACAATATATTCAATGAGGAGGTGGAGCCAGAAAGGTGATGTCACAACCGTCTCATCCCTGCTGTATTATTGCTGTACCATCCAGCTGAAGCAGTTTGACGTGGGAGACGTGGAGAGTTTGGTCGGGCGCTACTCGCACGTGGAGCACGGGATCCAGATGGACGGGCGGGCTTACCTGCGGCAGTTCTACAACGAGAGGAGCCTGACGCGGCGGTTGGCCATGATCCGGCAGGCCAGGAAGGGCGGGGCGGTCACGCCCGAGGCCTACGCACAGCTGCTGCCCTACATCCAGAATGGCCAACTGGCTGTGAAACCGTACTGCCAGGTGCTCTGGAGACGTCTAGAGGTGTCTGTGCACACACGCACGCACACACACACACGGACGCACGCGCACACACACACACACGCACACACACATTCTGGCAATCACGTCTGCCTAATATGCCTTGACTGCAGATGATGTCACATGGCATGTGCAGCCAGATAAACAAAGTGCTGAACTCTGACATAAAGCCAGAAACACAGTGTCCAGATGTTGAGGCATACCATGGGTGTGGCTTCCAGCTGTGGAAATGCAAACATTACCAAACCTCATTCAAACCAAATGCCTAAATTCAAATCTCAATAGCAGTTGATTTTCTTTGACTCTTTTTTAAATGTAGTATAAATGTTGGTATGCATTGAGAGTGTTGACATTTTTTGGACAAATTTTGTATTACTAGCCACCCACCACAGAGACTCTCAGTTTCTGAGCGTAAACCTGTTTCACTCTTAATTTGATGTTACAGGACTATTCCAGCCTGAGTCATTTGCTCATTTTTAAATGGCCCTGTGATCTGTCATACGTAGTATAGTAGCAGTAGTAATGGTAGTGGTAGTAGCGGTGGTGGTAGTAGTAGTAGTATAGTAGCAGTACTAGTAGTTGTATTAATAGTAGTATAGTAGCAGTAGTAATAGTAGTAGATGTAGTAGTAGTGTAGCAGTACTAGTAGTTGTATTAGTAGTATAGTAGCAGTACTAGTAGTTGTATTAGTAGTATAGTAGCAGTACTAGTAGTAGTAGTATTGCTGTTACAATTCAGTTTCCTGCTCAAAGGTCTCAGAAGCCAAGTGGTGCTACAGGAACCAGGCCTGGAGTATATCTCTGAGCTCTGGGGAACGTTGGACTGGGGACAGGATCTGGTTAGCCACTGGCTGCAAACTAGATGTCAAACAAGATCCCCTGCTTGCTGATGTCATCAAAGAATTCCCTATTCAGGTGACCTTGCCTTGCTCTGCTTTATCCTGAGAAAACCCATCCTACAAGCTATTTCCTGTCATCATTTGCTCTGAAAAAAAATATTTACTTCTTTAAAACATTTTTCCAAACAATCTGAAAAACCTATGCCTAAACCCAAATAGGACTTACTCATTCTCTCTAGAAAGGGAGCAGACATTTTCTCCTTTTTTTATTGAAGATCGTTTTGAAAGGATTATATTTGTTATAAGAGCTTTTCTTCTGTTTCTTTTCATGTGCTGGTTTGTTGAAGCACTTTTAGCATTGTAAAATTTCTTTCCAAATAAAGTATATTATTTTATTATTAACATTAAATGTTTTCACCATATACTTCCTTGGGCTTGTTTATAAGCACTGCTGCTTCCCTGGTGTCAGGTCCTGGATGGTTGGCCATGTTTATCAGATAGCCTGCAGTGGGCTCCTGGCTGCCCCCTTTACCTGATGGGACAATATTCTGCTCTTCAGGTACGGCCCTGTGTTTGTGTGTTAGGGGGTAAGGGGTCTGTGTTAGACTGGCTTCCTGTTGAAGGGGTTCACCTTTATAAGGTGCTGCTTCAGCATGTGGAATAAGCTGTGCTGCTATAAATCTAGGTTTTATGTGGCTTGCTTACTTAATGGTATGTTGGTGAATTTAGAGTAACATTTTTGGAAGTGTGCTGTTAATGTTGTTTGGATTTGTGTGTGTGTTTATGTTTGTGTGTGTGTGTGTGTGTGTGGTTTTTGGTGTCCTTCATTTGAGAAGAGAGTAAATGAGAATAACCTGAGATATTTTATATGCTTACAAATTGGAAAAGATTTCTGAAAAAATTTCCTGCCACCATACCTATTGTACATGCCTGGATGACACTCCTAAATGAAACACTTTCCTGAATTAATGTAACATCATACTAAAGTGGAGGAGTAAATTGGAACCAGTACTGTGCATTGCTGATGATGGTTTCTTTTTTTGCCATGGAATCAGATCGGGCCACATGCAGTGAACCTTGCTGGGGGGCAGGCATCAAGCATGCGCATTGCCAAGGACATACTGAGCTGGCACAGAGGGGTCAGAGAGGGACGGAGAGCAGAACGGACAAGGACAGAGGAGTACATACAGCAGATGCATGGACTGATGTGGCTGTGATCACCTGACATAGCCTGGAAAGCAATGAATCTTGGGATCTGTAGGCTGAAGACTACATGGGATTCCTGTGACTGCTTCCAGTTTCATCTTGTCTTAAACATCACATATCAGGGAAATGGTTACATGGATTTATTTAGTTATTTTATCGCATATTTTGCTATGACTTAATTTCTTAAATTAAAGAAATGCTTGCTTTAATGAACCATCACTGGGTCATGTGGTCTGCTGAAAATACCAAATGGTTGGTCAGCAAAGAAGAGTGGTTTAAGACTAAGACTGTTACATTTGAAAGAAAAGAAGGCTATGTTACATGAATAGAAAAAAATAACTGAGAAAATAATCAGTAATTGTACTCAATTAAATTATTTGAACAGGTGCCATCCATTGGCTTTCTTTCTTTGTTGTATGATTTAGTAGCTTGGCTCACATTTGTTTCTGAATTTGAGCTAAATTTATTTTGAAAGAAAAGAGGGCTACCAGATGTTCCGTTCAAAGTAGTTTGGCAAACACGTACCGAAGCACAATTCTATTGGAAACCCTTCCAAGAAAAAAATATTTTCCACTGTCCCTAACATGAGGTTGTCAAAAGATTAGAACCACCACATAACAAAAAGAAAGGGAGCTGATATCATGACCACTTACCTGAGTGCAAATGAAACCCGCTCATTATTCCTTTGTTGTTAGCCTATGTCTTCATCGGTATTAAATATATGGCACTATATAAATCTAGCATTACAAAAGACCATAAAGTATAAGAGCTTTTGATTTTGAGTGGATTAGGAGTGTGTTGTACAAAAAGGTGCCAAAAGCATCATTTTTCTTAATAGGGAACATGTGCAGGATGGTGATCATTACATGCCACACTCCAGATGTTCTTGGGGATGTCTTTTCAGTGTTTTTTTTTTTTTTTTTAATTAAATATGGTGAAAGAAAAAAAAAGTTTTAAATGATGCAATGCAATCTGTTCACCTGCATTATTTTGTTCATATAAGCTTTCAAAATTTTGTGAAACACACACACACACACATATATCCACACATGGAAATTCAATTGGCACACTAAGTACTATCCCACGGCGAAGTTGCTGTCCTTGATTCATAAACATGTTGAAAGGACATGGTCTAACACAAAATTAGCCAAAACATACCAACTGTCTGTTAAATCCTCACGGAACCTTTACTGTCTGTCTATCTTGCCTGTATTATGTAATGTCTTCTCTGTCTATTTTCATGATGTGTGCTTGCAGCTATGTTTTAAAAAATTATAATGACAATGATTTTTTTCAATGATTATCTTAGTGCTAATTCTTTCATTTCACAACCACACACATACACACAGACAAAATGAAAAGGAATGTGTGAAGGGAACCTTCCAGAAAACTGACCCTGATAAATGCGTTTAACCTTGGACTGGAAAACAGAGGGAATGTTTATCTTGGGAAACTGTATGTGTCAGTAAACCACCAGTACTTCCATTTCATAATTAAAAACAGTGCTCTGTTAAGCTGCAGAGCAGGACATTAAGTCCTGTACTGCTAAATAAGCCTATGGATTTTACACAATTACTGCACCTTAACATAACATAACATCCTTTAAGTTTTCTTTCCCCTCAAGGAAAGCAAGGTAGCATCCAGTGGCATAATCAACATTATTAAAAGCACATGATTGACTATTTCAGGGAATCATGGTGGCAGATCTATTGCACAATGTGGCAGATAAGTAACTAGAAAACAGTTCATTGGGTTTTTTTCTCTTCTTAAAACACTGGTGCCACATGTTCATCAGTCCTCACTCCAGCAGGCTGTAAAATCATACAGGACTATGATGAAGGATAACTCATGAAGGATTCTCTGGGGAGAAAAAAACTGTTCTAAAAACAACTGTCACGTACTAAGGAAAAATTTGAAATAGGAAACTTTTAGCTGCAGCCTGAACGTAACCAAAGAGAAAGGCTCTCGGGAAATTCTCCTATTTAGCAGTTAAGTCGAAAATCAAGAAATTGCACTGATTGTAATTTTCTGTACAAATTAAAGGCTGTTTAATTAAAGTTAGCAAATTAAAATGCTGAAGTCTTTGACTGGCTAAAGAGTCCATCCACATTTTTAAGGCCTAAATTGGCTACTTGAGTGAAAGGAAAGTACAAACCCCTGCAGACACTGAAGCCCTTCAGAACTGTAGTTTGAGACCCAAGTGGTCTTCAGCAGAACAGCAGGACATGGACAGAGCTGTGAGGCTTGTTAGTGCAGGGCTAGTGGAGACCAGCCTTATAGGTCTACGCCTTTCTGCTATAAGTCAAATCAATCAATCAATCAATCAATCAATCAATCAATCAAAATGTATTTATATAGCACACTTCATACACAGAGGCAACCCAGTGTGCTTTACATAAATAAAAGCAAAAGGAACAAAGAAAGTATAAAGTACATAAAATAGAATAAAAACAAAATAAAATAAAAAATACATAGGTCTACTTACACAGTTAAAGTGGTGAGAGCAACTGCCCATCACATCAGCCAAGTGAAGGTGAGCCTATGGAGAAGGACTGATTCAAACCAGAAATTCCCACATTAACTACGAGACACAGAGAAGTAGTTGAACAGTGAGAGGAACATGTAAAATGAATAACACCACTGCAAACTCACGTGCCTATCAGAGCAACGGTACATGCTGTTCCTAGTCCTACAAAGCTAGGAGATCTCTCAAGATTTGTGTGTCTGCATTGTGTGACTTGTGGAGGGTCTAAAGTACAATTGCCTGAATCCATAATTCCCTGCACATGTAGATCATGTTTCACGTAATGTGTTGTTTCATGCATTTTGTCATTTTTCACCTTTTTAGGAATGGAAATGAGAATGTAAGCATCTCAATAAGAGTAAATTTTGCATGTAGGTATGCTGAAGCATTCATAATGTTGGTGTGTGAAAGAACATCATGCTTCTTGAAATACACAGGACCTTGTATATTTAATGATGTTTATGCATACATTATGAACCCCCTCTTGAGTTTGGGTATGTTAAATAACAGTCTTTTTCTAAGTCTTTTTTCCTTGATACTTCCCTAATTTTAGTTGCTTTGGAATAGATTGTAAAAGGGAGGTATGCCTTGTTACTTCCAAAATTGATACATAAGTTATTTTATTTTGGTTAGAAACATGGGGCTAGGCCAGATGAGAATAAGACTGGTTCAAAATAGAGGAAATATCCTGATTTTCCTGGGCTTTTTTTGTTTTTGTTGATGTTACGGAAATTGTGGTATTCATTAAGCAAGTTGTACCATCTGTGAAAGGGTAATCGATAATGAATGCAATTTATTTATATTTCAAAAGAAATCAACAATGAAAGTATTGATTAATGGACCTCGTTTAAGCTAAACCACTATAAAGAACAAGAGAAAAAATGAATATATTGCCAAACAACAGGGAGAGATTAGGAGCCTGTGTGCTGTTTTCTCCTTACTCTGGTTGATCCAAACAATATTTACTCTTCATTACCAATGCACAACATACCTATAAATCATTCATAAGCATGTTTGCAGGTCAGAGGGTTGAACTCAAGTAAGCCTCGAAACAAAATAAGGAACAGTGACTGCAATCACACATAACTTGAAAAATAAAAGCAGTTTAGGTGCAAGCTTCACTCACAAGTGTGGGAAAGGCAATGGATGGCATAGACAGAGACTTTTACTTTGAATTGTGTTTTCAGCTGGTTATAAACTACAGCCTGAATTATTCTTTTTATGATGCCTTTGTTATAAGAAAAGCCATAATTAGCGTGTGTTTCTACCAGCGGGGAGTGGTTATGAACTTCAACCCATTGCAGGTGCTTTGTGAATCCTATGTTACCTTTCCTTGTGGTTTTTGCTTTTTTGTAATGGAAATATTTTGTGAAAACTGTGATTCAGTAATAGCACAGATGGAATTTCAATGTTAAGAATACAGAAGTAGTCATGGGGTTTGTGTGAAAGTGGTTTCAACCAACACAAGCAATGTTGAAGTAAATGGCAAAACTTTGATCTGCTTTTTTTAGATATCCCCAAAAGGTCTGCCACATACAGCAGTTACTGGAAAGTCCTGTGTGAAGAAATTGGGAACAGATTGCCTTAGAAACAATTCTTAACATTTTTATTGAAAATTCAGTTTCAAGGCTGGGTTACGTGAGGTTGGAGGGAGTGTGGTGCTTTTGCTGGGTTTAACATAGGTCAACCAGCACTTTACTGTTCATATGGGTGACTGCAGCAGGATAGCCCTGCTAGTTTTCCTTTAAAATCACTATAATTTGGCAACTGCTTTACACAAATGTGATAAATCATCATGACTTTTTCTTAGGTTTTTTTCCCCAGGGGAATCTGTGTGGGCTAATTAATTGAAACTTTTTCTACCAACAATTTTTTTGGGCATTCTAAAATATCTGGTTATCAGCCTCTTGCCCAAGTAACTATTGCAACTCCTGGTTATTTTATAAAGATTTACAAACATGAATATTTTCAGCACACTTCACAGCCCACAACTCGGGCCTGCTGTAGGCCATATTCATGGTTTGCTAAGATACACGGCTCACAGCCAGTATGCTCTGTATTTGTGTTATAAAACCTTTGCCTGCACAGTAAAATGTTCAGTGTTAAATCAACTCTTACAGAGCACGCTACATATGGTCCCAATTGGACTCATATGTACCCGGTTAGAGCTGAATTAACACTGGATATTTTACTGTGTACCACTTTGCTTTTCTAGATTATGGTCTGATGCCCAGATGTTCCCTGCAATCTTTATTAATGTAGACTTCACATGAAGCACAACACATTGTGGCAACTAAAAAGATGTATTTGACCTGTGGTGACCTTTCCCACCAGTTGTGTCCTAGAAGTAAAATCAAAGTTTCAAACAGTCTGGCTGTTGCTAGCACTGTTTGAGAAAACCAGTGAAGGTCAGATAAAGGAAAGCTGCTTCTCTGTTTGAAAGAACTGAAAGACAGAAAGACCTTACTGTCACACTTCTGGTTTTGTTTAAATTGGATTGTTATTTGAGTCAATAATGAAGAGCAGGAAGCACCTTGAAAAAACACCTGAGTCTCAATTTTCAGAATATATTTATCTACTTCGAGCAAGGAATGCCCTTTGAAAAGCAATTTAATAGTTCTTAAGATGGCTTCGCCTTTCTGGAATGTAGACTTGTGTTGTGAACTGCATCTATACACACACACAACCCTACTACTATTGTAGTGACCTCAGCAAAATAGCAGCCAGGATGATTGCACTTGAGCCATTGAGCTCATTTATTAACACCAAAAGAAAGCAGCTTAGACTCAACTACAGGAAAAACAGAACTGCCAGTTCAGTGCAACTCAATGGGGGATGCCCCACTAGGGCTGGCGGAGAGTTCACCTGTCAGGAGCTCTGCTAGCCTCCTGCATGCCCCCTGTAGTTATCCAGCTGCTTTTACAATATGAAGCTGTGTATCTGGGAGACTGCCCCTCTGCATCTATCCAATGATCTAGACTCTTTGTGTTGAGGAAGTCAAGCTTAATTAAAGATGTTATATCAGACAAGATGTTATGGAAACTACAATAATTAAATACGTATTCTTTAATGTGAGAAATACTTAAAAGTTGACACCGAAACAAAGAAGTTAACGGGATGTGTTATTCTTCATTTTCCACAAACAAACCAGGGACACCCAGGCAAACCATTTACAGAAAAATTAAATCCAACATCACCCATCTCAAGTTACATTTTGTCATTGTTCTCACTTGACGAACCGTATAAAGTGACTGGATATTATTATGAGCTTATGTTAAAAGCATTATGGTAGTAATGGTATCACCTATCCATATTGAAAAGTTGGAAAAACTTGTTAGGAAGCTTTGAATAAAAAGTTATCACACCAAAATAAGAACACGTATTTTTACCAATACTAAACAGTAAAATGTCCAGTGCTAATTCAACTCAGAGAACATGGTTAAAAAGTAAAAGAAAAGACACTTTGTAGCCTAGTCTTTTCTTTTTAATCAAGTCGTAGTTTTAATCATTTTCTTTTTAATCAATGGATTCCACCACCGCTGCCGAGATTTACGTTTTTAGTAGGCTTATCTATAAATGTCACTTAAACGGAAAAGGATTTAGCTGCAACTCCGGGGAGAGGCAGGGGTCGTATTTCAAATTCATTTCAGCAGAAGCCTATCGTGTCTCAGCCATAGACTGTATAGCACTCAGTCTGAGAATCAGCAGCGTTCTACTATGCATTTGGCTCTACACAATGAGCAGTCAGACTGGGGCCAGTTTTTTTCCTGTTCAGTGACTGGATCGTATTTAAAAGACATGCCCAAGCGAGGTTCCAAATGAGCTACGATCTGTGGCTGAAAATGCGACCACCGAAGCTAGAAATTTGACAACCCCTTGGACCGGATGAGACTTTTGTAAAATGGCCAAACTCGTTCTGACTCAGGATGTCGTATTGCTTCTTAAGGAGGGCTAATCAGAGTGAAATGATTGCTACTGATCGGTCTCCGAGAAGTGAAGTTAGGCGACGACACGCTGCTGAATTAAATGTTGCATCACCAGAATTGTAGTCTTTTTTTTCTCTCTGGTCTTTGATAACTCTTTCCGTAATCTCCATTTGTAGTAATTTTCCGCCTGGCAGGTCCTCCCACGCTCACGCGCAGGTATGTATGAGTAGGCTGCAGTCTGTGCGGAGAGTTCATAAACTTTGTCAAGTACACTGTGTGTCTTTAGAGTAGCCTAATCTTCTGTCTGACCCTGGTACAGGACACTGTCTGGATACTGAAGGAAATATGAAGACACAGTTTGCGATCGTGGTGCATCTGCTCGTGATTTTCTACGCGAGAATGATGCTGACGCATGAGGACCGCAGCGCCCATAAAGTGAGTGATCTAATCTAAATATTCTTTATCTTAAATCCGCGTCATAATAGCGATTATGGTAATATAATGATGGCGGTAGTGCCGGTATCCATTCTTTTTTAGAAATAAGTGGATGAGCTACACTTGAAAAAAAAATTTTTTTAATAAGAATTGCGCTTCAAGTAACACGACTAAAGGAAATTATTCCTGAACCAGACTGACAGCCACGTTGTAGGAAAAACTGATTTTCTGAAAGTCAGTAGAACTCATCGGCTACTCTTCAATTAGTAAATTAACTTAAGTACGAAAACACAATTAAAATGTAACTGCCAGTAACATGAAAGATTAGACGTTTTCTGGACACTTCTAAGCTCATAATATCTGTAGGCCTAATTATTCGGGACGGTTTATTTATTTATTTATTTATTTATTTATTTGTAAACAAATACGGCTCATAATATAGAGACCAAGTTAGAGGAATTAACATTTAGATATGTGTTTTATATTAACGCATCACGGTAAATGGTATGCATGTAGACTAGACAGAATGAAATAGGATTACTGAATATACTGAATAGGACGGAGTGTAGCACAGTGGGTAGGGAACTGGGCTTGTAACCAAAAGGTCGCCGGTTCGATTCCCAGGTAAGGACACTGCCGTTGTACCCTTGAGCAAGGTACTTAACCTGCATTGCTTCAGTATATATCCAGCTGTATAAATGGATACAATGTAAAAATGCTATGTAAAAAGTTGTGTAAGTCGCTCTGGATAAGAGCGTCTGCTAAATGCCTGTAATGTAATGTAATGTAATGTAATGAATATAGGAGGACTGACAGATAATTGCATATTACAACATGACGATAAATCAGAGAGAGGGTTGATTAAGGTGATGAGTTGAGATTGAACCACTTTAATCGTTGTGTAATCATCTTGTTGGATGTTGAGTAAAATTACTAAAGGAATATATTTTGCAGCGCATGTACGGATGCAGCATAGGTAATTTCATTATGCTTGATTAGCATTCGTTATTGGCAGGACTGATCAACTGCCCACTATGAAAGTTGCGAATTAGTTGCATGAATGGCCATAGGTGCCAATGTAAACAATGGATACTTCAGTAGTACCCCAGACTCCATCAGAATTGCACAGGGTCACTGAATTTATGATGTCTCCATCCCAGTCCTCTTACAAAGCAAAGCAGAGAAGGGCATTCAGGAGAAAAGCTGGCACAATCCCAAATCACAAGAATGCCACTGTTGGATAAGCAGCATGAGCATGTGCGTTGCCCACCTGGAATGTAGTCACAATAGCATATGCCTGCAGGAAAGGCAAAAAAACATGCCTCATTAAGAAGTGCAATGCAATCAGGTAACCCTCAATTGCTACCGGTGGAGTTCTACAGTGACTGGTCAGTCCTGCCAGGATTTATAACCTCGGATGCCTCTATTAGCTGGTGTGGTGCTTAAAGCTTGCGTTCTCTGTGAAAACCTTTGTTAGTTGCTAACGGACGGTTGGGTCAAAAGCTGCTGTGTTCCTTTAAATGTTACTGATTCACAAAGTACTGTGGACCTCCTCTCCTCCTAGCTGGAATCCTGATATGCAGGTCGTTGCAATTTGACACAGTTCAAAAAGTCAAGTCAGCAACACAAAAGTGTCAAGGAATATTGCTAAGGACAAAAACATATTTTTTAAAAGACCCTTCTTATGAATGTGTCACTATATTATGATGGTGGTGGAGCAGAGAAGGTTTCAGATAGAGAGGGTACCACAGCACATGTGCCACCATGGGGAATCAAGCCCCCAGCCACCCCAAGGGCCACACCATAGAATCTCCCCCATTTTTCTTTTACATAATACTGCAGCCTTAGGTCTGTTGTTCATAAATATGCAGACATAACAGGAAGTACACCACTGATTTTGTTTTTCAGGAATATCAATGTGAGTCTAGTAGTCTTTTTTCTCTCATGTAAGTCATACACACTGATGCAAATTGGAAACACGTTGGTTACAGCAAGGCCTCCATGCTGAATTCCTGGCAGAGTGAAAGCCTGAAGCCTCACTACAAATGGCCCGAGAGAGCATATTGAGAGTTCACACATGGGCTATCAAATTGAACTCCTCTCTCACCTCCCAATTCCTTGTTAGCCAATCATCTTTCCCCTTCCAGTGTAAAGTGAGGTAGGAATACTCATTGTTCCTCCCCACCCCTTGTGTTTACATCACATTATATAAATGGAAGCAGGCTGGCCACTCATCTCCAATATGCTGAAAGGATCCACAAGACTGTGTCACCAAACAGCCTATGGGGAAATTAGCAGAGATTTCTGTCTGCAGATAAGTTTAATTAATGACAGCTGTCCTGCTCTAGCATCAGCTGTGTAACTTTCCACTAGTAAAAGCCTGCTTAGGGTGTCTTGCTTCATTGTAACCAAGAGCAGTTTCATTTTCACATTTATCTCTTTGATTCTGTACATACCATTCAAGGGTTGAAAGTTGAGTTTTAATGAAAGCGAGAGTTCTGATAACCTTTTGACCGCCATGTTTGACAAGACAGTGATTATTTTTGTAATGCTTCACAGACATTTGTAGGGCTCTGTAAGTATGAGGCAGCCAGTAAACAAGCTGCCCATTGTTATAGTTCTCTTGCATTAGTGTGAGTCATTGTTAAACCTATTTGTACTGTTTCTTGGAAAGTGAGGTGGTTTTGGGAGCCTGCCTGTCTGATCCAGGAAGCGTGCTCATTGGCTGCCCAGAGAGAAAGTGGAGGGGAATCTCCACAAGGACTTCCCAGCTTGGATTGTACTCCCACAGTTGCTCACGGCACATTTTTGCTGTGTTACTGTGTCAGAGGTACTCACTGTGACTGAACATGGCACACAGGACGGGCAGCAGCAGGCCTCAGTTTAGACAGATGCCTAAAATATTCCCCTCACATGATTTCCTGAAATTCCCTATCAATTCAGCTGACTCCCATATTCCATTTACCGTTCATACGCATGCATTTTTAAGCTGAAAGTACACACCCCCCAACCATCTGGCAGGACTGTGCACAAACCTTTTGTTAAGATGTCACTGGGCTTCCTGAGTCCTGGCCCATGCAGGGTCCTTCTGGAGAAGATGGACAGTTGGGGCCTGGTGAGCTTCACTGTCTTTCCTGTGCCTGAGGGTAGAAGATGCAATTCAGTGCCTCGTGCCTTTTGAGACCCATCACCTGCCCAAAGATCATGAATGCTGTCATTGGACAGGAAGTGAATTTTCACTCTGAAGCCAGAGCAGAGCTGTGAAAAAACCAAGTGTGTGGTTGGACATGCTTACATTTATGAGTATGACCTTTGCTCAGTAGTTCCCAGGATGCAGTCATTTGTAACCAGAATGACGTCTCAGAGTGACGTCTTCCACGGACAGCTGCAAGTTATCAGCGGCACCCCAATACCCACCCCCCTCCCCAACCCCTTCATAATGCTGTGGTCCCAAGCAGTCAAATATGGTGTTATTCCCCATGGTTACCCAACCCTATACATTCCAAGGCCAGCCCAAAAAAACCCTGTATAACTGAATTGTAGTTGGACTGGATGAAAAAGGTGTTTTTGTTATTTCTGAAATTGAGAGTGGTATTATTGTGTGGTGTGAAGCCAAGGCATAAGCATCAGTTGTTTCATAAGAGGGCCAGGGGACAGAGCATCCCATAACTCATAGACTCTTGCAGTGGTGTCAAGCTTCAAATCTGGACTGTGAGAGGCCAACCACTGCAGAGAGGCACTGACCAGAGAAGGAGGGTTGTGTGTAATCATGCTGGTTTTGACAGTCCCCTAGCCAGGTTCGATTCTACTCCAAGTTCAAAGGTGAGAACTAATGGGTAGAGTTTTGTTTTGAGATATTGAGCTTCAGAATTTTCAAGTCAGATATTATATCATCTTTTCATGTGAAATTGCTGCAAGTTTTAACTTGATGAAAACAACGCTTTCAGGTTTATAACCTGCTGTACAAGAAAAGAACATTTGGTATGTACAAAAATACAGGAACATGTTGATAAGTAATAATTACTATCCCAAGTTTTTGGCAAGAATTCCAGGTAGCGCCCTTTAGATATAAAATTCTAATACTAATTTCTCTATACATTCTAACTTCTGACCAATATTACTGTGCAATGTTTTGTTTCCTGGTACTGATCCTGAGAAGATAAGAAGTTATTTATGGGA
This sequence comes from Anguilla anguilla, assembly GCF_013347855.1. Taxonomy (NCBI): domain Eukaryota; kingdom Metazoa; phylum Chordata; class Actinopteri; order Anguilliformes; family Anguillidae; genus Anguilla; species Anguilla anguilla. The sequence goes on along the minus strand of NC_049215.1, from coordinate 24,067,348 downwards.
AATAGCAGTTTGCCCAATTTTTTTAACAAAGGGGAATGATGAAATGGCTTTGAAGTGTTAAGCCAGATGAGCCCCATTCCAAATCCACTCTGGCAGGAAGCCACACCCATTTTCTTGCAAATCAGAGGCTGCGGGACATCTTCAGACAGGGTGTCACTTCCGGTGTAGACTGAGTGGATTCAAACAGTAATAATGTAATAACTAAAACCATAGAAAAAAATACTGCAGGGAGAATGACTAATATGAATCACAACAAGCATTTATGGGAACAAGGGACACACATTAGTCCAAGAGTTTGTAAGAGTGCGTCACCACCAATTAAAAGAGCGCAAGCTTGTATTGCAAAGGAGCCCACCACACATTGTGACGTGAGGTAATTTTTGGATTCTGAAAGGAAACCGACTTCCCAGATAGCAGAAAATGCTATCAGAACATTAGGGAGGATTGCATTCAAATTCCCAACTTGTGAGACAAGATTCTCCAAGCAGTCTTAAAACAAAGTATTTTTGCACTGCACTCTTTGAGGAAAGTCATGAAAATGCTCCAAGCAGGTAAAATTCAAGGGTCAGCCATGATACTGAACAGATGTATGTGTTAGGAACACTTACCCTAACTTAATGAATCCTGTGGGACCCAGAAATTCTTAGTTTACACAGTCTGCATCATTAAGAATATGTTTAACATGCATTTCTTTTGGAAAACCACATATTTCTGTCTTCAGTCTATTCACAAGTCATCATGTTCAAACCTGCAAGATGTAATCATTTCAAATTTTTTTATTTCACTAAATAGTTCCAGCCCTTACATTTTTCCAACAGCAAGCATTCCTGAGGATTTTTTAAAAAATCCTTAAAGTGCAAGCTTTATCTTGTGAAATGTTTGGTGTCTCAGACTTGATTAGTGGCATTAAGAGGTTCTCTGTGAAGCTTGCACTGATTTATCTAGGGCAGTGTCACCCTCTTGTGGTAGGGAAACAGTCATTATATGTATGTGTAAAGGGATGTTTTTTTCTGGGTTATTTAGGTCATTTCAGCTCCAATGTATGTTTTGGATTGGCCCAGACAGTCTTTTGTGTGGTAAAGGACATTTTAGATATTTGAAGAACTTTCTGAAGAGCTGCCAGCTTTTCTATGGCACTTACAGGGCAGTCGTGGGCTTGTGAATTGAAGTGAGACTATGATGGTAACTCTGAGATACCTGGCAGGATGGAATGAAAGCAGTCCACGCTGTATTAACGCACAGCCCTCATCCTCAGTCCAGGAGGCGAGACAAGTGGGAGAAGGCCCTCCGGTCAGCCTCCAGTCTGGAGGAGCTGCTGAAGCTCACAGACTTCCACGACACGAAGCTGTGGAAGCCTCGCCTGAGGCTGAAGCACGCGGAGCCGCCCCCCAGCCGCGAGCCGCACCGCTCGCCCCCTCTCGTCTCCCACCGCTCCACCCGCTACGCTGCTGCCCCCTACAGCACGGAGGTCACCCAGCAGATCACCCAGGAGATTCTCCAAGGTGATAATGTCTCACTGATATTGCTGTTAATGTTGACATCAACTGTTTTCCTTCGAGCACCTGCTTTGTGTTTTTTTGTTTTTGTTTTGAGTTGCTATTTCAGGCTCTCTCATTCTGGTCTCTAGCATTCTGCCACGCTCTCATCTTAAGTGTTTACCTATTCAGTGTCATTCTGTCATTATTATTCCTGTTTTGTTATTGTAATTGTTAATTAAACACAATTACAATAACTGAAAATTATTTTGATTTAACTGCAGTCACTTCCCTGTGGTACGTTCTGCAAAGCACAAAATAAATAAAAAATCTCTATAGAGAATATGCACTGTCTGTCGCTAGTGGTGGTGGATAATTATGCCAAACAAGCCCAATCAAATAGGAGAGATGGCTGTTTTGGGTACCAAACCTCCCTCACCCTCACACCTTCCATCATTTAAGACGCTGCATCTTTTGCTAAATGACTGTCTTACCTGTGCGTGTGGTTCCCTTGCAGCCATTGACGAGGAGTGGCAGAAGACCCAGTGCATGCCCAGGGAGACTTGCGTGGATGTGGCCAAGGAGCTGGGCACCAACCCGGGCATGTTCTTCAAGCCGCCCTGCGTCTCAGTCTTCAGGTGCAGCGGCTGCTGCCACAGCGAGGCTGTCACCTGCCGAAACACAAGTACAACCTATGTCAATAAAACAGTGAGCGCCTTCTTAATCTGCCTCCTTCACTATTTTAGGATATAACCACAGGAAATTTCTACAAGTTCTAGCTGCCTCGTGCTACATGATTTTAATATTTTCAAAATCTGTGTTTGTGACGGCTCCTGAGAGGTTCAGTGGCGCTTACCACAAACACAGGTTGAGCCCTTTAGCCAACATGTTCCTAGATCAATGCATTCTACTTCTGAATGTGTCCTCCACCAATTATAACTGAATAATTTTTTTGTGATTAGTTAGACTCAAGTAACACCATCTTATGTTCAACATTTGACTAGATGAAATGCGGGCAAAGTTGAACTAAGAGATACTAGCACTAGAGACATTAATTTTTAAATGAATTCATAATTCATAATTCATTTTGTGAAAGATTGTACTTAAGGCTCTTGTTGTTTTTCTGCAGCTCTTTTCTGTGATTCCTTTTAAATACAAGCCAGAGCCAGTGCTGATAAGAGTAGCCAATCACACAGAGTGTGAGTGCATGGAACCGGCTCTGATTCGACGCCATACCCCCCAGCACAGAAGTGGGTAGGTCCAACAGCTGAGGAGAACGGAACTGTAGATAAATGCTCTTGCTTCTGGGCAACACCGCCAAACTTTCAGCTCTTTTGCTTCCTCACACATTGAAATCGTTCAACATAAGAACTGAGGAATAAGAAGAATAAGGGCTGCTGTGACAAAAGTAATAAACTTACTGATGTCTCTGCGCGGAAGGTTACCCAAGAGTGTTAGCGAAAGGCCAAACAATGATGCCCCTCTTAGAAGAATGGTCACCATGTATTTAGTTTTTTTCAAGAAAAAAAACTAAATGAATTGTGATCAAAATTTACCAAAAATACACAATTCAATTCCAGACAGCTCTCTCCATCATTAACTTAAGTTGAAAATGACTGAACAGTCTTTGTTCTTGCTCATCAGACCAGGTTCCACTATGTATGTTAGATACTGTAGCTTTTTTAGATTCTGGTGAAATTTTAAACCAAAATATCCAAAAACATCTCCACACCAACCATAACATACCTTCATATACACGACAAATTCTGTTCTGAGTGTAGGTGAAAATAGATATAAAAATTCTCAGTAGTACAGTAGTGAAGTTATGTACTGGTGTCTAAAGGGTTAAAGTATATAAAATAAGTAAATATTTTACATTGCAGGTGTTTCCCAGCACAGTGGCCCTCACATTCAGAGGCCACACACAGCCTGTGCTCTAGTGGGCTGATCTGGGACTGTGCTGCGGACCAGTGTGTCCCGTACCCTTCCAGGAATCAGGGTGAGTTACACAGGTAATGAAACACTACTGTGCTCACGAGACAGCAAAGCTAATCTGGCTATAATGGTACTGAGTGTATAATTTTCACCCCATGTTAAAAGCGGTTTTTTTATGTGTATTTTTCAAGACAAAGCCCACAACCACGGAACCATGGTTGTGGGCATTGGTTTGAGGGGCAAGACACAAGGGCTTCAGAGATGCTGGGTGGCTCACTAGGTTAAGGCACCATGTTGTGGTGCCTGGATGAGCCCCAGTCTCAGATCAAATCTGGACTGTGCCAGTGCCGACTGTGGCCCTAGAATGACATTCAATTGTGTTGCCCGGGGTCCAGAACGATTCCGTCAGTTAGTGGTCTGTGTTTCATTGCTCTTGAGCAACCCCTGCTGGTTGTGGGCTGTGTTGTGAAAACAGCAGGCTGGCAACCCCACGAGTTTAGGAGGAGACCAGTGGATGTCTGCATTCTCCCAAATTGGCAGCAGGGAAAAAAAATAAAGCTATTCATTTCAATAAGGACACACAGGCTTCTCAGACACCAGATCAGAACTCAGTGGAGAGAACAGCCTTTAGTGCAGAAATATAACCAACAGAAAGAGGCTAAATTCAAGATGATGATGCTGTTCTTGTTAATTCTCAGAATGTGTTGCATACTAGTGTGTAAAATTGCCTTGGATTGTCTGGACTTTATTAACAAGAAAGCAAAGACACACCCCTGTATGTTTATATAACATGCATTTTGTATTTGTATTACTCTTGGTACATTCATTTGGAAAGTTAATAAAAAAACAAAAAGTAGCATTTGAACCTTAAAGCTGAGAGAGCAAAATTAACTGCTGGGTATTTTTACATTCAAGGGGTAACACTGATGATTACATAAATTTAAAAAATTTTGTTTCATTTGTCACAAATTAGCCCATTGCAACACTGATTGTTTTTTCACTTCCATTCTTTCTTTTTTTGGGGGGATTGATGTTGATGTGTGTCCTGCTTCACCAGACCCCTCTTTCGGTGTCACTTAAACTCCAGCATCTGTGCCACGGACGGCAAACGTGTCGACCAAGCCTCCTGCAGGTAGAATTCCTCATGCAATACCTTCCTGAAATCAAAGTGCTTCTTGCAGCTGTTGAGGCCTGGGGGTTACTTTTATTCATGTCTTTTCTTTCTATTCCAAATCGAGCACAAAATTCTAAATGGTAAACGAGTGTTATATGGTGCCATAAAAAGTAATTCCAATTGTTGGCAATGTTGTGTAGTTGGTCTTTACTGTTAATTTTATTATTATTGGTGAGTGAAACTTGCCTCATGCTCACGCATCACATTTCCGTACCTTCATGTAGATCTTCTTATAAATTTTTTTTTTTTTAATATTTGAGTGTTACTGAAATATTGGTGCATTTTAAAATTCCTAACGTCCCATTGTTTTGTTCTCTTATACAGCTGTGAGTGAAAGCACCTTCACCGACACAGACATTTTGCAAGACTAATTGTTGGACTTGGAAGAAATGCTCTTAATTTATTTATACTTATTTATAATTACTTTACATATTATTATAACCCATCTCCAGCTTTAACACCACAACAATCATGTTAAATGTTTTAACATGTGCCATTGCTACTTGTGCTGTTATGCAAAGGCCTTAACCACTGTCTTGTGTGCACTGAACAAGCATGTATTGTACTTTTTAAAATAATATTTTTATAATTTGTTACACTGATCAATAATTATTTAAATGTAAATACTCGTTATTAAAATCATTATTTTTCTGCAGATTTTGTTCAAATTATTTGTACATGTCTGGCTCGTGGTCCCAGGTAATTGATGGGAGAAATTTACTGGTAGTTTCTAATGAATTCACATTTCAGGGTAGCCTACGCAGGGTGAATGAGCGGGGTTGAAGACTGAGATGACTTTTTTTTGGAAACAGAGGACCATAGCAAGGCAAAAGAAATCCTGCATAGTTCACCAAGTTTTCAATCTTGTCGCCATAGAGGATCTTTTACAATAAGTTTCTCAGTAGGTTCTAGGAAATCATGAAGCAAAGGCAAACAAAAGAAAGAAAAATCAATATTTGTCTCCACCAATCCCAGATCAACCTGGAAATCAGTAATCCAGTCAGATCACCACAGTTGCTTCGTGACATCAGAGCAGCTCATCTGGGTGCATCTGAGCTATGGAACAATTCATAACTGTAAGCTTGATTACATCTCATCTGTGTGCTCTGACAGAGTTCTCTTCTGCCTTCCAGTGACAAAGTTTAGCAGGTCCATAGCGGTCACCACCCCGAAAACCATCTGCCGTAGGCAGGGTGCGCCATCCGTCAGGTCTGCAAAATACGGAGAGAAGGAGACAGAAAAACATCAAGTAGTAATATCTATCCACTAGCATTTATTCAGAAGAATGTTCCAGTTTGGTCTGCATTGAGATGTTAGCCATGGAAGTTCAGCCTAAACACACCCCTACATGAAACTTCACCAGCGAATCAGCAAAAATTTACAATTAAGTATAAAGATATGCTGAAATTATGCAGCCACATCTCCTGATTGCAGTACTCTTGGGTCATAGTGATGTCATCTGTGAAATGTTTTCTCACTAGAGAGCAGTTGATGATTTCCCTGCACTTCACTTTGACTTTCAGTGCTCATGCCTGCTGCCCACAAAATGAAACCCCCAGGCTTTCTCACAAGACACTGGCGTACTGTGAACATTAAGGAACTAGTCTCCCTTGATGCCCGTCAAAGTTCTGTGTGCGGGTTTCTTAATGCTGGGGGGGGGGAAGTTGGCACTCTACAAACTGTCTGACCTCAAGTTGAGCCAAAGCCAGAGGTGGACTTTGCTTCCACCACAGAGACTGGGTCAAAGTTGTGTTTATCCAGTTACACTGTAGCCAACCCAGAATACACGCTGGAACTTGAAAGTTCTTTCAAAGCTGCATGAGAGCCAATTTGATCATTTTTTTGTCTGAATGATTGACTTTAATTTGAGATTAACTTGTTGCATAAGGTGCAATGTGCATTTTTCGTCACAGCTATATTATTGTAGATCAACACGCTCCACCATCGCAGTTACAGAACGTTCACTGCAGAGGGCATGAATCGGACAGACGTCACACAAGTCACACTCCATCACAGACAAGAGTGTCTTAAACGGAAAACATGAGGAAAAGGGGGGAAGAAATGAGCTCAACTACACTTCATCCAAGATAGCGAGGTATACGTGGTGAAGGTGACCATGACAGGCAAGCAGAGAAAGAGACAGTGTTAAAAGAAACATGAAGAGAGAGAGATGGAGATAGTAGAGGCATAAGAGGAAGACTCACACTGAATCTGCTCATGCACCACCAGGGCGAAGTGGTCGGTCTCCAAGATGCGAGACAGCTTGCCCAGATTGTCAGTAAGACGGACCTTTGGGAGGAAGAGGATGGATATTATTTAAGATAGATTCTAGCCTCTATTTCTCATTTACTTTGCAAGTCAGAGCAGAAGTGAGCTTCCCTTCTTCTTATCCAGTAGTAATTCACAAAATCAGTGACTGATTAACCATTTCTGAAATGTTCTGCAGATATAACCTAATCCAGTGGTGTCAAACTCGTTGCCATGGAGGGCCGTGTGTATGCAGGTTTTCATTCCAACCAATTAATGCTGCCTTAATTGAGTCCAATTACTCATTCAGCCATATGCGTTTAACTGCATTGAAGCACAGAATATAAGAAAATTTTTATTTAGACAATGCGGGTCACCATAGACGTCGGGTCACCATTGTGCACAAACCTGCATCCCTAATTCAGCAAATAATTTAACTAATTATATAATCAAGATCTGAGGCTGGAATGAAAACCTGCATACACACGGCCCTCCATGGCAACGAGTTTGACACCACTGACCTAATCCATTTACCCTGAAATGAGGGACATGGTTTGTCCCTCCTCATGTTGTTGGTGCTAATCCTGGGTAGAGCACTGCTGTCATAACCTTATGTGAGTTGCTTAATATAAAGTGCTTCGGAAAACATCCAGCTGTTCAAACGAATATTAGAAATATGAGCTCTGCAAATCAGATATCCCAGATAAGGACATTTGCTAGTTAACGGAAAGTAAACACCATTTTCAAAACACTTTCAGCTTCCCTTGATAAGTGCCTGGCTTTACTTTCAGTGACAAATGGGTAGCCCGCCCTCCAGAAACTCCTAGAATGACCTCAAGGACAAATGTTCCTGGAGACTGGTCGTTTGAGACGTGAAGAGATAGAGGGAATGTTTTCCCAAGCCAAAATGGCTGCCACTCCTATGTTATCTAATCTTACTATGTGGCAGGTGGCTCCGAGGTCAGCTCAAACCAGAGACCTCAGACGGGAGGCCACAGGGGGAGGTGCGCAAATGAGACAGGCTCGTGTTTCCACTACAGGAAAGCACTCTCTCTCTCTCTCTCTTTCACTCCCACCCTCAAACACATACATAAACCAAACACTGAAATTAAGAATTTTTATATTGATACTAGACTTATTATTTACCACATAATTATTTTGACTTTATCTACTCTAACTAATTTATTAATCATTGGAATCTTTCATTTACAGAGTTGGCAGAGAGGCACTGTTCCACAGGCTAGGACGGGCTGAGACATACAGAGCCACACAGGGTTGATCCTTCTCTCTCCCTGTTCCAGACCCTTGTAGCTTTTTGTTATCTGAAGCCAGGAGGAAGACAGTGGAGGCAGAGCTGTGGAGACTGACCTGTTTGAACTGCTTGTACAGGACCTTGCTGACGGGGTCAGACGGCTTCACCTTCCCAGCCAGCACGGTGGACAGCATATTACCCAGAGTCACCATGCCCAAGATCAGCCTGCAAATGGAAGAACGGGCTAAGATCAGCCTTCAAACGGAGGAACAGGGCCCAAGATCAGCCTTCAAACGGAGGAACAGGGCCCAAGATCAGCCTGTGAATGGAGGAACAGGGCCTAAGATCAGCCTGTGGATGGACAAACAGGGCCTAAGATCAGCCTGTGAATGGAGGAACAGGGCCTAAGATCAGCCTGTGAATGGAGGAACAGGGCCTAAGATCAGCCTGTGAATGGAGGAACAGGGCCTAAGATCAGCCTTCAAATGGAGGAACAGGGCCTAAGATCAGCCTCTGAATGGAGGAACAGGGGCTACCCTACCCAGCGGCAGACCTACCCCGACTCATCGACAACGGGCGCCTGGTCGAAGGCGTTCTCCTTCAGGATCCGGATGGTTTTCTGGCAGGTGACTGTGGGCAGCACGGTAAGAGGCGCCGACAGATTCAGGCCCTGCACCTTCTGGTTCCACCACCTGGGGGAGCCACAAGAGCCGATTCATATCGCGCTACTCGTCCCCCAACACATTTTTGTCAAAAGTGAGTGAACATGGAACTGTAAATATCTTTTTTTCCAACACTGCACATAAAAAAAATTGAAAATTGTTTTTAAAAAATGTAATAAAGAAGCACAGATGCAACACAAACAGTGCTATATAAAGCACTGTTTATATTCAAGCGCTATACTATAGCATTGTTAGCACCAATCTGTATTGTCTTCAACTAAGAAGGTCCCTAGGAGAAAAAAAGTATAAATGTGAAAAAAACAGGGTCCTCCCCCACCAAAGGGGCGTAGTCTCACCAGGGTTTGGAAACCATGATGTCCTCCTCCCTCAGGAAACCTTTCTGGAACATCCAGTTGTCACTGAGGAACTTGGACCTTAGAGACAGGACATGGAAAACAGGGTCTGAGATGAAGTTCCACATACAGTTTTATGAATGGAGAGACTGACACTGCTCCCAGTGAGCTATCTGCTGCTCTTATCAATAAAACAGTTCAGAAAATTTGGATACTGTATTCTACATAAAAAAGCCAAACATTTGTTGCCTCTCCCTGTTGCTGCCAGACCACATGACCACCCATACCACACCTCTGCCATGCCAACCCCCATCAAAACCACTGCCACACCACTGATTCACTCATCCCCACCACACATCTACCAAATCCCCGATACACTCCAACTGTCTCTTAAACATGTCTCTGCTAATCCCCTACCATCTCCCAGCCATAACCAAGCCATAAATGTGCAACATGCCCCATCCCCAGCACCGCCAAATCACTGATTCTTACCCATCATTACCACACCCTCCCAAACTCCAGCCACACCTCTACCCACCCGCTGCCACAACCCTATAAAACCCCCGCTTCACCTCTACCCAAACTCCTGCCACACCCCTACCTAACCCTGGCCACACCCCTAAGAAACAACCGCCCCACCAGTCATACCAATCTCCACCCCTACAGAGCCCCTGCCACACCCCTGACACACGCCGGCGTCCCTGGTCCTCACATGTAGTTGCGGATGGAGTCAGGCAGGATGACCACACAGCACTGCCCCTCCTTCAACTCCTTCGCGGCCTTCACAGCTGCGGCCATGGCAGTGCCCGAGCTGCCACCTGGCACAGGACAGGGGCATTTAGTCGCAGCGCCTGAAACATCTCACCCTGCCTCCCGACGTCATCAGGAACAGTGGCTCCAGTTCAGATGGAAATCAGATGGATGTCAACACTCCCTCTAACCAGGAGGGTCTAAACTCTGACTGAAGTCATTGCCCTTAGCCCACTAGGCCTACTGTGTGCTTTGGCTTGTGCTTGTGTTTGAGTGAGTGCCCCAAGCGAGTGGTGGGCGGCGGCCAGGGCAGCGTACCACACAGAAGCCCCTCCTCCCTGATTAGCATGCGCGCCATGGCGAAGGTCTCCTCGTCGCTGGATTTGTACCAGTGGTCCACCACCTGTGGGAAACTCGCACGCATGACCACACAAAACTCAGCCTGGGGAGCCACATCAACTATAATTACATCACACACCAGAATAATCCCGCCTGCAGGAAACCAGGAAGAGCCATCTTTAAACTGCTAACTGTCCTGAACCTGGGTTTGAGCCTTTTCTAAATTAGGATTAATTAAACAACATTATTAATTCAGGTTATTAATGGTAAGGCTCATCAATCAATGGCTGATTCCTTTCAAGTGAACCAAGTCAAACCTTTGAATCCACACAACTTTATGCATTTAAAATTAAAACCATCTTAAGTCTTTTTCATTGAACAAAAACATGGAATATTATCTGCCTTCACTTTGGCAGCTCACAAGGTATGTGTAAGCATCCATTTTCCCATAATGAGCATACAGGGACTCACAGATCTGTCCAGCACAGTTGGGATGAAGTCGTAACCAATGCCTTCAACTTCATACTGGGTCTTGTCAGTCTTGTTCAGTTCCTCTGGTTCTGCCAGAATCGAGCCTTCAGGGTCCACCCCCACAATCTGTCAGGGGGAGAACACGGTAAGCCCATCAACAAGCACACACGAAATGGTAATCCTGACGAATTCAGCCATAATAAACACGAACCCAACACTCAGACATCATGAGACATAAAACTAGTACCGCAACCACAGGAACGGTAAACTTCAAGCAAGAGAAAGACCTCAACAGAAACAGAGCTATAAAAACACAGGACAATGGCAGACAAAGCTCTTCTTTTGAACTTTGATCATGAGCATAGCTAAACAAACTTTTCTTTCTGGAAAAGGCTTAACTGGCTGAACATCTCTGGGGGTGGCCAGTCTGCCAGCAGGCATGCTTGTGCAAGCTGGTCTGGGGCTTTCTGTTCATTTTACCCCCTTTTACACGTGTAACCCACAGCACCCGTTAACATACAGGTCCCCTATACAGAAAAATTCTGTGTTGAGCCTGTTCACATATGGCATGACCGTTCCGGACAGATGAGACAAGGCAGGATTGTCTACCCTCAGAAGCAATGCAGGAAAAATGTTTGTCGAAAAAAACAGCCAGAAGTTTATCTGAATAATAATTTTGAGATGTAAATCCTACCAACACAACACAGCCAGATTAGACTCGTTTGGTTACAAATCCGTCCGAGGGTTTATGAATTGTCTGAGACCCACCTTGACATTTGGGCACCTCTCCTTGAGCTTGCGGGCGATGCCACTAATGGTGCCACCTGTGCCAGCACCAGCCACAAGCATGTCCACTTGACCTGCAGGAGACAGGGGAGGAAGGACGGCATGAAGGCAGAGTGGTTCACATATTCAAACACACTCAATCACACACACTCAAGTACAAACATGCACACACACAAACACACACATAAACATACACACATGCACACACACACACATGCACATCCACTCTCACACACACACACAAACACACATACATTGAAAAGTGGAGGAAGAGATCCACACCATCACACTGTTCCAGGATCTCCTCGGCCGTGGTGTCGTAGTGGGCCAGGGGGTTGCTGGGATTGCGGTATTGGTCCAGAATGTGAGAGTTGGGGATCTCGTTCTTCAGCCTCCAGGCCACGCCCACGTGGGACTCGGGGGAGTCGAAGCGGGCGCTGGTGGGCGTGCGGACGATCTCCGCACCCAGAGCACGCAGGACGTCCACCTGAAACCCGCAAGAAAGCCCCACGCTTAAGGCAGGTTCAGATCACCTGATCATCAGATGCACATGTGGCCTTTTCATAAAAGGGAAAGGATGTGACAGAGGTCCAGGGAGGCCAGCGCACACCTTCTCCAAGCTCATCTTCTCTGGCATGACAATGATGCAGCGATAGCCCTTCACAGCAGCCGCCAGGGCCAGACCGATGCCTGGGAGGGGGGGAACAAAGCAGGGAGGGACCTCTCAAAAAAGTGTGTCTTTCTGGCTGTGATTACTCTGCATGTGTGCGCACATGTATGTGTGTGTCTCTTTCGCTGTACATATACATGGACGCTGTGTGCATATGTGTGTAAGTGTGCGAGAGTCTGTGTGTGATTGTGTCCCAGTCCCAGATGAGGACTGTGCACAAAAACACACACACATGCCTATACACCCACACACAATAACACATGCACACACCAGTGTTCCCAGATGTGGGCTCAATGATAGTGTCCCCGAGTTTGAGGATCCCAGCTCTCTCAGCATCTTCCACCATGCGCAGACTGATCCTGTCCTTCACACTGCCCCCTGCATTAAAGAACTCGCACTTCCCCACTGCAGAGAGAGAGAGAGAGAGCAAAAGCAGGAGCAAGGGAGACAGAGAGAGTGACCGAGAAACAGCAAGAGAGAGAGAGAGACAGAGGTGATTTAAGGTGATGTGTAATGTTGGTAACTCTACATGTTCAGAGTTGTACAGAGTTATGTAAATGATAACCGCCTGCAGCTATTCATTCACTGCCTGCCAAAAAGACAGCACTGGGTTACATTACCAAGAACTTTTAGACTGTTTGTTTTTTCATCCTCATCATGAACTAAAAAAAGAGGAAGGCCACATTTTAAAAAAAAGGCCACCTCCTGAAATTAAACGCTCATCCTGAAAAAAGAACAGTTTAATCAAGTCAGCATTTTATTTTCTTATTATTTTACTTTCAGTCACTTTAAATGTTTTTGTCAATATACACCACATGATTATGAAATACAACATACAACACGTGTATAAAATATGAAATCAGTTCTTCCTTAATGGCGTAACTGGATTTAACAGGTCGATGCAACTGAAAGGGTAGGGCTACAGTAGACAGATTTCCCCATTTACCTTGAAAATGAAAGAAAAAACCAGGGCTAAATGGCTTTCTCTCAATATATCTTCAAACAGCACATCTCTCCATAGTTGTACATTAATAATCATCCTTGTAAAAGTGATCTGTCATACCAGATGCATATACCAGCGCTACACTGTATGGCCATGTTGCACAAGGTTGTTTCTATGACTGCTGATTGGACGATTGAGTCAGGAGGTTTAACTTCAATTCTTAAATAAATCAATGTTTGCTTCCGGTTACAGTAGTGGTGCCACCACAGCACCCCTGGTAGATCTTTATGGAACATCGCACGCCATTTAAAGCAAAATGTAGCTTTCAGAGAATCGTTGCAAAATTCTCTGCATCGTGAATACAACACAGACATGTCGGCTGGGAAGGAGGGGAGGACACTCACAAAGCTCGCACTTGAGTCCGTAAGCCTTGGATATCTTGTTCATGCGGACCATGGGCGTGTCCCCGATCCTCCTCAGGATGTCTGGCAAAATCTTTGTGGATTTTTCCCTGAAAATAGAAGGTTGAGGGCACCCAAATCACCCACCGTGACAGGCACAAGAGAAAGCTGAACATACCACCATAAATCCACACACTAACAGTAAATAAACACAAACTATAACAAGAAAAAATGCACGGAATTAGAGTGGACAATTCTAAACAATGCTAATTTAACCCTGGGTATTCAGGAGAGTTGGCTAAGCTTGCAGGTGATACAGATTCATAAGAAATGTACAATAAACACTTTACCTTTTCCCACCCCAGACCTTTTCTCCAGAACGTGGCTCAACCATAACAACTTCCTCTATAAATTTAACTCAGAGCACCTACTAGTGGCACCTCCAAACTAAACTTAAAATATTACATTCTTCCTGAATATAAAACTGTCCCTAGAACTATAAAGGAATTTTAGGTGTGCTCCTCACCTTTCAGGGTGGCTGTGTGGGGACTGAGAGGGTGGTGCACCCAGCCTCCAGGTGCACCGACTGGGCAGATCCGGGCGAATCCAGTTCCTATCCATACCACCCTCCGCTCCATTCATTTGGATTGACCCATCCTCCTCGCTTGGGAAGGTCTGGCCAGGCCGGACCTGGGCAGCATGGGGGCAGGCCAGGGCCTGGTTGATGGTCTCTGATGGCATGACTCCCCTGAGGAACCGAGGGGGGAGGGTGCAGCTCTGATGCTTTCTCACCAGATTTTACACATGCTAACAAGCATTTTAAAACAAGTAAGCTCAAAAATGCATACAATTTAAATAACGTGGACTAAAATGGGTAACGTTAGTCATATTCTCAAAGCTTTTTCCAAACCAAATGTTGGGGAGGGCATTGCGTTTAGCTTTTTAGTTAGGGTGACAAATTAGCAGCATAATGATTCTACTGTTAAATATTCAACGAAAACACACGTGTAGTGCATGACAAACAGTACTAACTACTATTTTTGGAGAGACCATTTGAGACAGCGTCTGCGAATAGAACTAGAAGAGTAATGCACTACGGTATCCGTGTTTGCTTGATGGTGTCTAATTTCAAACGGAAGAATTCCATATCTGTATCCTCTAATAACATTTAAAATAACCTGCCCGAAGCTGGGGGGTTGAGAACTGAAAACAAACGTGCAAATCCATTATCGTAAACAATACATTTAAATAAACGCGACGATTGTTTGCAAATATATGCTTAATGTTTTCTATTTAGATTTTTTTGCGAGTTTTCTATCTTTCTTGTTTATACGGTACAAAAAATACCTGTTTAAAATGTTTTTCCGTTTACTTTCTAAAGTTACATGGCACAACCTGACGCCGTACAAGGGCACCATAAACACTCACCATACAGACGCACATTTCAGCGAACACGCGTTTACAACGTATTGCAACTTAAACCCTTAAGAGGTCAGCCCAGTTCATATTTGGTGTCAGGTTTGTTACGGCAGCATAGTACAACAATGGCGCAAGAAATATGTTTTTACACAGTATGTTAAGTGTTTTAGCAATTGGTCACTGTTCTTGGTTAATTCCTTACAAGCAATCCCTAAAATCGGTGTACTATAAAATTGTAGCAGCTGAGACGTTCAGACCATCCAATAATACAATTTTCATGTGGGGTGCTCTTAAAAGCCGCAATTCCCCAAACTTTCAGATGTTCCTACTCCAAAAAATGCATTCAACAGTTCCGATAAGCGCCAATTAGTCTACTTCATTTCATCCCTGAAAAGCGAGATTGTAGCTATACGAAACTTTACTAGTCTACTCTATCGTGACGGTCAGTTGTCACCAAACTCTAAACCCGTGATTCCCTAACTTCTCACTTATTTTCACTAACCTGTTCATCAAGTGATTATATTTTTCCAGCCACTGACCAGATTCGCTTCACCTTGCGTCAAACCACTCCGCACGCCGTTCAAGTGCGGTCAGCCGACAGACGGGTGAATCACCGAGTTTGCTCGGCGCGTTCATTGGTCGAGTTAAGGGCGTTCATCTAACCTCCGCTCACCAATGAGAACCAAAACTCAGGATTTATTCGCACCATCCACAAATTTCTTTGTGGAAACTGCATTTAGGGTTAGTGACGGTTAGTGTTTCTCTCAGTTTATGCTGAGCAAAACAGACAGTACAAACAGGTGGATTTGTTCAGCCCTCAAAACGGAATAAATTTCAACCGATGTAAACTCAATCAAAACCAAACCCTATTTCCTGATAAGTCTATGGTGACCATGTACTGGTCATACACCACATTACATCCCCATGCTGTGCAACAATTAGAAACAATAACTTCCAACAAAATCAAAGTTGAACCTATTTTTAAAAATCTGACAAATATAAGATTTTTTTATTGGGCGGGTAAGGTATCACCACCCCGTCCCCTCGCCACCGGAGTTCCCCAGGTCTCAGTCCTCAGTCCCCTTCTCTTCTCCTTATACACCAGATCCCTTGGCCCTGTAATATCTGCCCATGGCTTGTCCTATCACTCCTATGCAGACGACACGCAACTCTTTCTCTCCTTCTCCCCATCGGACACACAGGTCCCTGCCCGCATCTCCGCTTGCCTGAGGGACATCCAGAGCTGGATGGACAATCACCACCTGAAGCTCAACCCGGGAAAGACGGAGCTAATCTTTATTCCTGCTCTATCCTCTCCCCTCCTCGACTTTTCCATTTCCCTAGGGGACACCTTAGCGACATCATCACCCTGTGCCAAGAATCTTGGAGTGGTGATGGGCAACAAGCTGTCCCTATCCAAGAGCATTGCAGCAGTATGGCGGGCATGCAGATTTTTCCTGTATAACATCCGGGGAATCCGCCCCTTTCTCACCACCTACTCAACTCAGCTCCTGGTCCAAGCAATGGTTCTATCCCACCTGGACTACTGCAACTCTCTTCTGGCTGGACTACTGGCATCTGCCACCAGACCCCTGCAACTCATTCAGAATGCTGCAGCTCATCTGGTCTTCAACCTCCCCAGACACTCCCACATCACTCCCCTGCTCACTACCCTCCACTGGCTGCCTGTTATAGCTCGCATCAAATTTAAAACATTGGTCCTAGCATACCAGGCAGTCAAGGGATCAGCCCCAGCATACCTCCACAAGATATTCAAACCCTACATGCTAGCCAGATCCCTCCGTTCTGCTACCTCAGGATGCCTGGCACTTCCCCCTCTTCGCACCTGCACTTCCAGAACACGTCTCCTGTCTGTTCTGGCCCCACGATGGTGGAATGACCTCCCCGTGGAGGTCAGAACAGCTGAGACACTGACCCATTTCAAGCGACGACTGAAGACTCACCTCTTCAGGCTGCACCTCTCCCCATCCCTCCCTACCCCCCTGTAAATGACTGTAAGCTTAGGGTTGTAACTAGGCAGCTGTTTTGTAGGTGACTTACGTGCATTAACTGTCTTAACTACTGCTTGTATTTTTTCCATAGACTGCGTTGTTGCCGTTCTCGTTGTGTTAGTGTTAATCAGTTTAACCTTTAGTGTCCAAGTTGAACTACATGGTTGTTCCCTGCACTTGGACCGGTACTTCTCTCTAGGGTTTTTGTCATACTTGTTCCTGGTTATGGTTATACACTTTGTTGTACGTCGCTCTGGATAAGAGCGTCTGCCAAATGCCTGTAATGTAATAAATGCTTTTCTCTCCTAGACAATGACCTTGGTTTTATAGGCAAAATTTTCTAGCTATCCTCCAGGTGACCCTAAAACAAGAAACCCAGACACCACAGAACCACTACAGAGGCTTTTATTAAGAAACACTTCCTTTAAACAGCAAAGAAAGGACAAAAAAGAAAGAGGAAAAGCTGATGGGGGGACATTTCAAATGGTATGAGGAGAGTATATGCGAGAGAAGGGAGGTGGCGCTGCGTCCCATCGCTGTCCTCAGAACCGCCCGTATCGCTCGCGGTCCCTCGATCTCCGCCTCTCGCGGTCTTTTCTGCCTCGGTCTCGTGAGCGCGAACGACGTTCCCGCGAGCGCGAGCGAGAGCGGTGCCTGAGGGGCGAGATGAACACAAAATGATCAACATAAACAGGCTTCCAAACAACCCAATCCCTTGTTGCCCTGTGACTTCATACATGTGGCATT
This sequence comes from Anguilla anguilla, assembly GCF_013347855.1. Classification (NCBI taxonomy): domain Eukaryota; kingdom Metazoa; phylum Chordata; class Actinopteri; order Anguilliformes; family Anguillidae; genus Anguilla; species Anguilla anguilla. The sequence goes on along the minus strand of NC_049215.1, from coordinate 24,049,712 downwards.
TGGCCCCAAGCATTTCTTCTAACACCCACACAGAATAAACACCACTTCCCAGATCTACAGAGGTGGTGCCATTTAAAAAATTAATTCATGAATCAGAAGTAAATTTCTCAAATGTAGCATTTATGCAAGTGCAGGTAGGTGACAGCAGTCTGATATCTTGCTATATCACACAGGAAATAAGCTAAGGTTATGTTCGGCCAGTATTTTCAGAAGGCTGAGAAGAGTGCTAAAGAGGGCTAAACTCTTTATCTGGTTATACACACACAATGGCAGGGTTAATATTTAAACAGCCCTCTGAACTCCTCCAATTTGGTTGTGTTCATGAACAACCCTGTTCCCCGAACAGCCACAGGGGGGTGGGGGATCTCGTAATTGGGCAGTAATGCAGAGGCCACATTGTGCACCTAGGACTGGTTTCTGGAGCAATGCTCCAGACTGGGAAATGAATGAACAGAGCAGGGCCTGGCCTCTTTGAAAGGGGCCGTTTCCCTTGTGCCCACTGGGTTGACCCTGCCAATCATTTCCCTCCATTGCTTTGAATGGGAATGCAATTACTTCTCTAAGCTCCAGCTTTCTGTTAAATGATCACACAGGCGCAGTGTTAAAATGTTAAATGTCAATAAAAGGAGGAAATTGTAATGGTTGGTAAAAATTCTTATGAATCACCATTAAGTACTTGCAAAGAGCAAATTAAAACAGCTCGTGTTACATTACAGAGCGCAACACTTAACTGTTAGGTTAACAGTGTATCTCTCTCACTTCAGATTAAACTCTATGGTTCACTGGGCCTTCTCTCTCACTCCAGATTAAGTGCTATGGCCCACTGGGCTTCTCTCTCACTCCAGATTAAGCGCTATGGCCCACTGGGCGTTTTCTCTCACTCCAGATTAAGCGCTATGGCTCCCTCTGCCTTCTCTCTCACTCCAGATTCTCTCAGGTTTTGGCACAGGTGCTGGGGAGCATTCTGCAACTTTACCTTTTCCTCCGGCGTCCATACAGCTCCCTGCGGAGCTCACGGGAGATGGGCTTCAGGTGCATGAAATTACAGAAACCACCTCGAGTGCACTCCCTGTGGCAGGAAAGGGTAATGCAGTCAGACACCACACACTAAAATTCACATCATGAAATTTAGGTCATTAAACAAAGACCTACACCTGCAATTCAGCTGGAAAGGCATTGTACTGAATAAATGGCACTGGAGCAGTGGAAGTCATTACCACTGCACTGCCGGTATGTAGATAAGGAAACCTGCAATGTACCTAGCTCTCTCTCCAATTTACACTCGCATTAAAAACCCAATGCCTAAATCACATTTAAGTGTAAGTGCCTGTGAATTCAAACAGACGGAGCGATTTGTGGATACTGACCCCATCTCGTACTGGCGGCAGCAGGCCTCCCTGAAGTCGGTGACGGGTGACAGCTCAGCGTGGATGGGCTGACCGTTGAACCAGCGGTTGTTCAGGTCCATGACTGCCTTCTCTGCATCCTCCTCACGGCGGAACTGGAGAAGAGGCAGGGTGGCCAGGAGAATCATTGGGAAGCTCTATTTTTAGGGGTAGTCTATTTTTTTATTGTTCACAATTAGCTTCAAGAAATTTATACCTTTCCAGATGCTATTAGCCTACAGCCAGGGCTCTACAGTTCTCCCATTTTATGAGCTTCTGAAATTTGACGTGCTCCTAAATTATTTTTCCAGTTGGCACACACCTACTAATTGGGATGCATTAGTGTGCTCTTAAATTTTTCACCTTAGGAGCACATGCTCCTAGGCAAAAATGTTAGCGTAGCACCCTGTCAGGTGGTTACCTGGGGTTGATTCAGCGTAACCCAGTGTACCACAAAAACCACATGGCAGGACTTCCCCCACGAATGTGTGCAGCATGCAGCTGTAGCTCAAGGTTTTACCAAAATGTCTGTTCAAATGTGTGGGTTAGTGAAATAAGTCAATGGTTAAGGGCTGAAGTTGGCTTGAAATGCAGAACCCGTTCAACCCATGTTGAGCCAGCCCTGTTCCACACAATTCCCTCACCTTTACATACACGTTCCCGACCAAGTGGTCCCCCAGGTTGTCGCACACGTTCATCTCTTCCACCTCTCCATATTTCTCTTCCATCTCCGTGAAGACCTCCTACAGTGGGTGACAGATGAGTAGTTTTTTCATTCAGAAATCAGGAGCAGAGGAGCAGGTTAGAACTGGGACGATCCTGTCAGGACTAGGAGTAGCAGGTCAGAACTGGGAGGATCCTGTCAGGACTAGGAGTAGCAGGTCAGAACTGGGAGGATCCTGTCAGGACTAGGAGGAGCAGGTCAGAACTGGGAGGATCCTGTCAGGACTAGGAGGAGCAGGTCAGAACTGGGAGGATCCAGTCAGGACTAGGAGGAGTAGGTCAGCACTGGGAGCACCAATACCTTACTCTCCTCAGAATCTGACGCTTTAACTCCCGCACAAGCCAAGTGCCATTACGTTACTGGGCAGCCAGAATTAATACAAACACTCGATTCCTGAACACACACACAAACCAGCACACACCACATGTACACTCGCACACAAAGTGCCTGAGGGCAGCATCAGGCAACACTCACCTCAAAGAACTCATCATAGTGCTCCTGCATCTCCACGTCGCTGACAGCACCTAGCAAAGTGACATCTAAGTAATAGATCACAAACGAGCGCATTTTGACCAGACTACTTGGCAAGGCAGAGTGCGGACGGGTAAAATCAATAGAGATTGAATGACCGCTCATTGACCAATCAGAATTGAGCATTCAACAAAGCTGTCGTATAAAGGGTGACACTGAAGTGGTGCACAAAATGAAACTTTTGGAATGCGGTGGATAATTCTTCTGAACAGAGAAGACGTCAGAATGATGATGCCTGCAGGGCCCAGTACTTACTGCGGAGGCCATCGGCCGATTGGGCCGTGTTCTGAGGGTTGCGGTAAATGTTCAAGAGGGCAATGGTCTGAAAGACAAAACAGTTTTTTCTTAAAAATGTATATTCTGTTTACACTTGTGGTCGTTTAAAAAAAAAAAAAAAAAAAAAGTAAAAGCAGGCCAAACTGAGGCAAGTCAATCTAACAATTTTCTCACACTGCTAGGACCTTATCCCCACCCAGCTGAGAGCTGAAGGAAAAAGGTTAGGAGAAACCAATGATCCCACCCACAAGCTTGAAAAGGAGGACCTGAGAACACATTTCACCACAGAATGCACTAGCGTATAGACTATAATCAGTCAAATATTCTACTTAACAGCATCATCTGCAAAACTCTCAAGACTACGGGTGTTGGATGTGTGTTGGTGTACATACAATTATGCTTTATGTACGTAATGACGGCCTGGTGAAATATCCACTGAAGTTAACTTAATGTGACTGTGCCATAGAGAAAATACAAACAGCTGAAAGATTAGACAGTCCAGTGACTGGCTTTACTGCAATTTTGCCTGAATTAGGCATTATGGATTATCTTACCTGGCTGAAAGTCGGCTTGTTATGCAATCTGGAACACCGGTCTCCATGGCGACATGCACCAATTTTAAAGTAGAATGAGCAATTGACTCTGTGGGGGAAAGAAATTCATGACATGAAACAATAACATTTGTCAAAATTAACCTATTGATTGCCATGACAACACACTATTTAAAAATTGTAACTACTGCTACCCAGTTCATCAATTAATGCTGAAGTAGACCACTAATCTAAATAGCAGGTTAACAGCTTGTCAATTTAAGTGACAAATTCATGACAACCACAAACAATTGCACAGAAAGGGCGTCTGACAAACACTAACTTCAGGCTTCATAAAAGGTTATGTTTTAAAATCTATATAAAAAACTAAATAAAAAGTTGAGAAATAGTAATTTTAGAGGAATAATGACCATGGGACTTATCTTAATGGTATGCACAGCCATTTCTAACAATAATGTGGTTTAAGAGCGTGAATAATCCGTCTAAACATGAAAGGACCTCATTTAAAAAAAATAACATCTTGTTAAAATTCTGAGATTGCAATTGCGGTTGGAATGAAACAGCATCGACAAGGTGGTCCCAGGAACGAGGTTAAACGCGTAAATGGATGTAGCTCATTCATGATTGGAGTAATTTATGTTTCTGCTTTCAGTCCCTGCTGTTAATTCCTGTTCACACAACAGTTGCATCCCTGTATGCCATTATTTCAATTGTTCCATTCGTGTTGTTGTACAAGTTTTCGATATTAACCTGATTATCCCCAGGTAAAATACAGATAAGTCAGATAAATAAAACAAGTAAACGTCACATGAAAAAACAGCATAACCCGAGGCGGTAACGACCTAGACTATCACCAGCAGGCTACCATGGCTAGCAAATGTAATGTTACTAGTGGTTTACAGGTTACGAGCAAACGTTCGTCAGACAAAAAGCAATAGCTAACTTTACTGGATTACAACATTAATTGAAGATAGCGAGCATTCATATGTACCGTTTGCAATATACTATTATTTAAACGACTCTCTAAATAAAGAAAACAGTAGCAACGTAACTAAGCACTAGTATAACATGTCTGGCTGGCTAGGTAGGTAGCTAACGTTAGCTAGCATTTGTGCTTCCTCGACGCGCGTAACAAACAAACTGCTCCGGCCCAAAGCCGTGCCAGCTACGCTAACCCAACACCAGCTATATTCGCTGAAAGATCCATTCTTGCGTGAATACGAAGATATTTCTACAACATTACAATGACAAAAAATGGTTAAAGTCATATCTATCTAACGCGCATTTGCGAACATAGCACTATAACGTTCTCAAAACAATACCAGACTCGGGCCAGTTTTTCAGTAGCTACTACAAACGGGGCAGCGTTAGCTAGTCTAGCTGACCAACAATGCAAAGCTCAAAAACATTTTCAGTTAGAATAAGAATACAATAAAATGCATTCGTGTTAGTTTACGGTGGCCTTTAATGCTATTTTATTTTTATTATTATTAAACTATGCTATATTTTCCTTAGCCAACGAGTTGCAATGCAACCCTTAAACCACGTTCCCATTCATTGTAACTAGCTAGCATACTGAATTAGCAACGATAGCTATGCATGTTAGCGTTGGAAACGAGGCGCGTCTCATAAAATAGGCCATACATTTCCTCTGACCGCATTTGTTGCGCATTGAAGATTCAAATATGCACCAGTATCCTTTTAACTGAGTGCATGAACCCAGTCAAAAGCAATTCGTTAATATACTTACTTGTCTTTCTCTGTGCCGAAAATGGATGCCAAGTACTCGGCCATTTTTCCCTCGGCTTGGCTAAGCCAGCGACGGTAGCTTTAGCCTCTGTACCCAACTACAGAGACACACCAGCAAACATGAGCGTTGCGTCACTTCCCGCCAAATGTGTGGGTGGCACTTCTGTGGTGGGTGGGCTTGTGACCCATTCATTCTATTGTTTGGCCAGCAGGTGTCCCTACAACCACAAGACTCTGGAGTTCAGGAAAAGTATCAAATGAACCAATGTCACTAATTTCAAGATTGGTATATAGGGAAACCTGAGGGCCTAACTGATGTAAAATATCCTAAAGTGACATTAAGCCTATGAAACATTACACCAAATGAACAGTTTGTGAAAATGGGCACAAAATGTACATATTCGTCACTTGACTCTTAGAACAGTGTATGCTCTGTACTGGTTCATGACGGTCTTCTGCTGGTCAAATCTGGGCACTGCTGGTTTAATGCTGGTCCAGCAAACCAGCTTAGTCAAGCAGATAATGAAAATAGCTGTGCTGATAGACTGGTTTAGTCAACCTGGTAATGTGATGGTTACACTGGTTGAATCAACTTGGTCATGCTAGACCACCTAATTCCATACCTATGCTCCTTTTTCCAGTAGGTTTGCATATGTGAAAGAGAAACATGTCAGCTCATATCATAGCATGAAACAAGATTTTGAATTTGGATAGAAAGTTACTTAAAACTGCATGTATGACACATGAAAGGAGGAGTCTGTGCAGAGGATGTGAAACATCACTTGCTACGAAACAAGGAAGGAGAAGGGAGACAGAGAGAGAGAGAGGGGTAGATAGAGAAGGTGGGTGTAAACATCTACCAGAGCAGCACAGCACAGCACCTACATTGAGTAGCTTCTCTTCGGCTGACGCTGACTGACATGCACATACCTGGCCAGTGCTTGCCGTAAGACTCCCCCTAAGTCTCCTGCATCCCGCTGAATTCACGCTGATGGTGGAGGGTAAGCCCCAAGGCCACAACGACAAGATCTGACCCCAATATGGCCAGCGTGGCTCTACTACTTCTGATGCTGTTCTGCCTCCACGCTCAAGGTACGGCCGGCTCTGGCGCTACACTAGCATCCATCCACACTGAGGGTGGAGGAACATTTGCTTTGAATTACACTGAATTCACTACTGTGCCTTTCTGGAGTGACAGTTAAATACATATTACTCCTGCTGTTCATGTACCATATCTGTTGTAAATACAAAAAAGAGTGTCGTGTGAAATGCGATGTTATTTCCGTTCTGGCAATAGAACACTTTTTAATCTTTCCTTAAACGATTATTTCTGGCCAATGTACACTAGTATCTCCTATTCAGCAGCAGTAAGGCTTATTTTCCCAATGGGCAAAAACTGGAACTGAAATCAGAATCTTTTTGCTGGATGTGTTTCCAATGCATGTATATTATCATACTTGCTTCCAAGGCATGTGTATTATCATACATGTTTCTGTTATCAAACATGGGTTATGTTTTTAAACCAGCCAATCACAATAGTTCTAATGCTGATATGTCACTAATGGTGATAGTCCGTAATCTTTTTATCTGGATGTGGTGATCAGCCTTAGGAGGGTCTCTAAATAAGGAAGCACAATGCTTGTTGTCACATGCATATTGTCATATGTAATTTACTTCTAGCCACAGAAATAGTACTATGGCCTGCACTTGAATGTAATAATACCTGATTTAAAATGCAGAATTCATTTAAAAACTCTTAAGCTGTTTGTTTAGCTTTAGTCCCAAAATCTTAGGAAGACAAACAAGCATAGATATGAAACGATTGTTGTTTAGGTTAAAAGGATCCCCATAAGTGTTAGGATGTACACTGACTTCCATACAACAGGTATATATAATCAGTTAAAAGTGATATGTTAAAAATGTAAGTGAGTGATAGTCAGGTGATATTTTCAAGAGACATGGGTCTCTTACAATAACTTTCAAAGCCTTATGGACCTCACTGAGTGGAATAGAATTAAACCTGTAATCCCAAGTTAAATGTAAGTATTGAAGGAACTCAAATTTGAGGGACTAGACATAATACAAATCTATCATAAGCATAATACTTCATACTGTGTAATGTCCTTCCTGAAGATTTAAAATATCTACAGACGTCGACTCAAACGATAAAGATTTTGTGGAGGAAGTCCTTTGGTCTTCCTGGGTAGCGGAAATTAGGGCCTGTGTTTGTGTGAGAGCATTTGCATCACCAAGCACTGAACCTCCATAAACATAAGCCTCCATAAAGACTCCTCATTATTTTCCATGTGGAGTGTCTCAAGTTCTTATGCTGAAAGCAGTGTAATGCGAATGCACGCAAAAAGAAAAGGTGTCAATGTAGTAAACGAGCATGCTACACAGGTACTCCTGAAAGTACATATCTGCTCTCTCTTCCAGAGAGGTTTTGCCTGCACTCTTGAACACTAGCTATTTGATTGCATTTCTGTGTGTGATCGTTGTGTCAGATGACTGGTGTTGAGTAAATTGTGACTGCAGTAGTTTCCTACAGGATAAGAACCACTGAAATGGCTGTACCACGGATATCAGAATTCAGTCAAGGAGAGCCACAGCATCTGCTAGTTTTTGTTGTGCACTTTAAGTAATTGATTGGAGAGAAAGTCCATGCACCTTGTTACAAAGGCATATAGTTCAGCAAGCGTTGTGGCTCAGCCATTTTGAAATCTGGTGGAAGTGAACAATATTGCGTTCGTGTTCACTACTGAACTCCTGCGTGTGTTTGGGTGTGACTTCAACCGACTGAATAATCACCAGTTGCTTTGGTGACCATCTAAATAATAACGTAATGTTAACATTTTTTCTCAGCTGAGAACTTTTATATTGTAGACAAGGGTTCTTCACAGCAGTTATTCAAATGCCATCTGTGGAAATTTAATATTTAACTGTAAATTAACAAAAAAAAGTTTGACTTTTGACCATAGGCTACAGCGTGACTTAAATCAAGTCCGTTCCAGTTTTGTTTGTCATTGTTAAACAGCAGGAGCCTTTGAACTGTTGGGCTAATTTGCCATGTGGATGTGGCTGCAGAGGAAGAATTTGTTCTTTGGAAATAGGAGTTAAATCTGGAGATAATGACAGATCCCCTCATAATGTCATATTGACTTATCTTGTTTCCTGCCGTTCTGCCCTGTGCTATCTGAATGTAATCTGCTAGAAATAAGGCCATTAACAAGTTGTGACAAAACATGAACTGCAGTAATAACAGGGGGGCTTTTATTCTGATTTTTTTACAGTTAAATAAAAACTGAAACACAGAAGTACACTGAAATATGTTCAGAGTTAAGTGTGTTTTGTCCTCGGTGATCCAATGCTGAAACTTTTGCTGTGATGTGATGTATCATGTCTGTCTCATGAGAATTTAAGCTTCCTCAGTCCAGTATTGTGCTGCATCGTTCCACACAACCGCAAACAGAAGTTCACTACCGGTATGAAATAAAATGAAATCTATAGTTTCAATAACCTTTCTCTGCTATGAACCTATCCAGAGGATATTTAGATCTATTAATCTGTTCAATGCCTGCTCTCACCTGATATCAGCGAATAAGCATATGGATAAGTGGGAACTGTTAAGACAACACCTTAAGTCCAGTGAGTAAATATTTCTAATAGGTATTTCTTTCAAGTTAGTGAGTCATGAGTCATGTCACACTCTATACTGTACTTTTAAAAATCTTTTTAGTTTTTCCACATGTGGTTACTGGTGACCTAAGCTAAGTACAGAATTCTAAATGTGGTTGAACATTTACATCCGTGCCTTGATTTTTCCACTTGATGACAGATAAGATAAACTTCTCTGTACATGCAAAGTAGTACTTCCCTGTAGATTTATAAGTTGATAAATCTTTTTAAATGTTGTGCGATTTCAATTTCCTGACATGTGTACCTACATGCGCGGTGGGGGGTGGGGGGCTTTGCAAAGATACAAGGAAAGTAAGGGAAATTTTCTGCCTGCCAGCTCATCCTGAGAGTTGCTGAATTTGCTGCAATTGAAGCCTACCCTGACTCGGATGGCAGGTCTGCTATCCGCCAAGTTCGGGATTGCAGCACCAAACAGCTGAAAGCTACAGCACTGTTCGGCACTTTCAGGTTTAAAATATACACATTCTTTCACTTTAGTTTTTGGAGTTCAATAAGTCACCCAGTCACTAACCAGCTCCGTGTTTTGTTAAATGAGAGCAACATGGTAACCTTTATTCAATGAATTTAACAAGAGATACGCAGATAATGTTGTAAAGTTAAGTATCAGTGAACACCTGAGACATTTGTGACAGTCAGAATGATCATATCATGTTAACATTTAAGTTAACATGATATGACATTGTTTAAATGTTTTTAATGATATGGAGACATGACAAAAGTTATTCATCTTAGTCACATCTATTGGAGCACCAGAGGTCATCTCTGGTAATAGTGTTTTACCTGTGACCGAGACAGTGAGAGTTAAACAAGCCAGCTCAGGCTTTGTCAGTAGATGGTAGGCACCTCTAATCTCTAGCATTGCAGGGGGTGAAAGTGCTGCACATTACTGCAGCGACATGACTGTTGTTGGAATTTTGACCAGATAGGGCGTGCTCAGCACATACTCAGCACAGTACCGTGTCCAGTCTATACCATTCACTTACCATTAGTCTGTCCTGAGGGGGAGTCTGTAGGGCGTAGAGTCAAGGCTAAGAGGTGCAATGACTTCCCAGCCATTCTTTGGATTGGATGTTGATTATCAGACAGAGTCTGCACACCCAGCATACTGCCATGATGTTCCCGGAGATGGCCAGTTTATCCAGTACCACTCAGTGGTGTCTAGCACAGAACCCCTAAACCACTGCTGTGACAATTTCGTCCACTGACGTTAGCCTGTGAATTCTAAAATAACTGCTTGCACCACCCCAGTTGCCTGCTATCCACTTATATCTCAATTAGCCAGCCATTCACTGTAATACAGAGTGGATGCTGACTGAGCAGGTAAATCAGTTTGTGTATATACATGATCTCGACTAAGAACATGGCTGTGATTATCCAGGTTTTCAGGCCTTAGACACGACAACATCCAGTGAGGCACCAAATGTTAATATGTTGAAGATGAAAAATACAAAGAAGAAAATAAAGTGGTTTTAATTGTCTCCCTGCACATTTCAACAATTGGTGTGACATTTGATTTGAAAGAAAGGGTTTCCACTTCAGACATTTCAGTTCTTCAAATTGTGGTTTAAATGTTTTGGTTTTGTATGTTGCACACTCCCAAAAACAATGTGCTAAAATAATTACTATGTCAACTGTTTGCTTGTTGAGTGATGAAGAGAAAAAAGATAGGAAGCCATTAGGACCCCACTGATTTCACCAGTCTCTTAATTTAATAATTAAAAATAAAGGAATTCTTTGTCATATTGCATACAACAGAAGAGTAAAGCACTAGTTGATCCTGGGATGTGAATGTGAAACATTTTTTGTTCCTGGTATTCATAGTTATTTCTGGTATTATGTGGCCTTACGAGGCTAAATCCTTCAATTGGCATTAGAAGTGTCTAATTAAAAGCAATTAACAGCTTGTAAAAAGAGGCTACAGTGGGTGCTCAGGGTGGAGCTGAAGAGTCCTAATACTAGCTTAGCATTATGTATTTTTGCATTATAAAGTCCAGAATTTAATACACTGCAGAAGTGGTTCTTTTCAAAGCTTCTTCCAATTTATGCAAATGCACTGAAGCAAAATAAAGAACAAACCATAAAGATTTAGTTTCACTTAGATTGACTTTTTGACTGGTACTGAAAATACTGATGTATGTGTGACGTGTTTCATATCTATAGTTCTTCATTTTACATCCCTAGGGAGAGTAAGCAGTTCTGTAATTGAATTTCTAAATGAATGAGCAAATCAATATATTTACCTGCATTAAAACTGCTATTTGTTTTGGCTAATGCATTGCAACAGCAATGCAGAGATTTTCCGTGTTTGAATGTGTGTTCAGCATTCAGTCTGTGTAAGCCTGACTTGCAAACTGCGGTGTGCTAAAAGGTGGCGTCTGACATCACATGCTCCAGGGGAGAGCATGTGTTTGTCTGCACTCTCCCAAATAAGCAGCACAGGTTTCAGCAATGAGCGCTGGATAAATATGACTGGGCTTTCCAATCTGTGGGGATGGGGGAGGGGGGGGGGGGGGGACGTCAGAATTCAGCTCTTTCATTAAAAAACCCAGCTCACTGGATATCCAGAAACAATTAATTTTACACCCCTGCCCCCACTCAGCTGTTCAGGATCCCTTCCCTCATTAACCTTCTATTTTTTATTTTATTTTATTATGACATTTTGGGCCTATGTTTCAGCGGTGTCATTCTAAATGTACTTGTCTTGTCTTCTTTGTTTTTAGGGAAGGGAGATAACTGTTCTGTGGCTGTCAGAGTGAAGAGAAATACAGTGCGGACAGCTTCTATAATGGATACACTGACAATCAACTGTACAGTGCAGCATTGTGGGATGAAACGGAGTGTTAGATGGTGCAAACTTGGAAATGGATTTGTCTGCACAATTGTAACTAAAACAGAACATATTGATACCCATTGGCGAAAAAGCGATGATGAAAAAGACATTTATTTTTTGAAATTCATAAATATATCCATCAATGATGCTGGTCTTTACCGATGTGAAATGTCTGGAAATACGTCCTTAGTCAGTCATTCAATTAATGTCACTGTCATTGGTAAGCATGCAAGATATTCCTTCTAAAGTGAATAGTTAACATATGCTAATTTAACCTGCAACCTCCCTAATGCAACCATGTTAATCATAAAAGAAGCATGTTTGCCATGAAAGCATCAGTACTTTCGGCTGAGAATCACTTGTGTCATTTACTGCCTTACAAATTTTTTCAGCTGCAAAGGACACCGGGAACTCTCAGACTAATGAAACCAGAAGTAAGGAGCTGAAACGTAAAATCGGAGATGAGTTAAACGGAATGATCTTAATGCTGATAAGTATTTTCCTCCAGGGAAAAAGAAAGGTCCAACACTCTCTCATAAGAAAATATGAACTTGCTTTATTGTTAAAGGCTTGACATTTTGGTTGATCTGGCCTTCATAAGATGCCACAAAATGTGTCTGAACAGAACTTGTCTTCAAAATGTTAGAATTTTTTTTTTTAGTTTTACACCTCATAAACTGTCATAAACTGCTGAATGAATTTCAAAGGAGAGAACAGAAGCGCTCATAGAACCAGAAAACAGACTCTGTCTTTTCTCAGCTTTGCAGTTTAGAGCACAGCTTGCACAAGGCAAGAGGGCCATTTCAGTTTTCTAATGTCACAGACCAGAGAACGCACATGGCATAGCTCTTCGGTGTAAAAGCACGGTGTAAAAGTTTGAGCCATTGTAAACAAATTGGTGAAGGCAAGTGCATTATTAAGATTCATAATCAACTACACTCACCTTTGGGTATGAAACCATAGTCCTATAAGTCTTTAAAGAACTGTGTAATCGGCTCACAATTGCCCATTAGTCCTGGTCAGGGAAGAAGAGTTTGAAGCAATGCCTTATCAAAAAAGAGTGGCTCATTTTGGTTTATCAGGTGCCTGCGTCCTGCCTACATCAGCTGCACATGAAGTGTAGTCCTTCAGGGATAGAATGGGTTAAAACCATGACTTAGCCACACAAGCTCCTTAATTTAATGGCAGCATAGCCTACGGACAAAGCCCTAAAATGCATGGAGTCCATAGTGCATGCAGGTAGAGCGAACAGAGTTCAAAGCTTTACACTAACTGAACTAAATTGTTTTGCTGACAGCTACCCCTCAAAATGGTCATGAACAAAATGGCCCCCCCCCACTGGACTGGCTCCTTTATATTTACATCTTGGCTGGTGTTGTGGTGCTCGTGGTCATTGTGGTTGTGACCTCTTGCATGCTGAAGTCTAAAGGTGAGTGGTCCCTTGGATACAGCTGACTGATGTCATCAGAGCTGTGCAGAAGGTCTGCCACATAATAAAGCCACATTTACACCTACTTTACTCCATAATTATACAAATATCATGCTCTTTTTAATCAGGATCAAAACGGCCCACTGCAGCAATACAGACACAGGGTCAGGTACAAAGGAATTTGCAGTCTTCAGCGCCACTGAAAAAGGTAAAGTTCCTCCCTGTGCTGCAGTGTGTTTTGTCATTGACGGCTGACTGTAGAATGACTCAATCCAGCTTCCGCTCTCGTTACAGAACGAGCCACCTCAGCCGTCTCTCCAAGCCTCGCCGTACCCCAGCCTTCCTGAGCGTCCCAGGAGCATCCGTTCCCCACGCGCCCAGCGCCCCCCCAGTGTTCGGTCCAGCGGTGCGCCTGCCCCCACCCCTGCTCCCGCCCCTGTCCCCACCAAGAGATCATCCCGCACGAAACGCTCTCCAGCCAGAGAGGCTCCGCCCCCCAGCAGCAGCAGTGGTGCAGCCAGGCCGGCCGCAGTGGGCAGCAGTGGTGTCTATGACAATGACAGGGAAGAGGGCGAGAATACCGTTGTATACGCAGCCCTTAACCACCAGGTGGGGCGCAAAGTCCCAAGCCACACCTACATCCCCATGGAGGAGTTGACAGAGTACGCAGCCATCCGGGTATCCTAACAGCAGGCCTGGGCCCAGGGTAAAGACTGGGGGCCCTTTGTTTCCACGGTGCTTTTTCAGTCAGGAATATACCCATTGACACATTTGTGTCGGTATGTGCACAAGCTTGATATAAAATGTCACTATTTTTTCTGGGTTGGGCACATGCATCTATTGGAGCTCAAGAGTGTAAATGATGTAAATGTCTGCTTCAGGTGATGACATGTCGATCCAATAAGTTCCATCCAAAAAGTTCCCTTGGCTGGGAACCTTTGTCCTTAACTTGGTGGGCTAATCATGTCTGTTGTTGTGCAGGGCAGTCAGTAGAGGGCATGGTTCAAATGGTATCAAGTGTGGACATCTTGTGGCCAGCACAGATTTTTTTTGTTTTGTTTTATTTTGAATTGTGATGTCATTACCCAGAAACCTGCTGGGTGACTCAGAGTTTCAGAGTTCCAGATCATATTACTCAGAAAGTTTCACTGAAATTCCCAGGGAACATGATCAATATTATGTGATGCTGCCCAAGGCTTTCCTCTCTGTCTTGCTGTTTTTGCCAGCAATATGACGGGTAAAGCCAAAATATAACATAAATATACTAGAGGCTGGCTCTGTCCAGAGCATTCTGTCCTGTTGTAGATTGGTTGGTTTGATGGCACCCAAGTTGGACTAAAATATTATTTTAACACCATAAAAAAGGGGTAATTAACCTTATATAAAAAAACTTTCATATTTATTAATCGCTCTACTCCTGATAGCTATACATTTTTTATTTGTTGAATTTCAAATTGCAAAATGGCACATTACTACACGGTTGTGGTATTAAATTAATATAAACTCACTTTTTAAACAATTCATATTTTTATTTTACACAAACCTGGTTCAGAACAGATCCAACACACCACCTGACCTAGCAGTGCAGAAACTAGTATTTCTGTGGCTGTTTCTTGTAAATCACTTGTTTTCAGGGCAGTGAATGTATTCACATGAGAAACATATGCAAATGCATAAGACTTGTGAAACAGAAAAAAGGATTAGTCCCTTGTGTACTAACCACAGAGAATTTTTTTTCTTTTTACAGGGGCTGAGAGGTTTGAGGTGGGCGGAGGTGGGGAGGGGGATTGAGGCTGTTGAGCTGATTGTTTTGAGACCACTTTCTCCATTACCAAACAAAGCCACTACAGATAGATGTGCAATTGAAAGAACTATCTTATCATACACACAAGGTAGGTGGGTTGGTGTGGGAGAGGCCTTTCTTACCAAACTGAGGCCAACTGCAATACAACTGTTTTGGCTGTCAAAAAACCCCAAGAGAAGGGCACTGTGTAATCTCAGCCCAAAGCTTAAACACAGGGCTGAATCCCATGGCACATGTGTGTCCCTTATGGGTATAATACTCTTATTAAACACACTTCATATAAAATATCTCTGATAGCCCCCAACACATGTACAATGCTAACTGGGAGTGATATATGTCGTAGAACCATATATTGCCCACAACCATGTGAAACATGGTCTATTATTAGTCATTATAATGAATAATTATAAATTATAAATATCGAGTAATATATATTTTTTTCTCCTCTTGAACTTAATATAATTAAACGAGCCAGGCATTTAAAATCAGAAAATTTTCCTAAGACCAAAGCTATGGAAAGGACGCTTCTGGTAAATTAATAAATGCAGGGGTGGCCCCACAGTATGGAACTGATCCCTGACTGTGGCCCAGAGCCCTGGATGTTTAAAAATATATATCATTCACTTGCCTTCCATACTATTGACCAGCAACAATAAATTTAGTCTAGCAGTGGGCATGACAAAAAGATTCCTATTCTTATTTAGTGTGGGGTCCCTGAGAAACTGCTGTCAAAGAGTTAATGTGCATTTACTGTAGATGTCTTTCATTAAAGATTTTTGTTCATGCTTCTAAACAGTTGACGGAACTGAGATAGTACAAGGATGTGCAAAGAGCACACTTCCTCTGATTGAAAGAGTTCAGCCCCCAACATTGTACACTATGTTTTGCTTTGTCCATAAACTCTGCGTGCTTCCTTTAATTAACCTGAGACCATGGCAATGTAACACCAACAACTCCACTGCTAATGACTGAACGAGAGATTTCCACTTTATTCTAATATCAATGCATGCTTTACACCAGTTACGCTTATGATTTATTTAATAATCTCACAATAAAATTAATGTATACGTGAGGGGATAAATATTCTTTGATTTCTCTGACCAGAATTATGCAGATTCAAAGCATCTTCTTTGCCCCACACTTGCTCTTTGCACTACACATGCAGTATATGAAACAGGAAGTGAAGTGCTTTGCCAGCTTTGATTGGGTTTCTAACATCTTAGCCTCAATTTGAAATGAAAGGCCCTCAGCAAGCATATTTTGAAGAAGAAAAACAATGGTTTGCAGGCCTGCTATCTACATAATTCAGGGCTGCCTGAACCATGTCTGATGGTTTCCATTCGAGACCAAAACTTTCATTTGCAATCCAAAAATACCCGATTCAAAGGCGAATACAACACTCCTTATTCTGGATGAGAGTAGCATGTTTATTCAGGCCAATGCCTATAAAATGGATTGGTTCCCTGACAACTAAAGGGTTAAAAGGTCTGTGAGTTTCTAACCTTTTAATTCTCTTAAGAAGGCTTGCTTTTGATAGATAGACTGATAGAGTCACACCTTGACATTAATAAAATAGATACTCCTGGAACACAAAGACCAGTAAAACCTGCATTCTGATAAAATCAGTTCAATAATGGATGCATTTACACACACCTTCATTTACCTTAACTGGTTAACAATGGATGACATGTAAAGTAGCACATAGGGAGTTCCTTAGTGCAGATTGCAGGTCTGCAAGAGTTGAATTCCATAGCTAATGAGATAGCTTGGGATGAAACTGCTGGAATGTGTACATACAGTGTTTTATAAGAAGCTGGTCATAATTACTGAATATTAAATATACGTAGGAATATTGTTTTGCAATATTTTGTGCCACTCTATGGCGAGACTTTCAGTGCATTTCTTTTCTACTGTCTAAAAAAATGTATCAAAACCATCTGGTTAGCTGTAGGAAATGGAAGTTTGCAGACACCACCAGCATTTTGACGTCATGACTGGTGTCAACATTTCCCTACCATATTACTATGAGAAGCCCTTCACACATTTATTTCACACACCCCTGGCACGGAGCACGCTATAAAACGGAAACAGCACGATACAGGATGTCTCTTTTCACTGGGTTTACCATGAAAATGCTCACAGCTGCACAGTCCACGTCCAGTGCTACAAGAAACCATTGTTGCAACTTCCAGATTCTACAAGCATTGATTCAAATAATATTGTTTCAAGTTAAATGTCAGAAGACATTTAAACATGAAGCACCACATCAATCCAAGAGCTGCAAGGCAGTGCTGATGAACATTATCAGTCTTAGAGTCCAAGCAACAGAACACATACTATGGTCAGGAGGCAGTAAAACACACTGTTACCGAAAGAGATACACTTAACCTGAGCACACACAGGAAAACAGACACACACACACACACACGTGCAAACACACATGTACACAAACGCAAACACACCCTAGCATGTGTGTGTCTATATAATCTGGATTTGGATAGACAACTGGGAGTGAGCATGGCTTGAGCCACTGTATCATGATTTAACAGTGACAAATCATTAATTACAAAGTATATTTCAAATACATAATCAACAGATTTTTACAGTATCTCTATCTCTCTCCAATTGTATGTATTTCCACTATAGACCTGCCCCTTAGCCCCCTAGAACAGCACAACCTCAAAAATTGGAACCCATCAGGAATGGGGGTTGTTCAGAAAGTCATGGACTGAAATGTTCATAACTTTGAAAGTTAAGTCAAATGACACAAGCGTTAAATGGCATATTTTATTGGATGTAATGCATTCCACAACAGTTCATCTCATCAAAGGGCAAGCAGGTATCACAAAGCGCCGCTGTCACAATGTGTTGAAGTGAATAACATACAGTGAGGAGAGTCCATGCTTGGCCCTGTCAAACAGCACCATGGGGAATTGTAGGGTTTTTCTTAAACTTCAATGGCAGTGACATAACAAATAAAAGCTATAAACAATGGTAAAACAATAAATTAAACTTTTAGTGGTCCAGAAGGATGAGCAGCCTCCAGTCCCAGCCATGCTAATAACTAGCCAAGCTTTGTAACAAAGTAAAATTTAGTGCAGGCCACTGACTGATATTAATTTTACCAATGATGATCTTTGCACTGGACTGGCAAACTGTCCAGGATGTATTCCTGCCTCTCACCCAATGCATGCTGGGATAGGCTCCAGCACCTCCCGCGCCCCTGACCAGGAATAAGTGGGTATAGATAATGGATGGATGGATTGTTGTACTGTCAAAATGGCAGTCTATTTGTTTGCGTAATTTATGACGTCCACAGAGTTGCTGTCCATATGAGAGTTTCAGTCCATCGCAGCCCGACAAAGCTGAAAAACTCCTCTTAACTGCCTGGTGTTCCCACTGAACAGGTCAATCTGCAGTAAGAGTCAAAGAGAAAGGGGAAGAAGGAGCGAAACAGACACAGACAAATTTCAAAGAGAGAGGCAGATAAAGTGAGACAGATATTCATTTCACACAGCAAAGTATCTGGTGGCAGAACAGAAAAAACTGTTGAGGAAATGAAGATAGACTGCGCTAGGCTGTCTTGTCACAAGAAACCACAGCTCTGAACCAAAACCTTGAATGTTGAAAGAGTGGACAATAAATGTGGACAATGCATTGTGTAATTCAACACACAGGCAATGACACAGACACTCACCGCACTTCCGCAAGAAACACTTGAAGAAGCAGATACACATGGACACTATGACCAGAATGGCCACACCGGTCACTGAGATAAGGACAGCGAGAGCCGTTCCCACTGCAACACACAAACACACACACACACACACACACACACACACACACACACACACACACACACACAGCTAGTCAACTGCACAAGAATGCAACCGCAACAAAACAAGACGCACAGACATGTATCTTCTGTATAATGCTGTTTAAAGAGGGAGATTTTTTTAACCAATGTGCATGTTGTACAGTGGAGACAGCGTTTTGAATCAACATATACAATTGGTGGTCAGTCATGCCTTATGATTGATGAAGGTGTTAGTTTAACAGAGTAAAAGGTGGGGAGAGTAGTTTCTGAGATAATGGATTCATCCGTCAATTACTACAAGCTACGGAAACACACATGAAATGCTAACCGCTACAGAAATATTTCACAGCGGGTTTATTTCGACACAACGATGAAGGCGAAGGTACGAAGGCAGGTGCTTACTCTTGGTGTTCAGGGAGACGGACAGGGGCGTCTCCAGCCCACGGTGGTGGACCAGGCACTTGACAGACTTGTCGTTGAGAATACTGGTCCGCAGGACCAGGGTGCTTACGACCAGCGTGGACCCGTCCGGCTGCTCGTAGGACGTGGGCACGGGCGGGCCCAGGGTCCTGTTGTCCCCCTCCACGTTCCAGACGATCTCCACCGGCGGACGAGCCAGCGCCGTGCAGTTCGCCTCAATCACCCCCTCAGGGGTAGTTCTGTAGCTAATCTGGGGTCTGGGCAGAACTGGGGACAAACACAGCATAAGAAGGGCTGAAGTTTAGGGTTGGCAACAGTCCCTTATCAGCTGGTATGATATAGCCTTTGTCCCATATCTCCATATGTCAAACAAATTTGACCTGCCATTGAAGAATTGGACACATTCCAACAGACATTGAAATTACTGGTTGCCACGTATGTTACTATGTGACTACATAAGGTCTTCACTGGCCATATTCAAGTGTATTTAGCAGAGAGCTTGGTACTTTGAGAGCAGTGCCACAATAATAATGACTTTAAACTTAAATTCAAGGATCTGAGGGGTTGTAATGTTTCACATTTACACAGCAAAATCAGTGATAAATCACAACAGAAAACAGATTAAAATGAGGCCACAAAGAAAAGAGGCGGGGCAGGGGGGGCGGGCCTGGTTGCTCGGCAACCGAGGCCGGCGAGTTGCGTCCCTACAGTACGCGAGCGCTGCAGCGGTCCGAGTGACGCAAAGAGAAACAAACAGTATCTGGCACATCCTTTCGGGCCTCAGCAGGAACCAGTGGCATTTTCCACAGACAAAAGTGCAGCTGTTCAGCCGAGATCACAGCAGGGAGGAAGGCACAGAGAGCACCACTGTTCAGGGAACAGTGACATGTCAGGCTGTGGGCAGCAGCCTGAATTAATCGCCTCCCCCCCAGCAGCCACCTCTCTCAAAGCCCGGCTCTGTTCGCTCCATGGGCTGGCTCAGGCACGGTCATAATATTTGTGATTTCAGCTGATGGAAAATTATACACTGCAGAAGGGAGAATTATCACTAGCCAGAGGAGGCAAAGCAGTTTGCAATGTACTTTGTCAGGGCATTATAGTACTGAGTAAGCCTATACAGAAATATAGTCCTAAAAATGTTGTTTACCAAGTTAGTACTGTTAACAAAATGGGCAATTATATTAAGGGAATATGACAACTATAACTATTTTTAATAATTTTGGGCACAGTGAGATAGCCCATGTCCTGTGATGATAGGGTCCTGTTTGGGTGATATAAAGAAATCATATCACTCGTGTACTGATCTGAATCCATAATTTTTTATAGATTAGTAACAAATTTTTATAATCAGGTATTTAATGAAGAGTAGTTAGACCAGGTGTGATGCATCACATCTCATACATGTTGAGGATGGCAACAGAGTCAGATTCCAATCACCCAATCAATCTACACAGGTAGATTCCTGCTCCATCTTTTTCCAAAGAATTGCAGGACACTGGATATTTGGGGACAGACAAGTGCCTTTTTGAAAGCAGGGTGTGCAAAAAAAAGAATTATTGCGGATTTCATTGAATGGACAATTTCAGAATTTAGCAAACACTCTAATCCAGAGCACCTTTCACAGCTTACATTACTTTAATGCAGCCGTTGACATATGTACTGAAGGAGTCCAGGTCAACAACTTTGCTCAGGGTCAAACAGCTGTGCCTCAGCTCAGCATTAAACCTGCAACCCCTGAGCTACAAGCCCACTTAACTAAAGCACCGTGCGATGAGGGCGCAGTCTACCGTAGACGGTGATGCAGGCGACAGCGCTCTTGCTTCCCTCGGAGATGGACTGGAACTCGCAGGTGTAGCAGCCTTCGTCCTCCGTCCTCACAGGGCTGAGGTAAAGCCGGGTCTTGTCCAGGGTGCGACTGAGGGACACACGGTCCCGGAGGGGCTCCTCTATCACTGGGTTCCCCTGCTGCGAGTAGGACGCCACGTCGCTGGCGTCGCCCCGCCCCAGCACCTTCCGCCAGAGGACCTGCAGGACGCGCTGGGGCAGACCGTAGGAGCAGGACAGAACAGCAGACTTCCCGCGCACCGCAGTCTTGTTCCCCTCCGCAATCACCGTCGCTGGAAGCCAACAGCCAGAAGACTTTCGGTAGAGAGCAACAGGTGAATCTACCAAGCACACCTCTAACAAAACCACTTCTATTTCTCACTTGAATCTAAAGGCATGAGTGCAGGCCACACATTGCTGCAGGAGAACACTAACGCCAAATGGCGAGTCATATGTCCTGTTGTTGCTGTACTTTTTTGGCATATCTTATTGCTGGTTTTGCTTGCTTTTGTTGAGTAAAGTGAGGAAAGGCACAGACTCCTGAAACCTGCAGCTGCCTGGCGGTTTCAATTCAGCTAGTTCAGGAAATGTGCTGAAATTCACTTAATTAAAAATAGGGGCACTTTTTTGGTTCATGAATCAAATTTTAATAATTCAGCAAACTGACTGGGTTTACATGGAATTAACCCCAAGCCCTCATGCACACTCAGTATACAGTAAACTCATTTGCATTTTTCACTGGTCTTGTTTGGAACCTCCAGGCCACCACACGCACTCCACTCACCCGTGACAGCCAGGCAGATCTGGCCCTCCTGGGAGGCGGCGGGGTGCAGGTCGAACACGCAGCGGTAGCAGCCCTCGTCCTTGTGGCCCACCCGCTTGATGGTGATGGCGCTGGTGTGGCGGCGGGTGGCGGCCTGCTCCACGCTGTGGTCCGCCACGATAGCCGGCTGGCCCGGCACGTGGGTGAGCAGGGTGGCATTCTGCTCGTTCACCCACAGCACGCGCCTCAGGGTCTCGCCCCCGCGCTTCGTCAGGTTGCAGCCCAGCGTAAAGGGGAGGTTGACCATGGCCTGAACGCTCCGGGGCGCCGTGACTTTACCGAGCACACCTGAAACAACCGTCGTCCACAAATACGTGACTGCATGGGTTTCATATCCTTAAATATGTTCTTTGTGGTTCTCAGCCTAACACAATACAGGTTTGGCTTGTTATCATTTGCATTGTCTTTGAATTCTTCATTATCTAGCAAATGGTTTATTTCAGTGACCAGATGTCCTCAACAATTAGGACCTTATTGATTCATGGCAGACTTTAATTTGATCATTTAAAGCCTTTTTAACCTCTTTTTATGTTATAGTTTGCAATACAGCACAATAAGCACAATGTAAATATGTGACTTCTCTTATTCATGGCATGCATACTTATTTCTGACATAATGTGGCTTAAAAGGCTAAATAATCTCTCAAAACAAGTGTGCAATTAAGAAAATAGAACACCATGTTAAAATTCTGGTATTGCACTTGTGATTGGAAAGAAAACCATCTTATACAGGGGTACACAGGACTGTGGATGAGAACCAGTGATTTAGCAGGAGCTTTCAGCCAGAGTCACTTACAGTGAGTGCAATGAAATAAGGTGGGTGCGACAAGAACATCTCACAATCAATGTAAGTCCTTCATCAAAGATATATAAAGTTATGAAAAATTAATTTAAAAACTCAGAACTTTTTTAATGTGAAGAAGCAAATGAGGGTTACATACTTGCAAAAAGTGATCTATGTTAGGGAAGTGCTAGGGGAAAGATAAGAAGTCAGGAAGCCAAGATGCGTGTGAACAGATGGGTTTTCAGTACGCAGGGTGAGATGGGCAGGGATGACTCTCCTGACAGAGATGGGGCCTAGCACAAGAATAGCCATCTCCTAGGAGAAGAGCCACTGGAACATGTTGTGTTTCCAGTTCATATGTACGAGTCAGGACAATAGTAATATGGTAGAAGAATATGGCAATTGAACATAACATAAAATGGACACCTGGTGGTAGTATAGCAACCATCGTCAAGGACATATAGAGCTGCAGGCACCATGGCAGGACAGCATCGACCATCTTAATTTTCGAGGGAAAGCAGATGCATATCACTCCAATACTGGAACATCTGTTGAGACAAATATTTAATCCACTCATGTTTCTGAAATAACCACTGTGCAGGATATAAGGACTAGCTCTGTGTTCTCAGAATGTACAACAATCATGGGATTTTAAAAAAAAAACCACATTCTCAGACTCCTACTATACACATCATAGCCTGTGGTTGTGATGCTACACCAAGGCGCACTGTAACAAATGTCACTTGCCGGTCACAATGCACATCTAAGATTTTCATAGCAGATGCTGAATGTTTAAGGCCGAAAATAAACAAATAAAATATATATAATTTACACCGCAGTTGCCGCATTCATATGGCAGGCAAATATTCAGATGCGGTTGTGTCTTAGCTTTGGCCAGCCAGACCTTTGTGTACAGCCAGGAACATTCTACTCTAAACGGATGCTCGTCAGCGAGTTGGGGGTGGGTGCGACGCTCAAGAGAGAACAGTTTTACACCAAAGGAACAGACATTGTACTGTGATGGTACTGTTTTTGCTCAGCATATGTGTATTTTCGCAGACAAACTGAATAGCTCAAGAGGAAACCACTTCCTGAGTAAATTTTCTTCTTTTGTCTGTGCCTGTCTTCCTGGAACCTCACCTTGACATAACCGCAAAGTAGCACCATGCACTCCTCATATCAGAGTTCAAATTTAATCTAAGAAAACATTTCCCGTGGACACCTGCCAATCTTGCGGAATCAATCCGTTTTTTTGTTTTTTTTTTGGGTCACAAAATCGCAAAAAATTTATTTAGAAAATAAACTGAACGCGGGGGGGCGGGCGGGCGGGGTGGAAGGCCTGCCGAAGTGTCCGTTTTTCAGAATAATGCGTTGGCACACGCAATTACGTCAATGATGTATGATAACAGTTAACATTTGTTTATCCATATTTTTTTTCAGTTCAGTTCTGTGACTGATAAACGACAGACCAGGTTTTCTTGACAATGAACGCACATAATTCAAACACGGTCCTGGGATAGGCTACAGACGCAAATTATAAGGTGATTTAGAGTTAGTAACTTTTCCAAATCAACTTTTGTTCTCTAAACTATTTGATTTAAGATATATCCGCACATTAATGTACGCCCCATTGTTACTTGTATCTGTACGCTAAGGCACTACATCAGGACAGAATAAATATATTTCAATCTACTGTCCAATTTTACCTTATGAATATGGCCTAGAAAGAGCGTTAAAACCTTCATGTCTGCGCAGCGAGTCCAAAATACGTTCAATGAATTAACAGAAAGCTTAACAAGAATCCATTCATAAAGCATCAGTAGGCTAAAGCCATCGCACAGTCTCAGAAGTCTTTAGATATGGCTGATGTGAAATTATGCAAAAGTCTGGATTCTTCTAACTAAAATTAATTTAAAAGTCCCTCAGTGGGAACTGCACCTTCGCCAGGTTACTTACCTTCGTGACTACATCAGCGCAGTGGGAATACGCCAGCATCATTTGCCACTCTAAGTGTCCGTGGCATGTATTTTGTTCGTGGAATAATGAATAATGGAGACTGGACCAGACCCGCCCATATCTGCCCAGAGTATAGTATCTAATCACCAAGTAGTTAACGGTAATCAGTCTACAGAATACACAGCGCTCATTTGATTTATTGCGTCCAGCTTTTCATTTCACCCTTTTTGATCGAATGTAATAGGAGCAACCGCTTTGTGATTTGAAAGGGTGAATACCACACTGAATGTGCAATTAAAGAGGCAATGTTTAGTGTAATATGCTGTGGATCTCGCAAAGCTATTCAACAAGGAAACATTTCTTTGGGAAAGATATTTGTCGAACACAATCTGGTACAACGATTAATGGAGTAGGCTACACTTACGTCTAGTGGTGTATCCCAGAGGTCATTAATTAGAACATTAAAACATTCCATGCTTCCCGCCAACAAATTGTTCTGCAATAAAAAATGGGTTTCAGTTCATTCAATATTTGACTATCCTGTGACAACAACACGTTGTATGGCAATTTTTAACAATTGGGGGCAATATGTTAACAAAGGCAAATGTTTATATGCTGTACACACGTCCTGAAAGGACTGAAACATTTCCTCATATTCTTCTGTGTAATTCCTTAGGCGCGCTACTGAGAGGAAAAGCTATGTCTCTGTCAAGCTGCATATATGGAAAGTCCTGAAACAGCGGTTGTACGGGTGTCTTGCACATGCACGCAGCGTTGTTGCAGAGAAACCACATGTAACTCAGAGAGGCCATTTCCTTATGTAGGCTACAATTAAAAGCGCCCCTTCTGAGCGCAGACAAGAACATCTAGACTCCTACCTGTGAAGTTCAGAACTATGCATTCTGAACGTTTCCGTCCCTGCTGCTGACTAGGGTGGGCTGCACACACTCTCATCTAAAAATGAAGGTAGAAATGTATAGCTTTTCCTCACAATTCATTTAAAAATGAATATACGTTCTATATCATGCCAGTACTTGCGCAAAGTTGCATGCACCTTAGGAAACAGTTCCAACCGAAAAATATGATTAAAACTTTCAAAGAATAATCAGGTGGCTAACATACACTCATACAACCTTGTGGAGGCATAGTGTCAATGTACAAGTTGCACTGGAGCAGTGTATTTTCATGCTATAGACCACAAGCCCCTGAGTGGCTCTATGTGAACCAGTGTAAAGCCAGAAGGTCATCTGAAACATTTGTAAATAAATAAAATATCCTACCCCACCTACAAAACTGTCTGGGCCAATTTAAAACACACTACTAAAAGTGAGATAATTTTGTCAACCCCAGAAAGTGAACCCTACTTTCAAACTACAGGTCTTTTTTGGTCGCCATAGAGCAAACGCATCTTTTCTAGTTTTTCCAATTATCTCAAGCAGCAGATTTTATCATGCCACGATCAATCAGAAGCAGAAATAAGTCAAACTAGAATGCTGACAGTTATGTACCGTACTGCAGAAGGCCGTCATATTATATTTTTTTCTGTAGTAAAGTCAGAGGTGTAGCAGTAGTTAACAGGTTCATGCGGTACCGTACATTGAGTATGCTGAAGGGCTCATCTCTGGCCCACTAAGAGTGTTCAGAAGATACAATAGGGGCTATTCAGGGGCTCACAGGTTACTATCAGGCCATAACAATCAATCGGCACCAAAGATGGATGCAAATCTGGTGTGTTTCCTGCTGGTCGCTTCCTGGTTTACAAGGTGGAAGTGCCAGGACACACTGTTCTGAAACATGTACAGATTTCTGCCCTTTCTGCTTTACAGGAGTAGATGGAGGCATTTAAATTATGTCATTATGTTATGGACCTCTAAAAGACATATAGAGATTTAGTCCAGTATAAATGCTTCATTACACTGATCAGGAAATACATAAGGTAAACCATACTAGTCAAATTTAAAATTGTTTTAAATTAAAATATACATTAAATTCATGGAAAGAGAGACACAATTTTCACAAATTAAAAAACATTATTCTCCATTTGTCCACCATGGAGCCCTAGTGTAATGGATGACTGTGTTGGGTCAAAATTTGGCGTTTAATTGTGTGTGCATAGCTCCTCCCATGAGTGTCAAGAGTCTCAAGAAATATACCCCTCCCCCACCCTATTTATAATTCACAAAATGCTCAGAAGAAAATTTTTTTTTTTAATAAAAGAATAGATGAGAGCGTTTATTTTCAGGCTAATCTACTATTTATTTAATGCAAATTACAGTACCAGGTAACTGTTTCTTTGAACCAACTCACACAGAGGAACAAAGAGGACATATTTACAGGGAGTGGGGAACATTTAGCATACTTTCACAGGAAAAAAGTTTATATTTAAAATAAAATAAAAAGGTCAGTTACAAACAAAGGCATTCAAGTAGTTGTAATGAAGTACAGGCTGCTTTTTGTTATATTATTTTTCTTTTGAATCAAGACAGCGTTTCTTCACAAGTGTATGTGATAGTCTGTATACAAACATTTTTTTAAATTACATTTTGAACTTTGTGTTTATATATATTTATATATTTATATATATTTACTCTTAAAGTTTTTGTCATGAGAAATGATCACATGAATGCATCTATGAATGCAAATATTACAAGCAAATATATATATGGAGTGTTGTGGGCTATATATTTCTCCCCTTGAGTGAATGTGAATTTAAACAATGTCCCTGGTATAGACCACAAGGCCTCGGAGCTAACTTAGACTTTTACAGACTCCAAAGGCCGGTTCACCATGCATCCAATCACTTTGGTAAGGGGCAGGATTCAACTTCTTCAAGTAAATACACCACATTAGTAACGTTCCACGTTTCAGAGTGACAGCGAAAGTGAGAGCGAGTGAGAGAGAGAGATATCCACTGCAGCCCAATACAGATATAGTTCTCTTAAAAAAATAAAAAAAAGACACCATATGTCTGGCCTGACAGAGAACAGGTGACAGCTCAATCACTTAACAAATTCCTACTCACATGGGTGCAAAAGGAAGTTAGGGCATAGAAAAGTTCTGACATAAACTAGTGCCAAATGTGGAAGTGGTGCATTTGAAGAGGTGGGAGTGACTGGAAATTTAACATGGCTCCTGGTGGCGGCATGGGTCAAAGGTAAGGAACAGGAGACTGAACAAATGGTAGCAAAGGCACTCCAAACTATAGATACACTATACATTACTAGTTATTGTTACAATAATATAGGTGGTACCTACTGTACAGTCAAGATTGAACTATATGGCTGAAAAAAATGCTAATCTACATTTTTGAATGAACAATTATATTTGCCCTGAATTTTTTAGATATTTTTTTCCTTGTTTTAGTTTTTGCTCATTAACAGTTCTTGGGTCCACATATTTACATACCATACACACAAAAAAGAAATAAGTACAAGCCATAATTTGGTGAGGAGCAACTATATACAAATTTTTCTTTTTAGTGTTTTTTTTTCTCTCATTCCATAAGAACTCTGAAGTAAGACATGTTGGCAGATTGTTCTGAAGACAGGTGGGCGTGTTTTACAATGCGGTCGACTTGGGGGGCGGGGTCAGGGAACAGTGATGTACAAGCAGACTCCTTCAGTAGTGGCTTAGAATACAATGTCCCACTGCCAGTAGGAAGCACAGTACAATCCTTCAGGCTAATTTCTGCCCAATGTCAATAAAATAAAAGGTTAAAAGGAACAGAAATAATAATAATAATAGGAATCATGGCAAATCATGGCAAACAGAACATTTCTCTCCATTAAGAACTGATGTGAAAGGATGACAGCAAACATTATAGCAATTAATGCGATTAAAAGATGTAAATTGCTCAAGTGAAGGAATTGAGTTAGTTGCACCAGAAAGGCAACTGCAAAAGAGACCTTGATCAATGGCATGAAACAGCAGCATTGCAATGGTAAAATACAGCAAACCAATCGGCGCTGTTTAGGTGCTGAGGTCACAACACAGACATGACTACTGGAAAGGAATCAATTGATCAGGTGGAGAGAATGAACATCAATTCTCTGGTGTGGCTGCCAGCTAAACGTGGTTCTCATTGCGATATATATAAGTTTGCTTTCTGTATGCAACTGGGGCTTAATACAGCCACAGCCTTGCGACAGCACACGTTGTTAGGCACAGCCCCTGAACTGAATTGGGCCGTTACTGTACAGGATCAATCAGAAAGCTACTTGCAAAAACAAGTGCAAGCGTGGACAAACAAGTTTGGTGAAGAGGGCTGAGGGGTGTTGGGTTGTCATAAACAGTTCAGTGTGACAGCAGTGCTCCAGGAAAGCTAGGCCATACCAGTATAGAGCCTTTCCTGTAGAGCTGCGCAAGTGTTTGTGTTTTCCAGCAGGGGGCAGCACTTGCTGTAGCCTCACTTGTTTACGGGGACTCTGATCCTCGGCTGGTGCCAGCTTTCAAGTGTTGTCAAGGTTTTTCCCTCCAAAACGAGCACGGCCCATGCAGTGGAAAGGAGGTATGGGGATGCTGGCCTCTTTCTGGGGCATCACTCAATCCAAGGTTCTTTTAGCAGATCCCGTCATCGCCGACCACCTGCCCTTTCGTTACCCGCAATCCCCTGAGTTCCCAGGGCAACGCAGCAAGAGGCCCGGCTGGAGACTGGGATCAGTAATCCGGACGACGCCCGCGTACCAGTCCTCAGCTCTTTCGGCGGTCCCTTTCAGCCTGGGTGAAGATCTCTTGGATTCGGGTCCTTCAGAAGCTAGCAAACCAAGTCGCTGAGATGGGACTGAACCAGGTGGACAAGGCCAAGTTCCAGCCATGGAAACAGCCCCTGCATGAGCGCTCAAACAAAACGCACAAAAAACAAAATATGTCCCCCTCTACAATCCTCTTCCTATTAAACAGAGGAGTATCCATCCACAGATACGCGTCACCTGAACCACTCAGTACAACAGTCTGGGGGGTGAGAAATGGGGATACACGCTGAAGGAACCAAACGCTGACTAAATCTGCGGGGACCACAGCGATTGGGTGGTGAACACCCCTTCAGTCCAGCACGCCCCTCGGCCACCAAAACCAAGGCAGCCAACAAACACACCCAATGGCTCTGTGGGTAAGTCACATTAAGGTAATAAATAGGAAGGTTAAAAGCGGATGTAAAATATTAATTTAAATTTTATGCAGGCGACAAAAAAAAAAAACACATGGATTAATGTTAAAAGACAACACCAACGCTAGAAAGATGACTTATCCAGAGAAAACTCCAGAAGTCATCCTCAGCACTTTTAAGCAGCAGCAAATATTGCCACTGCACCATTTAACTTTCTGGTGTTTGATATATATATATATGTATATATATATTTTACATGATGCAAAGTAATATTTAAACTGTATGCATGTATATATATATACACACATATATACATATACACACACAAATACATAGATGTAGGTACATGGCACAATTATTAGTTCCTGTTCTCCCCAACACCACCCCCGCCCTAAAAAAAATAATTGCTCACTATTCATAAAAAAGGAAAATAGTTGATCTGACTTCACTGAATCCCGTTCTCTGGACTGGGTGCTTTAAAATATGCAATGCTCCCTCATAAAAATAAATAAAAAATCTTTTTCAAAACCAAAGCTGGTCATATATCTCAGGGGTCGTTTTGCATTTTGAAATGTGCATTTTTAAACGAGTCGATCTAAAACACTTAGAGCGGACCCCTCCGAGCTCCAAACCAAACAGAA
Source organism: Anguilla anguilla (assembly GCF_013347855.1). Taxonomy (NCBI): domain Eukaryota; kingdom Metazoa; phylum Chordata; class Actinopteri; order Anguilliformes; family Anguillidae; genus Anguilla; species Anguilla anguilla. Next base: position 24,019,369 of record NC_049215.1, on the reverse strand, counting down.
GCCATGCACTGGTGGAGGACAAGGAGAGCGGCCTTGTGACTGACCCAGGGTCAGTGGACATGAATCTGGGTGCACCGCCATGTACAGTGGAGAGGACAGAGCAGAGACTGCACTGAACGAGCAGTACTGGACGGGGGAGGGAGAGCCCTACAATCATGCTTCAGTAAAATGATTGTCAAGGGAAAAACAAAAAGGTTCTCAGCATATATACTGTATATGCGTGTTTGCATGTATACCTGTATGCGGATAGCATACCCATTAATGTCATTTCATTAAAAAAAACATATAGCAGATGAAGGGGATTCAGTCTGATTGACTTCTGTTAATTCCTGGTTTTCCCAGGAAATGGGCGTGGCAAGCAAGCGGCAGGGGAGCATGGCCCTGGACAGGTGGGGGAGGCGGTGGGGGCTGGTTGGGCTTGTGCGGGACGTTCAGGTGCTGGAGGCAGAGGCAGAGGCAGCGTTGGTGGTCTGAACGCAGTCTCCAATGTTGGAATCTGGAATCAGGGAAGAGAAGAAACAGCAAAAAAACTAATTGACAGACGGGTCCGTTGTTATAATCTATAATCACTTATTCATTGAGCAGACATGCCTATAAAGCAACCCACAGAGCCACTGCAGCAGGATACTTCACTGTACATCAAAAGAGCTGTTATGTATGACTTTCTGTTTGCTGCTCCTGACTGTACGACTTCCTGTTTTGTTCTAAAACAGGAAGTCATACAATAAGTCACAGCAAGGCCTAACCAAAGCTTATCAGTGACAATAGATGAGTAACTACAAACAAGCATGAGCTAAAGTTCTAATAGCATAGCAAACAGAGGCACCAAGTAGTAGAACAAGAACAGTTACAGTTCTTACATTTATCTATGACACCACAGAGGTGGTCAAATCTGGTGGGGAATCCTGCGTGAGACCAGAAGAAGGAAAGAGGGTGGTAAAAGGGTGAGGTGAGAAAAGAGAGGGAGAGGCCTCACCTGAAGTAGCAGAGGCGTTGGCAGGGGTGGAGACCCCAGCTTGATTTCGGGCATGGGCGGGGATGAGGATGGAGGTCAGCGAGGGATTACTGGACAGCTCTGATAAGACAGAGACAACAAGAGGAGAGATTCATCCTCCACAGCAGCAGGGGGCAGCCTTAGCACTGTAGCACTGGCCCTCATGTTACCTGGTCTTCTATGAAATGACACTCCTGAACTAGTGCAGCAAATGTGTCTGGAGTGTTAGAGGAATTTTTTCAGACAGAAGTGAGGAAAGAGACGAATGGAGAAATGAAAGATAGGAAGTGAGGGTCAACAGAAAGAGGGTAAAGAAGATGTGCTTATGGTTACTGTACATAATGCTGTGGAATTGAGCCGGATTAAAAACAAACAACAAAGAAAGGGGAAAAAAATTGTGAAATGAGGTGAGGGAGGAAGGAGAAAGAAGAAATGAGAAAGAGAGAGGTAGAAAGACAAGAGGGAGAAAAATAGAGAAAACGAAAGCGAGGGGAAAAGTGTGCGGGTGGTGTGAACCTGCACCTTGGGTGGTGAAGTTGAAGAGGGCGGGTTTCTCTCTCCCGCTGGGCAGCTTGACGTTGGGGTCGCGCAGCTCGTCGAAGAAGGAGTGGGCGCAGGCCTCCAGGGGCGTGAGGCGGGCAGTGGGCGTGTACTCCAGCAGCCGCGAGCACAGCGCTATCGCCTCAGGGGGCGTCCGCGGTCGAAACACCTGGAGGCACCAAGAGAGAGGAGCCCAGACTCAGTGGGTGAGGTGAGAGGGTGAGAGGGTGAGAGACAGATAGAGAGATAGAGAGAGAGAGAGAGAGAGAGCGAGAGAGCGAGAGAGCGAGAGAGCGAGAGAGAGAGCGAGAGAGCGAGAGAGAGAGAGAGCGAGAGAGAGCGAGAGAGAGCGAGAGAGAGAGAGAGAGAGAGAGAGAGAGAGAGAGCGAGAGAGAGCGAGAGAGAGAGAGAGAGAGAGAGAGAGAGAGAGAGAGCGAGAGAGAGCGAGAGAGAGCGAGAGAGAGAGAGAGAGAGAGAGAGAGAGAGAGAGAGAGAGATTGCGTGTTGTGGTGCGTTTTGTTTTTCCGGTTCATCATATTGACGTTTCCGTCCCTGGTTACTCTGTCTAAAAAAAGCTGCTGTTAGCCACTTACCAGAGACAACCTCCACAAACTTGGTGTGCTTGACTTCGCATATTTGACCCCATTTTGTTTGATTCTGATTCTACCGTCTAGCCCTTCTAGTTTGTTTTCCCCGTGATTCTGTGTGTCTGACCACTCACTCTTGTGTTCAATTCCGATTCTCACCTAGCCCTTCTGCTTGGTTTGCTGAATGTTTGACCATTTGCTCGTTCTTGACTTCGACTCTAGTTTTGGCCTCTGCTTGCTGTATAGTGTTTTCCGATTTGTGTATTCCCAGCTGGACTACAAATCCTTCCATCGGGACACTACTTTGTTATTTTGCTTTGTTATTTTTCCTTTGTGATTTCTGAAGGTAAGGCTGGGTGGATCTCTGTGGGGGGTATGATATAAGTGGCTCTCAGACTGCAGACTCAGAGCTCAGTGCTCAAAGCCGCCTCGTGTCCAGTAAAAACCAGTCGGGTTTTAGTTAGTTCTGGACTGGCAGATAAGGATTTGAGTTATGCATCGGTCTGCAGTACATTTACCTTACCATACATCCCGTTGCGGTCTGACCCTAAACCAGGTCGTAACAAAGAGAGAGAGGGGGAGAGAGACAGAGACGGGGGGGGGGGGGGAGACATACAGACTGAGAGAGAGACAGAGAGGGAGAGGGAGAGAGAAGGCAGGGGGGACAGAAGACACAGTAATCTCATGCAGTTGTACGCGTTCCCTCCCCAGACGTCCTGTCCAAAGGAGTGTGTATCTGTAAGCTGGTAGCCTCACCCTCCCTGTGCTCCAGGTAAACCCGCACAGAGCAGCAGTGAGGGGGCACACATGTACTCTGTGGAGAGGAGCATCTGGGACAGGATGCTGGGATGAGGTGCATCGCATATGAGCAGGCAGTGCAGGCAGTGACTCAAGCAGATGGATGAGAATGCGCACGCACACGCACACGCACACGCACACGCACACGCACACGCACACGCACACGCACACGCACACGCACACGCACACTCACACTCACACTCACACTCACACTCACACTCACACTCACACCCACACCCACACCCACACCCACACCCACATCCACACCCACACCCACACGGGGCCAGGCAGAGCAGGGCGGAGCTGGGGGGGCAGTGCATGCCTGGAGACCAGAGCAGAAGCTGAAAGTAATAAAATGTTTCCTGTACCTGTTGACTCACCTTAGTCCAGGGGTGTGCCTTGATCTGGGGGAACTTGAACTCTGTGTAGTTGGGGTTCATCTCACGGATCTGTTCCCTCGTGGGTGTCCCCAAAACCTGAGGGGCAGGAGAAAGGGATAGAGGCAAGGAAGAGACAGAAAAGGAAAAAAGAAAAGGAAACTAAAAGTTAAAATGTCCCCTTTAAGCCACTAGTCAGTCATACGAGCTCCCCGTTTTTCTGCTGTGACCAAATAGGGAAGGACTGCATTCACAAAAGCATTGCCTGCTTCTGTAAAATGTTATTTGCATCCTTTTTTGTGCTTTTTCAAATTTGGAAAGTCCCATTATACTTAGAAGCCTGCATCATCGCAGACACCTGCATTGTATAAATACATACACACAGACAGTTAGCACATGGAACGTGTTGACCTTGTTTGGTAAAGGCTACAGCGTAAGGTTAAGCATTTACCGACACGCAAAAACAGGAACATGACGACACGAGCAGAGGGAGAGCTGACGCGTCGCACACACGCACGCACGCACGCACGCACGCACGCACGCACGCACGGGCCAAGGACGCCGTACCTTGATGATCTCCACCAACTGATCCACTCCGCTGTCTCCAGGAAATATGGGCTGCCCTAGCAACAGCTCTGCTAGCACGCAACCAGCTGACCACACGTCTGCAAAAGAAAAGAAAGATAGGAAACCTGAAGCCTTTTAAACCAGGTCCATTAATATTCAGTTATTAATAGTCAGGTAATATTTATTAAAAGTCACATGCCCACTGTTTAACCAAATATTGCATAAATGTTATGTATGTCGGTAACGCATAGATGTGACGGTGTAGCTAGCACTATAGATATACCTATACTTGACATGCAGCCTATATTAATGTTGTAAAGGTGCAGTTAATGTTGTAGATGTGTAAAGGTGTGGTTAGCGCTGTAGACATACCTATACCGGACGTGTAGAATATATTAATGTTGTAAAGTTGTAGTTCATGTTGTAGATGTGTAAAGGTGTAGTTAGCACTGTAGATATACCTATACCTGAGATGTAGTTTATATTAATGTTGTAAAGCTGTAGATGTGTAAAAGTGTAGTTAACTCTGTAGACGTACCTATGCTGGAGGTGTAGTCTGTATTAATGTTGTAAAGGTGTAGATGTGTAAAAGTGTAGTTAACTCTGTAGACGTACCTATGCTGGAGGTGTAGTCTGTGGCTCCGAAGATGAGCTCAGGGGCTCTATAGTACCGGGAGCAGATGTAGGACACGTTGGGCTCACCGCGTACCAGCTGCTTCGCACTGCGGATGGGAGAACCACTGCAGTCATAACCATCATCATTACCTCCACCACCATCATCATTACCTCCACCACCACCATCGTCATTACCTCCATCACCACCATCATCATTACCTCCACCACCACCATCATCATTACCTCCACCAACACCATCATTACCTCCACCACCAACACCATCATTACCTCCACCAACACCACCTTCTGTGCTGCACTTCATATGTATTCTTATTGCCTTGATCTGTTGCTGTATATGCATTTTAACGATCCATTCCAAGACACAACAGTAGCTGCATGCCCCTATATAGCAGAGGACCCAAGGAATGTTCCAGCCAATCGCGAGCCAGGCCTCACCTCCCAAAGTCACAGAGCTTGAGGACGGCCGTCTCGGGGTCCAGCAGCAGGTTCTGAGGCTTGATGTCCCGATGGCAGATCCCAAAGGAGTGAATGTAGGCCAGACTCCGGAAGAGCTGGTACATGTACAGCTGGAACAGACACCACAACAGGCACAAACACACACACACACGCGCGCGCACACACACGCACACACACATGCACGCACGCACGCAAACGCGCACACACACGCACGCACGCAAACGTACCCATCATTAGAGAAGAAGCCGTAGTGAATTACCCCTGACCAACTGGTTCACGAGTCATGTATTTTCCCTTCAATACCGATGTATTACAGTAACTTTTCTTCATCATAATTTCATTAAGTGTACCTACTTACGTACAAACACAACATGGATTTTTATGCACATGTACATTTAATTACCGTCTCCTCTCTGAAGCTGCAGTAATCCACCAAGATTAAAAATAACACATTTGCATAATCACTCTAGTGTCATACAAAATGTTGCAGTTCACACCTATGAGCACTAGATGGGAGCACAGTACCCTTTTCATTAAAAATGTAACTAATGTTAGTTTTTTTTATCCATGGAGCTGGCAGCAATTATTTACATTTGGGCACTTTAATTAAACCAAATTTCAGTCTGAACTGCATAAATGGGTAATAGGTTAAGTGTATGCTATTTGGAAGAATGCAAATCACCCTGGGCTGAACAGGGATGCCTTAAAACAAATAGACAAAAAACAGATTTTTTTCCAATGTCAATTTCTTGGAATCCCAAATTCAATGAAAGAAAAGCAGAAATCGCTGGTTCCCAGCAAACCTTTTTCCAATCGAACGGCCCGTTGTGGATCCGCAATAAAAGAGGCTTTGCAATGGTGTTCTTTTTCAGGGAGACTGATGAGGATTCCTTTAGCTGTTAGGCAGTGACTGTAGAGAGCAGCCTGCTAAACGGCCTGGCTGTCAAAGCCACTCCTGCAGTACAGCTGTTTTTCCATTAGAGGTGAATGATGTAGAACGTTGCTGCATGAGCTGATGTAGTATCCCCACCCGCCCCCCCCGGAGTTTGGACCCCAGTGCGTGTGGTAGAGTGTGATGTTCTGACCCCACTGCGTGTGGATACATCCGTGTTCTGACCCCACTGCGTGTGGATACACCCGTGCACCGCGGACATGGCCGTACCTTCACAAAGACCATGGGGAGGGTCTGTTTGGCCCGGCTGTAGTGCCTGGCCACCCGGTACACCGTCTCAGGAACGTAGTCCAGCACCAGGTTGAGATACACCTCATCCTTCTGACCAAGGGAAAGACACGGACAGATGAGCTGCTGAATGTAGGCACTGCCACGGAAGAGATTTGTATTTGAGCACACACACTGTGTGTGTGTGTGTGTGTGTGTGTGTGTGAGTGAGTGAGTGAGTGAGTGAGTGAGTGTGATCAAAAACACTTGAACCATGTTCAAACAAACTTCCCCAACTGGAATAGTTGAGAAAAAGTCCAAACCCCAGTCGCAGCGAGAATGATAAAGATAAGAAGTGTAAGGATTAGAAATAAATATGCAAATGGCTCATGTTCACATGAACACAGCCGGTCACATCACAGATGCCAACATGGAAATGAGCTCACCGATAACAGGAGCCATGATAGTGATCAGGTTCAGAGGGAGCTGTGTGTGCACACCATTCTAACGATATCCACTCGGGAGGCGTTACAGACTGCAGTGCGATTGGGTGAGGTACAGGACGAGCCAAACGGTGGCCCACTGGGGCTGTGGTGTCGCGGTCGTGTTAGGTCTCGCTCCTTGCGACCGGGTTTTTTTGGGAATGGAAGCGGCGAGGCTCACCTTGTCTCCGCTGGAGTAGAAGAAGTAGCGCAGGCGCACAATGTTGCAGTGGTCCAGCTTCCGCATGATCTGCAGCTCGCGGTTCTGAGAGAGAGAGAGAGAGAGAGAGCGAGAGCGAGAGCGAGAGCGAGAGAGAGATAGTGAAGCTACTGCAGCCTACTGTAGACAACCCGTCTCTGCACAGATAAACGGCTCACTCTTTTCTGCACAGAACTCTGAATGATAATTTCCCCCCACGCTGCCAATCGCGCTTCCAGAGCAGAGTGAACTGTACGGCTCGTGCGACTGGAGTCGGTCTGTAAGGACACCCTGGAGAAGTCGGCCTTTAGAGCACTGGCCTGCTGTCTGCTGTCTCCAGCGTGTTTGCGTTTGTGCATGTGTGAGCCGTGCTTTTCCGATCACTACATTACATTACATTACAGGCATTTAGCAGACGCTCTTATCCAGAGCGACTTACACAACTTTTTTGCATAGCATTTTACATTGTATCCATTTATACAGCTGGATATATACTGAAGCAATTTTGGTTAAGTACCTTGCTTAAGGGTACAACGGCAGTGTCCTACCCGGGAATCGAACCTGCGACCTTTCGGTTACAAGTCCAGTTCCTTACCCACTGTGCTACACTCCGTCCCACTACCCTTCAGGAGTCATTTTACAGGTTTCCCAAACTGGCTCTAGTGAGCTTGTTTTTATTCGTTCTTTAACATGCCCTGTGAAGCACTATGGTGCTATGCAAAAAAATGAACATTCACTGATTGACGGAAATCACACCAAGCTGGATGACCTCACAGGAGGCGGAAGTCACGTGGCAATACACTATCCAATACAAACATGTCCAAAAAAACCCCACTGAAAGTTGCTGTGAAATGATGCGACCCACGCGATTCCACCTACGTGGAGAACGGGCCAGAGCGTCCAGTGCCACGGTTTCAAGAGCAAGAATGCAAACCAGCACAGGAAGCTGTCACCTCACCACCTTTCACACAGCCAGCAGGCTGAAGCTGACCGCAGTACACTTCAAACTCACCACACGAAACAGAGAAGTAGCATCTGCGGTTCAATGGAACGAGGATGTGTTAAGCACACGGCCGCAGAGCGCTCAAACCACACGCACTGGCCGTGGAGACAATGGGGGCGGGTGTGAATATCAGACTATCGTGTATGTTATTATTAGACTGGGTAGAGTACGTAAATATTAGAATGGGTGGTGTATGTAGAAATCAGATTGGGGGTATACATAAATATCAGACTGGGCGGTGTATGTAGACATCAGACTGGGCGGTGTATGTAAATATCAGACTGGGCGGTGTATGCAGACATCAGACTGGGTGGTGTATGTAAATATCAGACTGGGCGGTGTATGTAGACATCAGACTGGGTGGTGTATGTAAATATCAGACTGGGTGGTGTATGTAAATATCAGACTGGGTGATGTATGCAGACATCAGACTGGGTGGTGTATGTAAATATCAGACTGGGTGGTGTAAAATTGGCACACCTCATGCTCTTGCCCTGCAGGATCATCAGGAGCCATAATTCGAGTCATAATTTCCTTCACGGTTTCCCCACGGTTCACTCGCGGTTCACCCTCGCGGTCCTCTCACCTTGAACCTCTTGTCCTGCAGGACCTTCTTGATGGCCACCAGCTCGCCGGAGTCGCACAGCTTGGCCTGGTAGACCACGCCGAAGGAGCCGTTCCCGATCACCTTGGTGTCGGAGTAGCTGACCTCCTGCGGCCGGTCGGGGCCCTGGCCCGGCGTCGCCACCACCGTGGTCACCTTGCTCCCATCTTTGTCTCCTGCGTCACAGAGGGAGGGAGAGCCGTGAGCCAGGCCGCGCCACGGAGACGAGGACAGCGCCCTCAGCGTTCTGATGTTTATCACTGGCGCAGTTATGAGACAGAGCGATACTGCACATCTCACCACTTACATTTCACACTGTGGGTCAGTACCACAGACAAAGATTAAGCCCAGTCCCAGACTAAATTCCATTTCGAATGGAGATTGCTAACCTGCAATCAGTGTATGATACAGGGGAAAAAACTGTGGAGCTTTGGTAAAAGTATTAGACATTTAATGTACATTGTTGGCACATTTTCAACAATGTAGTACATTGTGAACAAAAATGAATTCACAAATTCTCAATAATGCTTAAAGCTGGACAGTTTCAATATGATAACAGTATTAATTATGCGTCATGTTATGTCTCAACTGAAGGTTCATGAAGCCTCATGATATCAATTCCATGATGCACATAGCTACAGAAACTGGCATCACATTAGTTAACATCAACTTTTATGTGACTGTACAGGTCACCAGGAATGAGAGAATCAGAAAGATGAATGTGGAAATGAAAGGAAGAGGAAAACTGTTTTGGAGATGTACACAGAAGAAGAAAAGATAAAAACAAAAAACAGGTGAAAACAAAAATGACGAAAATGGACGTTCTTACACGACACAGTTTAACAGTAGATTAGCACTGAGTTGGCAGCAGAACTGAGGGCAGAGGTCCTGAATGAAGGGAAACTTTCTGCCACTTTCAAAAAGAGGCACAGGATTCAAGTTTAAGAAAGAAACAGAAAACAAGATGAAGGATAAACCTGAGAAGCAGAAGAATGAATTCGGGGCTAATGGCAGCTGCAGAGCAGGTAGCAAGATTCTGCTGAACTAAACTCTGAGCCAAACAACGAGGAGGAGGGGGGTTGGGTTCAGGGGCAGGAACTGCTGCAATGCAAGAGAGATACCTCCATGCAGAGCAGGGGTGCGCAATTCCGGTTCTAGAAGCTGGTCTGCGTGCTGGTTTTTGCTCCAACCAATTACCTCTCCACCCAGCTCCATCTGACCCGATGACCAGCCCTGCCCCCTTAATGCAGTGTGATCAAGGATGTCTGGAGGCACAGGATGTCTGGGCCTGCAGAGCCAGAAGCTGGGCTAGTTCTTGTTGTTTCTAAGCAGGTTCTAGCCGGATGCCTCCTACGCATTGTGAGAATCAGCAGGCCAGAGCAGCTCCTCCCTTAAGGTGCTGCCTGTGAGCAGCCAGTGGGGTCCCAGCCTTCCCACGAAGGGGGGAACACAGCCTCGGTCCCAGAGAGCTCCCACTGGTCAGCACAGAGCGCCCTTCGCCCCGATGGGGCTTATGGGTACTCATGTACACGGGGGAACACCGCGCACGAACCGGCCAGACCTCTGCAGGAAGTCATTTACTGCATTATGCTGTGTTATATTAGGCCTATATAATATCAGACTGCATTACACTACATTGCATCATTCTGTACATTTTAGCAGAGGAGTTGGCTGAGAACTTCAGTCTGTTTAGCAACCGCAACCTGGGAGAAATGAGGCAGACAGGAAGTGTTTGTGGTTGAGAAAGTTTGTGTACCTAATGGACTGTACGGGGGAGGAGGGAAGGATCACGAGGCCAGGATTTTAGAGCGAAACTCGAATTGTAATCGCCCCCACAGACACAGCAGAGGGAGGTTTCTACAGAAAAGAACAGCGGCACTCACTACTGCCTACTCAGCAGTCTTCAGCTTAAAGTGTTCAAAAAAAGGCTGAAAAAGGCCAACAAAACATGTTCAGTTCAGAGTTTTGCCACATGAAGCCACAGAAAATGTGGATTTAACAACTGAATTTGATTAAAATGAACTTTGTTTTTCAAGGGGGAAGGGACCAAAGAAAGAACACCCCCTCAAAAACCATTACCATGGTGACTGCTCCATGGCGATCGCCTTGTTTTCCACTGAATATGTTCAAGGTCAAGGGCCGCAGGCCACTGACCTGCAGAAGGACTCGGAACCTCCGCAGTCATGTTCTCAAGGCAGTTGTCATAGCAACCAGACTTCCGTGGCTTTTCACGGAAAACCTCAAAACGAAGTAAACGCACTTAGTACATCTGTACTTAATTACTCCACTGTCAGGCGTGGAAAACTTCACGAAACAAGCACATATACGTGCCTCATACACATAGGCCAAGAATACACATACGCGTGCGTGTATTCTGAGCCTGGCTGGTCGTTAGCAGCTTCCACCCTCATTGGGTGGAAAGAGTCTGGGGGCTCAGCCTCACTTCACTGGCTTAGCAGGGCCTGTTAGCACTGCCCTCGGCTTCACAGGGCAGTATTTCTGCTCAGCTCTGGTCTGTGCAGCCCTGCCCTCCCTGATCAGTAAATGCGCAACAGGATTGACAGGCAGGTATGGAAGCCTCCTTGCAAAGAGCTGTTCTGATTGGTTGTTATGATTCAGGTGCGGTGAAATTTTGAGTGGCAGTCTGGGGGCAGTCAGAGAGACTGAATTTTTTTGACTGAAATGTACATAACACACCTGTCTGTTACATAACATAGTCTGCTCGCTTCTGTACTCGCTCAACCGAGCCTGTTAGCGCTGATCACCGCTCTATTCGCTTAGTAGGGTCTTCTGGCGCTGTTCAGTGCTGTATTCACTTAGCAGGGGCTATTAGCGCTGCTCAGTGCTGTAATGGCTGTGCTAGGGCTGTTAGCGCTGCTCAGTGCTGTGATGGCTGTGCTAGGGCTATTAGCGCTGCTCAGTGCTGTAATGGCTGTGCTCGTGTTGTTAGCGCTGCTCAGGGCTGTAATGGCTGTGCTGGGGCTGTTAGCGCTGCTCAGTGCTGTAATGGCTGTGCTCGTGCAGTTAGCGCCGCTCAGTGCTGTAATGGCTGTGCTGGGGCTGTTAGCGCTGCTCAGTGCTGTAATGGCTGTGCTCGTGTTGTTAGCGCCGCTCAGTGCTGTAATGGCTGTGCTGGGGCTGTTAGCACTGCTCAGTGCTGTAATGGCTGTGCAGAGGCTGTTAGCGCTGCTCAGTGCTGTAATGGCTGTGCTGGGGCCGTTAGCGCTGCTCAGGGCTGTAATGGCTGTGCTGGGGCTGTTAGCACTGCTCAGTGCTGTAATGGCTGTGCAGTGTCAGCGCTGCTCAGTACTGTAATGGCTGTGCTCGTGTTGTTAGCGCTGCTCAGGGCTGTAATGGCTGTGCAGGGGCTGTTAGCGCTGCTCAGTGCTGTAATGGCTGTGCTGGGGCTGTTAGCGCTGCTCAGTACTGTAATGGCTGTGCTCGTGTTGTTAGCGCTGCTCAGGGCTGTAATGGCTGTGCAGAGGCTGTTAGCGCTGCTCAGTGCTGTGATGGCTGTGCTCGTGCAGTTAGCGCTGCTCAGTGCTATAATGGCTGTGCTGGGGCTGTTAGCGCTGCTCAGGGCTGTAATGGCTGTGCTGGGGCTGTTAGCGCTGCTCAGTGCTGTAATGGCTGTGCTCGTGTTGTTAGCGCTGCTCAGGGCTGTAATGGCTGTGCTGGGGCTGTTAGCGCTGCTCAGGGCTGTAATGGCTGTGCTCGTGTTGTTAGCGCTGCTCAGTGCTGTAATGGCTGTGCTGGGGCTGTTAGCACTGCTCAGTGCTGTAATGGCTGTGCAGAGGCTGTTAGCGCTGCTCAGTACTGTAATGGCTTTGCAGAGGCTGCTATCGCTGCCCTGTAAGGCTCACTATTCCCACTGTTGTAGTCACAAGCGCAACCTGTTTCCTCCTGTGCCAGGAGAGCTTTAAATCCTCTGCACAGATACTGAAGCAAGATGAGCGATGCGATACCAGGGAGGTGGGGGGATGCAGGATGACACAGCACTGTGTGCTCCACAGCGCACAAGGCAGAAAGGCTCTGTAGCAATACGCAGCGGCTCTCACTGAGGAACTGGCCCAGTCGCCAGTGCCCCACCCCGCCTACACCTCACTGTCTAACACAAGGCCCCGGGGAGATGACCTCAGCAAAGGCCGCCTCCTGCTGCACGCGCTCAGTGGGGCCAGCCAGCCGCAGTGCCGAGGAGGGCAAAACGGCGGAAAACTTCCTTTTATACTGCAATCTTCTCTCTGGCCAAACTGTCACAGGGACCGCCCACATCGAGACACATCAGAACAGCAAGCGGGGAGCGTTCTGAAGGAAGACGAATGGCACATAGGCGGCGGCAAGGGGAAGAGTGGAGACCCGGGCTATCTGGTCTCCATGAGGAGGTATTTAAAACAAACAGGGTGGGTCTGCGGGGGAGGAGCCATGGCCCAGGTGCAATCACTCCCACAAGCAACCTGACTGGACAAGGTGATACACGGTCACCACCTGAGAGTGATTCACTGGTTTAGCCCCATCTATCCCTGAATCTAAAACCACTCCTCATGGAAAAGGACCGTGACATCACAACATGCCCGGTGCCAGGCAAAATTGTTCCCGGGCAGACGTAGGGCATTTAAAAAGACGAGTCTCGCTAAACGGCCACACATCTCCTGATCAAGAAACAAGGGTCTTTTAAAAGTGCAATAACAGGCAAACAGCCACTAACCTGCTGGTGCAGGTTATGCCCCTGCATACGTCTGACCATCATTTCATCTCCTTCTCCCTCCCCCTCTCTCCACACCCTCCCTCTCCCCCTCCCATCCCCACTGTCACTGTCCGCCGTAACCTCCGCTCCCTATCACCCTCTTCTCTTGCTCACAGAGTGACTGCCTCCCTCCCCACTCTTCAATCATTTTCCAAGCTCCCCACTAACTCTGCATCCTCCACCCTGACGTCATCTCTCTCCTCAGCACTCGACTCCCTATGCCCCTTCGTCCCTAGGCCAGCACGTTCATCCCCTCCCAGTCCATGGATGTCTGACATCCTGCGCACCTCCAGGGCCACCCTCCGCGCTGCTGAGAGGAAGTGGGCCAAATCCAGGGACCCATCTGACCTCTCAGCCTATCAGTCTCTCCTGAAAGAGTTCTCTTCTTCTGTCACTGCCGCTAAGGCAAAATTCTACCAAACCAAAATTCATAACTCCATTTCTAACCCTCGTCAACTTTTCTCTATTTTCTCTTCTCTCCTCAGCGTGCCACCTCCTCCACCCCAGTCTTCCTTCACTGCAGATGACTTTGCAGCATTCTTTGACGAAAAGATTGCAGACATCCGCACCTCCTTTGCCCCCTCTGCGTCCTCCGCCCCCTCTGCGTCCTCCGCCCCCTCTGCGTCCTCCGCCCCCTGTTTCTCCACATTTTCTCTCCTCTCAGACACTGAAGTCTCCCAGCTTCTGCTCACCCACCGCCCTACCACCTGCGCCCTCGACCCTATCCCCTCATCTCTCCTTCAAGCAATCACACCAGACATCCTCCCTTTTGTTGCCTCCCTCGTGAACTCATCCCTATCTTCTGGATGTTTCCCCTCATCCTTCAAGAAGGCCCACATCACCCCGCTGCTGAAGAAACCCACACTAGATCCTTCAGTCATTCAGAACTACCGCCCGGTATCTCTCCTCCCTTTCCTATCCAAAACACTCGAACGTGCTGCATCTAACCAGCTCTCTGCTTATTTCTCTGAGAACAACCTGCTTGATCCCCACCAGTCTGGCTTCAGGCCTGGCCACTCGACTGAGACTGCACTCCTCTCGGTCAGTGAGTCACTCCATGCCGCACGAGCAGCCTCCCTCTCCTCTGTCCTGATTCTCCTAGACCTCTCCGCTGCATTTGACACTGTGGACCACTCTACCCTCCTGTCCTCCCTGGCAGCAACAGGGATCCGCGGCACAGTCCTTGACTGGATTGAGTCCTACCTCTCTGACCGCTCCTTCCAGGTTGCCTGGGCGGGTAAGGTATCACCACCCCGTCCCCTCACCACCGGAGTTCCCCAGGGCTCAGTCCTTGGTCCCCTTCTCTTCTCCATGTACACCAGATCCCTTGGCCCTGTAATATCTGCCCATGGCTTGTCCTATCATTCCTATGCCGACGACACGCAACTCTTTCTCTCCTTCTCCCCATCGGACACACAGGTCCCCGCCCGCATCTCCGCTTGCCTGAGGGACATACAGAGCTGGATGGACAATCACCACCTGAAGCTCAACCCGGGAAAGACGGAGCTAATCTTTATTCCTGCTCTATCCTCTCCCCTCCTCGACTTTTCCATTTCCTTAGGGGACACCGTAGTGACATCATCACCCTGTGCCAAGAATCTCGGAGTGATGATGGACAACAGGCTGTCCCTCTCCAACAACATTGCAGCAGTAACCCGGGCATGCAGATTTTTCCTATACAACATCCGCAGAATCCGCCCCTTTCTCACCACCTACTCAACCCAGCTCCTGGTCCAAGCAATGGTTCTATCCCGCCTGGACTACTGCAACTCTCTTCTGGCTGGACTACCGGCATCTGCCACCAGACCCCTGCAGCTCATTCAGAATGCTGCGGCTCGTCTGGTCTTCAACCTCCCCAGACACTCCCACGTAACTCCCCTGCTCACTACCCTCCACTGGCTGCCTGTTATAGCTCGCATCAAATTCAAAACATTGGTTCTAGCATACCAGGCAGTCAAGGGATCAGCCCCAGCATACCTTCAAAAGATATTCAAACCCTACATGCCAGCCAGATCCCTCCGTTCTGCTACCTCAGGACGCCTAGCACCTCCCCCTCTTCGCACCTGCACTTCCAGAACACGTCTCCTCTCTGTTCTGGCCCCACGATGGTGGAATGACCTCCCTGTGGAGGTCAGAACAGCTGAGACTGTGACCCATTTCAAACGACGACTGAAGACCCACCTCTTCAGGCTGCACCTCTCCCCATCCCTTCCCCCCCTGTAAATGACTAAACTTAGGGTTGTAACTAGGCAGCTGTTTAATAGGTGACTTAGTTGATGCGCCAGTCTTAACGACTACTTGTATTTTTATTTATTTTTATTTTTCCATAGATTGCGTTGTTGCCGTTCTCGTTGTTAGTATTAATCAGTTTAACCACCAGGGTCCAGGTTGAACTATGCGGTTGTTCCCTGTACTTGGACCGGTACTTCTCTCTAGGGGTTTCGTCATACTTGTTCCTGGTTATGGTTATACACTTTGTTGTACGTCGCTCTGGATAAGAGCGTCTGCCAAATGCCTGTAATGTAATGTAATGGTGGCTATGAGGAATTAGCTACACCACATAAACCTTGAATCACTCACCGTCTTCATTTTGCTCAAGTGCTTTCAAATGCAAACTGGACTTGATCAGAATGTCGTGAGACAGCACATTGCGAAAAGATCTTAGGAACATAGAAGGCGAAGAAAAAAGCTTTCATGGACATGCACGGAGGCAGCTGCTGCAATCCACAAACACACACTGGAAAACACTGATACACTCACATTTTAAAAGGAAAAGAATATATCCATTCAGGATTTATGACAAGAGAAACCGCAAGCATTTAATATGATCTATGTACATACGAAACAAAACAAGCCAAAGGGAATATAACTGCCTGGAAAGCTTGTGATTCCTGCATTTGAATCTTTCTAATCTGAGCTAATCAGCTCATAGAATGTTCTGTGAAAGAAGACTTCAAAGTGTCCCTTCCCACTCCAAGAAAACTCTTCAAACTTTCCCTTGTCCCCTGTAAAATACTTCAAAGCTGATTGGAAGCATATTTTTCTGATGATAGATTCGGATATAAAAGCCAAAAACTGGGACAGTTACTGACATCATTCCACTTTGCAATGTCGTATCTGTCTGGTGAAGATTCCGCTCGTTCCTTCTGTCGCAGGAAATGGCCACTGCGTGCTGGTGACCACCGAACAGGCCGAGGCGCTGGACACGCAGGCAGCTCCCTGTGCACGTAGGCCGCAGTGCGAGTATTGCCTCTATTCCCCACCCCCAGTTTACCTAAATTAACATCAGCAGCACCTCACACTTTAAAATATCAAATGCAGGAAGTGTTCGGTGTTCAGAAAGAATGCACAGTCACACAAAATGGCACAACCAGGGAACATGCTCAAAAGGGAGGAAAGAAAAGAATGGCAAACTGCACGCATGCTAAAAAGCAACATTTACTGCTGATTCCGGAGTACAAATGGGAGAGAAGGCAGCTGGGAACACTAAGCTTTCACAGGCCACCTTCATTAGAAAGGGCGGCGAGGGCTGTTCACTGGAGGGTCCAGCCGAAAGACTTCACTGGGGCTTCATTTAAAACAGTTGCATTTTTGTGGTTTTTCAGCAATAGCAGCATCAATAGCATTCCAAATGTTTGTTTAATACTGAAATACCAGGCTGAAGTGGCCCTAAGAATGGTTATTGGAGTGCTGTCAATCTGTCCACTGAATCTTAAGTATGAAAAATAGCTCATGAAACCATGTATACATTTAACATAGGAACTATTACAAGGATGTTAGTACAACATACGGTCTTTGACTTTGTATTCTTTTTAAGCTTAATTCTATTTGTGAAAAATGGCAGAATTTGAATTTTAAACATGAGGATGGCAATTTATAAACAGCTCTCAATTAATACACTGATGATATCATATAATCTAACTGTTTAAAGTGACACTTGAACAGTCAAATGCAATCAATGTAGCTGGATACTCTCTAAACGAGGAAAATAAAAATGTCTCCAGTACTCTCTAGCTCAGACGTCAGAACCACGCTGTTCCCCGTTCCATTAAGGCTTAAACCTTTTTCCAGCGACAACTGACAACCTCTCAGCTGACTGGTTCATTTGTTTCCGATAAATACCCACCGCGGTCTGCGGGTTTTCAGTGCGACGTGCCTGCATGCGCTATTCGCTGGTCCTCACGGCATTAACACGGAGGTTGCGCGATGACTCAGGATCGCGGCACTTTCCGGCGGCTGACTCTGCAAGCCGGGAAGCGTCACCTCGGCACTTCAGCATTTCGCACATGACTGGCTCTTGTCGGCTGGGTCAAAAGGCCAGACAGGCACGCGGACCGGCACCGTCCCCCAGCAGAGGAAGCGCCGCTCGGAAAGCGGCTCTCAGCTACAAGTGGTTCTTTGCGCTACCGAAACAGTTATAAAAAGAAACCGGTGATTAAATGCAGCACAAATTCAACAAATATAACCAAACTGTACTTAACAGAGAACCGTTAACAAAATAACTACCACACAGCACAGTGCGCTACAGAGAAAATATAGGAGCAATAAAAGACATGACACGAAACAAATGTAAAAGGAAGATCTTCTACAGAACGCCAGAAGTAACAGTATTATTTCAGCTATTATTAAATAATACTGGCGCTCAAATTGAAGTAACAGTGACTGCAAAAAATAAGACTTTCTATCATAGCAAAGAAACAATTCTCAAAAACTCTCCAAGTGTGTGTGTGTGGGGGGGGGGGGGGGGTTATGAACAGAACATTCTGGCCCCCGACAGGCAACAAGATGCAAAACAAATGAGTAAATAAAAGAAAACAGTCAAAGCCTTCCATAAAGCAATGTTGAAGCAATGGAGCCAAGTGAACCAGCTTCCTCTTTTCCAAGTCTTTCCCGCCTCCACATGATGATACAGTTACATGGGACCCACATTTAGCTCCCCCAGTTAATTAAAATTTAAAATCAGTTAATGAATTCTCCATGTCTCACACGCACCTCCATGATTTTAGCAAGACAGCATTTATTAAGTATTTAGCACCTTGGGCAGAATACAAGCTACAAATCACTTAAAACAAGTCACAGAAACACGCACACTGTTTTCACTAGTGGGGCTTTCTCAAAAAAAGGTTTTTCAGTCTGTTACCTGCCAAATTGGCAAGCTTGTTCTTGCAAAGCACTCAAGATGTCCGTTGCAACTCATTACTTTTGGAGTCAATAGGGACATTACATTCTGTAAAAAGCAACAATTTTCAGCTTCCACAAAATACTCCTGTTGAGTGTTAGGCAAGAACTCCTTTTTCATTAGCGAGTACTCATAGTCTAATTGACAATGGCATTGTTTTCCATTTCTTTGTTTCTCCATGTAATGCTATACAACTTGATAGACAAAGAATTAGGCCTACACAGAGGTTTGTATTAACATGTCGCATAGCTGGTTAAAGCACATCCTCACACTCCAGCCAGTAAACTGACAGACAAGGCATTTGACCTTAATGACCTTCTCCATGTGGGCAGAATGCCTTGGATGTCGCTCTGGTGACTGGAAGAACACAATTTGCTGTCAGGCATATGGCTGGGCAACTTGATGACATCACTTCCAATTATTGTGAATATTCTTGTGAATGACATCACCATTCCATTACACCAACCCACACCAAGGACACTATTCCATGAAGAGTTAGTAAAGCTCTGAGGTCAAGGCTAAATACATACCTCTTATGTCTTGGGGTTTTAGTTTTTTCTTTTTTGTTTAAAATGTGTAATTTTTTGCGTTTACCATGCTTTTGTTTTCACTGCACTCCAGTGGAACATTGCTGACGCTGTAACCCTGCCACAGACCGTTCATAAAATTCTTAATGCCGGCTAAATAAAACTGCAGACCTTGCATTACATACTGACGGGAATTTAAAGATAGCATGGCAGAATGGGGAAAAACTGGAGAAAAACTGGGGAAAAACAGACAGCAGTATGGACAGCTGTATTTAGCTAGTAAAATAGGTTGTGAGTGATAGAATGTGCAAGACAGAGACTAATTTCAACTGTCCTCAATCAAATTCCTCAGAAGTCCATGCATGTACAGTATGCGTTATCCAACACCAAGGATAATGATCCAACCTTTCCATAGAGCCTCATGTGGTTCAGTATTTGTCACATCCACAGACCATCTCTGACATCTACACCTACTCCAGATTGGTTGGGCCTATTTGCTGGTTCCATTTGCAGCAGCCAATCAGCATGCCTAGCCTGTTCCCTGATCATCTCCCCAAGCCAAGCCATTCTGGTTTGTGTGAATGGATTTTAAAATGCTCTCCACCTTTTTCCAACCCCTGGTCAACAGGGAAAGCAGGACACAGCAAGGGTTTCAGCAACATGTGTTCTGAGGACAACATCAATGTAACAATTGTAGCCAGTCATTCAGCAATACCATCACACTTGATTTTTTAAATTAAATGTAGTGATTCAATGTGTAGAGAATGTCTCATGCTTCAGAAATGTATTCTCTTTTGAATGGCATATTCAAGGTTGTGCGAGATATATTTCTAAAAGCCCTGATTCTATAATACTTAATTTTTTATTGCCTTGTCACATGCATATCTCAGAAAATATATGCTCTTACCAGTTGATCATATGATCTTACCAACAGATATCCATATTTTTAGGGTGTCAAACTATGAAATCCAACGCAGGTCCATTGAGTTTTTGCAACATGTGGGCGGCCAGCCCCATTCAGTGAACTAACTGGATCAGGTGAGCCAGACACATTAAAGTTCTGCGAGTCTGCACAATTACCCTTCCGCTTGCCCGCGGCCATCTTTCTAAACTCAAATTAGGCTTACCCAGGAGGCTTTGCAGGCTGCAAGCTTTAGCATGCAAGCTGGTGGAAAGAAAAAACACAGGCATACACTGTTTCTGACTGAACCAAGTAAAAATTTGCTCACCTGAAAGATGAAAGTATTTAATTGTATAATTTCCATATTCTTATTGGCTTTAGACTGCTGGTGGACATTCTATCCTTTATGTTGTTCAGCTTCATTTTTGCCTGGTTATTGGAAGCAAGTTTCTTCTGTTTCAGAGTATTGTGAGCTGCCACTGGCATTTAAAACATTCCCAACCCTCTGAACCAGGAAGCACAAACTCCTGCTGCTTATTGGAGTTTCAGCACCTGCATACTTAATTTGAGTCCACACCCCCATTTCCAAGACTTAAATTTGCAGCTGATTTAAAAAAAAAACCATGACTGACTGGCAGACACTGCAGCCATCCAGGAGTAAAGTTTGACCCCCTATTTCAAACCAAGGATGGGGTTATGACCCGTCTGTTTCGGTGGCCATGGAGCAGGTACTTTAGGCTGAGGTTTGCGGGTTTAATTCCCAGGTGGGGCATTGCAGTTGCACCACTGAGCATGATACATAACCAGCATGGCTACAGTCCGTATCCAGCTCTATCAATGTAAACTTTCTGAGGAACTGGGGGAGCAACCAAAATCCATGTAGAATAATTGTTAGAATAAATACCAGCAAGGCTTTATTTAAAACATGTTGCACTTGAGGCTTTTGATACTTTTTGGATAATGTTTGTTCATAAATTTCCTGGACTGGTTCAAAACACTTGAGCTATTCATCCATCTCAGGTCTGTTAATCTACATTAGCAATGCTGAGTTTGCTACAATGAAAAATAAGAGAATCCAATGACGTGACTATGCCACAAAAGCCCATGTTGGCTCTGTTAGCACTATGATGTGGATTTTGTTCGCCTGCCTGTCAGGTCAACATTAAGACCTCAGTACAAATCTGTTAGCCGCTGTTTCTATTTACAGGTTACCATTTATACCCCCCCCCCCCAACCAAACAAAAAAAAAAACAATTAGTACAGCTATTTTTGTCAAGAAAACAATGCGAAAAGGCGCCAGGATGCAGTAGTTGAAATTAAAAGGTTACCATTTCCAACAGCCATAGCAACACGAGAGTCAATGATATTCTCCAGTCGGACCAGAGAGCCCCAGACTAATAACCGGCCAATGAGCATCCAGTCTTCAAGTTGGGTAAACACACTTTTCACAAGGTCTGTTCATACGTCCCATACATTCTAAAGGTTCTGCCCATCTCCTCATTTTTCATTTACAGAGGCAGAAATGTCCATATTTCCATTAAGATGCATTAAGTGCTATAAATGGACACAGATATCCTGAGGGTAATCTTTCTAACAAGGGCAGGTGCAACTTCCCACTCACTGACAAATGGGCAACTGTCAATCCCTTGCAAAGCACCAAACTCTGTATTGCCCATCCGTGAGTAGACAGCAGCAACATGATGGAAACTGATGGCACAGTGGCACACACGTCTGGATTACACAATGCCACAAACAATTTTTTATTTATTTAACTGAGACCTGGGCAGAATTATCCAGTTGTAACCACATTATATACCAAGACTAATCCCTCCACTGTTCCATAAACTCAGGCCAAATTTGTCCAGTGTAGGAATACATGATTTAACGCAGGGAAGCTACAATGTTGTATATGGAAATATAGTCATGGTCATACCGAGGAGGTTTATAGATATTAACTATAAATTGCGTCCTGTGGTGGGAAAGACCGGCTGTCTTAAGAACAAGGGATACATTCAATCTTAAATGAAAACACAAATGTATGGTTATTCTTAAAATGCAAATGCATCCCCTTATTCACAATCACCTTAGAGAAAAGCTTTTGCGTTAATAAAACGTACTTTTTGCATGTGTATAAATTTAATTTGGACATATACAACCATACGGGTGAATGAATGCACTTAAAAAGACACGCCAAATTATCTTGCTGGCCAGTTGCGCGTGCGAGTACGATACGTGGTTAGCAGCTAGCCTAACTACAGGTAGCCCATCTGTCACGTCAACAGCACTGGATAACCGAGTTTCAGGCTACAGTGCAGTGACAGCATTACCGTAAGGAGGGCCTGCGTAAAATGCTAACAGGCTTTAACTGGGAATGTCAAAATTATCGGTTAAAATAAATCAGGCACTTGTGTTCGGGAAATCAGAATTTAACGTGGATTACGACTAGCCACAGAGGCGTATTTAGTAAGCGAACAATAAACATTAAAATTGACCTTTGGCTCTGGCAGCGCATACATACATTTATGAGAATCATCCAATATAATACTTACTGCTGACTTTCATGCTACCAAACGCTGAAGGCTGCGGCACTGGCTTGCAGCTCTCTGCAAACGAGGTGGTTCTAGGCCGACCCGACATATTCCTGTTCCAGACCGTCGCTCAGTCTCTCACTTGCAGATGTTTTTCGTTATGTTTGCGTTGTCCTTCTACTTCAAAAACAATAATACGATCTTCTGAGTATTAGCCTAATTAAAAATGACTAAACAAAAACCTCGCCGTCCACCCAAAATTGTCTCGAACCGTTCTTAGCCTAAAGGCTAGCTTACTTCTGTCCACGAGTCTTCTCTCAATTCATCCTTTTACAGAAATAATTAAACAACGTTCTTCTTCTTCACCTCCAACAAAATGTCTTGCATTACCAAATGTCTCATGAAAATGGCCTTTTCCCAATTTCCTCTATTAAAAAAACTTATTTAGCGGTGTCTTCATATAGGCTAATCTATTGATTTACAATATTTCAGCGTTATAATTTATAATACTAAAAGTAAAAATATATCAAATGTGCTTGCTTAAATTGAAATTCCGTTCATTCAAATAGCACCATAATTCTTCATATACTGAGGTGGAGACTCAATGATCCGACAGCACCAGCCATGGCGGCTCCCCTGTTCAGCCCAGCCAGCAATTCAAGTGATTTCTTTCGAATTTCCAGATTTGTTATCAAATGATTTCCACAGCACTCCAAACAGATCAGACCCCCAAAACACGAACTTGGTAATCTGAACCCTTTGCGGACGATAGATGGGTCAAAAACTATACCGGGTGCTTAATTGTGTGGGAAATAATTCCAAGAGCACTCCTCAAATCTCAATTTCTTTTTATGCCTGCTCCGTCAGTCTCTGCTCGCTCTCTTTGTCACTCCGACCGATCAAACGTAATTTACGTACAATACGGTAGAATCGTGTGCTGGTAAAGAGCAGAACCATATGAGCAGAACGGGGAACTACGCCAGTTTGCTGTAGAAAGAATCGTAAATTGTGAACGCGCGAGCAAACGCTAAGAACGTTGTGTCAGCCAATCCGCAGTGAAGGTTTTGGAGATGGGTGGAGAGACCAGGAGCCTTGTAGGCCAATGCGCTTTTTGCTTCCCATCTCGCGTTACAAAATTGCGTCAGGAAAGTGCTTTCGTCATTCTGCAAACACTTCCTGGTAACGAGCACAGAGGAGATGGTCAAAGAGATTCGAATCTCTTTGAGGTGGTTACAGTACAGAAGCGGATACGAAATAGCATTGGTCGTATGGCCAAAATTCTTCGTGTGCTATGTTCTTCGAAAATCTGTATAGTGTTCTGGCTTGACATAGGCCTACTGCAGTTTTGTCCAGGCCAAGTATGGTGTGTCCTGTTGATTGGACTATACAAGCTAATGATACAATTTCTGGGACAACTGGTTGATTTTACAATGGCTTTGAAAAAAGTTATTTTGGCTGTCTTTCCACATTGCTGTAGAAACATTATCAGAACCTTTTTATTGTGACCATTTCACTTCAAAACCCAAGGGGCAATATAATTTACATTGATGCTGTGTTAAATTTGAATGTTTTGTGCAAGGTACCTAAGAGGAGGTATGGCTAATTTCCCCCCCAAACCTTAATGCTGGCAGAAGAAAGGAAATTATTTTTCTTTCAAATAAAACTTTGAGATAATCTGTCATTACAAATGTTAAACTTCTGTCTTTTTACAAGATCGATGATACAGCAGGCAGCCTATTTGTTCAGTATGTGAATGTCATTACTGTTCATAAGAGCCATTTAAGATCTTTGCATATAAAGTATAAATGACTAATATATCAAATGACTAGTATATCAACAATCAGAACAAAGGCTACATTTCACACTGAGTTTCAAGACTTGAAAGCCTGGCTTCAGAAGCAATGATGCAAAACAAAATTTGTTGCAGTCAATAAATATCACAGCAAAACATTTGATATGAGTACAATGGTTCAATATATAAGTTGGTAGAAACTGAATAAGTGTGTATATGTGTGCATGCGTGTGTGTGTATGTGTCCAAAGTCCAAAATGTCCTGGACACCATAAAATGTGAAAAAATAATTAATATATTTTATTTTTAATGAATATGCCTCCTATAATCAAAAGAATCTTAGAACTTTGCCCTCATTGATTTAAAAAAAAAAAAAAAACAAGTCATTCTTGTGGCATGTGGTGTTTCCACATTTTTGGCCACTATCTGTACATGTGCTACTGTGCGACTTTTCTGGGGTACAAGTCTTAATTTTTTCACTTGGGACAAGGCTGAAGGCTTTCTGCTGGAAATGTTAGCAGACAATGCTGGATTGTGCATGCTAACTTCCTGATTCCATAGGGACAGGAAGCTCAAACGTGGGTGGCATATCATAAGTCAAGGGTGCACAACTCCGGTCCTGGAGGGCTGGTCTGCGTGCTGGTTTTTGTTCCAACCAGTTACCTTAGTTTTTGTTTTCTGACAGCTCTATAAACTACGCTGGTTCACTCCTGTACTTGAGCACAGTAAAATCTTTAGGATACACATGCAGTCTGCAGCTGTAGCTGATGCTTATACAAATGTGATTGATATGATTGAACTAATTAAATAATTAGAAGTAGAAGTTGGCACAAAATCCTGAAACGCAGCAGCCCTTGTGCACCCCTGCCCAAAGGGAAGTCCCTGAACTGTAGCACAGATACTGCAGGAGTTAATGAAAACTGTCAGCCAGAAAAGGAATCTCCTGCAATTACTGGGACAGTAAAATCCCAAACTGCAAGCATAGGTGGTGCATTTTGCTGTCCCACATATATTCTAGGGACCTTTCACCAAATAAATTTCTTCCATGATTGAAGGGGCACTGTAAATAAAAATTTCAATCCCAGTTCAGGTTCACATTCAAGTTAATTTAGAATTTGAAATTCATTTATTGAACTTAAACAAAATAAGATAATATTCATAGGCTACAAATGACATAACCTGGGATTTTGTTATATAAGTTTAATCCTGACCAGAAGGGGGAGCTAAAACACTGGCTTTTGTCCTCCAACATTAATGCCTAATTGGTCTGCAGCCTGCAAAAATAAATAAATAAATGAATGAAAATTCTGCTTCTACAACCTGGCAATTGACGCACAACAAAAGATAAAGTGGCTGAAATATAAAACGCCATCCTTGCAGACACTGGCACGAACTTAACTAATGGGAAATAAGCCCACCTTTAAAATATATAACAAACCACAAACTGAACCAATATGAAATGAGCCCACCTTTATAATAAATGACAAACCACTCAACTGGACAATATGGAAAGACTGTGAAAACGTCTCCTAAAAGGTAATATAATATAAAAATAAGACATAAAATAAATAGATAATATTCTTACTATAAGGTAAGAATGTATCCCATTCTTACCTACATTTTTACCATTTCAAATCCCTTCAAAAACTCTTAAACTTAAACTCTTTCACAAAATGAAAATAGATCATTACGAATTGTATAACAGTAAAGAATCTCACAGGGGACACGCTGAAATCTGTAGGAAAGAAAAAAAGCCTATTCAACATCAGCAAAAACAGTTGTGTACATGCAGTTGAAGAAGCTACAAACGTAATTGTGTAATAATACAAAGCTGATCTCCAAAATAGGAGGTGGTGGTGGGCAAAAAAGAGACTTGTGCTGCAAGTCTTATGGCGGTCATACAAAGCAACTGCAAAATGTGAATTGTCCGGTACTTCGAGCCATCTAAGCACTTCTTGACCATAGGTGGATCCTTATATTTTTCTTTCTTTCATTGGTTTAATTCAATTTAAATGTGTCTATGATTGAGGTTTCTTTTTTCTTTGGGTGGAGGGGAGTTGGTCCGAATGTGTGTATGGGGAAGGGTTGAGGTGGGGTGTTATAGGGTGGAGAGTGGTTTGGGTTGATAAAGGGAAATTTTGTTTGGGTGCGTTGGTGGGGATGGGGTGGGGGGGAGCTTAAGGAATGGATTTTGTTTTGCCAACATTATCAGCATCCTGAAAGCAAACCAGAGAAACAACCAGCTCTGGTTTTCACTGAGCTTTTTCCATCAGCCAAAGGGTTAGACATGTCTGACTCTTACAAAGTCGATATTCAGTTTCCATTTGTAAAATTGCTGTATACAAATATTTAATGTTGTTTCTTTTAATGAAATTCCTTTTGGATTTTAAATTAAAGTTGAGTGGGGAAAAAAACATTTCCTACTATAAAATATTATAAAAACCAATAGAATGCTAACATTTGAAATACCGTGTGATGTCAACACACATGCACACATATGAGCAGACAAGAATGCTCACACACGCACATACACACACGCAGACACACACACACACACACACACACACACCTACATTATTGTCTAGCCTCTGTAAGAAATTGATTGTATTTGAAACTCAATGAAGCCTCTGTTTTGAAGCCTAAGCTGTGGATGGTTGGGGTCAGGGAACAAAGCCACCATAGCAAATGTCAAATGTTATCCAAAACCTATTCTGTTCGCAGTTAGCTTGCTAGTAAAAGTCAGCAATTCTCAGACATGATGAGACAAGTAAAGTATTTCCATAATTGAAATGGAGCCTGAAAACCAGAGTACTGTACATTGCTTCCTCAGAGCCTGTGCTTCATGATGCATAATAGACAGGAATGTAGATTTAGTCTAAAAGTCTAACAATATATATGATTCCCCGCTTGTGAAAGATTGTGGTCATGATTATCAAAGACTATGGGGTCATAGGGAAAATGCTGTTGCACAAAAGAGGGATATACTGTCTATAAAAACATGGGATTTCCTCAAACTTTCATGAGCTCTTCAGTCTTAAAACCAAATCCATTATTTTAGTGTAAATATCAGGCTAATTCAAGGGTCGTCCTTTTAATATTCTTTATAATATTCATTGTCAACCAACTGGTCAGCCACAGGTTATTTCAGTTGGAATATGCACCTAAAATAATACATGTATCGAATATTGAATATGTTTCATTTGACAAGGTTCATTCTAATATGAGTAATTCCTTCACTAATTCCATAAAAACAGTGATATCTTTCTGTATTTCATGATTAATGGATCAGTGATATCTTAATGGATTGATTTATAACACAGAGGTGTGTCCCTGATTTGATGGATGCCTTGCCACCTGAGGAGGGATATTGAGTTGAAAAAATCCAAGCAGCAACTGAATTCAATTGGTTTGGCCTCTTTTTCTTTCAACCAGACTTATCACCAGGGTTGTGCTGATAAGAAAATGTAGACTAGAAGGACTTTCAAGGTCACTGCGGAAGGACACTCTAAAATGTGTATCACAGCAGGAACAAAGGCAACAGGAACACAAAACCACAAATAAACAATGTAAATGAGAGCAAAGCTGATAATCAATGATAATGTAGAAATCTAAATCTGCGGATAACATGTAACGGTGACCTATCCATGAGTGTAACTTTACAACATGCTACCAGCATGTAGTGCCTATCCAACATTTTTATGCCAGCTCTGATTTCACTCATGTCTAAGTGATCAGTTGCTAGATGTGCGAGACGTCAGGATCTGTGAAGGTTCCGAGTGACAAGCATGAAAAGCAGGCAGATGAAGCATAAAAAGGTGTGCTTCGACTGTAGTTGCCTCAAAGACGGGGAGAGCAGCTCTTTGGTTCTGATAGGTGCATATAGCTTGCTGCACCGCTAGGAGGCGGGTGTTGGGAAAATGCGAGGTTTTATAGGTTTTTATATGCGGCGAAGAAATGAATCATGGCTTAACAATCATTCCAAGCTTCCGCTTCTCCCTTCCATATCAATACTTATAACGAAAACGAATAATAACAGCAACAGCAACAACAACAACAACAACAACAATAATAATAATAATAATAATACATTCTTTTATTATTATTACAGAACTACTTATCTGGGACTATTCCCTGTGTTTTTTTAATATATGCTACTTCACAATTCCAGGCTTACATTGTATCAATGGACAATCTTACGTGAAAAAGCTTAAGCTTAGTTTTTTTATTTTTTATTTAAATCCAATAGTCTATAAACAATTAAGATTATATTTAGCAAATTTCCAAAGTTTATGAGCAATTTTCTATATCAGTAGCCTACTTTTTGTTTACTGAATTCACATGCAAAATGATTAAATAAGTGCAATCCATTCATAGGCTCCCATGAACACCTTCACGACAGTGCCTGTCTTCTGTAAGGACAAAAAAAGCTTTAAGCAAGCGAAATAGTAATATATAGTTTTAAAAGAAAATATTGAAAAAACATATTGTATAATTATATTCTTCAAATGCTATGCTTTGACATATGCCTGATGAAAATGCAAAACTATTTGTGACATTCCTGTAGCCTATATAAATAAGCGAAAAGCTAGATGCTAATGTGGACAACAATGAAGTAGCCTTTGAACTACAGTTGCAACAAATGATCAACTTTATAGTTCGTTTTGCAGAACAAGTTAGAGTTAGGTTAAACTAACACTCCTTCACATACAATGTTAACAGTGCTATTGGATTACGTTAATATTTATATACCAAGGACGCTCCCTGAAGTTACCATTGCTCCAGCAGATCTGTACACTATCCTAATTTAGCACGGACAAAATCTACCTCTTGGGAATTTAGATTACGCATTGTTTTAAAAGACATAAAGCCTAGTTGAGTGGTTAATTATGTCGCACCCCCTTCAATAGACCTGGCTAGTATGTGTATGGCTGTAGCCAAGTTAAAAGCAACACTTGTTTTGTAACAATACTTGGCAGTGTGGGCTACTTCTGTTCATAACGAAACGATCTTTAGATATGGCATGATCTGTAGTTGAAACGATGCCGCAAGTGGTTATGATTACCAGTAACCAGGACTTAATTCCAATAGCTATCCCAAAGTCACAGATACATTATTTGGCAACATGGTCCTACGCAGCGCCTGCGCAACACTGATCCTCGTGAACAAATGCTAGGAGACGTCCAAGGAATGAGCAGGCGCAGTGATGTCAGACATTGGAGGAAGAAAATTCCACCCATCCACTGCATACGGATCAGGGAGAGGAAATACTGTAGTTGCTATTGTAATTAGTAGCTGGTATTGTTGTGGTCATATGTAGTCTTCCATACGCTGGTACCATGTGGGGCCGAATCGGAGCTGGAGTCGCTATCCAGTGCTAGCTCCCCAACTAGCAAACAAGATTAGTTTACTGCTAGGCATGACAAGGGGTCGGCTGAGTCACCAGGAGTTCTGCCTCCTTGTCCAGCACTAGCTAGCCAGGAGTCGGAGGGCCTGCTACTCCGCATAAGGAACTCGAGAGCGTAGCCTTCATAGCTTTTTCTACCTTTATAGATGCAAATCTAACGCTTGATGTTTTGTGGTTTATTGTCCCTGTAATCTGTGTGAAATTCGGGAGTGGATATGGGGAAGCTAGGTCGGGCCGACTGTGGAACACTGTCGCTCCGAGGAACTGGAACCAGGGGGGCGCAGTTTCTTTCCCCAGCGTTAGGGCTTCTATTTTGGGATCTGCTGTTTGGAATTACAACATCGTGCACCCTCTCTGAGGCACTTAACATCTGAGAAGCAGAATATTAGCAAAGAATACAAGACTGCACTTGTCTCTGCGCGCTAGCCACCTAGCTAGCTGGCTACGGTGGTAGCAAACATTACAATCAACAGCCAGCTAGCTTGCCAGCTGGGAGCGTTTGCTAGCTGTCAGGACCAAGCTAATCGATAAGAAATTTTAGTTAATGTTAGCTGACTAAATAACTGTAAAAACTCTTATTAGGTAGAGGGCTAGCTACCTATTTGGACATAGATTGAGAACAATTAAAGGACAAACACTACTGTTAAAATGAATTACCAGCAACACCTTGCCAACTCGGCTGCAATTCGAGCCGAAATCCAGAGGTTTGAATCCGTCCATCCGAACATCTACTCTATCTACGAACTCTTGGAGCGAGTTGAGGAGCCGATTCTGCAGAATCAAATTAGGGAGCATGTCATCGCCATCGAAGGTAAGAAAACATGCATTGCATTGATCACCTTGGTCTAACCAGTTAGCAGTTGTCCAGGATCATCACATTGTGTAACTAGGTAACCTGGCTGAAATTGATGCAAGGTAGCGAACGCTAGCTAACTGTTAGCTGAATGTAGAATGTCGGTGAAACGATTGATTGCTATTAAGCAAACGTACTACCTTACACTTTTTTGATTGTCGCCGGTGAGGGATTATTGGTTTCAATTTGTGATTAGACTGGATTTTTTTGTGTGCGGGGTATTACATGTTGCCTGCTGCATTTATTTGAACGTCTTTGTTGTCGCTTGTTGTGTATTTGTGGCTGTACACGGACCACCCGGCTATATTTTGTCACCTGCAATACTAATACGTCCTACTTAAGTAGCTTATATGTTTTATGTATGTAAGCTGTATTTTCTATATATAAGCCATAGTTTGCTGCGTCGGCTTGACCTTGCTGGTTAGACCGCATTCCCTTGTGTAATATTTTTAATATTTACACTTTATGCAAAAATAGTGTCGTTAAAATGTTAACTAGGGAGCTGCTAGTTAACAGCTTGTCTTCGTGCACCCTAGTTATAGCTACTGTATGTATAAATATCATAACATGTAATTTGCCAAATATGGTTGGTTAGCCAGGTAATTATTCTCTTACAGTTTTGCACACATTTGCCATGATTGGCCATTACTTCCTTTCTGTAGGTTCTTTTCTGTATTTAAAGTCAAATGTCAGATTTCGCAGATCCTTTGGGATCTCTTCACAATGAATACGTTTCGGAAGCTTGCATTAGGAACATATTTATTAACATCTGGGCAGATGTTAACCCTGAGAAAAGCCCATAAAACCTACCCTGGAATCCATGTGGCCTGCTTTTTTCTGTGATGCGTTTGCGAAAAAGCTACCTTTAGCCTACATGCCATGGAAAGTAAATTGTGTCCATTGTAAGGTCGTTGAGTGGTCATTGATGGTCACTGTCATCAAAATATGTGAACTTGGTTGCTTTGTATTGAAACAGTTTGTGCATAGAACAGACGTTGTTCAAATAAAGAGTCTTCTTCTGTGAATGGAGTATTCCGTCCGTCCCGACCCAGAATACTCCATATTCTTTGTTATTGTCTTATCTCAGGAGGAAAGCTTGCAGGATCACAGGAAAGCTTGCAGCACAGTTGTGTGATGTAGCCTAAATGTTTTTGTCTGGACCGCAACAGTGGGGCCAGCCCTACAAACGCGAATGTCTGTGAGTGAGTGAGTGAGTGAGTGAAGTTACACCATTGGTCGGCCGGATCACGTGTGTTAGGTCCAGCCATATACTAGGTTTTAACCTGGTCTTGTTTTTCAGTAGTGTTGAAGGGGGCAGCGGTGCAGTTTTGGAGTTGC
Source organism: Anguilla anguilla (assembly GCF_013347855.1). NCBI lineage: Eukaryota > Metazoa > Chordata > Actinopteri > Anguilliformes > Anguillidae > Anguilla > Anguilla anguilla. The sequence goes on along the minus strand of NC_049215.1, from coordinate 23,987,702 downwards.
GCTAGTTACTGTTATGTGGCTGGGCTATATCCCAGGTGGGGCATAGCTGTTGTATCCTTGAGCAAAGTACCTAACCTGATTTGCTTCAGTGAGTATCCAGCTGTGTAAATGGAGTGTGCCTATGTAAAGGACATGGGCCATGCAAAGGAAGGGGCTCTGTAAAGCTAGAACAAGGCCTTTCATGGACAGGCCTGAAATGAATTGGACTAACTGAAAGTTTTATTTAATTTGTGCATGCACGTTTATCTGTAGATAACACTTTAATTCGAAAACAAATTAACCGGCTACCATATTAATTTTGTAAATTAGTCTTTTTATTGCTTCTCACAGGAGGGGAAGCAGTGTGATTCTCAGCTTCAGGAATAAGCACTTGCTTAATGCTTTGTCTCCCACAATGCACCAGATGGGACAGATCTCAAACCCAATGATTTGATTCTTGATGCAGATGGGATTGAGCATTTACCAATCAATTGAGCAGGGTGTCCGTTCAGCTCCTGGCAGAGGTGAGCTCACTGCTCGTCTCTTCCCTCATGAATTTTTAAATTGAATTGCCCTAAGTAGTCACAAGTGAACCCTGCCAAGCCGGGAGATGGATGCGCTTATTGTAACTCTTGCTTGTTTACTGGATTCGGCCTGCTCAAGAGGGCAACAGGGTTACCCTATTTAAAGCAGGCCTTGTGTTTTGGAACGTGCAATTTTTTTCAGGCCAGGGCTCTCAAAAACGCATAAAGGTACTTAGTGAAAACTCTGGGGAAAACGCATCTCCCCCATGTACCAGTTTAGTGCTTATCTTACCACATTTTCTTTTGTGAATTCAGTTTGTAGCCCGTAGCATTTCTGCAGTCCTGGCAGTGGGGTTATCTGACTAGCACTGCCTGGATATGTTTGTGCCCCACAAGGATGACGTGCCACTTGGCCGGAGCCTTCGCTCCCAACATTTCTGTTCCCTTCCATTTTGTGTAGCGCTGTAGCAGGCTCTCCACACTCAAACCCCAGCAAGGAAAATACTGCAGGCTCGTGTCTCAACAGATATGCTCATGTTCGAATGCTCGGCCTCATCACCTTGGTTACGGCTTAGAGCAGAATGTCCTGCCTTTTACGCTTTCTCAGCCTCTGATGTATGATCGTGTGATAGCAGATAGAATCACACAATTCACCTTTTTAAACAGAAGGCTGCAGTTGTAGTTGGGGGTTAAGGTTAGGGGTAGGGTTAGGTACTGTCACTGACTAAAACAGCGATGCAGTAACTGGTACTGTCACTAACTAAATCAAAGATGTAGAGATGTTGGCCAGATCTGAGTGTTTGCTTACTCAACAGTGGCTATTTGAGTGTTAACAAAAAATTTTGCTTGATCGATGATACCAAATATTGGGAAAGGGTGTCCGTCTTAGTTGCGGGGATCCCCCTACTGTGGTGTACAGCTTTCAGGTGAACCCCACAACTGAAGGCTGAATCTCGCTCTACGCTAGCGTTGGGGCTTATGACCGTAGCGGGGATGATGATGATGATGATGATGATGATGATGATGATGGGCAGAGATATGGCCACTCTGAGGTGTCACCGCGCATTAATCGCCGCGGCCCGCCGCACGTCCGCGCGGATGGGGGTCATGTTTGCTCGCGAGGCCTTGGGAGGCTCTCCTCTGATCCCTTGCTTGACAGATGGCAAATCCTATTCCCAGGAACCGATGAATATGGAAAAAAAATGCAACGGATGCGCCGTAACCCCGGGCAGCTGCGCGTTCCTTAATGGGACGGGTGGCGTTCTGCCGAACACCGGGGGGCGGGGGGGGCGTGGGGCGGGCGTGGGGCGGGCGCGTGGCGCTGAGCGGGGGAGAAGGCGAGATGGCTCCGCAGGATCAGGGGAAACCTGGTTATTGCACGCCAAACATCACCGCTTACATAACGGCCGGCACCCTGCGAGCGGTTGAGAGGTGCTTTCAGATAATGAACGCGTGTTGTGCGTTACACAACCGCGGGGGCTTGCCGTGGCCACAGCATCTGTGGGACGATAGCGTGTCGTTGTGGCGTGCTGGGCTTTAGGACCGACCCGTTTACCAGCACAGGAAACGCGCAGCTCTCGTTTCTGACCTGAAGGATGCAACTGTGAGCAGCAGCATTATGAAAGAAGACCGCAGGAACTTTTACCTCCTCTTGATTTAGGCCAGACCAAGGTGAGCTGTGTCTTCATGCATCACACAATAGGCCAGAGTTGTCTGTAATGCATATTGTTACAATTGTTTGTGAAATGCACTATATAAATACATTTTGATTTGATTTGTTTTGAATAATGTTTGGTCTGGATCCTAAAATGTAAGTTTCTTATAATAAACACATCTTTCCAGTCCCTGTAGTCATTAAAAGGAGTCTGTTATGCCCTTTGTGGGGGCTAGGGGGACCAGTTCTCTATCATTTGACTTCCCTTTGAGCCAGGTTCCGTCCCTCTTTGCTGAACCAGCACTCCTGTTGCCATTACAACCCTTCCCAGAATGCCACAGCATCAGAGCGACCCAGTTACATTTATGGGGGGCATGGATATCGAGTACAAGCCCGTCCCAAAATGAATCTGAAAGGCCAGACGGTTGTGCATATCAGCCAGTGGCATCAGGGATGAGAGTGATGTCATAAATGGAAATGGTGAAGGTGTACCGGGGAGCCTGATGTAAATGAGGGGTGAGCGCAGCGCTAACCGACTGAACCAGACTGGGCAGCTGCAGGAGGCCGACAGAAATACTCACAATCGCTCAGGCTGAACGGGTCCTGGAAAAGTGCCAAACCGTGCTCAAGTACACATGACTTCTCCCACTAAAATAAGCACAGAGACTTGTAGATGGTGCCCTCTCCTCCAAAGCTGTCAAACTTTCTTTCAGCTCCAAATAACATGCTTAAAACGAAACGCTTTTCTCACTGGGTGGGCTTGAACTGTTCATGTTTCAGTTAACAACCGAATGTGTAACCGTAGCAGAGGCAGTGCTAATATGCATATGTAGAACATGAACGGCTCAGTTCCAACTGGCAGCACGTAGCAACCAGACCTGGGTCAAATATGACTTTGAAATGCTTTAGTCCAGCTGTTTAGATGCTGGTGAAAACACTCATCGAAATCCCAGAGAACTTTCAAGGAATAATGTTACAACCAAAATGTACAGTCATATAAAATAATACTTTTGCTTTAAATATTGGTGAAAAGGTGTTTATTTTAAAATGGCAGTAATTTGCAGGAAATTGTTAGCGCCTAAAGGGTTAAAGTATTTCAGATAGTTATTTGGCCCAGGTCTGATCAGGGCTAGTATGTAATAACTGCCGCGGGGCCTTTTTGAGTATCATTCACTTGTCAGCAGTTGAGCTTATGAACACTAGCGTGCTAGGAGCCTGAAGAGCATATTTGTGTTTCGGAAATTGATCCCGTAGCCACAGAAAAATCTGGAACGAAACAAAACATGCTGCAGGCTCATTATCAAACGACTTCCCCTGTGCATGTTAACGAGGCGATATGAGACAGCCGAAAACAAAAGGGGTCGCAGTCTTATCTTTGACAAATAAATGTAATCTTTGACTTAGATAGCCTGCCTTCATCAGTGTCTAACGTCTGGAAAAGAAACGTATGAACGTGTGTTCACAGTTGTCATCCCTGTTGCCCAGAGGGGCAGTTCTAATGATAAATCCCTTTGAAGAATGGCCTCATAAAGCCATTGAATGATATTTGCCATATTTCCCTGGAGTATCTTTGCCACTGTTATTGCGTTTTTTAATGGAAGACCCCATATTTTGTTATCGCAATATTCCGTTGCTCCCCCGATGTCTTGTGCCCTGTGAGAAGCGTATTCCACTGACTGGGTTTAGTTTTTCTGGAGTCCGAGTCTTCAGTTTGATTTATTTTGTGTATTCATGACAGCAATAACAGACAAAGGGAAAAGATAAACACACTTTACCAAACTTCCTTCGATGTGGAGGCAGGAGAAACGGTCCCCTAAACAAAGACTGTAATGTGATGTGAATGCCTCCTACGCTATTGTTTCCCAACAGTGGCTTTAATGGTCTAACTGTGCGACGTTTCGGCCCGTTTGAAGTCTTGGAGAAGGTCGATTTGATTGAAATGTCAAGGACTCAAGTGCTTGTGCTTCCATATGCTTCCGGAATGTAGCTCCCATTTTCTCTCGGCGAACCTTTGGAAGGGGTAAACAAGGCTTCAGCAGGCTTACCTAGCTCCCTGTCATCAACTTCCTAATGCAAACCAGTTTTGTAGAGAGGAATTGGCATATTAAACAATGTGAGCAGCTCGTAAGAACGTGTTCAAACGATTGAGAATGAAAGCGTGGCATTCATCTTTGTCATGTGAAATGTAGAACCAATGCATTTTTAAAGGCCCTGTGTGGTCATCATTCAAAAAATCGAGTTCTGTGATATTAAGCCTGCTTTAGTCAGTAGTGAGTTTTAAATTGTTTTTTTATTCATATTGAAAGCAATATAATTCTTATACCACTGCTCATTATAAAAGGATTTGATATTGACCCTTTGGAGACCATGTTGTTTAAATAAGCTGCGTGAGGGTTTGCATTTAACCAGTTAGCGAAACCGTTTAGCAGGCTGCCGAACAGGAGCAGACGTGAGGAGAATATCTATTACAGGACTGACACTGTGTGTTCAACCATCTCTGGCGTCTATAAATGACTCGCCGTTGGCAGGAAATTGTACTCTGTTCCTCTTTATAAATTTGGAAAGTGTGTATAGGCTGACGTCTTTGCTTGTGGGCACTTTATATGTCTCAATGCATGCAAGTCTGCATGCATTACCGAGTGTCTCTGCCCCCCCCCCCCCAGTCGCATTCCACTGTGTTCACCCTCCATCAGTTTGCGTTCTGGTATGAGGTGGAACCCATCTTTCCCCGTGTGACGCTACTGGCAATTACACGGCATCCCACGGGGCAACCCTCATCAGCACAGGTTCGATACCAGACTTAAGGGCCATCCACACCCTGGAACAGTGCTTTAACAGACTGAGCCACCCAATAGCTCATCTGATTTGTATCAGTACCAGATGCTTAGTGTGTGAGCATTGAAATCATAGGAGGACCGTCAGTGTATTGCTTGTGACACAGCTGGCCCATAATGCTCTCTCTCTGCCCAGCTCGTCTAATGAGGGGTGTAAAATGGCTGCCGCGCATCACCCAGGTCGGTGGTTGTGGTTGAGATGAGCCTCCCCCATTTACTGTGTAGTATGAAGAGCTTTGCAGCTTATAAAAGGTGCTGCAAAATGCAATCCATTGTATTATACGTAGTGTTGTTGTTGCTCTTGTCATTGGTATTAGTTTTGTTGTTTTTATTAAAAAAAACTGTAATTGGAGATGCACAACTTGGTGTGGGGGCTGTAGTGGTTTAGGCTAAATGAAATATTTATCATTGGAATCGGACAGATGCTGAGATTATGTCCGATGTGATGCCGCAGTACATGCGTGCTGCAGAGCTGATGTGCTTGAAGCACTGCTGGGGCTATAAATGAAGTGAAAATATCATGCTCAAAAAGAAGCCTAATCGTTTGAGCCTCTTATTTTAAAATCAAATTTTAATTAATCCTTCTTTGCCAGCCAGACTCAAACAGTGCTGTACAGACACCCAGTCTGTCTCTCGACTCATGCAGTCTGCCAAGTAATAAAGTAAGCAAGTTGACATATTTAGCTATAAAAATAAAATCAGATACTTTTCTCCTTCATAAGTTGACGTCTGTGCTGATCTACTTCCTCCATTAATGTGGATGTTGGGTTGCTGATTGCATTTGTGGCAGCTATCTGCTTCTCTACCCAGCTAATATGAGCAGATAAATATCCTTGATGGATGCCGGCCTATAATTTCCCATATCGTGCCTTCATAATAATTGTTGTTGCTTTTGTCGTCATAGCAGAATTGACGCTAGGAACGTGGCTGTTGTTATTTGCAGAACGCTTTTGGAGTGCATGCATTAATGAGCGTTCCTTTAAACAGTATACAAACATGATATTGTGATCCACACAGGGCTAGCGATGTTGCGGGGTCAAATTGCCATTAATATGTTACCAGTGATCTAATTGGCTAATGGGTTAGATGAGAGTGAGAGATAGGATTTGTTGGTAAATGTGACAGCTCTAGTATGGCAGTACGCTGGCTTTGTACCACTTTGGTAAGAGAAAGCCAGATTTAAATGAGGTAACCTGCAGTCTTTGGTGGTGGCAGTAACTTTGGTTTGATTATTTTTGCATAATAGGCTGAATGTTTTAAAGCAATTTTTGCTGTTCTGTTGACTCTAAGGGTGACCAGATTGTGTGGGCCAGTCCTGCATTTTGACCTTTTGTTCTTTGTCCTGAAAGGACTCCCTGCAGCCCATATTTTAAATGCAATGATAAGACTACACGCTGTTTTATTCATTCTTTCATTCAGTAAGCGTTCATGTCAATTTAAACTGTTAGACGGAATTTGAATGTTACTAGTGAGTCTCAAGAGCAAAGCTGCTTTTGTAATGTTTCTGATAACATAGGCTACGCGTACGTAGCCAATTATGAGCAGTGGAATTTCAGACATGATGTTAGCATGCCGACTAAAGCGCTGTACCTGAATGGCGTGGTATTTCTCAATGGCGGTATGACGGTGTGAAGCTCTGGACGCTGCCCAGCTCTCCCGCTCGCCCCGCGTAACAGCAAGCAGATGGTATTCTCCTTTCACCAGTGCTTGCTGGCGTGTTAGCGCCATTAATGAGGACCTGCGCAGCACGTCTGCGGACCTGCAGACCTGCCCGTCGTGTGGTCAGCCTCGGAGCGCGGGCGCGCATATAGACTTCCTGCAGAACCCCCGCAGAGACGCATAAAGAAACCGTGAGAGCACGCAGTAATGCGACACTGAGGCAGGGGGCGGGAACTCAACTGTTCACAGCGCTCTTGTGAGGTGAGTGCTTTCAACTGCTGAAATGGACGATTCTGGAAAGGTGTCAGAAAGCAGCTGGGATTATGTCTGGCTCTTGGTGCTGTTTGCTGTCAGAACAGCGAAGCAGAGATGTGAGTGTATCAGATGCAGAATCTGAAGTGCGCTTATTGCTGTCCCATATTTGCCTAGCTGTTTGATTGAATCCTTTGAAGAGGAGTGACTAATCACTTATATGACCATATATTACTAAGTGCGAGAACTCATCCGTTTGGATGCTTTATGTAACCTGCAGAGAGGAATTCAAAACACTGTCGCTTTTTCTGGTGGCAATTTTCACAAAATGATCGCAATTAAAGATAAACTTCAAGAGACAATCTGCCGTATTTTATGTAGAAAAGAGAATAAAGCTGCCCCAAAAAAGCCACCGAGATACAGGCCTAACAGATGCAAACAAGTCGCAACGTTATCAATTATTAACGAGTGGAACAGAAGAACACCGCCGTGGGGGATTGTACCGCGTTGCCCTCATACGGGGTGAATCTAGTTTCATCTCTGAGTCTCTGTATCCTCCGATGGTGTGACGGGCTGGCCATTGCCCAGCGGATCTGCAGTGCTGGGGGCTGGGCGCAGTGCGCTGCTCTGTGTGCGTGTAGCCTGAGGAGGACACTGACGTGGGCTAGGAATGTCAAAACCGCTAGACTTCAAGAAGAGGCAGAGCAAGCAAGCGTGTGCATAGGCGGCAGCCAAACAGTAGTAAAAAGTGAGTTTAGCAGGGCGATTATGAGCCTGCATTGACAGGATTATTGACAGGATTATTGGGCTGATGTGTAGCGGATGCTGTGTGGGGCCTGCTTCCTTTCGGCGCTCATTCTATTGGATCGCGGCTTTTACACAGGCCGCGATCCTGTGCGGGACTCCGCGTATGGTGGGGAGACACGTAGCATAGTATCAGCCTGATGTCAGTGTAGAAATGTAGTGTTGATGCTAGGGGTGTTATGATACATCAATCCAGATCAATGTATTGGTTCTGAACCAGTCGATACAATGTGATACAAAATTGATCCATATCGTTATGAATTGTGGCGAAACGCTTATGTGAATGTCTGTAATCGCATGGCGGTTTTGAGCTCCAGCGACACTGCCAGCATCACTGTTTACGTTTCTGACTCAACCCTCGTCATCCCTCGCGCTGGCGCTGTAATAACGTGCCAGGGTTGTTAACCACGCTTCTAAGGGCAGTTTCTGAGCAGCCCCCAGGAACCTGCCGCTGGACCGCGCCTGCTGGAATGCTTTTGGCGGTGATGACATGCTGCGACATGCCGCGTAACGTCCGCTGCGCGTCCACTCTGCTGCTGGTGTCGTTCCGGCCCTGTTCGCCCACCGAGGCCCCACTGCATCAGACGCGTCTCCGAAGACCAAGCGTCCGACGTCTGCGGCGTCGCCGATGAATCCGATTGGTTCTCACACAGCCGTGTCATCCACTTCCTGCGAATGCGCTCGTGCCGACCTGGCTGTTGGCTCACGGAATGGCGCCGGCAGTTTGAGCCCTGAAGAGTGAAACGGAACACCTGCTCCCGTTCCCGGGCGGACAGTTAGCCAGTCACCCGCTCGTTAGCCCGACCCGCGCTCAGTCTTTCTGAGGGGCGAGACTGAATCAGATCAGGAAAGGGCTTAAATTGGCGTGTTTGTGTGGCCTTAGCTGGCTGTAATTCGTCAGGCGTGGGAAAGGCGGAACCCCTCCCCCCCAGGTGGACGGTCTGTCGCCGGCCTGATTTAGGAAACCTAAACCTGCCTTTCACCGGCTGGTCCTCGCCTCGCTTCTTTAGTCTCTCTCTCTCTCTGTCTCTCTCTCTCTCTCTCTGTCTCTCTCTCTCTCTCTCTCTGTCCCCCTCTCTCTCTCTTCCTCTCTCTCTCTCTCTCTCTGCGCGCGTCTCCTTCTCTCTCTCTCTCTCTCTGTCTCTCTCTCTCTCTCTCTCTGTCCCCCTCTCTCTCTCTCTCTCTGTCCCTCACTCTCTCTCTCTCTCTCTCTCTCTCAGTCTCTCTCTCACTGTCACACTCTCTCCATCTCTCTCTCTCTCTCTCTCTCAGTCTCTCTCTCTCTCTCTCTGTCTCTGTCTCTCTCTCTCTCAGTCTCTCTCTCTCTCTCTCTGTCTCTCTCTCTCTCTCAGTCTCTCTCTCAGTCTCTCTCTGTCTCTCTCTCTCTCTCTCTCTCTCTCTCTCTCTCTCTCTCTCTCTCTCTCTCTCTCTCTCTCTCTCTCTCTCTCTCTCTCTCTCTCTCTCTCTCTCTCTCTGCGGCCTCCTGATTCCCTCTGGCCGGCGGAAGCCGCGATTGTGAGGCTGACACCGGGCCGCAACAATGGCGTGCCGCAGATCCTCAGGAGGTAAAAAATAGCCTGCCCCCCCCCCCCCCCCCGAGCCCCCGAAGCTTTCCTGCCAGGGGAGCCATTCAGCGGGACATCCCCTTCTGGGCCGCTCCAGTTCCCCACGGGGCGCTGTCACTTCCCCACCCCTCCCCCACGCCCGCCGAGGGCCCGGTGCAATCTGGCACAGCTCCTGTAGTTCCTCTCTCCACTCACCGGCTTCCTTAAAATCTGACCCCGCGCCACAGGCTCATACTCTCTGCGCTCAGGGCGGTACAGAGCGACGACCCCGCCCACTTTGAGGACATCCAGCACCTTCAACCCAAATGCATCTATTGAGTGTAGGCGGAGCCTAAAGCGATGGGTCTTGTACCTGTGCCAGAGAGGCTGGGGTATTAATGTGTGTATTTGCATGTGTATGCGGGTGTGTGTATGCACATAAAACTGTGTGCTAACTTTCCCAAAGTTCCACCTAACTCATCGGCAAGCTGAAGAGTGCCTTTGAGGGATAAATTATTAAGATGCATAATTATTGCATTTGATTATTGTATAATCATGCAAAATTGATACTGCCACGTGACTGTTTTCTCAGAGTAACACAGCGAGCTTTGGCTGGTAACCTGCAGGTGTGTGTAACTTGTTTGTGTGCGGGGGGGGTGGGGGGGTGGGGGGATGGGGTGTAGGCCGGGGGGGGGGGTCATTCTTTGAACAATGAAAGGCTCTTCCTGTATTTCCAGTGTGTAGTGAGTAAGCATGTGCACAGCTGCTTTCATTTGGGAGTGTTATTAAAGGTATCATTGGGATTTAAAAAGCCTGGGGACTGTGAAATATCTGGAGTCATGAACAGAACTCGTACGAGTGAGCTGCCATCATTAATCCCCATCTGTGCTGCCATGAGATGGACCTTATCTCCTCATTTTTCAAAGGGTTTGCAAATATTGAAGATTAAAATTTGTCCATTTAAAAAAAGTGCAGCCTTTTTTGCTCATCCCTTTGTGTGTGTATGTGTGTGCACGCGTGTGTGTGTGCAATTTCTAATATGAAAGATGATAAAGGGCCAGTGTAAAGCTCGTTTAAAATAAGTGTAAAATAACGTTTAAAATAAAAAAAACTCAGAACAGAATAGTTGTAATACATCATCCGGGTGGAATGCTGGTAAAAACAGGTTCACTAATACAGAAAGGGAGCCGCAGTGATTGAACTGAACGACAGAATAATCTAAGGATTTATAACCTAAAATCAGAACCTTACAAACCTCAAACTTACAGTCAATCTTGCTAGCACCCTGTTGCGGTCGCACCTGGCTCATGTAAGGCGGAGGTGAGCAGCGAATGTACTCACTGCTGCGTTAGTGCTCTGCATTTCACTGCCTGGTGCATTATTTGCGGTGGACTGGCTGATAAATGGTTGAATCAGCTGACCCTTCTCAGATTGTGTGCAGCTGCTCTCCCTCTGAGGCGGTGGACTCCTGATACGCTGAGCCCGTGTGCAAACACGCCGGCCCTGTCGCAGACGCATGCGGGAGGAACCGCTGCCAGCTTCTGCACAGTCATTCGGGCCGCACCGATGAAGCGACTTTCCGACCGGCGAAAGAGCGAAGGCTGCCTTCAGAAGGAACATCCGAAGTGATTTCCTAATGATTGCAGTATCTATTATTATTATTGTATAACTGCTACTCCGCAAGTATTTTACAATGATGATTTGTTTTAAGAATGTCTTAAGAATGTTTGCATGTTGACATTTGTATATCTTTTTTGAGCCTTATTTATATCTCTGGCAAATGTGTACTAGGTGTGGTAAATAAATAAATACATGAGAAATACAAACGCTGTGCTTTAATATGGCTAGTGTGTGTGTTGTACAGCCAATGCTGTTAAAATGGCTGATTTATAAATAAGTACCTTTGATAAAGCTTTCTGTCCTGACGTACTGTAAAAGCAGGTGCCAACATGGCGGCTAGGGTACCTTAGCTCTTGATGTGCTGGCAGACTACACAAGGAGGCCCAAATGTTTCTAGCACATGCTACAAATACAATAAATGTAACAGTATTTTCCTTGCCTGTCTTCAGCCCAGACTTTACGCCTAAGAGATTTTCCCAAAAGCCTAAAGTGTGCTGCTTAAGACTGATAATTTGGTAATTATTCAGACTCTGAATTAACATAACAGATTAGCATATTCAACGAGGACGGTTATCTGCGCGGTAGCAGTGTCTGACCAGAGGGGTTGTGTCGCATGCTAACCTCGACGCCAGATTGCATCAGAAGCCCGGAGACGGGCTGCCGCTCCGGATTTCACGCAGCCCGAGGAGTCCCAGGGGCGCTGCGAGCAGCCTGCAGGGCCAATGCTAATGTGAGTGGGCTGGGGAAGATTAAAGCGCTTTGTAAAGTAATGGGGTGAGCCTTTCAAGGGCGTGCTCTTTGTGTGCCTGTGTTCCCCTTTTTCTCGTTTCGGCTTCCGTTCCACTAGACCCGACGATCCCGATCAGAGAGATGAAGGAGAGCGAAGGGCTGAAGAGCCCGCGCTCGCAGGGCGAACAGCAGGGCTACGGGGAAGAGCCGCGGGTTTGAGAGAAGAGGCTAATTGTCGTCAGAAAGGATCAAACAGGGAAGCATCGATGGCTTTGTGCGCAAAGCTACCGTCTGAGAGAGGGGAAAGTCAATCGATGCGGCTGCGATGGATGAACTGGAGGAAATGTTGGGCGTCAGATCAGGAGGAACAGCTTGCGAATGATTGGAGGGAGAGAGGGAGAAATGTGGTCTGGGAGTCACCCCATTGGCTACCTCCGTGACTACTCATGTTTCCCTACCATGGGCGATTAGCACTCTGTCCAGTCAACATAGTCTACATCTCCACTCAGCTGTAGGTCTCAATCTGTTCTTTCAGTCCATCATAATGGGGATAGTTTATTAGGGACGGACTGGATAGGTGCTTTTGTGTGAGCTCTCATTTGGCAGGAGAAAAAACAGAAATGATAAATACTGTGCCAGTGTTACTCACTTTTTTATACGAGGGAGGAAAAAGACTCATGTTGCAGAAAGACAAGACATCCAATCTCCTCGTGAAATGGGGTCCTCCCTCTCTCTTTGAAGGGTTTGAAAGCTTGATTGTTCTCCTTGGCTCTGAAGAGCCTTTCTTTTCTCTTTTTTTTTTTTGCAAGTCAACGGGCACGCAGCAGACTGTACCATAGAAGCTTTTGGCTGTAGAGCGGTTTCTACCGGTGGACAGTGATGACCTTTGGGTTGCGCATGGCCCCAGAATGAAGTAAAGGTCAAAAGCGGGACAGCGTCCGCTCGGCTGAAAGTGGCCTTTACACGACATGCAAATGGCCTCTCTCACGCTGCTGGAAATGCAGGCTGCCCTGAAGAGCACAGCCGTGGAGGGCAGTCAACCGACACTGCTAATAGGCTAGTTATCTGCTTCCTGGAGAAGCTGTTTTATCAAGCTAGCATAGTGTCTGTAGAGCCGACTGCTGTTACATTGACGGACAGCCTTGCCTCAGCAGTGACGCCTGTTTAATAGGCTATCCTGATGTAGCGTTAGATGCTTAACAAGGCGGAGCGGCAAAATGATGGGCTTCAGTGACCGCACATTTTCAGGGATTCGCTGCTTTGGCTGTGCAGCGGAGGACGGCCTTTTGATTGGTTCACAGCGCCCAGTGCCGTACGTCCACCCGCTGTGGCTCCCGTCCCCAGAAGGGGAAAGTCCCCTCCATTAATCAGCGGCGCAGGGCTGTCTGCAGTGCAGAGGCTGCTGTCGGGCTGCGCTAGCTCGCGCCGAGCTCTGAGAGAAGAGCAGGCTCTGGTCTGCGGGTTTGCTCGCTGTCAGAGCAGAGGCAGAGAGCGCGGCACAGAGCGCGGCTAAAAATAAGCGCTCTGACTCACCGAGCCCCTCGGGCCGGAGCGGCCGGCGGCGTCCGCGCGTTTGCGGACGAGGCGTTCCTGGTACACGACGCGTCGCTCTAATCCCGGAATGACAGAACGAGACAAAGCGACTGCCTTGTGCTCGACAAAAACTAGTGGCTCGAACTAGGATGGTTTAACGTGCCTCCTCAAAGCACCACTGAGCTGAAAAGACAATAGAATGTATTAAGTAAACATATCAAATGTCTGGACCTGACAGAAAAGATGACCTTTCTGTGCATTGTCTGCTTCTGAATTAATTGCTCTCTTTTGTGCTAAAAATAGACAGTTCTTTGCGGAATGGTCTGGTGACTTTTTTAAAAATGCGGGAAATGTTAACATACAGCCGGATCCCTGTGATCAGGCGGCAGATGACCGCTTTGACGAGACGGCGTGGCGCTCCGCGCCGGGCGAACGCGGTTAGCGCTGGTCGAGCTGGCAGGATCGGCCAGGAGAGAGAGAGAGAGAGGGAGGCTGCATTACAAACTCCGCAGGGACCTGAGCCGGATGACGCAACAGCTGATGTAATTCGAGCTGACGTCAAATTAAAACGGGAAAGACAATGGCGAGGAAGACTGAGAGAAGAGGCCACGCTTGTGTTTTGTGGGAATTTGTGTTTCGTATGAGTAAGCGTGGTGCCAAACTGCGTGTGTCACAGGGCTCGTTTTTTTGCAAATGGGAAACTCAGCAAGAGGACAAATATTTTTGCTGCATAGATGTTATTTTGGGTGGACGACTTCCTGCCTGTTCCAGTAGCTGTTTTTCAAACGAGCGTAACGGGGGGAGAGCCTTGCTGTCTGTCAGTCCGTTTTCAGGCTGCTGGTGTCACCGCTGGTAAGGGCCTTCCTGAATGTGTCGCCTCCTGTGGCGGTCCGGCTGCTGAGGCAGCGTTCGCTCCTGCGCGTTTCAGTCGGCTGGTAAGGGCCTTCCTGAATGTGTCGCCTCCTGTGGCGGTCCGGCTGCTGAGGCAGCGTTCGCTCCTGCGTGTTTCAGTCGGCTGGTAAGGGCCTTCCTGAATGTGGCGCCTCCTGTGGCGGTCCGGCTGCTGAGGCAGCGTTCGCTCCTGCGTGTTTCACTCGCCTGGAAAGGGCCTTTAAGAGGGAACAAAAGAGGGCATTTTGCAGACACTCGATATCCACTCACATCTGTAAGCACATGACACTGCGGCCTGTGTTTTTTTTTTTTTCACCTGGTACCCATTACATCACATAGCAACAAGCCTCTTCATAGTAACCACTTTAACCAACATTCCAAATGGATTGGAGGAAAAACACTACCATTGGCATAAAATAAAAATACATCTTTAGCCATTTTATCTCATTAAGTGATTACATTCCTGAGGTTTTATAGACTTGATGGTTTGAAATGATAGTAGTCCAAGATATTCCACAAGGCCGATCTACAGATCTGTTACGTCATGCTACAGATTGTAAGACATTTGTTCCAGAGTTCATGTTCCAAGAGTCCATGACCCACTCAGGTTCAAGAGTCCATGACCAACTTAATGGATGAATGAATTTTCCATGAAGTCCACCTTTTAATGAAGTGCAGGCTGTCACACACTCAAATATGGTGTTAAGCCATCTTGTTTAAGCACATGTGCAAACTACTGTATGCAGACTGTACCTGGTACATTGTGTCGTATAACAGGTACAGTGCTCAAACTGATTGATGTAAATGTGAGTGGAAGGTATTTGCAGTCTCTTTGGTTCCCGTGTTGACTCGCTGCACACCCCAGTCCCTCCCCCAGCCCACGGTTTGGGCCCCGCTGACTTAACATGGGTTGAGTGGCCCTTTCTTGTACTGTCACTGTATTTAAGATGTAAGACGTGACCGCAGATAGGGCTCTTATTCTGTAACACTCAGGACGCATTGAGAACATGCCGTCCCAGCAGCTTGTACCGTGGGAAAGGGAGTTGACCCCGCCCCCCCCAGAAGACTGCGCATCGCGCTGCGGCATCTCACGCACGCCCGCCAGGCCGCCGACAGCCGTCACGTAAACAGTCTGGACACGTAGCGAGAGGCATCCCAGAGCAGGGAGAATCTGGAGCGTGAAGAAGTTCCTGTTTGTGTGCGGACCTCACCGGGCCCTCGAGCCACCAGGCGACGTTAACCCGCCCGCACGCGCGCACGTCGCGTCTGTTCACGGGCGCTCTGTTCTCCCCCTCGTGGTCACGGCGGCGGACGCTGACCGGGGCGAGTGACGGGAGAGGATCTGGCGCTCGCTCAGACGCCCGGGCTGTGAGATCTCACCTCCTCCTCGGCTCCGCGCTGCACCGCCAGCAGGGCCACTGGCTCCGACGTTGCCGCAGATTTGCATTCGGAATAATCAGACATTTGAATGTTCTGTGACTCCAGTGCGCCTAACTGAAACCCAATTTCCTACACCCTCCCCCCACCCCGAGGGACCCTGTGAAATATTTTCTGTGAAAACAATGGCTTGCCACAGAGATACAGTGTTTGCCCATCCTGCGGGTTGGGAAACTGAACAGTGTCTATGAATTATCTATAGCCTTTTTTGTTGCAGGTTTCATAAGCTGCCTGTAATATTGATGAGGGGAGCTGGAACAGGAAGTGCTGACGGTCACGTTATGCTGAAATGCCAGTTTCCAGTGCAGTGCTCCGCCTCGCGGTCTGCTGTTACAGTCTGGACTGTGGCTGGCAGTCCCGCAGGGTGGCACACGATTGGTCCAGCTTGTCCCTTTCTCATGTTACAGCTGAAACATTCGCTTCCTGTGAATTATCAGGCTTTTGAATCCTGATGATTGGTTAGTGATCCTGGGGGAGAAATCATCTCTTATTTGGTTGTGTTTATGCCGGTTCTCTGTTTAGAATGGCTAACATTCAAGAACATATTGATGGGGTTTTTTGAAAATACAAACATTGGCACAAGGACACTAGTGGGCGGTTAACATCATGGGGGTATTGGGACTGAGGGCCAGTAAAGCTCAAGAGCATCTCGTATCTGAAATGGCATCAGGGAGAAGGGCGTAGGCGTCTTGCTCCCAGGCCTACGGTCGAGTCGGTCCTGTGGCGGACGGACCGCTGATTCCAGTCCCGCTGATACTGCACCCTTCCGGATGAGAGACCATCTCCTGCGATCGCGCGTCTGAGTCAGGCGTGCGTGGATCGACCAGAAGGCGTCCGTCCCCGAGGGCGTTGCGCACGGGTCGCCGCTACCCCCCCCCCTCCGTGGCCCAGGAGTTGTGAGGAGCTGGCTGATTCAGGCTTGTGTGCACAGCGGGCCCTGTTTGGACTTGTTAAACCACGCAGCGGAATTACCCGTGTGAGCACGCCACCGCGAGCGTGCGCCAAACTGCTGCAGTATCGGGCCGGACTGAACGGAACAGCCTCTGAACATTTAACAGGGTGCCAATTTAACGAGGAGCTCGAGGAGCATTGGCTCCTCGTCGGCACTTTGAGCAGGATTTTACAACGCTCGTCAAATCTAATTTTTGGTCCTTCTGAGGTAGCAGCGCACATCCGTCAACAGTACCCTCTTCTGGTGAAAAATGGAAGTGGCCTAAATTGAACATGGTCCTCATAGACGCAATGACCTGAAAGATGAACTGTGGAAAGTGACCCTTCTTTGAGTGCCTATTGATTGTAACAGGACACATTCCTTTTCAGAACACACTTGTTTTAACAGGAAAAACTTGTCTTAACAGAGGATTGTTTTTTATGGAAAAAACAATCATGTCTTCACAATCATGTGTCAGTTCACGCTCGTGTCATCAAATTATTCCAGTTTCGTCAAATTATTCCAGGAGATTATTTTGGTCCTTGAAGCGCCTTAATGAATCCCTTTTTATCAGAAGTCTTTTGCGGTGTTATTAAAAAATTTACGTTGTGTATGTTAATCTCTTCTGCAGTCACGAGTCATCTGTAAATTAATCTGGAATGTTTAAACATGTGCGTGTTATGCAAATATTTGTTGTACGGTGTTGCCGTTGCTATCGTTACGCATCAAATAATGTAGGAGATGAGTATCGTTAGTACAGCAGGGAGACTGTGAGGCAGGCGTTAGCTGGAATGCTCAGAATCCAGAGAGACGTGAAGGCTGTGCAGCTGCCCCCAAGTGTCACCAAGACTGCGCAGCACCAGTCAGCGCTGCACATCCAGGAAATAAGTCATGTTTTCTCACTGAAGTTATTTAAATATGGTGAGCGATCAGCCCGAGAGAGTGAGTGTACAAAAGCGTGAATGAAAAGGTCAAAGTTCACTGCTTTGCTGTAGCCAACCAGCAGCCTGCTTCACTGTTTGTGGAGACAGCAGTCCTGGGGGGGGACAGGGGGCGGGGGGCATATGTGACATGTTTTAAAGGGGATTAGAAAGAGCTCTGAGGTTTCAGTCTGCAGTGACAAACAGACATCAGAGATGCCGTGTAACATGAGCATCTAAGTCAAAGTTGAGGACCCAAAGAAATGCAATTCGATTGACATTAGCCATATCAAAGGAAGAAAAAAGCGTGCAGATTGGCTTGGCTTAGCTGTTGCTCGGTGTTAATTTGAGATTTGATGCTATGAAATGGCAGGCTATGATTTATATAAATAATTACTTCTAGTTGACAGCCGTTCAGTCAGATAGATGGTTCTGCGTTCAAATTAGCCTGTGATTGTAATACCAGGTTTAGCAAAAAGACGCTCCAGAATGAAACCATGTGCTGTGTTCTTGTACGACTCACAATGTTTACACACAGACAGTTTCCCAAAAATGTCCAAATTATGCTTTTGCAAAATCCACGTTGTGTCCAGAAGGCAGGTGCATGCCAAGTTTAATACCTCATTTTCAATACTAGTCCACAAATGGACAGTAAGAGTAGAGTAAGTGCTATAATTTTGTAGATTATTACAAGACTGGCCGATAAAGGATAATTCTAGAAAATTCTGTTGAGAAATTTCCTCTGTGTAATCATTGGAATTTGAGTATTTGACATTGAGGGGAAAGTGAGGATTTGCCTCCACAGACCACCACAGACTGCTACAACACAAGCTGTGATTTCAGTCTTGATATCTGCTCTGAATTCTCTGAAACAGAAACGCGTCAGTCTGTACTGCGGGTCAGTTATTAAGCACAGGCTCGTGTCTGCATTACTCTTTACACAGTTCACAATACACAAGAATCACAGTTCCATGTTGTTTGGAATATATTTACATGCAAATAAGCTGTTTTTATTGTACCATCCAAAATGTAGGAATCATTTTGTTTTTCCCCCTGAAATTAGCCTTGATGAAAATTTAGCCTCTGACTTGATGAATGCACAGACGGAGCCACAGTACCCCCATATAAGGTGGCATGACGTGTTTTGGGTGACAGGACCTTCGCAGCGTCCACCCCTCTCGAGCCAGAGAGCTCTGCTCGCTCGAATGCCTGCACACCTCTCTCTCACTCGCACGGCTGTGCGCACGGGTGCACTCTTTTTGTGCCGGCCTAGGGATGCCTCTCATACACTGTGTGTGGGGTGGGCGTGTGGAGTCTCTTTTTGTGCAGGCCTAGAGATGCCTCACGTACACTGTGTGTGGGGTGGGCGTGTGGAGTCTCTTTTTGTGTGGGCCTAGAGATGCCTCTCGTACACTGTGTGTGGGATGAGCGTGTGGAGAGGCTCGCTGGATCTAGGTCACACGTCTGGCTGGCATTACTAATGCAGGGCCTTTGCCACGCGGGTTCTGGGAGGCGGTCGTGTTCGTGGGCGCGGCGTGCAGTTGGCACGCTGAAATGGCGGGTGGGGGTAGTGTTAATTAAAGCGTGCCTGAACGCCAGTGTGCCCAGCTCACACGCGCAAGCTGTAAATAATTCATGGACATCTGCACGCTCTTTAGTTCCCGGCTCTGTAATGACGTCCCTGGGGCGGGAGGGAGAGGGGCTCCCCGTCTGAACGGCCGGCTGTCCTCCTGCCCTCGCTCCTCCTGCCCTTACTGTCCTCCTGCCCTCACTGTCCTCCTGCCCTCGCTGTCCTCCTGCCCTCGCTGTCCTCGCTGTCCTCCTGCCCTCGCTGTCCTCCTGCCCTCACTGTCCTCCTGCCCTCGCTGTCCTCCTGCCCTCACTGTCCTCCTGCCCTCGCTGTCCTCCTGCCCTCGCTCCTCCTGTCCTCGCTGTCCTCCTGCCCTCACTGTCCTCCTGCCCTCGCTGTCCTCCTGCCCTCACTGTCCTCCTGCCCTCACTGTCCTCCTGCCCTCGCTGTCCTCCTGCCCTCGCTGTCCTCCTGCCCTCGCTGTCCTCCTGCCCTCGCTGTCCTCCTGCCCTCGCTCCTCCTGTCCTTGCTGTCCTCCTGTCCTCGCTGTCCTCACTGTCCTCACTGTCCTCCTGCCCTCCCTGTCCTCCTGCCCTCACTGTCCTCCTGCCCTCCCTGTCCTCCTGCCCGCGCTGTCCTCCTGCCCTCGCTGTCCTCCTGCCCTCCCTGTCCTCCTGCCCTCGCTGTCCTCCTGCCCTCGCTGTCCTCCTGCCCTCGCTGTCCTCCTGCCCGCGCTGTCCTCCTGCCCTCACTGTCCTCCTGCCCTCGCTCCTCCTGCCCTCACTGTCCTCCTGCCCTCGCTCCTCCTGCCCTCACTGTCCTCACTGTCCTCCTGCCCTCGCTCCTCCTGCCCTCGCTGTCCTCCTGCCCTCGCTGCCCTCCTGCCCTCGCTGTCCTCCTGTCCTCACTGTCCTCCTGCCCTCACTGTCCTCCTGCCCTCGCTGTCCTCCTGTCCTCCTGCCCTCGCTGTCCTCACTGTCCTCCTGCCTTCGCTGTCCTCCTGCCCTCGCTGTCCTCCTGCCCTCGCTGTCCTCCTGCCCCCACTGTCCTCCTGCCCTCGCTGTCCTCCTGCCCTCGCTGTCCTCCTGCCCTCGCTGTCCTCCTGTCCTCGCTGCCCTCACTGTCCTCCTGCCCTCGCTGTCCTCCTGCCCTCGCTGTCCTCCTGTCCTCACTGCCCTCGCTCTCCTCCTGCCCTCGCTATCCTCGCTGTTGTCCTGCCCTCGCTCCTCCTGTCCTCCTGCCCTCGCTGTCCTCCTGCCCTCGCTCCTCCTGCCTCCCTGGTGCCATCTGACCGCTTCCTGGTCATCTGGCCCTCTGCCTGCGCCGAACCCATGACATCACAGATCATGTCTGTGTGCATCAGTTCCATTACATCTCCAGTGCTGCATTGCAGATCATGTCTGTTTGCATCAGTTCCATTACATCTCCAGTGCTGCATTGCAGATCATGTGTGTTTGCATCAGATCATAACATATGTCTGATCATAACATATCCAATGCTACACTGCAGATCGTGGCTGTTTGCATCTGATCTAATACTACTGCATAGATAGATTGTCTCTGCTCACTCTGGGTTTGATCCACCACATAGGTCTGCACATGTATCCCCCACAGAACATCAGATACATTTGATCCCAATTCAGATAAAATGCATTTCCAAAATACTCCTCAGATGCTGGTCAGATTTTCAACAAAACATGTCACCAACAAAATGCAGACTTGGATGAAATTCATTTTGGTCTGCATGTTGGCGAACATTCATTGTATTTTTTCATTGGTTATTGGTATATGAAGTGCTTGTTTATTTCAAAATGATTCTTTTTCCCGTGTCTGATCTGCAGTGTGACTGGAACATGTGCAATTAAGCTTACTCATGCTGCAGGTATAGCTGCTGCATGGTACAATATGTGCATGTTATTTATGGGAACAACAATAAGCAGGAATTTCTGCTATTATTGTAGTTGTAGGGATTGCATACTGGCATCTCAAGCTGAAATTTCAAATGCATGCTGTCTCTGGGGCTGAAGCCTAGACTTCAGGAGTGGAGAAATTTCATTGGCTGTGGTGGAGAAATTTCAGTGGAGAAATTTCATTGGCTAGCGAGTGCATCTGCCATCTGCAAGATTCTGCATAAATCTGCATATTCAGGTTAATCACTGGCCAGCTTCTCGTCTTCTTCCCCGTTGTGCATTGTTATTTTTTGTTCTGTCTCGTGAAGCACTTTGTAACTTTGTTTTGAAAGGTGCTTTATGAATAAAGATTGATTGAAGGAGGCGTTCGGGCAGCCTTGTAAGCACACATGCGTCTTGAGGACACGGTGTGGGCTAGCCAGAATGAGTAGATTTGCGAAATCGGTGTGCCCATTCAGCCGGTACGTGCTTCTTTTTCTGCGGTCCTGGAAGTCTGCCGATTTGGGATGCGAAACAGGGCAGCAGGCAAGAACCCTGCGATGTTTCGGGCAGAAAAAAATCCAGAGCCTTTCCTCTCTTCCACTGTGACTCTGTCGATGCTGTTATTGCGGTTTGGGTCTGTGCCAGGCTTGGTCCGCTGGCAGTTGGAGCTGTGATCTGGCACAGCGGGATGAATTGCGATTGAATTGGGGCCCGATTGATATTTTACACCCTCTGTAATTCCTGTGGAGTGGCGCACAATGCGTTTTCTCCTGCGCTGAATTTCATTTAATCTAAGCGCGTGATTCTGTATAATCCCTTGGATGCAACTTTATATTGCACTGGGAAAGGGACAAGGGGTTTATAAATGTCCTACAGTAAAGTTGTGCTCATCCCTTAAAGTCCTGCTGTTGCTGAGGGAAGCGTCAAGCCGTTTAAAGGTGGGAGCCAATCTGGGGAAGGATTCAAACCCGGAATATTTTGGTGGAAAGAACATTATTGGACAGCTGTCCCTTTCTGGGCTCCGGGTCTCCTGCTGTTCTGCTTCCTGACAGCTAGATGGCGACAGGATGTCAAAAGTCTGATGTGTGTCTCTGGGTTGTCTCAGGGAGCTGGCAAGCTGTTGGGTTGGCAGGCTGTTCTGGTGCATTTCCTCTGAGCACAGCGCAGCACGGGTGTGCAAAATGCTGCTTCCAAACGCTGACTGGCCAGCAGCTCCCAATTATTTTAACCCTGCGGTCATTTATGTATTAATCAATGTTATTTGCAGATTATACAGGTTGTGGGGAGTATTTTAGATGTCAACTATGACAACTATGGGTCACGGCCTTATGTTGTCATTCTTTATCCGTGCTCTATTTTTGGCTGTACAGATTGGTTCAATGAATTTACTTTTCTGGAACGTTCATCCATAGTTCATTGATATTTGTGACTTTGAAACTGACGTGAGAGGAAAAAAGTTTTAGAAAAGAAAGACTGAAAAGAAGAGGAAGAAAAATAGCTGTCTGCTTTAAAGAACACCTGAGCATACAGGAAATGGTACGTTATCCCCTGAACCCTACAGAGGATATTCAGATTAAATTACTCATAGGGGAAGGCGATGAGGGACTGGATGGATTTTGCTTTTGATAAGTCTTGGCATTTTTGGTTGAAACCATATTGTTCCAGAAAATTCCAGAATGTATTTTTTGACTATTTTTTTGTATAACTATAAGATGCAGTGTAAAGGACACCTGAGCCTGTGGGATGAGGAGGAGCAGGTTAGCGGTAAAAAGCAGTGGCGTCTTAAACCTTCCATTTCTCCTGGATTCCGTTCCACAGTTTGCGCAGTTGGCCATTTCTCCACCAGGGCGGCCCTCTTTACGTAGCACACCCAGAGCCCAGCACCAAAGCGCTGAAATGAATGGTGCGGTCGCTCGGTCTGAAGAGGCCAGAGGAAGTGGGCAGCCCTTCTGACTCATGAGTGGTCTGCAGATGGGTAGTACTGTGGAGGAAGTTTTTTTTTGTGACAAGATGGAATCCAGTGTGCTGTTGCATTCTGGGAAGGTGGAGGCTAACACATGCCTACCCAGGGGTATGGAGGGGAGATGATACACTCGCATGATGGCAGTCTGTCAGTGTGCCTTTTACTGTACCCTCTATACCTCTCAGCTTTGGCGCCGCCTATTCTGTCCCCTGTGCTGTGATTGGACGGTCTCCTCTGTGGACTAAACCTCCCAATTATCACCTTTTTTTACACTTTCAATGTATTGAGTGGAAATTTCCGGAATGCCAGGCTCAGATAAAAATACTTTTCACAGGTTAGTTGTAAAAACGTGTGTGAGCGAAAAGCAAAATATAAAAAAGCCAAAAATGAAAATAATATCAAAAAGCCATAAAAACAGGAAATACACAGCAGACATCTGAACTGTGAAACAAAACAGCACTGTGATGGCTCATAGTTATTCTGGCAGTACATGAATGAACAGCAGATAGGGCTGTGATTTATGAGCTTCCTCTCTTATTGTGGGGGGAGTTTGGTTGGGGTGGGGGGGGGGTCTGTGTTGAACTGAGTCTCAGTTCAGTCCTTCGTGGGTCGTTCATGTGAAGCGGTGCAGTGACTGAAACTGCTCCACCAGCAGGGGGCGTTGGCCCTGGATGCCTCCTGCACACCGTTGAGCGTGTGAGCGGCTCAAAGCGCTAAGCAGAGGGAGCTCTCTCTCCACTCCTGCTGCTTGGCCGGAAATGACCAAAGTGCACCCTGGGAAACGAGCCCAGTTTATACGGACCAATGTGAGCAGTGAATCCATGCCGTGAGAGTACTGATCACCACCATTAAAAACCCAGCTTAACAAAGACATCGCTAGGCTACACGCTTTTAATTACAGTGGAAGTGACTAATTTAGCACTGAAAGGGCCTTGAGTGTGAACAGAGAATGCGAAGTCAAATGTAGATTGGGATGTGATCTCAGAGGAATCGAAGAGGAGTGATGTGTTTAGAAGCCACAGAAGCTCTGCTTCATTTTGTTTGCATGACGAATGCTTTCATTCCTGTGCTGCGTTTGTAAAGTAGATGATGTTTCTCTGCATTCGTATTAACACACACGCGTACCCACACGTGCGCACACACATGCACACACACCCTCACACGCATGCTCTTGCACACAAGACATTCGCACATGCTAATTACTCTCTCTTCCTCCTTTTCCATGTACTCTGGACCTGACCTCCACCATCATCATCATCATCCTCGTCCTCCACAGGTATGTGTGGTTTACTGTACATTTACAGCCAGCATAATGTGTGTGGATGTTTCAGACTGATTCCACAGTATTGCATGCAGACCAGGACTGACGACCCTTTTCAGCATCTGCTTGCGTTGCTGAACATGGTGACTGCTGCAGGTCCAGTATGTTCACTTATGGCCCTGGGTGACAGGATCCTTACTGATGCATTTAGTGATTGACTGGTTCGCTCATGGGTTCAGCGATGAGCAGTGTCTCTGATTCTGGGTTTCAGAATAGCTCTTCTGAATTGTCTGCTGCTCCACTCCCTTTTCATAAGGTTCAGGAGACTACAGTGTTAGTGCTCCTCATGTTCCTTCATGAGTCTGTGTGTGTCTGAGAGTGTTTGTGTGTATGTGCGTATGTGATGGCGTGTGTGTATATGTGAGTGTGTATGTATGTGAGTATATGCTCGTGCATGTGTATGTATGCGTGTGCGTTTGAGAGTATATCTACGTGCGTGTGGAAGAGCGCGTGTGTATGTGCGTGCGTGCGTGCGTGTGTGTGTGCGCGCGTGCGTACGTGTTTGCGTGTGTGTGTTGCATGCTGAACAGCAGGGATCTTTATGCTCGCTCTGCTATCTGACCCATTTTCACGGCCTCCTGGGAAGAGATGAAAGAGTGTGGGGAGGTTTCTCTCCTTCCCTCCCTCCTCTCCCTCGCTCGCTCACTCACTCTCTCTGCATCACACCCTCGCTGATGGAAAATGCACGTCGCACAGCCAGAGAGATTCACTCCGTGTTAACTGAAGTGTCACATTCACCGTTCTATGGAAAGGGTGCCAAAAGCATTTTCACTTCTGTTGAAAGATTTTTTCCGGCTCGATCGCTTTTGGTTTTTTTTTTTTGTGTTGCGAACCAGCACATCGGATTCTTCTGTCTGGTGCCCTGATTTTGTGTAGTCTTGCAGCAGTTTCTATTTCCAGTATTAGTTACTCATAGCGTTTTCACAGTTAGCATATGTTACACCTTCGCTCCAGTGCTTTTTAGATTAATTAGCTTTAGTCTTTGTCTGTGGATACTGTGTTCTGCGAGCGAAACAAGCGGCTTGTGATTTCACAGAGATTGCTCATTACCTTGGTCTTTGAACTGCCAATCAAAAAAAATCCAACCCTGGTAGAAATGTTTTTTTTAATGTTTTTAACCCAGCATTACCTCAGCTGTCATGTGACCCTTATTTCTGAGTTATTCACAAATGAAGAGCTCATCTGGTTTAGATGTACTTTCTTTTTGCTTTGGCTTGTGCTCCTGTTTGCACTCTGGCCGACCGCAGATTCTGTTTGGCCAGGTGAGGTGGTACCACAGGGCGGAGTCAGAGTGCACGTGAAATCACCAGCCCTGTCACACACTCTGGTCTAACAGTGTGAGGTGGTACCACACCAGCCCTGTGACACACTCCTGTCTAACAGTGTGAGGTGGTACCACACCAGCCCTGTCACACACTCCGGTCTAATAGTGTGAGGTGGTACCACACCAGCCCTGTCACACCCTCCGGTCTAACAGTGTGAGGTGGTACCACACCAGCCCTGTCACACACTCTGGTCTAACACTGTGAGGTAGTACCACACCAGCCCTGTCACACACTCTGGTCTAACAGTGTGAGGTGGTACCACACCAGCCCTGTCACACACTCCTGTCTAACAGTGTGAGATGGTACCACACCAGCCCTGTCACACCCTCCGGTCTAACAGTGTGAGGTGGTACCACACCAGCCCTGTCACACACTCTGGTCTAACAGTGTGAGGTGGTACCACACCAGCCCTGTCACACACTCTGGTCTAACAGTGTGAGGTGGTACCACACCAGCCCTGTCACACACTCTGGTCTAACACTGTGAGGTGGTACCACACCAGCCCTGTCACACACTCTGGTCTAACACTGTGAGGTAGTACCACACCAGCCCTGTCACACACTCTGGTCTAACACTGTGAGGTAGTACCACACCAGCCCTGTCACACACTCTGGTCTAACACTGTGAGGTGGTACCACACCAGCCCTGTCACACACTCCTGTCTAACACTGTGAGGTGGTACCACACCAGCCCTGTCACACACTCCGGTCGAACAGTGTGAGGTGGTACCACACCAGCCCTGTCACACACTCTGGTCGAACAGTGTGAGGTGGAACCACACCAGCCCTGTCACACACTCCTGTCTAACAGTGTGAGGTAATACCACACCAGCCCTGTCACACACTCCTGTCTAACAGTGTGAGGTAGTACCACACCAGCCCTGTCACACACTCCTGTCTAACAGTGTGAGGTGGTACCACACCAGCCCTGTCACACACTCCTGTCGAACAGTGTAAATGGCTGTTCCCTACTTGAGCAGCGGCATGCTAAACCTCATTCGTTCAATTAAAAAGAAAAAGAAAAATATGGCCATGGTAGTACACATTAAAATCTTATCAAAGGAACATTCATTATTTGCGCAGAGCATATGGCAGGAGGATTAATATAAGACAGGAATCCATCTTTTTTATTGCAGCGGGTATTTAGAGCTATGTGTCACAGATTCTTGTAAATGCTTGTTTTGGCAGAGGAATTTCCCTGTTGGGGATTAATGAATCGCTTCCCGTTCTCTTCAGGTTAGAAAAATGGGAAATACGGCAAGTCAGCCTCTGTTTATGTTTTGTATTATTTAGTGTTTTATCGTTAACTGAAATCTGCTTGGATTAAGTGAAGTTCTGCTGAAAGCCAGCCATTTTAAACAATGCACCGCTCTCTAATTGTAGTCTCTTTATCTGTATACCTATGGTAATATTGAAAGAAATTGAGGAAGAAGTTTGTAAGGGAAAATGGGGGGGGGGGGGGGGTGCTTTGCCCCCATATACAGACCTTTAACTGCTGCTGTAGTTGCCCCCAGTTGCTCCTCCCCCCTGTTCATCTGTTGCTTTCGAACCACAGCCCTTTTCCGCGTGCAGCTCGACATGGTGACGGTACATTTTGCTTTCCGAGCTAAAGACCAAAGGTCTGCAGACAAGGGGGCCAGCCACGCCCTCATTTTGGCCCTCAGGTGGACATTGGCTTCTGTTGTGGATGGTCACCTGCTCGCTGCGGCCCCTGTGCACTGCTGCGTGTCAGGGCTTGGAGGCGAGAGGAAGGGCCGGCCTTCTGAGGTTCTGCCAATCAGAAATGCGCCCTGCCACCCTGTTGATATTTCCATTTTATTTTTAATTCATGGCGTACATGAATATGCGTAAAACAGAGCTGGTGATCTGCATAACTCAGCCCGCAGATTGGCGCTATTCTTTCCCCCCGCACGCGCTCGCCGCGACGCGTGCCTGCATTACCGGTCGGCTCCTCAGAACCTCGCGCTCATAAATAATGTTTTATGAATGCATTAAAGCTCGGCGGGTAATGAAAGATCAAACCGTTCTGAGAAGAGGCAGGAGAGAGAGAGAGAGAGAGAGAGAGAGAGAGAGAGAGAGTGGAGGAGGCAGGGTGGGGCAAATGCGGAGGTGGGAGAGATGATAGGAGAAAAGAGGAGGAAAAAAAAAAAAAACTCAGGAGATGAAGGCAGTGGGGGTGCGCGTTTTGAGGAATTTGATCCCTGGATATTGTAGGGCTCCCAAACCCAAACTTTTGAATACTGGCCCCCGGTTCATCCCCCCCAACCCCCGGCTACTTTGCAGAACTGCGGGTCCCTCTGTGTACACTTCCTGCAAGCATCCTTCTGTCACTCACACTTTAAGGCAGGTTATAACACAATTCATTTCAGATTTTTTTTCATGGGTCTTGGACTCTCAATCGTGAATGCTAATAAAAAGCATGAAAACAAAAAGCATCATTCACTTATTTATTTATCCAGTTTTGCAGCTGAGACGGTTGCTGGCCTCTGTTTCGGCTGCTGAGCGTGCAGAATGTAGGTCAGGGCCTCTCAGCCCGTGTCTAAATGCGCCGCTCTCTCAGGTGTAATCTCAGACCTTTAAATAGGATTTAAATCCGACAGTTGTGACCCGAGCTGGGCTGAAAGTCACATCAGCCCTTGCTTTTGCAGACCTGAATTAAGAGCCCCCCTGTACGTCTTCAAAAAGGGTTTATTGCTAGAAAGAGGCTCAAAGAAGATGCTGAAGTGGTTTTTAGAAGCCTGTGTTTGTGCAGTGGACTGCAGTGGTGTGAAGAGAATGAATGTGTGATTGACCTGCAGGAAGAGCTTAGACGCTGTGCACAGGTCTTGGTAATGCGGCTGCTGGTAGAAACTGCACTGCCTTGCTTCCAGAAACGCGATTCAGAAACCTCGTTCGTTCAGACCGCTGTTCTTCTGCGTAGTTGGAACTGGGCTGGCTGTCACAGTTCAGGTGTGCATCACACACATTCCTCATTGGTTTTATGATATCAAAGCTGGAGATACTTCGTCAAGCACATGATGTGGAAACATTGGGATAGTCCTGTGGAGACTCTGTTGGAGATGGATGGGAGTGGTTGTGTGCGACTGGCATACTGCAGTGTCTGGCCACAGTGACTCACAGGTGTGTGGAGGGTGTCAGGGGTTTGAGCAGAGGTACAGGTAGAGGAGAACGGTGAGACTTTGGGAATGTCAGGCACTATCATGAGCTGCCAGCACTTGTACTGAGGTTCACAGACCTCAAAAAAACCCTTTACTCTCCACATGTGAAGCATATTTAGATGTCAAGAATATTTAGATATTGTACATTTCAATTTCCTCTTTAAAACTTCACAAGCATCTTTGTCACTTTTTTGCTTGAGTAAACTCCGGATGTATGTGATGTACTGTAGCCTACTGGCACAAATTATGGATACACTGTGCTTAAAAGAAGTAGCCTACTCTTAGGTAGCCTAGCTTATACTCAGGTATAAACTAACACATATAGGAAGGTGTAAAGATTGTTACCTGTTTTGTACAAATCTTCATTTTTGTTTTATTTTAATATTATATTTATTAAATATTGCATTTACTATACCAAAAACAAAAATGTTGCAAAATATTGCATTAATCGCCAAACTCTGTTTATATAGGCAACGTTTTTGTTATGGTGAAATATAAACCGTTTGGAAATGCGGGGATAAAAACGGTCCTGTGTTGTTTTCAGTCGGTTGTGGCGCACAGGTGTGCTTTCTTGCAGCTGGAAGCACGAATGATATCGTGGCACAGCAATCACAACACGTTGGCGTCACAGATGCAGAGTTTGCGATCCAGGCTCTGCTCATTTCCACCCTCAGTCTATACAGCGGTATTTGTGTTACAGCGACGTTTCTGATAATATAGGCAGCGGGCCTATATTATGTGCCTGGACCGGATAGCTTTTAATCAGACAGAAAGAAATAAACTCCACCCCTTATCCCCCGCCCTCCACCTTTCTTAGGGCGTGTCGCACATCCCGGACTGGAACACGTTAAACTGCCCCAAGCACTTTCTGTTACTTTCTGAGTATGTGGAGAATGTCTGCCGGCAGCTCGAGGTTAGTCAGTGTTTGTGTTTGTATTTTACTCTCTTAATGTCCCACCCCCTCTGTATGGTGAGATGGCATATTCAAATGTTATGCCAGTTCAGATAGGTTTGATCAGTTATCGCTTAAGTTAGTAAAAGCTATCACTGATATTCTTTTTTTTTTTTTTTTGCATTTTATTTATTCAATCGAACTTATGTTTTTTGCCCATGGCCAATTTATTTATTCCGTTCAGATGTTTTTGTCCATGGTTTACATGTATTGGTTGTTTTAGTGTTCATTTCGCATAATTGCACGGGCTATTGCTATTTTTATACACTCGTAAAACCAGTTAAATCATTATTGCCTTGCCGTTTTACCTACAGCCACAGGAAAAAAAACACGCCACCAAAAACATCAGCGTAAGCGCCTTGAGGAAAACGAGTCCCGGGAGCCATGTCATGAATTCTGTTCCACGTTTTACTGCCAGTCAGTTGTGCTTGCTGGCACAATGCTGCTTATACTAGAAGAGAAACGAGGGTATAGCCGAGAAAGGAGAGGGTAGAGGATGAATGCTTCTCGCGTTGTTGGGATGACCGTGAGAGGGAGAGCGTGAACAAGACCGGGACCAAAAATTATTCACTGGGATAAACACTGCAGATACGGTACCGAAAACAATAGCACTTCACCATGACCGGATAACGAGCGGACCTCGCTGCAGCCTACGCACAGGCACAATGGGGGCGAAGACGCTCACTTTGCCGAGGATACGATGTTGCTGGAATATTTCTTTGCGATGATCCGGACATCGCTGTACTAGAGCTGGGAATCAGGGGGAAATTCGGACCGTCTTAGTTGTGGATCATATATCTTGTGTTGCTTGTAGTCACTAAAACAAAGACCTCAAATTGATGTTTTGGTGTCCGTATACGTCACTGTACATGGTTTAGATTAGGAATACCCGGGATATGAATGAGAATTCATTTTACGTGGATGCATCGGTTTTCTTGTTCTGTTCGTAGCACGATTGCAGGGTATTTACCTGGATTTACTCACATTCCATTTTTTACTCGAAATACGGAACCTAGTGATCTTTTTTATTGGTATTTGAAAGAGGGAAAAATCATTGTACTATCGCTACTGCATATTTGAATCTTTAAAAAAATGATTGCTTGCATTGCCTGCGCACGGACCCGTTTTCAGTAGGCTAATCTTATGTTTAGCCAAAGTGACGCGTCTTTATTTCTTTGTTTCTTTTTAAAATTTTTGACGCTGAAGAATGTACCCTCTGGACGGTGGTTACACCGATAACATGGAGCGGGGAACACCACAAAGGAAGACCGTTTACCGGATCTCCCTCACGCTGGTGAAAAAGGAGAGCTTGCAGGAATTGGATAGGGCCAGCAACAACACGGCGCATCGGCGCCTCGAGAACCCCATAGTGGGCGCTTTCCGGCATGAGGCCACCCCGGAGATCCAGAAGAGCTGCCTGCTGGAGGAGCTCAAGGAGGTGGAGGACGAGACGGACGAGTTTTCCTCGCGAAACTACATGAGAAATTTCAGGACGTTTAGCACCGGACAGCTGGAACTAGGGAGGCTCAAAATATCCAAAAAGACTCACCACATCCGCAAAGACTTGTCATTTGAATTGAAGGACACCTGCGCAGGTGATTCGACTGGACAGTGCGGGAGTGAGGAAGATCGCGACTCGGGACAGCATGTGAACATAGTCGGCTCCGTACCACAGAGTAAAAGAAACGCACAGGGTAACAGAGACGTCGAGAGGCTGAAAAGGGATATTTGCCCCGTTGGGATGCAGGAAGCACAGAAAACCACTGCTACCAGAGAGGGAAACACTGGCACTAAAGAGAAAAGGGATGACACAGTTTCAGGAAGCACTAAAGACTACAGTACTGTATGTACGGGTGAGACTCTCACAGAGAGGGAGAGCAGGGACTCTCAAAACGAGACACAGAGGGAAAACGGCCCCTGTCCCGCCGCGGGGGGCTCCCCATCGCTCGCCCCGAAAGGGAGCGGCGACAGCAAATCAGGTAAGCCCGTACCCGAGACCCCGCCTCTCAAACGGCACCCCAGCGTGCTCCGGAGGAGCTTCAGCTTCCGGCACTGGACGGGCGGGGAGCTGCTGCGCATCCGGGCCCTGTCCAAGGAGAAGCACCACAGCAGCTCCAGCTGCATCGGCCAGGGCGCCGAGCCCAAGGGCCCCGCGCTGGACGGCAGCGGGAGCCCGCCAGGCGCCGGCGAGGCGCTGAGGGAGCGGGAGCTGAGCCGGGCGGAGCGGGCCAAGGGCCGGAACCGGACCCTGGACAACAGCGACCTGCACAAGATCTCGGAGAAGACCCTGGAGGAGCAGGAGCGGCTCCTGAGGGGCGGGCCCCGCTCGGGGCTGCACGAGGGCCGGCTGCTGCGCTTCTTCAGCGGGATCTTCTCCCGGAGGGACGCCACCTCCACGCCCGTCTCCCACCCCAACTGCTCCCTCCGCCAGGGCAGCGCCAAGCGGGGGCTGCTGGGCTCCCAGAAGCGGGGCATCCTGGGCGGCTCCCAGTCCAGCACGGAGAGCATGAACCGATGTCCGCTCGAGGGTAAAGGGCCTCTTTCTCTCGCTCTCCCCTTTTTCTGTCATCCTCCTTTTAAAATGTAATATTCCCTCTGTATCTCTCTCCTGTCCTCCATTTAAAGCAGAGTCGTGCTACCTCATAGGCTTGGTGCGCACGTTAAAACAAGGGAGGGAGGGGGGCCGGGGGTGAGTAGCGGGGGAGCCAGCCAGAATTTGGAAGAAGATGCTTGTTTGGTTTGGACAGGGAGGTGATGTTTAGCCCGGTCCTGTTTGCATTTCATTAGTCAAGAGTCGCTGGAGTCCCTTCCCAGGGCCTTTGTGGGCAACCCCTCACCTCGGGCCCAGATGCCAGAGTTTCTGCCCAGTTAACCAGGGGCCGGCGAGAGCGTTCGCCTCTTCACCTCATTTCACCTGGAGGCGCGGGCCGGCGAGCGCGCATGCGCTCTGGCCCTCCGCCGGTTTTCCCCTTTTCCCTCTTGATTGGAAGCAGGGGCCCGTTCGCATGAGCAGCTTTTTTGTGAGATGGCTGAACTTTGCCTCGGTGGAAAACATTTGTTTCTCTGGGAGACGTTCAAACAGAAAATGCTTACAAAAGGAAACAAAAAGACCAAACAAAAACATTGTTTTCTGAGGAATGGTTTCAATCAGCGCGAAAGAATGCTGATTTAGTAAACGGCGAACGACTCCGGATGGTTGTCGAGTTTAGTACATGTAGCGGTAAATATTAGCCGTTGCATAACCTATTGATCTTTATCTTGCGTTGTGGGCCCGCAGTTTGAGAACCGGTTGATGCACGCATTCCTCTAACGTGAAGCATGTTGTTGTGCTCTTTAAGGTTGAAAGGTTTTCAATAACTTGAGGAATTTAGCATTCGTAATTGGAAATCATTCCGACCAGACATTTTACGCAGCTTAATGGAATATCAAATGGGTATACTGTGGTTTTTTTCTGTTTGATACAAACTCAGGAATCTTTGTTACAGGAATCTCTTTCCGTGTTAGATTGTCTCTTTGATTTGCCACCATAAAAAGAATACAGGAAAGTGGCACATTCTTTCATATGGTAATGTTATGCCGTTTGTTTTGATACTTAGCCTGAACGCTGGTGTTTGGTAATAAAGAGGATGAACTGTGTACTGTACATAATAAGCATAAATTATGAGTGGAATCAAAAAAATTTTCAGTCAAGTAAAAAAACAATTTTAGAGATTGAATTGGAATGGAAAAATGTCGGCCTACTTGGCACACTGGAATTGGAATGAATTTTGCAAGTGATATTTTATTCCCCATTTTTCTTGTTTTCTTGTCCCCCCCCCCCCCCCCCCCCCATGTCACTGTTGGGCCAATGAACATCTAACCAGAATACCCATTTAGATTGTGATGCATTGCTGGCTGTCTCTTCAGAATGCCATTAATACTTGTAATGGAATGGTGAGATGCTGTGGCATTTCTTACCTTTTTACCACACAGGCGCTAGAAATGGGTGCCGTTTCAGTTTGTGGGCGTTTTGAAATGCCTGATACCCTTTTAATGGGTTCATTACCTTCCCCGTTTCTCTTACTCAAAAGCTGGAGTCAGCATGGTGCCGTGAAAGTCAGAGCTTCCCACAGAATTGTGGCTCATTAGGGTACTGTTGTGGAGCAGAGGAGTGGGGCTTTTTTATAGGGTCTTGTATTGTATCTGATTTTGGGTCAAAAGATGCCCTGAGATGTATGGTACAGGGATTGCCATGGCTTCCAGCTTGGGGTGAGGTGATAATAACTGTTAATATTTGCACGCTTGGGTGAAGATGTAGTACCATGGCCAGCCACGCAGTGCCTAGGATGCCTGTATGTCTAACATGAGGGTGGGGGGCGCTGTTGAGCACACATGGTGGTGAAAGGAGAGTCCTTTGGGCTTTCTGTCTGTGACATGTTTGCAAACATGTTCTTCCCAAGGATTAAAGGCCAAAACCCTGAAAGTCACAGAATTCGACAAGCTGTGTAGCTAAGAAACGGTTTTTTTGTTTGCTTTCCCCCCAGGGCTGCTAGTCATGGCTGAATAGCTCTAGGAGAAGCACTAATCACAGTTGAGCTCAGATTCTAATCGTATGCAGACAAGAGAAGTTTGTACTTGACTGGAGTATTATGATATTATGTGTTCTAGGGGAAGTGTGTGTGTGTGTTGCTTGTGTGTTGATAGTTGACAGCTTTTGTCTTGCTCTTATGGTTATGTGTAAAACGCTTTCAATAGCGTGAGAACCTTCAAGGATTTCCTTATGACCACTTGGAACCGACGCACCTGTATTGTACATAGTGCGTTTGTCTGGACCTGGTTTGGTTTTTCCTGAGCAGCCGTTGGCTTGAAGAGTCTAGAGCACTGGATAAAACACAGAAATGGGGGCAGCAAGTGTTCCCTCTGAGCTCTGCTCTGGGCAGACTGCAGTTTGAAACGGAGCCCGGTGTGACCCGCTATCGCTCTGAACTGGAGCGTACCGCCGGCGAGCCGGAAAGAGGCCGTCGGGTGTGTGAGGGCAGATCGGTTAGCTTCGTGCCGTCGTCATTAGCCTGCCGATGGGGTTTTTTCCACACGTCTCTTAACGACATGTTTAGCTGGCTATATCGGGCTTCATTTCCTGGCTTGCGCAGGAGAGAAAAACATTTTCCCGCATATTTCCCGTCTCACGACTGAGCGTTCACACCGCTGCAGTTTGATCCCTGCAGCCTTTGTATTTTTAGTTGTGTTTAGTTTATTAATCCCCGTGTGTACGTCACTCATATCTAAGTCGGATGTGCTTATTTTTCTGCTGTACAGTTGGTAGCGCTAGCAGTTGAATATGTT
The DNA here is from genome assembly GCF_013347855.1 of Anguilla anguilla. Taxonomy (NCBI): domain Eukaryota; kingdom Metazoa; phylum Chordata; class Actinopteri; order Anguilliformes; family Anguillidae; genus Anguilla; species Anguilla anguilla. The sequence continues at coordinate 23,952,890 of NC_049215.1, read as the reverse complement.
CAATATAGCTCTCAAGGTCATGTTAACAGTGTTTTTTGTTTTGGCACAACAAGGAATTAATTTGTTTTTTTTAAACTCAGAATCTCGGTTGGGATACCCAGATGGACATCTCTGGGGTTCTGTGAGCTGACGGTCTCCCACAATTTGCCGAAAACAACGCACTTTAATGGAAAGTAAATGTTATCGCGCTGCACTCGTTTGGAAAATGAATCCGTTTGGCCTTGAGCTGTTCTCCAGAGAGTTCCTCTCCTAGCACGGCCACCCAGTAGTGATGGGAGAGAGAGAGAGAGGTTTCACAATCTCTGTAATGGGTGGATCTACAGTGAACTGTCAATCGCTGACTCATTGGAACCAATCAGAATAGCTTGTACTCCTCAGCAAAATGCAATTGGTTGTAGTCAGTGAGTCTGTGAGGGCCTATGATGAGCCTCATTCTTCCATCACTAAGTCTAAGGTGGTGAAGCTGACCCACTCAGTGTCAGGGTCTGTCAGTTACTGGCAGTTTTAACAGAACAATATTGAGTATAAAGTCCTCTTTCACAGCATTATATGTTTTGGATAGTAGCTTATTTTGCTGAATATCCTCAAGAATTGTTTTAATATTTTACTGGCATCAAAAGAGTTAAAAGAATAAAAAAATACTTATTTGACCATTGTCTGACTGACAGGATTATTGATGATTTAATTGATTTTAAAATATCCTTTTTCTATTCTCACAGATAGATTAGATAACTATGTTTGCAAATGGCAGTATTATTCCAGATTTACTGCAATGTCTGATACTATTATGATATTATCTCTTTTTATTACCGGTTGAACGCGTTAGCCAGTGTAAATGTTTACCATGAAGCCGAGCCAACAATTGAGTTTTCATACTGGAATAATCTCTTCAAAATAATCTTCCTGGCTCCTTTTCTCAAAATTTCCTGGTGCGGCCGTAACTCATTTTTGGCGGATTTAGCGGGAAATGCGGAGGGCCCGCGGAACGTTCGCGGCCGCCCAGCTGTCGCGCGGCTCACGCTCTCCTGACTCGGGTTCGCACGGAAGCTCAGATGTCCAGCGCTGCCGGCTTAGGGCTTAAAGGAGGTCTGTGACGGGCAACGCAAAAGGGTCGCGATGAGGGACACGTTCCCTTTAAGGCCCGTCACACTGCGGTGATCGACCAAGCTCAGATTAGAGACCGTGGCCCTTCAAAAAATTATTACTTTTGTCCTTAAAATGTTCCTACGAACAAACAGTATAAGATTAATGACACGAGTGCAGACCTTTGTTTTTGTGCGTATCCCAGGTGTATGAGATGATGAATGCTGGCTGTTTGTAAATTTAATGCACAATCCTGTTCATGTGATTTGCATAAGGAAACAACCATGAACAAATACAGATAAGAAAAAAAAAACGATGAATGCCGAAATGTTCTTGGAAAATTTGATCACACACAGTATCTCTGAGTTAAAAAAAGAAAATAAAAAAAGAAAAAATGTTTTATTGTGAACATAATATTTCTTGGCATGGACTGGATTCATGACCCCCCAGTGTTAATGCCTAAGCTAATGGCTGCTGAATCTTTAATGAGGACCTGGTCCCATTAGCCGGGGTTGAGTGGATCCCGCAGGTTCCGTTCCACCCTCGCTCTTACGCTCGGCTCCTTCAGGTCCGATCCAGAGCCTCTCCTGCTCTCTTAATGTCAACCTCGGGACCTGTCCTGCAACCGTGCCTCAGTTTCAAATCTCCCACTCTCACGATCCTCAGAAATGCTGGTGTTACCTTTTTCTTTCTTCTATTTCAAATGGTCGAGTAAAAAAAAGAAAAAGGGAATAGTTTGGAATGATGAAAGTCAGCGCACACGGAAGACATGGACTTACTAATGTGAAAATGCAGAAGTAATAATGACTAGGCCTGCAGCTGGGCCTGTAAGATTTTTTAAGGGGAAGCTAATGTGAGCCTGCATTGTCTTTGTGTTAAATTGGCAACTCAATCCACCTATTGAGTTAAACCAACAGAAGCGCAAATGCAGAGATGCAGTGTACCATCAGCCAATTATCAGTGATTTTACAGGAGTGACAGTTGGAGAAAGTGAGATTTGGTGAAAATGGGCACAGCGGTAAGCATGACAGATAGCCTAATTTAAGGGTGCATGTTTGACACTGCGGAGAAACGTGAACAGGAAATGGTGGCGAGACACGTTTGGCCGTGAGATCCTGTCAGGGGAGGGCGTGACTCATAGCAGCAGCGTGTGTAATGAGGATGACCTTACTCAAGGTGAGCAGCTTGGGAAGAGGCAGAGTATCTGGTCATTGAATAAATATTAGATCAGCTCGCCCACAATTATGCTGGCAGTTGACAGGCAAACTGTATCGCTCTTTGTTTTCCCCTCAACCCATCTTGAGTAAGCAAGACTTCTTTTTTTCTTTTCACTGTGCATTTAATTTATTATTATTATTGTTTTTATTATTATTGTTATTATTATTATTATTATTCGGTTTGCCGTCGTCACATTTAAAGATTGCATTTGGAATCGTGGTGATTCCGTGGGCATCTCATGGTTTTAATGGATGGGTGACCGCGCCCTCCGGAGATGCAATCTCGGCTTCAATTACCGCCGGGTACGCTGGAAACGATGGATAGGTTTCAGCACCTCGTACCAATGAGCACCCCCGCCCCTCCCCCCCTCCAGAAAAAGGCAGCAGGTGGTGCTGCTTAGGAGCGAAATGGAATTCATAATTCAGGTTCAAATTGGCAATCCCACAGTTGTTAATATTTGCATCGGCCGGTGGTGACATTGAGCGCGCATCGTTTTCAGTTTAATTTGGCCGGGGCGCCCAGGCCCCCGCCCCCCCCCTCGTTGCTGGCGGAGAGGGCCCGGGGGCCCGGGGGCTTTGGGCCGGGGCTGTCCCAGCCCTCCGCGGGACGGGACTGTCACAGTGCATTACTGTCGCCGTGCCGCTGACCCCTTTGCTGTCCCGGCCTCTGACTCTCGCCGGTTAATGATGTCTGGGAAGGGGGGTGGGGGGGGCGAGCGAACGGGGGGGTCGTGTCCTACTTCCACGGCCATGCGGAACTAATCGCAGCCGCACGCGCGGGCGTGGAGACCCGAGAGCGGCGTGCGGTCGGAGCCTGGCCGTGTTTGAGAGCGCCCGCCCGCACCCACGTTATAGAGTGGTGAACTCACCCAGGCCTTCTTACAGCTGGGCGCACGCGTGCATGCATACGCATGGAAACGCATGCACGCAGACATGCACGCAGGAGAATGCAGGCACGCATGTATATGCATATGCGAGCACACGCATATGTGTCGTGGTGGTATATCCTTTGTCACGCACAGTCAGCAGACAGAGCACAGAAGGAATACGCTCCTCTCATGAATGTCTGCCATTCTGGATCTGAAACACCCAGCAGAGCTTTTGCACCTGCTAGTGTGCTAGTCTGTGCAGCTTGATGAATGAGAGCGGGAGAATGGAGGAGAGTCAGTCGGGTCCAGCGGACAGTTGGGCCAGCAGTCAGTAGAGTAGGGCTCTTAAAATCGGCCAAAAATGACTGTTAAATATTTCTTCTAAAAAAAACACTTAAGTGTGAATGTATTCAAATATAAATATGACAGTTTTAGATGTTGAATTACGTGCCAGGATTTGACTTGACGCTAACCGGTGTAGGTAAATTTTATTTGACCATAACACAGTCAAGTTGGGGTAAAGAAACATGAACATAAACACTGGAGATGGCTTTTATAATCAGGGGTTGAGATAACTGGTACACAAGTATACATGCACAGCAAAAAGATTATAGATTACAAAATGTGTTACAATACAATATTTTATTGTATCTGTTACAGAACAAAGTCTTTTTGTGTACTTGCGTGCCACTTCCTCTGTTTATAAAGATTTTAAATATATTTAAATAACATTAAGGCACCCAATTTTTATAAATGTTACTGAAATGAATTACGATCCTGATGGATAATTTACAGTAAAGTGCTATTAGAAACTGAAAAGTAGGCCTCCTTTCTTGGATATTTTGAAGAGGGGCCTAAGATCAGCCTAGCTCTGATGTTATTCTGCCAAAATTCTGTAACTCCCAAAGGGCTAGTATGGGGGGAAAAAAAGAAAAAGTTCAAACTAACTTGACTGGTTAAGAATTGTTTGCCAATGTCAGGCCTGCAGGTTATTTGCCAAAAGCACCAGTCTCTCTTGGAAGAGGGCAGTGCCAATATCTTAATTCACTGTGTTCCTAGTGGAGGAAAAGATGCGTTCTGATGAAACGAGCCAAGAGCCAAATGAAAGTGCCGTGTCTGTCAAGTAGCATCATAGCAACAACCCGTGTGACCCCGCACCTTCCATTTTCAGCTGAGGAGGTGCTAAGATGTGAGATTTTGTTATTTTTTTGGTTTAACACAAGAGTTTTGGTTAAAAAGGAAGACAGCTGCAATTAACACATGCTGCTTACTTAGTTTTTTTTTTTCGCATTGTTGATTTTTGTTTCACAGAATGTTAAATTTCATGCCCGAATACGATTTTAATAAACAAAAAAAACAATTTGAATAGCAATCGAGTATCGAACCATTGTTTGACAGCCCTAGCAGTCAGTAGGCGGCTGTGATCAATTAGTTAAGCGGTCAGTGGGGGCCAGTGTTCAGTAGGGGTCAGTGGGGGCTAGGGACCAGCGGTCAGTAGGAACCAGCAGTCAGTAGGGGCCAACTCAATAGGGCCAGCGGTCAATAGGACCAGCGGTCCAGGTTCTTTTACGGTCCTGAGGCCTCAGGCAGGAAAGGGGCTGGTTCTCCTCTCCTCCTTCCCTCGCTTCCTGGCGGATGATGTCATAACGTGCTTTGTGCTGACGAGGCGGTGCGCCGTAGCCTTGGCGTACAGTTGCATGTGCACCTGACTTCCCGCCAAGTTTACAGGCTGCACGGTCTCTCCCACTTCCTGTACTCCGTTTACAGAAGCGCGGGGTTGCTAAAATATATACACTGATCAGATGGTTCTGGACTCCAGTCTTTCAGCTGTAAATAATGTCAAGAGAATGAGGCTTCACGAACCCCGGATGGGTGGAGCCAACTTGTGTTATCAGGGACACGCGGACTTGACTCAGTCATAAGGGTTTCGAGCGGGAAAAAGCCCTTCAAGTCCAAGATCTCCCAGCCTGGATTTGTGCCATACATTTTATAATGTGCCTGTAATGTTAGAATGTGCCAGAGTCTTTGGCCTCAGAGGTATGAGGATGAGAGTAAAAGGCCACCTGCGTGTCACAAATGTGTCATAATTCCACGCTTCGTTACCCTGAACGGTCGCAGTTAAGTGTGTGAGAGTCAGAGCCCCTCCATTTGGCTTCTGTGTTTACACAACGTGCTCCAAATCTGGAGAGGATCAGTCTGCCTGATATCATTCTTCAGGATTCCTTTCTGTTGGATGGAGGAGGAACTGTGGGCAGCTGTGTGCGTGTGTTTATGTGCACGCGTGTGTGTGTGTGTGTGTGTGTGTTTGTGCGTGTGTGCGTGTGCGTACAGTATGTCCGTCTGTATGTAAGTGAGCAAGCGAGCGTGTGTGTGTTCTTGCCTGTGTGTGTTTATACTCCGTTGATTAAAGGTTGGTATTAAGGTCAGTGTGTGTATGTTAGGGCAGGATTAGGAGAGGAGTGTGTGTTCATGGGATAGCCAGATGTTGAGTGAGATATGGGGTGGATGTTTAGGTTTGTATGCGCGTGTGTTTTCCCTTCTAACTGTAACATTTAAAAAAGAGTTGTCCTTCCAGTCTCTCTCTCTGTTTCTTTGTACTTGTTTGTTTATTTTAGGATTGTGGGATTCGGTATGCTGCTGTAACACCTTTGGCTTCCTGGTAGTATTAGGATGTGAGTGCCATGTGCAGTTGGTGCTGGGTTATTTCTGACAGGGTGTGTTTGCGTGCGTGCGTGCGTGTGTGCGTGCGTGCGTCCGTGTGTGCGTTGCGTGCGCGTGTGTATGTGTGTGCGTACTGTATGTGTGTGTGTGTGTCTCTGTCTCATGCCAGCCCATATGTTGTATAAGATACATGGTCAGCTTTAGTGTGGGGCCTGCTTATCACCTCTGCCCTGTCCTCTTTAAACCGCATGCAGCTTTTCATCCTTTGGATGCGTGTACCGGGAACTTGTAAATCAGAGATTATTACCCCCTCCTTGACATGGCCCTGTTTGGGAAATTCCCAGAATCCCGTGCTTCTGCGATGTCATGCACAGAGCGCATTGATTAAGTGTTGGACACCGTGGCTAATTTCCCAGCAGGTAGGGAGAATTCCCCATGGCTCGGAAAACAGGTTTTTGCGCAAGTCATCTTCAGAAAACTGAAACACATTTTTGCTGAACAGATTCGGGTTTTCTCCACATAAAGAGTATGTTCAGCGAGCTGTGGGCGGTTTACTCGAGCGGCGCTCACTCTTTATAGAGACCGGTTCCGGTCCGTCGCCCAGGTCATGTTCTCTGCCACCCTTCCTTTCCCACTCCAGCAGTTTCCAGATCTGGAGTTACGTTATGTCTGGTTGTGTTCTGAGTGAAATAACTGGACTTTAGATCAGATGTATAATTATTATTTTTGTACATTCTGCACCATGGTGACCCTCACACTGAAACTGTGTTGCCTGGTTAGCTGAGTGAGGCCCGACCCTAAACCAGCGTGTGCGGCGCGTTTGGAAGAAGCCACTCCGTTTCTCAAAGCCGTCTTTCTTTCGTTAGAGTCAGCGTGAGAGCATCCCCTGCAGTAAGGGTGTCGCTGCATAAGGGCCTGTTCACACAGACACGCACCAGCGTGCCGGGAGCTCCTCGTTCTCCCCGCCAGTGAGGCGCTGGGGGAGGGGGGGCGGGGGAGGGGGGGGGGGGGGAGGGGGTGGGGTGGCGGCTTTGGGGAAAAAATGTCAAATTGTGCCTCATTACATTAACCGCACAATGAAGTTTACTGGAATCCCCACCGACGGCCCACCGTGACTGGCGCTCTTGGCGCTTCTCGGGAAAGTGTAGGCTGAGCTGGTTTACGGTATGAAACATTCAGCTTCTGTCTTTCTGGTTGCTGAACCAGCAGCAGAACGGTCGTTGCTAGCTGCTATTGTAGAAAGCCGGCTATAGCGGCTAGCTACAGACAGAAAGCCGGCTATAGCAGCTAGCTGCTCTTGTGGAAAGCCGGCTATAGCGGGTAGCTGCAGACAGAAAGCCGGCTGTAGCGGCTAGCTGCTCTTGTAGAAAGCCGGCTATAGCGGGTATCTGCAGACAGAAAGCCGGCTGTAGCGGGTAGCTGCAGACAGAAAGCCGGCTATAGCGGCTAGCTGCTCTTGTAGAAAGCCGGCTGTAGCGGGTAGCTGCAGACAGAAAGCCGGCCTCTGTAACGGCTGTTAGCGCCAGAGGGGGAAGCCGCTGTTCGCCACGGCGGTTTTGCTTGGTCAAACCTGTCGGGCTGCTTTCAGTGCAGCACACAGGAGGAGGACCACGGCTTTGAGCGGGAGGCTGGGTTTGAGAGCAGTGTGCGAGTGGGAAAACGGGTTTTGGGGTTCAGCAGTTTGTACAGACTAGGCCCCGGGCCTCCTCCCCGGGCCCCCACTCTGGGCCCCGGGCCCCCACTCTGCGCCTGGCTGTCAGGAGCAAAGTGTGGTCTTCTTTGCCACTCGCACCAGTTACACAGCAGTGACGGACTGTTAGATGAGTAAAGAGATTGTCCAGGGCTACACGGTGGTGGTGTGTGTTCCCTGTGTGTCTGTGTGCAGCTTTGGGATGACATTCCCAGCAGCAATACAGAGTGTTCTGCCCCGCAGAGATTTTGAGAGCCTGAGTTGGGAAAGCAGATGAGATTAAATGGATTTTTGGCCAGCTCTCGCCCCCCCCCCCCTCTTCCTCTCCCGTGCAGCTGTCCTCATTTGCTGGCTGAATCGCTGCAGCCGTTAGCATAGCCCCAGCGCCAGGGGATCACACGCAGGACTGCTGCAGACTGGGAATGACAATAAAGTGGATTTGGGTGAATGTGACACGCAATCACACGCTCTCACAAACAAGCAAAGAGACGCAGGCGCGTACATAAACACACACACACACACACACACTCTCAGTCCCTCTCTCGCTAGCTTTCTCTCTCTCAAACACACACACCCCACACACTCTCTGTCTCTGTCTCTTGCTATCTTTCTCTCTCTCTCTCTCTCTCACACACACACATACACACTCACTCAATCTCTCTCTTGCTATTTTTCTCTCTCTCTCTCTCTCTCTCTCTCTCTCACACACACACACACATGCACCACTCACTCAGTCTCTCTCTTGCTATCTTACTCTTACTCTCACACACGCACACACACACACTCACTCAGTCTCTCTCTCACTATCTTTCTCTCTCACACACACACACACGCACTCAATCCCTTTCTTGCTATCTTTCTCTCTCTCGCACACACCCACTCAGTCTCTCTTGCTATGTTTTTCATTCTCACACACACACACACACACACACACACACACGCTGTGAATGAAGTGGAGGGCAGCACAGACACTCTGTCACTGCTGGTGGTGGGGAGGTGGCGGGTGGCGGGCGGGCGGCGGGGTTGCTCAGCGGGCAGCGCGATACTCCGCCCGTGCCCCTCGGAGCCGGGGCGGCGCGGCGTCGTTAGCGCCCTTAGCGCCCATTGTTCCCGCCTCTCAGCGGCGCCCTCTGAGGCGTGAGCCCCGCGGCACGCGCTCCCGTGAGCTGATCCTCGCCCGTCTGTGCCGGCGGGCCGCGACTCCCAGCCACGCTCGCCTGAAAGAAAAAACAGAGAGGCTGCGTCCACCGTGAGCGCGACGGACAGGAGGACACTGATGAGGAGAAGCCCGTTCAGCTCCTCACGTCCCCGCTCATCTGCGGCGGCTGGGCTGCTCCTCCGAGCTCGGCCTGGAAGGGGCCCCAGGGCTAAGGCCCGCTCCTCAGTCCTCCAGACAGGCCCCTCCTCACGTTAACAACCCCCCCGTGAGCAGAAGCGCTGTCCGGCGTCAGCCCGGAATCTTCTCCAGCTCGTTTCCACCGTCGCTCCGGCGACGGAACTCGACTCAAACCGGTTTCTTTCGCAATGCTACCGTAACAGCCTTCGAAACGCATTAACTGTGGCGTGTTTCGGTGAGCGGGAGGCAGGTCTGCAGGTCTGGTCTGAGGACGGTGAAGTGCCTGTGAGGCGGAAAATGAGTCTTTGATGGAACCGGGCGGGCAGGTTTTCCTTTTTCACTACCTGTTCTGAACAGACACCGCAATGTGTATAAATTTAGGATTTGAGCTTTCTGGACCTTTTGAATATTACATTAAACTAGTGGGTGACACACACGCTCACACTCTCACAATATGAATTAACTTGCTGTGATTGAACATTTGGGCTTTTTGGAGTAAGCTTGACAGAATTCCAGTGTATTCAACACGTTACAGGCATGTGACTCTATTTGTTTGTTTTGTGTGTGATGGGGGCATTATGCCTTGTTCCTGTGCACTTTCTCACACACACACACACACACACACACACACACACACACACACCCTCAGTATCTGTTCCCTTCTCCCCGGGGGCGGAAGTAAGAGGTGGGTACAAAGGCCTGGGGCAGATGGCTGCTGTGTGCAGGTCTCATCTGTGCTGGGCTTCCCTTTGTGCGTCTGAACGCCCGCACCTCGTTACAGGAGCGCGCTGATTAAATGGAGAAACACCGCCATTAACGCCGAACGCCTGAGTCTTTCAGAGCAGTTGTAGAATTTTTACAGCTGCTGGTGGACTCCTGCCCTGCCCCGTGTGGCATCGGCTGAACGTGCTGCCTGCGTCCTGCCCCCCCCCGCCTCCCCCCCCTTTCAGTGCATTAGCGGCACAGCACGGCGTAGGTGGACAAAAAAAGTCAATCTTTTACAGTGCCGGGCAATTCTGAAAATGGACGCAGTAAATAACTCCAGCAAGTCTCATCGATTACTCCGAGCGGCGAGCGTGTTGATTTATCTGCCCGCTTTAATTAAATCCGCTGCGGGAAGTTTTCTGTGTTTTTTTGACACCATGAATCGGGGGGAGAGGCCGCGCGGCTTCGCACAGGGAGCGCGGGGTGCAGTTGGGGTGGCTGTTATCGGCACGGTGAGGTTGGGGTGCAGGTGCCGGATCGCGCCGGCCCGGGAGCCGGTGGCTGGATCGGGTGGGGTGGAGTCGGGTGAGGGGTGGTGGGGTGGATGAAAGGGGGGCGGGGGGAGCGCGGTTTCTCCGTGTCTGCCATCTGGCCGGGCCCCTGGCGCAGGGCTAATCCGCTGTTTGCTCTGCCATTGTGAGCCCCACAATGGGCCGGAGCGCCGGCCACACGCCGGGGCTTAATGAGGCTAATCAGAGAGCCCAGCCCCGTCAGGGATCGGGGATCAGCCCCGCGGGGGGTCACTGTCACAGCTTTGTTTTTATGGAGGGGGGGTGTAGTTAAATACCGTGCGGGGCGCGGCCGTGCTCTTCCCCCGCCTGGCCGTTCCTCGCGGGCCCGGTTAACGCGGGTGGAGGAGCGCGTGCGGCAGCCTTCCGCTCCTCAAACGCGCCCGCTGACCCCCGGCTGATCTCAGAGCGGCGGGCTGATAAGGAGATTCCGCCCCGGGCGTCTCAGGCTCAAGTGCTGTGTGTCTGAGATACCGCCCAGCAGCTGCTGCCTGATCTTATCAGACTTATTCACTGCAGAGCTGTCAGTACTCTTAATACCATCCATCATAAAGATGCATAAAACCATGTTTATAGAATGTTTGAAATATCAAACGTTGCTTGATACTGGTGCTTTGGTTCAAAATGAATCATTAATGGTTATGTCTGTTTCAACCCTTAAACCGTTCTCTTACAGCTGCAGGCATCGCCACGCAAATAATACAGGCTTCAACCAACATTAGAGAAATATGCACTTATTTTGGACAAATATTTCAGTGCAAAGGAGTGTATTTTGCTCTAGTGCACTTTGTGTTAAATACTTTTTTAACGTCATGTTGTTTTAAGCATATGTTTTTTGTCTGGAGATGCCTGGTGTACAGGTTATAATTTCCACCTTATGCATGACTTATATAGTTTGTATTATATGTATGTATCTATTATAAGTAATTCTGTGAAAGTGGTTGCTTTCATTTCAGGGTGACTGCATGTCTGTTTGGCAGTGTGGAGATGAATAAAAGAGCTGTGTTGATTTTGTGCATTTTCCAGGCCCACAATGCACATGGCCTGACCTCTGGAGGCGGTCACTGGCTCCCCCCCCCCCCCCCCCATTCTCCACACTGAAAAATGTCACCAAAAGCCACAGCCCTGTCTATAAATAGCCCCGCACTGTCCGGGGGTTTCATCATTTCTTTTTTTTTTCGGCGGTGTGGGAACTCTGCCCGGGCTCTGTCCCTCGCCGCTCTGTCCCTTGCCGCTCAGTCCCTCGCCGCTCCGCTCTGGCGGAGATTAAAGCTCTAACTCTGGCCGTTCCCCGGTTCCCTCGCCCTCAGAAGCGAGCGCTGAGCATGCTGGGAGAGCTAGCGCGTACCTTAACGCGCGAGTGCATTTCGGTGTTGGTCGGTGGCGTTTGTTTGCGCGTGCAGTCTTCGCTAAAGTATGCGCCAGAATGGCTGAGAGCCCATTGTTTTTATACTGCTGCTTTAGTTCTTCTCCTTTTTTCTTTCTCGCGTGCCTATTGACAGTGTTTTCTGATTTGGTTTGGATTTGGCAGTTATTGGTAACATTCTTTAGATCTGCGCAATGTCATCTTACTTTGTCTCCTCAACTTTGGTTGCCAAATGTGATTTTCACTTAGGATTCCTCACCACGCCCAGTATGACAGCAAAACACCTGATTTGCGTAACTTTTCACGCCATTACATGATCTTACTCACATTAGACATGTTTATTCCATATATCATTGAAAGAAGTGAGCTGCCTTTTTCATAAGTCAAGTCCATTAGGGCGAATGAAGATATTTTTCCACGCACATCAGTAACTGAGTTGCACTTACACGTCTGGCACGTTAATCAGACACAGGCCGTGTGTTTGCCACCCTTATGCAAACTCCTTATTAGCGGCTCTCATCCACTGGCCATGCCTAGCCACGACTGAAACGGCAAACCGTGTCGCCTCGTGTGCATAATGGATTTTTCCCGAAAGGATTCCTGGGATAATTTCTTCAGCGTCTGCTTGTGCAGCTACCATCCACCACACATTTATCGGACATTGTAATTAGGCGCGTGCGTGTGCCGGCTAATTCGCCAGTCATTCCATTTGAAAGCCCTGTGGTTTCCCACAACCTCAAATATTCTTTTTGTTCCATCTGGTCGTGTGTGCGTAACTATGGTCTTCTTACTTTCACCATGGAGCCCTTTTAATTCCTTCAGTATCGTGGGTATTATGGTCTATATCAGTACTTCATGACTGAGTTTAGGTCATAGGTTGAGTCAGTGCTTTGGGTGTTGTGCTTGCTGTGGGTGTGTGCCTGGGCTACGTCTATAGTTTTGCCTGGGCGGGGACCGGGAACTCCTGTACGTTTGCAGATGGCATTATAGCTATCAGACATCCCTGCCCTGACTAATAATAATGTAGCCTATGTTGCGTCAAGTTAGCTACGTTTGCGACAGACGTGATTTTAGCAATTCCACGCCAGCGTCGCTAGCAAGCGCGGAGAGCTGAGGAGCACAAATCTACCTGGAAGTGTTGTAGGCGTCTGAGTGCAGAGCAGGAGGCAGGGCCGAGCAGGGCGATAAGGCGGTGTTGAGTTACGGCTGTGGCGCGCTCCGCCACGCTCTTCGCCGCGGGCGGGCCATTGTGTTCGGCCGCCGCCCGGCTCCACTGTTGCGGTTTGCTGTGTGTGCGCGCGGCGCGCTAAGTGTTGCTTTGTGAGAAGGACCGGCTTTGAACCACAGCCAAGTCCTTTCAGATGCAGCCTCCCCGCCCGGCGCTCCAGTGTTCTGCAGCCCGCCGCACTCTAATGTGCGTAAAGCTGCCTGTTGTTCTTAGATGGTATGCTGGCGTTCGCCGCCTTGATTTGAATCTGTAGTGAATTATGACTCTCAAAGCACTTGAGATTAGCTAAATTAGGAAGTTCTCTTTATGTGTTAATTACAATATGCAGTAAAATAGCAAGGAAAAAAGGCAGAAAAGGAATTTTAGGATACTGTGTCTGAATACATTCTCGGTAAATGTTGTAAGCTACCTTTTTTTTTTCCTACCCGCTAAAAAAATCAAGCAGTTTAATTTGAAGTAACATAGGTCTAGGTGGTTTTAACACAGAAAACGTTTCACTACACACTACACAGAGTGAATTGCAAATGAGATACAGAGGGATGTTTAAATGCTAGACTTTCTTTTGTGGTTTCCTGGTTCCTAATGGGCTTCCAGGGATATTTTGGGAGACGGCAGGCGGATGCCTTTCTATGTTGTATGACTTTCTCTGTAGTGCAGAAAATAATACTCCCACAAACCTCACTTTTGCCTAAATTGACTGATTGTGTGTGAGAGTGGGGAACTTCCTCCTTAGCGTCCGTGTGGAAAGGACGCGAGACACAGATCCATCTTTCTCTCCCGATAGGAGAACTGAACCAACGCAAGCAGGAGCTGAGAGGCTACGAAGGCGGTTACAGTATTAGCACCCTGACCGTGAAATGGGGATGTTTCTTACATACAATGGGAATTGTAGCTCGGAGTTTGAAACTAGGGTGGAGTGGACTTTGTGGGAGGTGCTGAAGAGTCACTGTCAGGGTTCGAATTATAGCCTGACTCTTGGGGTGGTCTTATTAGTATTTCTGGACCAAAACAAGCTTTTGATCTAACAGTACAGCACATCCGTAATAAAAGGCACATATTGATTCAAAATGATGCACTGTGGCATGAATAGACTCCACCGGGCATCTCTGACTGTGCAATATTTAGCTAATGCTATTAATGAAAGAGAACTGGAGATCTACTGGGGTGACTGTAAACATGTTGACATTTGAAAATAAAAAATTTTACAAACATAATTTTACATTATCAGAGCTGGCCCCAGTTTACAGTTTAAATAAATATGGAGGGGTTCTGTTATGTTATGGGCCATCAAACACCCCCCCCCCTCCATAATTTGAACCCTGGTCACAGTGTAGGCCCGGGTCTGGCCCAGGCATGGCTCGTCCACATGGTGCCGTCCGCATTGTGCAGATGTGCAGACCACATTTAGTCTGAGAAGCACAGACGATGTTCTGTCTGCAGAAAACGTTCTGTCTGACACCTGATGGAGGTTCCTGTCTCTGCTGGGAAAGAGGTTGGTCTCTGTTACCTTAGGGTAGGGGGCGCCACAGCAGTTACACAAGAGTGGGAGAAGCTCAGGGTTGTAGTGAGTGAAGTTTGCCCCAGGTGAACACTGTTTCCTTAACAGGTGTGGCTGGATTCCTGAACCGCATTAAACTTGTAATCAGTCACGACGTTCACCTCTAATGTTCTTAACTGACAAGTAGGCCTAGTTATTTCTGCACAGGTCTGGCTTTAGCAGGGATCGCTGGGAGCGTTTCCATGACTCTGCAAGACCCTCTATAAATAGTGCGAACAAATGAAAGTCCTGTCCAATCACCGGGCAGTTCACGGAGCTGATTACCTAACATTGGCCTTGTTGCATCGGCGCTGAGGTCAGTGGCGGACAGAGAAACAGAGTGTCGCCATTTATACCTTTCATCCTATTCTCCTGTCTAATGGAGGATGTTCCTTCACTGCACTGTAAAGAGGCATGTTCAAGGGCAGAGTTCAGTGCTTATTATATTATTATTAAATAATAATAACAATTATAATATATGTAACAAAAGCCTTAACCGGGGTCTGTCTTGCCCTTTTCAGGCAGAAACCCACAGTACCAAAATAGTTATTTTTATGACTTACTGTGTCCTATGAGCACAAGCCAGTGGTAGAGGAGTGGGATGTGTCCTTGACTTATTCTCTTCGCTAATGTGCCTAGCGTGCTAGTTTGGTTCCATTTTTGCCCTCCTGTCGTACCATGCTGTTGCCTGGCCGTCTGCGTCATTCTGGGATGTAAAGTGCTGACGGTGCGACTGTGCCGTCTCCTTGCTTAAGTGTTTATTTCTTTAAAGTAACCTCCCGCGTGGTTATTCTGCCCACAGTGTGCTGCACCGTTTGTGCTCTGGCTGTAATACTGAAACACGGCTCTGACGGTTTGCCATTATGCTTTTGCATTTGTAGCTATTCTGAATGCTGAGGTTTACCATGCAGGGGAATGTTATGTAACTAGTCCTGCTTACTGCACTCCTCACACGTGTAATTACACAGATTCAGGGCTGAAATAAGAGAGATTGTTTTGAATGCTGTACTGCCGCATTGGATTGCGCGACAAGCTTTTTAAAAATCCGTCTCTGCTGCATTTATGGCAGACCACTGGGAGGGAAGAGGTAGAAGGCAGAGAGAGAGGGACGGACAGAGCGAGCTCTTCTGCTTTTCTGCACAGCTAGCGCTGCCTCAGTGTGTCTCAGTGCCGTGTGCCGCGCGCGCTCCTGTTCAGGCTCCGCTCCTGTTCCTGCTCCGCTCCTGGATTTCTTCCAGCCCTCGGCTCAGAAATGCCGCTGCCAACGTGAGAGGGAGACGGCGTCCAGAGAGAGAGCTCGCTCTGCCGGTCTTATTGGAGGCACATGTTTGCCTGAGCAACGGTAGGCTGTTCCTCAGCAGGCATCTGCTGTGCGCTTTTGATGTCCTGGGTTTGATGTGCGCTCTGTCGGTACGAGCTCGTACGAGCCAGGGGCGGGGCGCTCCGAAACGTGCAGAAACACACCTCCGGAGTGAAGAAGAGGGTGTTCTCGTGTGTGTGTGTGCATGTGGGTGTGTGTGCACGTGCGCGCCTGTGTGTGAGTGTGTTGTCCCAACTCGGACCTGCTTGCACACCTGTAATTTGGGGCAGGGCGGCGAGGGTCCTTCCCGCCATGTTTGCCTGTGACCTCAGTGTGACCTGGAGCTCAGAGATGCGGGTGCTGGGAACTGCAAGGCCTCGTTTGCATCTGCGCCTGCAGTGGAGGCCTGGGGATCCCTGCTCCTGCATGACCCTGTCTGCTCTGGGTCTCATGCCAGCTCCTGCTCCTGAACGTTTAATTGCCCTAATCGTTTGCATGATCTGACAGTTAAGCTACATTTTTGGATCAGCTCATAAATGTCAGCCATGACAGTTTTCTGTGGGCTAATCCAGGAGTGAACTAGACTTGATCTCTTAAGAGCAAGATGATCTCACCTCCCCAAAAATGTGTCCTGAAACGCCTGTCCAATCAGCAAGGAGCTCTTTAAACCCACTTCAAGGCAGTGTTGAAGGTCCTGCACAACCTGAAATTTTTTGTTGGAGGAATCTTACTTTTGCTGGGTAATAGCTTGCTGGACTTGGCCAACCGAGGGCCCCTGCTCTTGACACCGACAGACTCATTTGGCGGGTGTCTGGAACAGGACCGCGCGGGGCGACATTCCGCCATTATGCACGGTACGTGGCCGCCCGCTCGCTCAGGCGCTGGGGAGGAA
Organism: Anguilla anguilla; assembly: GCF_013347855.1. Taxonomy (NCBI): domain Eukaryota; kingdom Metazoa; phylum Chordata; class Actinopteri; order Anguilliformes; family Anguillidae; genus Anguilla; species Anguilla anguilla. The sequence goes on along the minus strand of NC_049215.1, from coordinate 23,936,437 downwards.
AGGTGTTTTCAGAAAGGCTTCTCTCTGAGTAATTAAAACCAACCGGGGCTTATCTAGACACACTCACCTCCCACCAGCGTTAGCGGACGCTAAGAGCGCCGCTGCGGTTTTTGATGGATCGAGCGGGGCTAGATTTTTTACGATCTACCGGAATCTCGCCAGATTTCTCAGCCCTGGTCCAGATTTTTTAGCGCTGTGATCACCCTGCCAGCACATGCTTCCTCTTCAGAGCGCCTCAGGGTTCCTCCGTGCTCCCCACGACGTACATCACGGCCAGACCTGGGTCAAACCTGGGCCAGACCTGGGCCAGACCTGGGTCAAACCTGGGGCAAACCTGGGTCTGAAATGCTCACCGTACAGCAGTGCGCTGCTCAGAGTCCGCTTCAGAAAGGCGCTGTTTGGTTGGGGGGTTTTAAACTGAAGTGCGAGGAGAGGGCCAGGGCACTCAGTGTAATATGGAGCACTCACCGCCCGGCGTCTGAAGTGTCTGAGGTGATAAGGTAATGGTGTCTGCTGGCAGCGCAGGGAGAAGGCCCTGTTCCGGAGGCCACATTAGGCCAGGAAGCGGGGGCTGATTGAGAAGCTGAAAAGCTCCACTGAGGAGGATCTGATGTCATTGTCCCGGACCTTTCCTCCATCCAGGGCACGCACGCGTGTGTATGGGGGCGGGCCGGAGGCCCTGCAGCTACCGCGCATGGGCACCGCTGCCTAATGGATGGGGTCATGCAGGCAGATGCAGATTAGAGGAGATTGCCTAATTGTCTGCGGGAGCAGGCCCATGACTCTCCCGGCGGCCCTTAGGGCGGGTGATAGCGGGATGGCGGGCCATAGCGGGACGGCCGGCCTCCCGACCCCATGGAGGGTAGCCGTGCACAGTTATCTGCACCGACAACCAGGAGGCGATTTTCCAAGTCTTTGCGGCACGTGGTCTGGACATTCAGCTCGGAGCCGTCCTCCATTCAGTGAGAAACGGAGTTCACTGAGAAGAGCCCTTCCAGTCATTAGCCTCCTGTTTTCACTGCTGGGGAACCTGAAGCACTGAATTCCTTCTGATTTTATTAATGCAGTGTACATAGAGAGCGGTGCATTGGTGGAATTTTCAGATAGCATTCTTATGCATTATTATTATTATTGATAATGGTAATTGTATTGAATTGCACAACTATCCTGCTATTCAGACTTCGAAGCACTAAATATGCAGTGAGATGGTGGCGTTACTGCCGTTAGCATAAATCCTGACTGGGTGTTGTGTGGCAGCCATTTTGCAGCAGAACGCTCTCCGCAGCTCAGCTAGCATTCAATGCATTTATATGCGCATACGAGCGTTTGTTTGATCCTGTGACCTACTTCCCCATGGCCCTTCTGTGCGTTAACTCTGACAGCCGGGGGAAGGAAGGGGTTAAGATAGCTGAGAGGGGTTTGACTGGAGATGCACTCGCACATGAATCATTTAAGAGCTGTTTAAAAGCGGCATGTTCAGCGCCAGAGGGCTTCTGCTCAAGGAATGAAGTGAAGCTATTTTGGTGAAGTCACGGAGCAGTGACTGGGGTGTGAATGTAGATTAGGATTCAGAGAGCAGCGACCAGGGTGTAAATGTAGATTAGGATTCAGAGAGCAGTGACTGGGGTGTAAATGTAGATTAGGATTAGGGGTGTAAATGTAGATTAGGATTAAGGGTGTAAATGTAGATTAGGATTCAGAGAGCTGTGACTGGGGTGTAAATGTAGATTAGTATTAGGGGTGTAAATGTAGATTAGGATTCAGTGAGCAGTGACTGGGGTGTAGCCTAAATGTAGATTAGGATTCAGTGAGCAGTGACTGGGGTGTAAATGTAGATTAGGATTCAGTGAGCAGCGACTGGGGTGTAAATGTAGATTAGGATTTAGTGAGCAGTGACTGGGGTGTGAATGTAGATTAGGATTCAGTGAGCAGTGACTGGGGTGTGAATGTAGATTAGGATTCAGAGAGCAGCGACTGGGGTGTAGCCTAAATGTAGATTAGGATTCAGAGAGCAGTGACTGAAGTGTAAATGTAGATTAGGATTAGGGGTATGAATGTAGATTAGGATTCAGAGAGCAGTGACTAGGGTGTAAATGTAGATTAGGATTAGTATTAGGGGTATAAATGTAGATTAGGGTTTAGAGAGCAGTGACCAGGGTGTAAATGTAGATTAGGAGGATTAAGAGAAACCTGCTTTCCTCTGTGATGCTGCTGTGTGGATCTGCTGGGTCACTGAGCAAGGCCATCATAAGGAAACTGGGGCATCACTGATTGAGCAAAAGAGACACAGATACACATGCACACACATTCACACACACTTATCTGCTTGGACACATGCACAGACATGGGAAAGCACATGCACATAGGCGTGTACACACACAGACATTTTCCTAATGGCGCTTTCCTCTGGCATTGTCATATCGCAGATGGAATTTTCTTTTTCTCAAAAAAAAATCTCCTCTGAATATTCGGTCCCTGGTGGGCGTCTGTGCCTTGATGAGTAAAAAAAAGTGCCTTTTTCAGTGGGTTAGTATAACATCAGTGCTGTGCCCTGTTGCCCGGGTAACCCAAAGAATCAGCTGTGGCCTACTTTAGGACAGGAGAGCCTCTGGTGCCTGACTGCCAGGCAGCAGCAGCTGCTGGGATGAAATATTAAACTGCATTACTGAGAGGCTGCTGCTCCGGCCTATTGTTATTCAGCCCGTTCTGCCAGGCTGTGTGTCTGTGCGCCGCGAATGGAAGAGGCTAACGCTCCTCGCTCAAACCCTGCCCACACGCCTGTGCTCTCACGCTACACATGCTAAGTCTCAGAGCGTTCTGGTTTTTTATCGCTACGTTCCCGGCCGTCCAATTTTTTTTTTAACTCACAACAGCCCGGAAACGACACGGTGATTTCCAACGTTAAAAACTCGCGTGTGGAAAGGGCAGCCGCCTGGAAACGGCGTGTGGCGAAACGGCGTGGATGCGTGCTGTGATGCGAGCTCTGATGCGCGCTTGGCGGCTGCAGTCATCGGGCGCGCTCAGTGGAAGTAATGCGCCGCGGAGCCCTGTAATTTGTAAGTGCGAATTGGCGGCGTGTAATTGGCAGGCGGGTGCCCCGCGTCGCGGAGCGTGCCGTTGGGTAAAGGCTCACGCGCTCGGTGCGAGGTTAGCGGTGTGATTAGCGGGCTGGGCTCCTGTTACAGAGACCGATGCTAACAGCACGGCTGGAGAATTAGTGTTAGGGATTTTACTGCCTTTTGACTCTACTGTACATTACGCAATCGTTGCAGTCCTTCAGATTTCGCACAGACGCATGTTTCCGGTGTCAGAAAAAACCTTGTGTTTTCCTTTTCCTGTTTTCCTGTCACCCCCCCCCCCCCTCCCCTCCCCGCAAATATTTAAATATTGTATTCATCCACTGAGTGGAATTCATCCACTCATATGTTTGGTAGAAAACCTTGTGTGAGGAAGCCATAATATTTATGAATAGAAACATTAAAACATGACCAAAGAGATGATGGTTTTTGTGCGGCTGAGGGTACCCTGGTGGCACTGCGCTGCCAACTCAGGAGTTTCCTCTGGAATTCAGCGGCATTAGAATGGACTGGAAGGCCGTAAAGCCTTCAACCCCTCTGAGCTGAGGAAGCTTCCTGGTTAGGGGCTCTCTTCCTGTCCCCCCCCCCCCCCCGGCCCAGGCCAGCTGTGCGGCGAGACACTCTCCCTTCTGTGGGGGGGGTAGGTGGTGTGACTCCCTTCCTGTGCTGTAGATCGTGACCTTGCCCATCATGGATGCCAGCTCTTCTCTTCATAAAGCCGTCAGATCACCCTCTCAGACGCCATGTTTTCAAGACCGGAGTCACAAGGTTTTGTTCTGTAGGTTATCGCTTTTCACTTCAAACAGTGCTGGCGGTGTTTGAGAGTGAGAGCTGCATTAGGCTGACCCTCACTGTCCACTGCTGGCCTGTATGGCTTATCTGTGGGACCAGGACATTTAGCCTCATTCAGATCAGCCTAAAGGTCCTGCTCTGCCTGCCTCTCACTGCTCCTGAAACGAGCCCTGTCGACTGGGCTAGACGAATCCTGTTCACTGCTGGCTGTCCGTAAGCAGGTCTGAACCCGGGTCCAGATACGAGCCCCTGTTCGACTCACGGCCTCTTCCAGGGAGTGCTTATGATCGCTGTGACATCATCGGGCCCAGTGTAGGTTTCAGGTTCCCATCCTTGTCCTTTGTAAGTGTGGCAGTGCGGCCAATCCTGGCCACTTGGGTTCCAGCGTTCAGATGTGCCCCAGAGTCTGTCATCACATTCAGACCAGCGCTGATTGGCCAACAGTCTTTCAGGGATGTGTGTGATTGGCTGTAGCCTTGCTAAGTGGAATGAGAGAGAGATTCGCTGTATTTTATTATGTTTTCAGATTAAAATATTAATATGCAGTAATATTAACACAGTAATAATATTATAATGACAAGAAATATATTTTGTCTGAATGTACTGTAGGACCTACATACTGTGTGTTTGCATGCGTGCGTGGGCCTGTGTGACTATTAGGTGGTAACTAAGGCAAAAAAACCTACACAAATCCCAGCCAATTTCTTTTTGTAGGTGCTGGCGTCCAAAAACTGATACATAATGGACAGGCTGAAAAGAATGGCACATTCTGCTTTCATATATAAATCATATTTCTATAGGCTATTATGTGATACCATGCATTTGAATTGTTCATACATGTAGGTTAATGCGCATGAGCCGCTGCTTGTGTAATTTAACTGTATTCTGTGGTCAGTGCCATTAGCGTTTATGCTAAAAGCAGCCTTTTGTCTGCTGTCCAATCAGAATGGCAGCACATGCCCCTGCCCGAGACCCCGCTGATGAAAGCGCAGCGTTCAGTGCAAGTAGGGCACTTCCAGCACTGCAGTGTTTTCCCGCTGCGTCAGCGAAGGGTTAACTGGCGGAGGCTTGCGTGGGCGGTCTGGCAAGCGGTTTGTGAGAGGGAATATAAAATATACAACAGTGTGGATGCTCTCGGGGCCGGGGGGGTGGGCCTGCGCTTTTCTCTCCCCTGTCTGCCGCTTCAAACGCACGGCGGGGGGCCGGGGGAAATCACCGGCTCTGTGACAGCGCCGCGGTTTCGCCGGGCTGTGGGCGCGGAGGGGGCCGTGCGTCTGCCTGGGTGCAGGAGCGCTATTCCTACCACTGCGGGGGTTACTGGTCCTGTGCTGAAGGGACTTGATTTGCTGTTAGTCACAACATAAACTTAGCAATTATATCTCTTCTGCTAGCTATACTTCACAAAAGTCTTATTAATATGTTTGAAGTAGGACCATTGAAAATTTTGGAAATTGTCCTTCACGGACCTCATTTTTCTCATTAGAGGGAGCTCTGTGTTGGATACACACCACAAAACCGTTCTATGGTACTCACCCATGTACAGTAGGAGCATGATACGACGCTGGTTGTGGGGCAGGCAGTGCAGATGCAGCGATGGATTCAGCAGAGCTGCACAGTGTAATTGGCTTTAGATGCAGTGATGGTTTAAGCAGAGCTGTTTCTTGCTGCACAGTGTAATTGGCCTTGTTGACACTCCTGACTGCAGCAGCACTGACAGGCTTTGAGTGGTGGTGGGTGGTACTGAGTGTGGCAGGTTGCCGGTGAGGCATCGACACTAAGGAAAGAGACCGCTTCCCATCATGCAGTTTCCTCCCGTGCGCTGCTATTCTCCGCATCTCATTCCCCCCGTCCTGTTCTCCCCCCACTCTCGCTCTACCTCACAGTCACTTTCTCCAGGATATTACTGCTGAACAGGCTGCAGCCCTGGTCTCCCTGACAGACTGTGTGGTTCTTGTCTCCATTTTTGCCTGGCTGCAGGAGGATCAGGCAGTGTCTGAACTCTGAACACCCTGTGAAGTCCATATGCTTTTGTGCCTTTTTGGTCTCTGTTCCCAGCTGACATGGCCCTGTCCCCATCACCCCATCCAGCTGTTTTGTTGATATCCCGTCACTGAACCACAACTCCCATTATGAGTTTCTTTTCTTGTACAAAATACAGCAAATCCATGTAGGCCAAGGCCCTCATGCTTTCATTTTTTTTTCGAAAGCACAGGGACACCATAGAGGGTTGTGATGTGCATGAAAACGTGCTCGTTTCACTGTGGCCCTGTCGGCTAACGCCTCTCTCTCCGCTTCTCTCCGTATGTTGCAGACGCCTTCGTGAACAGCCAGGAATGGACCATGAGTCGCTCGGTACCCGAGCTCAAAGTGGTGAGTTCGCCCTCCTTCCTGCGACCGTTTGTCTCCGGGCTTTCCCACATTCTGTATGGATTATTCCAGAGCAAGGCTGAGACAGCGTTTTTTCCCCCTTCCACATCAGTCTCTGCAGTTTGAAGTAGAGCCACTTAAATAAATATGTGAGTGAGTGCAGTTCATTCAGAAATGAAGAGCTACATTTACTTTGCATTATGTGTAATAAATGGCAGTATTGAGGAATTCTCGAGTATGTTTCTGGAACAGCAGTATGGGATGCATCTCAGTGGATCTTGTTCTGAAATCCACCTGCAAAAAAAAAGATAGCAAAGGTTTGGGGGAAATGGAACTCTTGGTCCCAGAATGCAGCTCATTTACTCATGTTTCCTCCTCACCTCTAGGGGATTGTGGGTAACCTGGCCAGCGGGAAGTCGGCATTAGTGCACAGGTACCTGACCGGTACTTATGTGCAAGAAGAGTCCCCAGAGGGTAAGCGTGCATCCAAACTTTTCGCAGTGTTGAGTCTAGAGAGAGTCCACACTTCTGAACACTCCTGTCGTTCCTGTTTGAATCAGTTTTTGTTTCTGCCGCAGTTTTCTGCGGCCGGGGGAAATGTCACTGACTGGGTCTCATAATATTAACATTGTTTTGACTTTCTAACTCTCTCACACAGTCTCGTAATTTCACTGCTAACGTGGCTAATCCAGGGAATCCAGCAGTGGGAGGGAAGACTCACTTGGCGCATGATTAACTTGTTGTCTGACGGCCCACGTCTCTGGCTGTCCTGCTGTTGTCCCAGATGTTGGAATTTGAGACCAGTGTTGAGCTGGACTTCAAGGTCTGGGAAAGCGTTGGAGTCGTAGCCATACTTAGACATCGACCACTTTCAGTTATGAACTCACTAACCTGCACATTTAGTATTTTAAAAAAATAAGCTTACAGTTGCAACTGCTCACTAGTTTAGAGACATTGTTAGCTTTCTGTAAGGAACTGATCTCTGCATCAGGCTGATGTGCTGTCTTGTGCTCTGCATTATGGTGAATCTGATTGGCTGGGAGCAGGAATAGACATTGTTTATTCAATTAAAATAGTCTGTTGATATTTTTGTTGAAGAGACTGGGATATTACAGACAGTGGAATTTCAAAACTCTATTAAATACATTTGGGCGTGTTCTGATGATGATGGAATAACGATGTGAAGTGAAGAATACTTAATGCATGTAAGCTTTACTTCTGGCCTCTTTACTTTTACTTCTTTACTTTAACAAACAAAGGCGTCCTTAGCAGAATCACCAACACCGCCTTACTGTGGTTTAGCAGTGCCGTTTGCTTAGCATAACTTCCTCCAGCCTTGAGCCGAAGGGTAATTTTTTTTTACCCAACACCTGTTCCTAGAACCGGGATTGCAGACCCCGAGGAAACCATCATGTTCTCCATTCATAATTGAGAATGGAAAGAGGTTTGCGCCAACCCCCCTCAATATGGGAAGGCCCCGGAACATATCCGGTTTCAAAGGCACACGTTTAAATATTTAATTCCTCATTATTAATGTTATTGCGCCCGCGCGGAACTGGCGCTACAGAAAACCTTCCTTTGGGACGAGGCGGCGAGGCGACCCAATACTGGAAATGCGCCGTTTTAACCCCGTGTTCGCTTAATTCACCATTTTACCCTCTATTCCCTTGCTAATGTCTTTGTAAACCAACGAAAGAGGGTAAATGGTTAACCGTGTCAAACAGTAATGCGCGTACATATTTTATGCGCATTAATTGCGGCGAAAATGTGACGACGCGTGCAGTTTGCATGGGGAGAAATACCATGGCGCCGCCTAACAAGCTTCTAGTACTCGGCCGTTCCTTTGACACAGTCGATAGGAAGTGCAGATTTCCTCCGCGCTGATAAGCGCATGCTGCTTGTTTGAATTGGGAGCGTAAGACAGCAGTGGGTCAGTAGTAGAAGCGGGGTCGGTCGCTCGCTCGTGCTGCCAGCGGCGAGCCGCGCCTGCAGCAGTCACAGACGTCCGCGGGCACGCCCGCCCCACGCTGCATCGGAATCAGACGACCACGCAGTCCAAGAATTCGCGAAAACCCACAAACGTCTTGTTTTTTTTTCTTTCTTTCTTTCTTTTTTCCGCCGTCCGACCGGCGTGGCTCCTCTATTTGCCCACATATTTTTGAGGAAAAATGGCGGTGTTGTGTTCTTTGAGATGATTCCAAAAGCAGCGTGACGTGAACCGGACTCGAAAGTAGCATGTTTTGTTGAATTGGTGCAACAGCTGTTAATCTTTAAAGTAATGTAGAAATTACACATTGGCCGTTTCAAAATAACATTTTGAGCCTTTGGTAGTGTTTTGGTATGATGTTATTTTTATAAGCTTCAAAGATGAGCATTTATATAGCGGGTCATAGCCAGCCTGACTCGCATATTTTACATTTTTACTCATGATCCATTTGCACGGTAGGATATTTCTGTAAACAGCTCCATACATTTTCCAGTGAATCACCAGCAGTGCTCTGTATGATAATGAATATAAATCACTTTATTATCTGCAGCGTATTGTTTGCAATGATAATTTGTCGATCAGATTCATCTGCAACATTCTGAAATTACTGTACAGACTTACAGAATTTTTAGTTGTGGCCAGAAGTGGTTCAGTAACCCATACCACATACTAGCTGGCAACAAGGGCTGTACTTGATGTTTGAGTGCTTTTTTAACCTACAAAGTGCCAAGGTCTGTGAATCTCAGGTGTACCCTTTAATGGTCCCTGTGTTAGATATTAAACAAGCCCCCTTGTCCATGTGTTTAGTTCCATGTGGGATCCTGTCCTCTTGTTAAGACTCTACAGATAGACAGAGTCTCCCTCTTTGCACATTTCTGCAACACTGGGAGTCGTAACATTTATTTAGACCTGAAGGGAATTGAAACACATTTTACAGAGCGTTTCTTCCTTTCAACACTGCCTCTCAAGACAAAATTCTAATTTATAAGCCTCATTTGGCACAGGTAAACGTCAGGAGGATTTTTTCCCCCTCTAATTTTTTAAAATTTATTTTGGGGAATGACATGGAACAACAATGTAAATCTGTCTTCAGTTCTCAGTGCCTTATATTCCCTGCCCTTCCCCATTGACGGCTGTTCTTTTTTGTGTGAGGGTGGGGGCAGACAGGAAGCCCTCTGAACTCGACTTCCAGAATCTGGAGCGGCAGTCCTCATTTCGCACTTTTGATAAAAACCTGCACTTTTCCCCTCCTCCCTGAAGGGGAGTGTGAGGTTTGGAGGACTTAGAGAGGGCCGATGTGCTGTTTTCACAGGAATACGGAGGAGAGATAAATCCCCCTGTTAATCACTGAGTGGAACATTTTACTGAAGAGGAAGAACTGCGGTCCCTCGATAAATGAAAATGACTTCCTCCTGCGGGGATCGGGCGGCCCACGTGTTCCGTGTTTTTCTGTCTGTGGAGTGGCGGGGAATGGAGACGTTCCCCAGGCTTCTCTCTCTCTCTCTCTCTCTCTCTTAATGGGCTCAATCTTTCTTCCAGTGGTGCGCCTCAGACTTTTTTTTCTTCCTTGTGGTTTCTGAAGGTGTTAAAATGACTGTGCATGAGTTAAAAATGGGCCTTGCTTCTTTGATTTGTTTTTCTTCATTTCTTCTCTCTCTTTTTTTTTTCCTTGGCTGCCTCTTAAATAGCTGACGTGGATGCAGGTAACTATCCTCTTTTGTCTCTCCCCCTCTCCTCCCCTCCCCGGGAGCTCTGCTTCGTAGTCTTCGTAGGCTAACCGGGCACGCTCCCTCCACGTAGCAGTTCGATCCGCTCCGGGTTCCATTGGCGGCTGCATCTTCTTAACGTAACAAGAACAGCTGACAGTAGTCGAAACACATCAAAGTGCCATTTCAGCATCGCAAGAAACACAGTGCCATCGAAGGTGGATGGTTTTCTGGAAAGTCTCAGATTTGGTCCCTGTGAACGTAGTTTAATATGCTCCCTGTCCAAAGTTCTGTTGGGCCCTGAGTGACTCAGTCAAGTGAGGGTTTTTCAGTGAACACAGGCTGGGCCTTAACATGGCTGCTGTGAGCCTGGGCTAAGGGCATTAGTCTGGGGCTCTACTGCAGCAGAGCCCAGCTGGTTTTGTCCCACCAGGGAATTCAGTCATAGTCCTTAAGGTCACTTATGTTTGAGCCACCCCCCCCCCCCCCCCCCCCCCCCCCCCCCCACAACAAAGGCCAGGAACTCACAAGCTAGCAGTTGTGTAAAGAGAGAGGTGAGCCGGATCCTCCTGTAGTACTGTGTGGACTGTAAGATGTGAAGTGGCCACAGGCTTGCAGGTGAGCGTATCAGGAGAGGGCATGTACTTCATCAGCAGTATTCTTCTGCAGGGACAGATTGCACATTTACAACTTAGGAGGCACAATTGGCAAATCAACAAAAAAAATATATATATATAGGAGATTAACATTTGAATGAAATAAAAAACCTCTAGTTGCCCTGATGATTGAGCCCGAACCGGATCGAGCTGCAGTTCTGCATTACCATGGTAGCCCCCCGTGTGTTGTCCTCGTGTACCCCCATCGCCCATCGTAGGATTCCAGTCTTCGGTCACTGTCCATCACCCCAATCATTGCACCTGTGTCCCACACACAGCCCCACAGTCCCAAATCCACCCATCGCACTCCGTACTACACACTACGCACTACGCTACTTGACGCACGTTCCCTGTGCTCTTGGATGACGGACAGGGCAGCGTGTGTGTCTGTGGAAGCAGGGTTGTCGGTGGTCACCCATGGCGGAGTTTTGTGTGTGTGTGTGTTCTCCCTGGTCCCGGAGGCCGTGGGACCAAGCTTCCACTGAGACCGGGTCGATTGGAAGAGGGGGTCAATTGTTTGTTTATGTGCTTGTTTATGAGAATCGTGTCCTTTTCACTAAGCCCTCTGGAGATTTGGAGGGACAAGCAAAATAGAAATAGTGTGTTTAAAGTATGAAGGGGAACAGGCCAATCAGCGGTCATTGCACATCTGTCTGTCTGTCTGCCAATCTGCGTTTCTCCATGTGTTTGTGTGTCTTTCTGTCTGTGGTAGTGCTCGTCTTTTTTTAATCTTGTTTGCCCGTGTGTACCAGTTTGTGTGTGATCGTGTACACATCTCAGTGTGTGTATGCCTGCGTCTGTCCATAGGCTCAGTGAAACACAAAGCTGATTGAAATGTCAGGTACAGTACAGAATTGGAAAGTGCAGTCGCATAGTGACATAGTTGTCATGTGACGCGCGCACACACACCCCCACGCTGGAACGCCGCGCGCAGATCTGTCCCTTTGCGCCGTACCGTAGCGTCACAGCTGGAAAATGCTCTATAATTAAACAGGCTGGCGGTCGGCTGCGCTGACCTTGCCGCTTCCTTTTCCCTGACAGCACAAACACACACCTTATAATTATGGAAAACACTGCTATCGATGCGCACACACACACGCACACACACACACACACACTCTCGCACATGCACACGCACGGACGTGCGCATACGCGCACACACACCCACCCCTGTTTTTTTTGCCATCTTTGATAATCTTTTTTTCTCTCTTCAATTAGGCTACTGTTTGTAAGCGCGTGTTGGTACTTTAGTTCTTTCCTACATCCATACTTTTTAATAGGCAATTTTTTTTGAGTTTGGTCATTTAAACAGTATGTTCTTTTTCAATTAATTTAGATTCATGGGTCGGATTTATTTGAGCAGTTGTCACAGTACTGCGGTTAACTTCACTTGCAGAAATACAATCCTGCACTTTTCAGATGCTTTTCAAACACCGCACTGGGAAATAGTGGAATTGCAAGCATTTCATTCATGATTTCATTATGATAATCAGATTTATGTTTATTGAACTGTCATCAGTTCATTTTCCAAACCCACAATGCCAGTGGAATATATTAACATATTCTTGTTGCTTTTAGAAGAGTGCCAAGCAGATATTAGTCTTTTTTTTTGTGAAAGTACACTATTGTAAATTTAATAGATAGACCACAAAGGCCTTTGTTAAAGACAATAAAGGCATTTTACAATATTATCCATCATAATTAAAGCAGCGAGAGCGAAGGTATTGTTACAGAGCAAGGACAGCAAGCCTCTTCAGTGGAAATAATTAGCCGGGGCAATCTCATCTGAACACACTATTAATTATTGTGGAGCTTGAATGGTACCTAATTAAAACACTTGCTTAATGCAAGTGATGCATCCACACATGCGCTGGACGTGCAGAGAGGATGTTTTATTGACAGGCAAACATGAGACCCAGAGGAAAATTAGAGCAAAGATCCAGCGGTAAACAAACTATTAAAGCCCACCTAGGAAGCTGAAGTAAACACATACAGCTGCACTGCCCTACATCTCTAATTTCACTCACAGTCCGCCGGGCTTCTGTCTGTCCGTGCGTACATCTGTCTGATACCGCACCGGTTGTTGACACACTGCAGGTTTGCTGTTTGGTTTCAGAAGCCTTCCTGCAGAACCGGGCATATACAGTGCATAAGTCAGCCTTTCGCACGAAGTGCTAGGCCGTGGGGTTGATTCTGCAGTGTAACTTCAGGACAGTCTGCAGTCCTTTTGCGATTTCATTATTTATTTATTTTTGCTTTATTCTGGGAGGGGTGAAGGAGAGCGGTTAGCAGGTAGAGGAAGGTCCATAGAGGGCAAAGTGCCAGGGCATGGGGATCGTACCACTCTAACCATGCTGGGGGGGACGGGGGGTTACGGCTGGAGAGTCGGTCGCCTTACGGGTTTCGTCGCATGTCTCACCCAAGCTGCCAGTTTTATTACAAAAGCAAAAACATGAATGACTTAGTTTTTTGTCTGAAATTCCATTGATGCTGAAAAGAGTGCATCAGCCCAGTGTCAGGTTTACACTTTAAAAGGTAAATTATTGAAGATGGTGCATCAATTTATTGTCTGCATCTGTTAGGCTTACTGTAATGTCCATAAATCTGTGACTCCTGATGTGTGTTTATTATGGGTTTTGCAGGGCTTTCATACTAATTGCTTGGCATGATTAACTGCATGGCGTATTTAGATTCAGTTATAACATACAATAATACATAATATTATCCATAATAATATTTGTATGCATAACTGGATTTGTTTTGTGACCATGTTTAAATGGAGCTCATATCCATTTTTTTTAAGCACACTGGCTATGGGCCGGCCTGTGGCATCCAGCTTTGTGATGCATTCTGGGGATTGTAGGCACACAAGAATAAAGGTAGAAGTTAGAATTATCACGCTCATTTCCTGTAAAAGGTATTCTTTTAAATGTAAATACCTTTCATAGTTCAGACTAGCGGCGTGTGCGTGAGTTTGAAGCGTGTGGGGTAAACCACACGCGCGGAGTTGCAAAGCGGTTGTCCGTTCTGCTCTCATGCATTACTGGAGGGGTGGAATGTCACGCTGACGTAAGAGGAGGAAATTCTTAGAATGTGACGGGAGGACTGCAGTGCTGTGAAACGAGTTCCGTGCTTTTCAGCATGCATACCTACCGAACTGCAATGCCTGGAATGCAGGGGCACGCATTCAGACTCAGATTCTGAGCTCTAAGCAGTCTGTGAAAAGCAGATCTGGCTCCATCTTGCGCAGGGGTGTCGAACTGAATCTCGAGGAGGATGCAGTGTCTGAAGGTTTTTGTGTTTTTCTTTCTGTCAGCTGCCAGTTAAGGCCTTGAGAACAAAGTGTGTGGACTCTTCAGCCAATCAATGTTTTAAATGAGACACTTGTGCCAAGAACCCATCGAAAACCAGCAGACAATGCGGCCCTCCTGGACCGGAGTTTCACACCTGTGATCTTGACGAAGGACTGAAATGGTTTGAAATTCACACGGCCTTAATTACAATACGCTTTGTTCCTAATAGAAGGAACAGACTATTATTTGTGAATGATTCTCCTGTGGCATTATGTCCTCATCAGTCACGAAGCGGTGTTTGGGAAGTGGCTGTTTCCCCGTTTCCGTTGATTGGCCACCCGAGACGGAGCAAGGAGGGGTGTGAAAGGACCCCTCTGCTGATGTGGACCGGTAGCTCCTGACCGTTTGCAAACCATTTCAGCGTGACCACACCCCACTCCCCTCATCATGAGAGGAATCCCCCCAAAAACCTCTCAGTGTTACTAAAAGAAACAACCCACCTCACGCCACTCCACCCCACCCCCAGCAGCTGTGGCTCTCCCTGTCTCTTGCGCCCCCAGCGTGTTTCGTAATCCCCCTGAAGAGGGGGGTATTGGTGGGGGGTGTTGTGGGAAGCCCGTTGGCACGGACCATCTGCACCTCACTGCGGGGGTCTGTGGGCTGCTGTCGGGTGTTTGGCGGTTCCTGTGAACCAGGCGTGCGGTGCTTTTGGCTTCCCTTGTGGGGAGTCTGGTACCACGCACTCAGCCCCCCCACCATAACCCCCCCCCGGGCGCTAAACAGGGCTGTCTGCACCCCGAATTCTGTGACACAAAGGAACTTGACATACAGATACACCCCCAGTCAGGATGCCAAGCTTATCGCAGGGTCATTACCCACAATCCAATCAAAGTGCCAAGTGCCAGAATAAGCAGCGGGTGCCAGATTTACTGCTGTTATCACTGTCACCTCTGCCCTGGACAGAGGTTGCCAGATTTACTGCTATCATCACTGTCACCTCTGCCCTGGGCAGGCTCTATACCCACAATACGGCCGTGTCAGGAAATGATGATTCAGGACATGAATTATAAATTCACATCAGTTTAATTCAGTTGACCCACACCCATATGTCTCATGGATTTCAATTCATTTGCTGAGTTGACTCCAGTGAATGGTAATTGAGCCCCACGCAGAGAAGCTGCATGCTCTGTGGGTGGGGTGGAGTCAGGTTCTTAGTGTCTTATCACAACAGCCACACTGAGATGATGGCCCTTCAACAGAGAACTGCCTGTGGGAATCCTGCACAAATCCATCCGTTGCTTATGTCAAGCCATGCTGCAGTGTTAGCTTCCCAGCTGACACACAATGTTATCACAATGTTACTGGAATGTTTAGTAAGTGTTATAACATTTCCACTGCTGGGCAGTATCATTGTGAGGAGGTTTTGTGTTAGCTGGGTTGTGCTTAGGTTTCCCTTGCTGTGCTCCATGGGGTATAGCGGACCACTTTTCCATGCCCTCATCTCAAATGCCCGCGTCCCCTCCCCCTCTGGCCTGCTGCCTACCCCAACAGCATCGGGGCGTCCCCGGTTTGGGCTGTGTCCCCTGGGCTCCCTCAGCATGCCTGCAGTCCCTCTCAAAAAAAACACCCCCACGCTTCTCATATCTGGGGTGCCCTCAACAGGAGGACCCCTTCAGTGTTGTCTCAGTTGCATTATGACCCTCAGCTGGCAGTTCACTAGGAGACTCTTACATCAGAATCACACCCATTGTCACACACCCTTCACATTAGAGAAGATCTCCATAATGCTGCTGTTGTTGATGTTGGTGCTGTGAGTGATGTCACTGTTTTATCCTGATTGGGCAGTGGTTCTCCAGTAATTCATTTGAACAGATTCTGATGATGTCAGCAGAATGTCTGTGTGGGATTTGTTGCTCTTCTCAGCAAACAGAATAGTTTTGCGGATGCACTTCTTTAAACTCATGACTAAAGTAACTTGAGCACAGGGAAAATAACAGCACTCTGATCGAGGGGCTGAAACACAGACTCCTTTACCATCTTTAATTGGGTTTGATTGCTCTAGATTTGGCTTTTGGGTGTTAGTAATTCAGTACAGTTCAACCTTCCTTGAGGCTTAACGGACACTTCTGATGAAGGTTAGCAAATATGTAAAGTTTACTAATTGAATATACAGCATGAGAATAGAGTACTAATGCGTTCAATACAAACATCATTTTTGATGTTTTATATTTATGGTTTATATTTACTGTGTTTGGAGAGGAAGTTCATACCATCTGCTTGGATTCTAGAGCGTGTTTGTGAAGTGGCCATTATGTCTCATCTTGGCAGTTCTGCATATTTATTTTTAACAGAAAACATTAAAAACACAGACAGCTAATACCATAGG
This sequence comes from Anguilla anguilla, assembly GCF_013347855.1. Classification (NCBI taxonomy): domain Eukaryota; kingdom Metazoa; phylum Chordata; class Actinopteri; order Anguilliformes; family Anguillidae; genus Anguilla; species Anguilla anguilla. The sequence continues at coordinate 23,920,173 of NC_049215.1, read as the reverse complement.
GGTTTCTAATAGAGGTTGCTAAATATTGTGGAGAGTTTATCCGCTAATTTTCCTGTCAGTGAGCCAGTGAGTAGTGGCTGGAAGGTTAAGGGTCTAGTTCTGACTGAGACTCCTGCCTTTTTTCAAGATGTAAATAATGAAGTGTTCTGTGCTCTTAAGGAGAGATTTTCGACCAGCGCATCTTGCGTGTGTCTAACCACGCCCACCCCTCTCCCCTCCTCAGGAGGACGCTTCAAGAAGGAGATCGTCGTGGACGGCCAGAGCTACCTCCTGCTCATCAGGGATGAAGGGGGCCCTCCAGAGGCACAGGTTGGTACTGCAGGCCCAAATCAAAGCTTGTGTGAAGACCCCATCTCCACACGTGCATTTGTAAGGCTGCTGTAGTATTTCGTGAACTCGTCCTATACCATATACAGTTTCTGTGGCAGGGTGAGCCAGAATGGGGTGGAGTCCTTGCTGGCTCTGTTAGTCCAGGCACTGCTGGCCTGGATTAAATGTCCTCCACAGCCTCAGATACCGTCTATTGATCTGTAATGATGATCCTGTAGTCTCTGGTGCTAGCCTGTCCTCTTCCTGTTCACGCTGCTGTTACAGTGCAGTTACTGTGTAACTGGTGAGTGTGAGGCCGACCCGATTGCTGTTTTCCCAGAGTTTCCGGTGTCCGTTTCTACGTTGTTAAACAGCACGTCAGCCTTGGCGTGTGCTTGGTCGACGGACGAGGATGCTGTTCCTGATTGGTCAATGACCCGCCTTCTCTTCCCTCCCCAGTTTGCCCTGTGGGTCGACGCGGTCATCTTCGTGTTCAGCCTGGAGGACGAGATCAGCTTCCAGACGGTCTACCACTACTACAGCCGCATGGCGAACTACCGCAACACCGCCGAGGTGCCCCTGGTGCTCGTGGGTACGCAAGGTGAGAGCCCCGCCCCCCTTCGCCTCCCAAAGCGCGGGCCCCCCAGGGACCTCTGTTTCTCTCACACCCTTTTCATCTTGCACTCGCAGATGAGTATCTTTGTTGGACTGAACAGTGTCTTTGCTGTTGAATGAACGCATTTTTTCCAGTTAGCATGTCATTGCTATTTTTAGCTGCCTGACCCATACAGGCTTTTAAGGCATGATTTGTACAGAATTTGAAGAATGCGTATGTTACGTAATAAGAGCGTGTGTGCTGTAGAAAGATTGTCAGGACAGGAGTACAAAGATGCATTTTTATAGCAGTTCATGTGTTTTATTAATGTCATTATTGAAAATACCAGGGTTTTCAGCTTAACATTACAAATGTGGTTTAATATATTAGTAGAAGTGTAATAATGTTTCGTGGTGCATGCATACATTGAGTCACATAATCCAAACTGTCATCTTACAGTTTGAAAAACAAAATTTTACATGCCTTTTATTGCACTTGTGGTGCCTTTGGTACTGTTTTTATGAAAATAGTTTAAAATGTTTAATAAGTTTAAAACACTCATTCCTATTGTTGTTAACTGAAGTAAGGGTGGTTATAATAGTCACATTATATATACTTGTTGGTTTGGTTAGGGTATGTGGAAGCTCAATAGAAGGTTGTCTTTGCTTTGATACTCTTATTCAGAACCTTTTAACAAAGGCACTCATGGCAGTTAGCATTAGAAGCAGCATGAAGTGAACCTGGTTATTAACCAGCAAGATCAGAACCTGCATTGATGCCATCTTCAATGCTTTGTTGCCATCTAGTGGTAAAACGAGGAATTGGCAACCTTTGCCCGTAATTCTCTGGCCAGCATTATTGTGTAAGTCGCTCTGGATAATAGCGTCTGCTAAATGCCTGTAATGTTATGTAAACGGCAGTACGTTCAGAATTCATGAATATGTATTTACTTGATGAGGAGCTGTTAATTTCCTCTGTAAAAAATATTAGTTTATTTAACATTTACTATGAAATAAACAGTCCTGTGTATGAATCCTCAGCTTTGACCTGCTAAAGGTCTTGGTAAATTAGGCTCTTAGTGTTCTGCAGGTGATGCGTCTTTCATGGGTGGTTAATATCTCTACTATGGAGCTTATCTTAGGTACCTACATTCCATCCATCCATCCATTATCTATACCCGCTCATCCTGGGCAAGGTCGCAGAGGGTGCTAGATTTGATAATCATGTTAATGTTCTAAGCATTGAAAATTTTCTATTCAAGGGAGTGCCATCAAAAATGAATGTGTATTTTACAAAGCAGTGGCAACGTAAAATCCTGAATGCTTCAAACAATTTCATTGCATGACCACTAGATGACACCACAACCAAGGATATAGAGAAAATGTCTTTGGAAATCAGGAATGAGATTTTTAATACATTCATTTCAGTCTACCAGTGATGAATGAATTCATAATATTACTTTGTCACAGTGGTCTATAAAATCATCTGTCTTTATGTTTTATAAATGCACTGTATTTTTGTTTGCAGATTTGGTGGCTGTTAGAAGGTTTATTTGTACATTTTTATTGCATTTATTTTTTACAGAATACCAGTCAAGAACGGAAATTATTATATTACTGCTTTCACACGGTTTTTAGTTTTTTACTAATATTAAGCCACAAGCTCTTGCATTTTTTTATAGGTGCTGCGACTGTTGATGTATTGTACCTAAAGGCGTACTCAATCGAGATATTGACTGATTCAGTTTTACTTTTTGTTGTTAATTTTTTATAGTTTCATCTTCTTTTATTTTATGTTGTTCATAGTCTAAACAGCACAACTTTCAGAAACAAATAATCTGAAACAGGGCTGCCTGATTCTGCTAATTAGCAGCTCAACGAGATCTCTGTCGAATGAGGTCTGTTTGTTAGGTTTGGAGTGACAACCTACAGGACAGTATAACTCCAAGAACAGGGCTGGGCAGCCCTGAACTAAAAGGTTGTTTATCTTTTTTCAGGTTAAAGATAAAAGGGTCTTTCAAGAAAGGATGTCAACATTCCTAACTTTTGATCTTTCGTATTCTTTCAAAACTCTTGAACTCCGCTCCTCCCACAGGCATAGTTTGATGTGAAGCGAATGGACAGGGATGCCAGCAGAAGCTGCTTGATTCTTTTGAAGGGTGACAGTCTATTTACGCTGTTCTTGATGTTAAAATGTTCTTCAAATTTTTAAAGTCAGCAGTGAAAGCCGAAGAATATTAGGATAGCATATTAGAGTTATTTTAAGAACGTATGATACAGCGTGCCGTAGGGGTTGAGGAGCCAGGGCTGTGGGTTGCAGGTTTGATTCCCAGGTGGGGCAGAGCCACAGTGCCCCTGCGCGAGGTCCTTAACCCGATTGGCTGCAGCGGTTACCCGTCAGCACAGAAACATCATTTGTGTCATTACCATGTGGCCCCCTTCTGTCTCCCCAGACGCCATCAGCGCCGCCAACCCGCGCGTGATCGACGACACGCGGGCGCGCAAGCTGTCCAACGACCTGAAGCGCTGCACCTACTACGAGACCTGCGCCACCTACGGGCTGAACGTGGAACGCGTCTTCCAGGACGGTGAGATGGAGCGGGGTCGCGTCGCCCTTGGGAAACGAGTGGCTCATGCCAGTCCGACCACGCCCACCCGTAGTGGCGTGACAGGGGGTCACAACGCTCCTGAAGGGCTAGAGATTAATGGGGTTTTCTGTTCTGCCCAAACTCACCCCCTGTACCGGACCACCTAAATAAAATAAATAAATCAGTCACCGTGGATACGTGCGCAGTCTACAGCTATAGGTCATTACTATCAAAATGTCAGATCCAGTAAATGATTGGTCTAATTACAAAACTAATTAAGATCAAGCTGGCATGAATGGTGGATCCTGTTATGGTGCTGTAGCGGCTAGGGGTTAGCATGTGAAGTGACGGTGTGTTTCAGGGTCTAACCTCTCTTAACGCAGTCACTTCCTGCACTTCTCAGAACCCCCTGTGTATGTGGCCGGTGTTAAGTAGGGACGTGTGGTTTGTGGCCTGCGTGTTCATGTCCTGAAAAAGACCACCGCAGTGTCACTTAAATTCCTTTAAAGTTCTGTGAACAACAGAAATGCACATGCTTGTACATGAATGTGTACACATGCACTATAATACACATGCATGCATACACACGCACAATTGCTATCGGTCAATTCAAAGCTAGATTCCCCAGTGAGGTGATGTGCAGAATTCAAGCATGCCACGCACACCTACACGGAAACACACACTCATGCACATAAGCAAAATTGCACCTACACATGTATGCACACCTATGCAACTGCACATGTATAAGTTGAAGTACACACACACACACACACACACACACTCTCTCTCTCTCTTTATGCATAGTTAATAGGCAAAAATGTAGTCTTCCACAGACAATAGACCTTGGGTGTGATAACAGAAATGTCCACCAGGTGGAGTGCTTGCCCTGTTCTGGCATTGTACACAGTCCTACTGACTGAGAGGGGTGAATGACATCAGAGCTGGTCTCGAGGTCTGACCTGTGGGGCCTGGAGACCAGAAGCCTTCCCCTGGCCAGGCTGCTCTTTCTGCCTGACGTGACCACAGCCATGCACACTGCTGCCCTTATACCTCGTATGACTGCCTGACGGGCACTCATTTACCATAGACTGCTCACACGCATTCTACAGTCAGCATAGTGTGCCTATTAAAACAACTGCTGGAGCCATATTGTCATTACATTATATTATAATTTAATTATAAATTATATTATAATTTCATTTTAGGACAGACGTTATATTATTGAGACTTACGTGTTTGTCCCATCTTACAACTGCTACCAAAAATGCTAGCTGTCTTACATTCTCAGAAAATGAAAACATTACAAACTGTATGTTAATGTCAGATAGAATACCTGCGTGTCAGTGACAGAAATATCTAAGACTGCTGGCTAAGAAAAGCACTGGAAAAGCACATGTGGTGGGCTGAGTTGGGAAGTTAGAGGCGGCTCTAAGGTGTTATAAGACAGGCCTCAGTGAGGGAGTATTAAAAGGGAGCAGCGGTCTGAGGATGAGCTGCTAGCGTGTAGCTACCCAGCTCAACTTAAACCGCTTCTAGTTCTGCTAATGAATAAATAAATCTGTCAGCGTGTCAAAAAGCCATTAAAACCCGTGCTTTATTGTATCTGAGAAGCTGCCGTAGTTTTCGGTTCATTACCACACCACTTCTGAAACTTTTAAGTTACCGTACGCTACAATCGTTTGGCGGACGCTCTCATCCAAAATGAACAAACAGTAGTGGAGGAGACTCGGGCCCAGCTTGGGCTCAATTTTTTATTTTCATATCTGCGGTTCTGTAGTCTTTCAACCACACAACCATTTGTTTGTCTGTTCTAAGCTCAAATGGGCAACATTTAACCCTTTACTTTGAAGAAACTGTGCTTCATTTACTAACGTTCTCTCAAGACTTACGCAAGCCGGTAAAATGTGTTTAATTGGGCCAGTTGCATTTTTAAAGTTGGCGGCTTTGGACTTGATGGCTGAAAGGTTTTGGGCAGTTAAGTGTGTGTTTTGCATGATGTGCAGTGATTTTGGTTGGTTTTCATCACCACGTGGGGTCTGTGAAGTGCAGTGGGTTTGGGTACAAAGTGGTGAGGGGACTCTCTTTGGTTTATAAGGGTTTGGGTCCCAACCACCAGAGCACACCAGCATACCCAAAGTTTGGGTATGTTGGTGTGCTCTGGTGGTGTTGAGGGGAGTTTTATTGGTTTGGAAGTGTTTGGGTATGTTGGTGTGATTTGGCGGTGGTGAGGATGCTGTTATTGATTTGGAAGTGTTTGGGTATTTTGGTGTTATTTGGCGGTGGTGAGGGTGCTGTAATTGGTTTGGAAGTGTTTGGGACGGGGTGGGGTGGGCTCTGGCCCCAGTGCCTCTCGTTTGGGGGGGTGCTGACTGTGAGGTGTTAAATACAGGAGGGGGTAATGGTGCAGACGGTCCTCTCACTGCAGTCTGTGTGTGGGCTAGGAGCGACATTTTCACTAATGCTGGCTTATTATCCAATTAATTATTACACTGTTTGGATTAAGCAAAGCCTGCTGTTTAGCGTGTGTGTGCGTGTGTTTGAGAGAGAGAGAGAGAGAGAGAGAGACAGGCAGCCGGGTCATCAGCTGCATCAAACAAGCGAAAGAAAAGGCTGAATTCCTTATTATTACTGACAGTGTCTTCTTGCATTTTTCATTTCATTATCCTCAATTAATCACGCATTTTAATTATCCAGTAAAGTGGAATTCACTGATGAGGTTGAAAATGATTATTTTAATGTTTCGTGTCGCTGTAGTGTCTTGACAGCGTTTTCTGCCTGGAGCGCTCGCCATCCCTCCCTCCCTCTCTCTCTCCCTCTCCCCCTCTCCCACCCCTCTCTCTCCCCCCTCTCTCGCTCGCCCCCCTCCCTCCTCTGTGTGTGTGTATGTGTGTGTGTGTGCGTGCGCGTGTGTGCGTGCGTGCGAGTGTACGCGTGCACACCCTCGCATGTGTATTCGCATGTTTGCCTGTGGTTTAGTTTGCCTATATTTTCCTTATTGTAGGGACAAAGTGGTTTGTTTTTATCCTTTTAGCTCAGGTAATCTTCATTTTGAATGGCTAGAATTTGGTTGAGACCTTTTTCTCTCTGTTCACTCTCTTATAACAAAAAACATTTTGCTTCTCCGTCGCGAGTGAGATTTAAGAAATAATTGGATTGAAGCTGTGCTGTGCTTAATCTCTCCTCTAAAACACTCATGCAGGAACACACACACACACACACACAGTCCCCCACCCCCTGTGACCCCATGGCGTGGTATTTTCTGTATACCGTTTGCCAAATTATAATTGTATTTTATTTGAATGAGTCATGAGAATGTCTGTCAGTTAGCACTGCTGTCAGCTGCAGGGCCCATTTCTTGTGAAGCTAGTGTGCGAAAGTGGAGAAGTGCTTTTATAAATTTGAAGTGTTTGTTCCAAGTCACACGTTACCGTTTGCTGAGTAGTTGGCTACGGTACAGTCTGTGCAAATGCATAAGCGTGGACTTTAAAGCATACATATAAAATCAATCTACATACTCTAAGAAAAAAGAGTGTAATATGAGCGTTTGGCTGTACCTTTCTGTAACTACAAGCATGCCTGGAACAGGGTACAGACACTTACACATACGCCTACGCACACGCACGCACACACATTTGCACACACATGCGCACATACACATTCACTCGTATGTACACATACATTCACACGCGCAAACGCACACGCGAGATGACAGTTCTGAGACGCCGATTAACCCAGACATCATGTTTTTGGACCTCGGACAGTTTGGAAATTCAGATGGACAGCGGGAGGATGTTTAAGCCCAGCGCTCAGACACGCGGAGATTCAAGTCCAGTACCGTGGCGTTCTGCACCCCGCACTCTGAACACGTCATGCGCGGACGCCAGACCCCCTGCATCTCAGCTGCAGATCTGATGTAAAATAAATGGAGCAAGGGCAGATCGCTGTTAATCGCGATTAAGTCTTGGGCTCTCACCGAAGCCCTAACGACCTTATCGTGTCCATTGCAGTCTTAATGGTCCACCGCAAAAACGCGAGAGCTCTTAAAACGGTTTTTTTGATCCTGCGACAGAGTGACGGGATCAAGTAGGCTTGATTTTTCCCGGTGTGCAATTTGAGCTCTTCCTACACAAACCCATAGTCTTAAGAATAGTAATTAATGTCGGTTAATGATGCTGTGGTTGAGATGGGTTTTGTTGCGAAAGTAGCCTACCTCTTGACTTCACCATAAATCTAACAAATAAACCAACCAATGGCTGCCGAAGCTCAGAGCTAAGACAATAACGTTAGCCGAATGACTACGTTTACCATTAAAAATAATTGGCATTGTCATCCGCGTAAATTTATATAATAGATTCTATGAGAAGAAGCCAAAGGGTGGTTGGGGTGGGGGGAGCAATTTATTTAAATAGGGTCAACAGCGACTATAAGAATTTGCAGTGCGGATGAAATTACTGGCCGATGCTTGATGTAAACAGCCTGTAACGTGCACTGTGAGTAATAAAAGGCGGCTCCGTGAAGCATGCGATGTTTATCGGTTTGGAGAGCGTCTCGTAGCGGGAAGGCTGGGGCGACGCTGCCGTCTCTGCGGGGGGAGAGAGCCGGGGATCTTCTGACGGCTCCCCAGCCAGCGTCTATCAGCCCGCTAATTTAATTATCCTAATTATCATCGCGTTCCGCTGCGCCCTGGCCATGTCAGAGCGGCTCACCGACCTTCGTTAGCAGGGTCCGCTAACGAGCTTGTCATCTTGCCGAGGCGCGGGGGGCTCCAGATCGGAGAGGGAGGAGGGCGGACGCCACGGAGGTCCACCCCCCCCAAACCCACCCACTGAAAGGTCGGGGGTGACGGTTGTTATTGTCTCTGCCGTATACTGTTATTGCTGTAATTAGTTTAGATGTCATGTGTCTGCCACTTAACTGTAACTGTTGTCATTCTCGTCACAATAGAACTTTTTTAAATGTCTTTTGGAACATGGGTGTTCACATTTTTCAGCGTCTCCGTATTTTCCAGAGTGGATAGAAAAGTAAAAAAAAATTGTAGCACATTAGAGTGATGCTCACAGTCAATCAATGTGCAAATTGAGTTCTTTAAATTTTAAAGACACACATCTCTCATTTCACACGCATAAGAGATTTAAAATGCATTTGAGATTTAGCAATGATTCAGTTATTATTTGAGTTAATATCCCCTTCCCCAATTCACATACCACACCACACCATCTTGGTCCTACCCACTGGTACAGAGACCACCATTCATTCTCTGTAGTGCTTTTCCAGCTGTTATAGTGGATTCCCATAGTTACGTCCCAGTGTTTTTTGTGCTTTGTGTGAGTGTTGGCCTAGTTAGTTTCTTCCGATATACAGTAGCCTGGTTTGGTTTGTAATGACAGCATGTGAGAACTAGAACTCGCGTAGCCTGTTTTCCCCTTATCAGTTTAATTTGCTATGGGCCCCGGTAGCATAGAATAATGTAAGTTGTTAAAAGCTGGACCAGTGGTTGGTGTTAGGGTCAGGGGTTGCCTTATCCATGGAAAAAAGCACTTTAGAGTTAAGGATAGGTTTTGGGTATAGGTTTGAGTGGAGGTTAAGGGTAGGTTCAGGGTTGGGGCTAGGGTTGAAGTTGGATCGGCCTTATCTATGTACTCGATCACATTGGACAGGGATTTTCTTTTATCTGCAGCAAGATTTATTCTCCTGTTTTTGAAAAGAAGTGCATTTGAACTGAACTGAATTGAATCAGTTTGCAGTCAGGCAGCACGGACCTTCACACGTTACTGTACGGGGTCAGACTCAAAGTGCTGAGGTTTACCAAACTCTGGTGTGTTTAGGAACCTCGTCCAAGAAGGGCTGTACCCCATGGCTCCACCCCTTCTCTGACAGTGGCATGCTGGGAAACTTCTGCCACGCAGTCGTTTTTCTGCCTGTTTTAGTGGCACCCGTTCGCTGAATCTGATTCTGTGGTAGCAGCGGTCCAGGCAGGGTTCCTGTCCTTTTTAAAGGACAGCGGGACGCTGTAGAGGTTTCTGTCCGCGCGGAGGCTGCCGCCATTAGAGTAACCGCATCGCGGCGTTCCAGGGGTGGAGCGGCTCGTCGCCCCGGCGACCTGACACAGATGCGAAGCCCCACCCTCCTTTTTATAGACCCCGCCTCTTTTCTCCTGTGCTCGTCCTGAGCAGGGTGACGTGGGTCTGAGCTCAGGGTTATGAAGGTAAATGAATCCTGGAGTGTTGTGATAGCGAAATGGAGGACCTGTCCGCGGGGATCAGCGTCAGCCGTGCCTCCCGCCGTGGCGGGGAGCTGGGATCAGCCTGACGGCTGACCAGCGGTCTGAGGCCCTGTCAGCCGCCACGCAGCCGGGGTCCTGGAGGCCGGTGACCCGCCCTCGCCCCGCCCCCTTCCTGGTCTCGTGTGCTCAATGCACAGCCCCCCCCCAGGACCGGCGGACCCCAGCGGATTCAGGGGCGGGTCTGGGGTGGGTCTGGGGGGGTGGTATAATTACTGGGTTGTGAGTGTGGTACAACTCTGACCTTTTCCCCAAATCGCTGGCAGGCCTCCCAGTGCTGATCCCACACGCTCTTCCCTCCGATTCATTAGCTAACATACAGCGCGCTGCCGCTAACAAACCTGACAGCCGCAAGGATGGCGCTTCCTCTCCAGCCACCCCAGGTTTCCTTTCAGCTGAGTGTCAGAGGGAAAAGGTTAGATCTCTCCCCCCCCCTTTCTCTCTCTCTCTCTCTTCTGCTCTCTTTTTCTCCTGCTCTCTTTCTCTCCATTTTTCTACTCTCTCACTCCCTCTCCCACCTCCTCTTTCTCTCTCTCACCTGAAGTTTTGGGGGGGGGGGGGGGGGGATCAGAAACAGTAGTGACCCCCATCTGGGCTTCTTTGGCAGCTCCCACGCTGATCTGCAGTAGCCCCATTCTTGCGCTAGGTTGCAGTCCGACGACGCAGCACGCTGAACAGAGTAGCTGAACACAGCGCGCTGAACAGAGTAGCTGAACACAGCGCGCTCAGGTTTATGTAATAAGTGCTTAGATTGTATCAAGATTTCCTATATAAAAGAACAGTTATTGTAACGAACGACTGCATATACTGGACTGAATTGTTACCAAAAGCCCGAAACACTCACACTCTCTCACTCAGATAATTTTATGCAAAGATTGTTTTGCTTGCCAAGCAGTAGAAACGATGATTTTCATCACTGAAATGTCTAAAATGCGGCATTTTTCTTTATAATGCCTGAGTGTGATGACTGTTTATGGGAACCACGCGTGAGGAGGAGCTACTCTGATTGGAGGGACTCCAAGTTGAACTATGTGGTTGTTCCCTGCACTTGGACCGGTACTTCTCTCTAGGGGTTTCGTCATACTTGTTCCTGGTTATGATTATACACTTTGTTGTAAGTCGCTCTGGATAAGAGCGTCTGCCAAATGCCTGTAATGTAATGTAATGAATGGACTGTAGTGTACGTGCACATGTCTGTTATGTAGCTGCAGATGCTACGCAGGCTGGGGCTCCTCACTGCTGAGCCAGTATGTATCTTATTTGTCACGGCGCTGTCTGTCTGTTCATAATTTCTCCATTTTGTGCTTTAATGTTGTCCCACCCCTCTTAGAGACAGCCGTAGCTTTGAAACACGGCGGGACCATCGCATACGGCGACGGCGAGATGAGTCTGTCTCGGGACTCCCCGTTACGGTCCTGTCTGTTACAGTGAGCCGTGTCGGGTTCCGTGTCACTGCCCTCGGCGGCCGACCCGAACCAGCCGGAGGCGGCGCGGAAATGCGAACGCTCGCGTAGCGTCCGCGCGAACGCGTAAACGAGCCGTTGAAACGAACCGCGGCCGGATGCCTCAGCAGCGGCGGGGTCGCGGGTCACCGACGCGCTGGCGTGGGCTGGCGGCGATTTGGTGGCCGATGATGGCGGCGGCGGCGGCGTTCGTAAACGTTGCTAGGCGGTGGCGGGCGCCCGAGCCGTCGGTGCGAGGGCGTGTGAAGACGGGGATCGTCTTTCCCCGTTCTTGGGGTCGCTTGCATTTCTCAGCTGGGAAGAGGAGCTGCCATAAATCTGACAGAAGGGGAGACATTCCTATTAGAATCAATGACTGTCCGCGTTGGGGTGGGGGGTGGGGGGTGTAGGGGGGGGGGGGGGTGGAAGCGAAGATTGATGGTTAAAGTTAAATCGCATTAGCTGTGCAGTTTAAATATTTAACACCATCTTATCATAACTGTTCTTAACACTTAGTGTAAAATACAGCTGAGGATGTCTTTATCTGCATGCACAAGCATATATCTCCGGGTCAGTCCGCCCAGTGCCTCTGACGCCCTGTTGGGGGGGGGGGTCTGTCGTGGGGCGGTGGTGGTGGTGGTGGTGGTGGTCATGTGACTGAGCGGGAGTCAGGGGGCGGGGCCTCGTTCCGTCGCACGCGCTCAGAGAGCCGCCCCCCTGCACGGCGGGTCCGGCGTTCTGTGAAGCTTCGCCGCGGCCCTCCCGGTGCAGCGCCGGCCCTGCCGCGCGGGTCAGGTCTGGGCCCGGCGCTCCGCCACGGCCGCCCTTGGCCCGGCGCTCTCACCCGACGGTAAACGTTTATAGCGGGGTCCTCGTTAAAGGCCCCGCGCCTTTAATAGGGCCAATTAAAACAGCCGCTTCATTTCCCGGGAAGATGGAAGCGCCCGGGTTTATTGGGAAACAGATAAGGAGTGTATTGGATCGGTTTAACGCGGGACGGTCACCCCCCACTTCACGCTCCTCCTGTCTGGATGCTGCCGTTTCCGCTCCTGCCTCTGGTTTGGCCGCCAGCCACACGGCCCGTAGTTAACTTTGACGGGATTGATCGCCACTGAACCCCGATACCCTGACTCTTAAACGTTTACGCTGTCGAGTGCGAGTGTCGGTCCTTCTGCTATTACCAGTGAGCATGAATTTCTGAGTTGCATTCAATTGGCTGCAGATATTCTATATTAAACTACATTGTATTAGATTTTTATCTGTGTTCATTTAGTATATTTTTTTCCCAATTACAGAATTGAGCACAGGTTTTATCATGGATAAAATGATAAATTAATGAAATGAAATGAAATGAAATGATAAAAAACACCAAAGGGGCAAGGCAAGTAAAACCGATCTGTAGTTCACCACCAAAAACCTGTACGACTTTACAGGACTGCTCACCAAGTGGTGTCACATAAAGGGGATTGTTATTTTTTTCAAATGTAAATGAAAACCAGAAAGAGCGCAGTGACAAAGATAGAGTGGTCTTGCAGTAAACAGGGTGGAAGTATTTATTTAACATAAATTGAGTAAGGAACTTTTGTCTTCACTCAGGGTGTTGAGCGACTGACAGAGTTTTGGAGGGGAGGGGGGGGCACTGAACTAAGCTGAACCGCGCGCTCCCTAATTTCTCTTGCTCCCATTCAGCGTTATTTTATTAGCCTGCGACACACAGACCCGCAAACACCCCCCCCCCCCCCCCCCCCCCCCCCGTTTCTATGGCGACGGGTCGATGGCGTTGCTAGCTGCAAAACGGGCGAGCGTTTGAGTGCCCTCCCCCCGGCAGGGGGAGCGGGGGCCGGGGGGGGGGGGGGGCGGGTAGCGGGGAATCGATAGAGGCTGTGGTGTGGGATTAACTGACATTGTGCTTTCGATATGATAATAGGACAGAAGAATAATGAAGCTCTCCGACCAAGCGGCCTAATAATTGTGAAATAATTGCCGGACTTGTAGTTGTAACAAATCTTTCTTCTCCCCCTCCCCCCCTCCCCCCCCCCGCCTGCTTTGCACGGGGGCGCTCCTGAGGGACCGGAAGGTTCCGTGCGGATTAGACGGATGGCTGAATCACAGGGCTGGCGCACTCCCCTACATCAGCATTATTAGGAATTATGGACTGGTCTACCTCCACACCTCACCCTGGACATTACACCCCTAATACTCCAATTACTCTCGCGCTTGGCGTGACTCTCGCTCCCTGCCCCTCTCCGGGTAGCTGTCAGGGAGCGGGAAATCGATGGAGTTTTCCTTTCAAAGCCAAATTAGATTATAGTGAGGCCTCTGCATGAGTACAGTGCATATCTACATTAAATCTGCCCCTCTCCCCCCGACCCATATTAGGGTAAAGGTATCTTGTCTTGTTTAAACCATTGCATTTGTGTTAGAGGAACTGTACCGGGCTTTCACCCTGATGGTTGTCTTTTACATACCTGGTAATACTTACAGTAATACAGTAATTGGGCACCTTCTGATAAATTTGTCCTCATTTTAATTGTGGCTGGTACTGTTGGCTGTTCAAGGCCTGGCTATGCAAATGACGGTCGTTATCGAATTTGGACGGTGCGTTTTTCTTTATCTCAGTCGTTGGGCAGTGCTTTTTAGCAGTGGAAGCAACACCGCAACAGTCAGAATGTTCTGAAGTGGATTTTTTTATTTTTGTTGTTGTAAAAGACCAGGTCTCCTCCACGCAGGCATCACAGTCCATGGGGGGGTCTGTAGCCCGATGGGCGGGGCTTGTGGAGGCGTGGCTCACGTTGAATCGGTGCGTTTTGTGTTTCAGTGGCCCAGAAGATTGTGGCGACGCGGAAGAAGCAGCAGCTGTCCATTGGGCCCTGCAAGTCCCTCCCCAACTCGCCCAGCCACTCCTCCGTTTGCTCCGCCCCCGTCTCCGCCGTGCACATCAGCCAGGTGAGGGGAGGAGTCAGGTGCGCTGGGTGGAGTCAGTACAGGAAAAGGCCAAACATGCACGTGGACAAAACACACACGTGTACCTGTGTGTGCGCGTCACACGTGTGCACACACACATACGCGCACACATTGTTCTGTAATCCCATGTACAAAATCACACTTCTCTGTGCATACACACGCGCACACACACCATACACACAGGGGCATGCGTGGGGAAGTCACAAACTCACACTCAAGCAGGATAAGACCCATTGTTAGTACTTGAGGAAGCTTTAATTGTGCCAGTAATGGTGCTTTCTGTGCCTTCTTTTCCTACAAGGAGAAACTCTCAGGCTTTGTTCACTCTCCCCGCCTCCCCGTGCTCCCATTGGTCAGTTATGTCCCTGGCCAGACAGAGACACCCCAGCTTTTACTCTCACCGCTTAATTCCCATTGGTTGTTCATCACATTAGCATTAGCCTGACTCAAAGTGAGTGGTTTGTTTGCATACATCTGCAGAAATGCTGGCCCTGTTGTAATCCACACCCGCCTGGATCAGTGTGCGGTCCAGGCTCTGGTAGTTTCTATGTCCCCCCCATCTTTAAAGCTCCCTCCCTCTCTCTCATTTTCTGTCAGAATTTTGAACCAAATTTTGATTCCACTGTTCCCTGTCTCCCTCCCTCTTTTCCCTCTCTCCCTCTCTCCCCGCGCTCTCAGACGAGTAACGGAGGGGGCAGCCTCAGTGACTACTCCTCCTCGGTGCCCTCCACCCCCAGCACCAGCCAGAAGGAGCTGCGCATGGACGTGCCGCAGACCACCAACACCCCCACGCCCGTGCGCAAGCAGTCCAAACGCCGCTCCAACCTCTTCACCGTGAGTGGCCGGGTCCCGGGGGCCGGGGCCGGGTTCGGGTTCATCCCCTTTTCGATTCGGCAAATTCATAAAACAAACTGGAATTTAAGTTCACTGATTGAAAAATCATCACCAAACATCGAGGCCATTTTCCAATTCATGATTTTACCTTAATTTCCTGAATTTATGGAAATAAAGACAGATTTTCTAATGTTCCAATATTCAAAACAAGACCTGTCTATTGAATGAATAATTTGCATGCTCTATACTCACAGGTATGTGCATGTGTTGCTATTCCATTATTTTATACTACGTGTGCATTTTGTTTAATACAATTTGTAATTTGGCACAATGCAATATCATCAATATTAGCAGTATTCTATTATTCTTTATTATTTTAAACTGGGTCTGCAGTAAATGTGACTGATTAAATTAATTTGAGTGTGTTTTGCTACTTTATGTTAGCCAGCAGGTTATTTTATTGGTGAAGAGTTAGGCAGTAACGTTATATTAAAATTGCACTTACGCAGTTATGTTACGTAACAGTCGCAGGACTGAGACCAGGGCGTTGGTGCGTTACCGTTCTAAGTGCCCAGCGGTTCCTGTCCTACCCGCGGGCTTTCTGTTTTATTGTGAGTGTTTTTGCGGATGCCGGAGCAGACAGAGGAGCAGAAGGTAAGGAGCTGGCTTTAGGAAGCACACACAGGCCGAGACCGTCCTCTCACCGCTCCAAACCCTGTCTCCCCCCCCCCCCCCCCCGCAGTCTCGGAAAGGGAGTGAGCCAGACAAGGAGAAGAAAGGGCTGGAGGGCCGGGCGGACAGCATCGGGAGCGGGCGCGCTATCCCAATTAAACAGGTACCTCTGCGCTTCCCCGCCGGCCCCGCGCCGGCCCCCCCGCGGCCCCCGCCGGCCCGCGCCGCCGGGTAATTGCCGGGCCGGCGGCGGCGGGCGGCGGCGGGCGGCGGGAGAAGTGGCCTGTGATCGGGAGCGGGGACAGAAGCGAGGCTCGCCGTTTGATGGCTTCCCCTTGATTAGCAGTGAAAGTACACACTTGACATCAATTAGAGCCAGGTTCTCCAGCGTATTGAAATGAGACCATTAGGATAAGGAGTGGGAAGGGATTTCTCTCTCTCTCCTCCCCCCCCCGCCGCTCTCTCCCTCTCTCTTTCTCTCTCTCTCGTTCCCTCTGTACTCCTCTCTCTCCGTGTGGAGAAGCGAGGGGGGAAATGGCAGCTGGGCCTAATGAAGTGTTGTCTGGTGGCTGGCATATGGACCCGGCTCGTCTTTTCAAAGGGCTGCCTTGCCTGTGTGGCGGAGAGCTTTGATTGGAGCAGCAGCGGGGGGCAGAAGTACAGGTCCGCCCCCCCCCCCACCCCAGGAGCCGGGGATAGGTTGTTTGAGTTGGCCTTAATTTGTTGTAAACAGCAAGAGCGAAGGGGGAATCAAGGGAGGGGGTCTGTGTGCGTGTGTATGTGATGTGTGTGTGTGTGTGTGTGTGTGTGTGTGCGTGCGTGCATGCCTGCGTGCGTGTGTGTGTGCGCATGTATGCGTGTGTGTGTGTGTGTGCGCGTGCAGCTGTGTGTGTGTGTGCATGCCTGCGTGCGCGTGTGTGTGCACATGTATGCGTGTGTGTGTGTGCGTGTGCGTGTGCGCGTGCAGCTGTGTGTGTGTGTGTGCGTGCGTGCATGCCTGCGTGCGCATGTATGCATGTGTGTGCGCGTGCAGCTGTGTGTGTGTGTGTGTGTGTGTGAATGTGTGTGCGTGTGTGCGTGTGCGTGTGTGTGTGTGTGAATGTGTGTGCACGTGTCTGTGTCTGAGTGTGTGTGTGAATGTGTGTGCGCGTGTCTGTGTCTGTGTGTGTGCATGTATGCGTGTGTGTGTGTGTGTGTGTGTGTGTGTGTATGTGTGTGAGCGCGTGTCTGTGTCTGTGTGTGTGCGTGTGTGTGTGTGAATGTGTGTGCGCGTTCTGTGTGTGTGCGTGTATGCGTGTGTGTGTGTGGGGCATCTCCCGTGAGTTCCTACTGGAGTGTAAGAATCAGGCAATTAGTGCTGCTAATCGTGGTCTCTCATGTCAGTGCCGGGCTCTTGTTTGTAATTTTCTAATGAACAAATTGCATCTGTGATTAGGCCTGCCTTTAAATGAGCTCTGTGTTTATTAGCCTGGCTGCAGCTGTGATTAGCCATTAGCTTGCGGGAGAGCCGCGTATCCCTGTTTTACTGAATTCACAGAAGGTACAAGTCACACCCCCCCCCCCCCCCACATCCCTACCCACCCCCTATCTGGAGAGAGGTAGAAGATGTCCTTGCGTAGCTGAATTCCACACCGTTTACATGGACGCTGTGAGTGCTGTGTGCAGCTTCTATAGTAAAATTACCTCTAAACCGTTTATAATGAGTGAAATCGGGCTTTGGCAACTAAACGGTAAAATGTCCCTCCTTAACTGCTGGGGGGCAGTGTCGTATAATGGTTAGGGAACTGGGCTTGTAACCTAAAGGTTGCAGGTTTGATTCCCTACGTAGGGCACTGCTATTGTTCCCTTGAGCAAGCTATTTAACTTCAGTATTTGCTTCAGTAGAAAGCCAGTTGTATTTATTGATACCATGAGAAAAAGCTAAAGTTGCTCTGGATAAGAGCATCTGCTAAATGTCGGTAATGAATGAATAACAGCTCAACATGTGCTGATGCCAGATGTGTCTCTGATCGGAGATGTTACCCAGTACCGTCGCCCTCTCAGTGAGCAGAATGAGAAAACCAGCGCTTCATAAATGTAGTGTAATTAATTACGTTCATTTAGTACATTCATTTAGCAGATACTCTTAATCCTGAGAAACTTACAGTGTGAAATTCTGTTACAGTGTATGAGAAATGGGATAGTATTATATATGCATTAGGTCACACTGGACACTTCTGTTTCACTTTATTAATAAAGGGGACTGCATGGTCCGTTCTCATTGTATTTTCTCGTTTCTGCGCACTTGGGTCTTTTTTTTTTTGATGTGGGTGGGTTTTGAAATTGGTCATTGTTCTAGTTGTACCAGTCCACCAGCCACCAGCATTGTTTTGGTGATTTTGGACACATGCATGTGCACAAGCACAAGCTCACATGCGCACATACACACACACATGCACTCATGCACACACACACACACACACACTCACACGCGCACACATACACACGCATACACACACACGCACACACACACACATGCATACACACGCATACACACACGCATGCATGCATGCACACACACATACACTCACACACACACACACACACACGCACACTAATAGCCCTGGACTGCAGTGAGGGAGGAGCTGCAGAGCGGCGCTGGACAGCGGGCAGAGCGGCGAGTGGCAGAGGGGCTGGCGTAATGGGCGGCTGGCAGCGGGACCCGCCATTATCCCGCCGGCCCATTTGCATAAATCCTGTTATGTCAGTGGCGGTTAATGAAGTACAAACGAGGCTGGCAGAGGTGCTGTTTGGGTCGCGGGTGGCAGAAGGGAGGCGGGTTTACAGCGGGCAGCTGCAAGAGCCGGGCACCGATGCGTTTGGCCGCTGTGCGGTGTTGGGGGGTGGGGAGGGGCTTTATTCACCCCGTGGCTGAATGTGGGCTCGCGTCTGGCCGTTCGGTACAGCAGTACCGCTACGCTTTCCGCTCGTGTTCACAGGGCTCAGAGCGGCTCAGCACCCAGCTCCGCTCAACACCGACAGGGTGCCAGTCTGTCTGTGTCTGTCTGTCTGTCTGTCTGTCTGTCTGTCTGTCTGTGTCTGTCTGTTTGTCTGTCAGTCAGTCAGGGCTCTCCCAGCCTGCCTCCCTTGAGCTCCGATAACTCCAGCTCCTGCCCTGTGCAGCCAGGCTGTAAACCTGTTGCCACGGCGACGCTCGCTGTACATGCCCAAAAACCAGATGGTTTCCCTGAACCCCCCGTGCTCCCAGCCTGAGCAGGGCTGGGATTTCTGTGTGAATGTGTGCGGCCATTTTGGCATCCTGTGTGTTTGTGCTTCTTATGCTTGTCAAAGTTATCGTCACAACGTGAGACTATCAAGAGTGTGATGCTGAGGTCTTCATAGCTGCTGACAGACCCAGCAGCGTGTGGGACAGGGGACTGTACCCCCAAACCCCAGCCCATCCCGCCCCCCCCTCCAGACCACAGCTGTGCGCTGGCTCAAATCCGAGCCCAGGAACTCGGTCCAAACCCCCCCCCACCCCCATGTCAGACTGTTGGCAGGGGTCCCATCCAGACACACACTCTGTGTAGTTGGACGCGGCGGAGAGGCCAGCGTTTCGCCAGCGTTCTGCCAGCGTTTCGCCAGCGTTTCCCCAGCGTTTCCCCAGCGTTTCGCCAGCGTTTCGCCAGCGTTTCGCCAGCGTTTCGCCAGCGTTTCCCCAGCGTTTCCCCAGCGTTTCGCCAGCGTTTCGTCAGCGTTCCCCCAGCGTTCCCCCAGCGTTCCCCCAGCGTTTCCCCAGCGTTTCCCCAGCGTTTCCCCAGCGTTTCCCTAGCGTTTCCCCAGCGTTTCGCCAGCGTTTCGCCAGCGTTCCCCCAGCGTTCCCCCAGCGTTTCCCCAGCGTTTCCCCAGCGTTTCCCTAGCGTTTCCCCAGCGTTCCGCGAGTGTTTCTCCAGTGTTCCCCCAGCGTTCCCCCAGCGTTTCTCCAGCGTTTCGCCAGCGTTCCCCCAGCGTTCCCCCAGCGTTTCCCCAGCGTTTCCCCAGCGTTTCCCTAGCGTTTCCCCAGCGTTCCGCGAGTGTTTCTCCAGTGTTCCCCCAGCGTTCCCCCAGCGTTTCTCCAGCGTTTCTCCAGCGTTCCCCCAGCGTTCCCCCAGCGTTCCCTCAGCGTTGGACCCGCGGCCGCCGCGGTCCTAACGAGCCGGCTTATTGCAGAAGCAAACACAGCGGAGCGGCTGCTCAGAGGCACACGACAGAAATTAATTTTGGAATTGGATGTTAATTGATTTGATAATTCCCCGTGGTCTTTTCCTCTCCCCTCTCCGCGTCGCTCCCCATCTTCCTCCCCGCCTCTCACGCGCCGCGGCAGCCGTCTTGGCGGCAGACCTGCTCTCTGTAATTAGGCGCGGCGTGGGGAGGGGGGGGGGGAGGGAGGGGGGCTGTGCGTACCTGCTTCCCGTTTGGCTCCCGTTTCACACCGGAGCCATCGTAGCGCTTGTCCCCCCCCCCCCTTGACCCTTCCGTCCTCTTTCGCCGAGAGCGCTTGCGTCCGAACCCAACCCGCTCCGGCGCCTCTGCGCGGCGTTTGAAGAGGACGGACGCGCGGCGTTTGAAGAGGACGGACGCGCGGCGCTGTCCCGCCGCAGACAGACTGCGCGGCCGAGGACGAGCTCTCTGATCGCTGGCTCTCGGTACCGGGGAACGCGCTGCGCTAATCGCTTTGGCAGATGTCTCCCAGCGTTAGGCGGCCCCCGCCAGAACATCGCACCCCGGCCACGTCCGGCCCCCCTGCCCCCCCCCTCCGAGGTACACGTCCCTTAATGGCTCTTTTCTAACTCATCAGTGGACAACAGGAGTCCATTTGAGGCTCGCTGCTGCTTTTAAAGGAGACACCCTGCATCAGTGTCACCGCTCTGTCGCATCCCCCGTAGCAGCATTTTAACACGCTGATTCAAACATGGAGACCGCACCAGAGCGTTTAATAAACCCGTGTTTCACGGAAAGGCCAGGCGCTGCTGTGTCGCGTAGCGGTTAGGGCACCGGCCTCGTGACCGCAGGGATGCGGGAGCCAGTCCCTGTTGGGGGGCCTGGTTGCTTTGCCCTGAGCGAGAGGGTGAACCCTGAAGTGAAGACGCGGGTGGGTACTGTGCCGTCCGCAGGTTCGGCCACGCTGCGTAGGAGAACTCCGTGGGAAAGGCGAGGGTAAATAATGATGCGTGTGCTCTGCGTGCGAGCCGCGCTCCGGTTCCCCCGCGCTGGGCGCCGAGCCGGGTGACCTCCGCGCGTTTGAAGCCGGGGCAGAACCCTTTCCACCCCCGCCGCAGTTTATTAGTCATCCGCTGGCGCTCATTACCGGGGTTAGTGTTCTAGCGCTAGCTCAAGGTTAGCGTGCTACGCGGCTCTGCTACACTGAGCCCCTTTCTTAAAGGGTGCTTCATTAGAACACGCTCCTCATTAAGGGATGCTAACCGCTCAGCGGACACAGTGAGCTGCCTCACACACACACGCGCTCACACACACACACACGCGCCCACACACGCCCACACACGCGCCCACACACGCGTTCACACGCGCGCCCACACACACGCTCACACACACGCTCACACACGTGCCCACACACACACGCTCACACACACACGCTCTCACACGTGCCCACACCGAGCGCGGGTCTTTGTTTTCACAAATCACAAGTGCCGGTTTATTGAGTCTGATCAGTCGGTGTCTGGCCCCCGCTGCCGTCCCAGCGGAGAGGAGCCCCGTTAGAGAGCCGGGGTTGGTACGGCTGGACCCCGCGCGGCGGTGCAGATGGCGGGAGAATCTCTGACGGTTGTCAAGGTGGCTAATAAATGCGCGGAGATTCACAAGCTTTGTTTACAGAACCTGTTTACTGCTAGGACTCCACCAGCATCTGCTCCTTGTTCCTAATTAGCTGCTAATTACTGGAGAGGCTTGCACTTGTCTTTGTCACCCCCCCCCCCCCCCCCTCGCCGATGCAGGCATCTCACATTTTAACAGATTAATTTGCTGCAGCGCTGCCGCGTCTTGGAGTGGAATCCGTGAGGCAGAAGATGGGAACGAGGCAGAGAGGCAGGAAATGATAGAGGCTGAAAAACAGGAAGCGCGAGAAGCCAGGAGGAAGTTATTGAGGCAGGAAGTTTGACTTTGAGCATGAATGCCTAAAAATGTACTATGGCAGACAAGCAAGTGAAATTCACGCATGTGGGAAAAAAGCAGGTTTATTTCCAGTCATCGTAGCTGTACCCGCAGCCCTCAATCCTTAAAGTCCCCATTGATAGAGGCAGAGATGAGGGGGGGGTTATGCAGACAGAGAATAAGTGGGTGCTATGGTGACAGCTCGAGGAAGTGATAAGCAGGAGGGAGATGATTGAGACAGGAAGTGATGGAGGCAAAGAGACAGGAAGTGACAGAGTTTAGAGGCAGGAGCAGAGTGGAGGATGAGGGAGAGAGGAGCAGGCAGGAGCGCCTCCTCACAGCAGCCGTTCGGCCGGGCCCCCGCCCCGAGGGCGCTGTTGTTTTTAGATCACACCCCGCGCCCGCCGCCATTTTAGCCCCCGCCACGATAATTACCGCGGACAGCGGGCTGCGAGCTTCCTAAAAACAAGTGACTGCGCATTAGCCACGCGCATTAAACAGCCCCTGTAACCGTTCTGGGCACATATCAAGTGCTGTTACCTCCCGAAAACGGGCGCTTTGGAATGGCCGCCGGGGTCGTCTGTCACAAGAGCTCGTGACCTCATAGAGAGGGTGAGAGAGCTCCGCCCACTCCAGCACGCGGCCTTTTCCAGGGCCTGGCCACGGGCGGCGTTTCGCCAGCGAAGGCCTCCGCGCCCTGTTCTCTCTCTGCCACTGCAGGACTGGCCCAATCAGGGCTATAATGGGCGTAGTGAGCTGAAGGTTAAAGGTCGACAGAAGGCTATGCTAAGCCCAGTGTCAGGTTTAAACAGGTTGTGCTCAGTTCAAGAGGTCAGGCAGTGGCAACTTACTGATTATTTTGTGTAAACTGTGCATGCTTTTTCAGTCACAGGGTGAAGACATTTTGGCAAACAGTTACACATACCTGTGCAAGACCTTCCGATGGCTAGTCATTGATAAGACCGCAGAAGATAGAACAATATCTCACATTCATAATCCCACACCATCCCTGTCCTTCATAGATTTTTTTAACCGCACACTTGGCCCAACACTTGGGCACTGTGACTTGGTTACGCCAGAGATACAGCTTAGTGGAGCTGTGAGGGTCGCTTTCATAATGGTAAATTGGCTCAGAAGTGCTTTACAGTCATGGTTGACTTAGCACTGAAAGCTGGCCTCAAATGTAGGAAGTGAGCAGCACCCACCGTGGTGGTCCACGGTGGCCATTTTACACCAGAGCACGCTCTGCGCGTTAGCTGGAGAAAGAAGGAGACGCGTCTTATCTTCCCATCACTGCCCTGCGTTTAATGCTATATGTTAAATTTTATATTTTATATTTACATACTGTATGAGTTTAGCGTGTTTGTGGTGAAAGGGCACGCGTGTAGCGTGGTCATGCCGGCTGCTCTCGTGTAAAGACGCGTCTAAGTTGTGACAGAAAGTTTGCGCCCTCTAAAGTGGGTGCTTTGTTAGGAGTTAAATTGGATGGTTAATTTGGCTGTTATTTACCCTGTAATTCATTAGTTTCGCAGCGCCACTGGCAGCAGGCAGGCTGTAATTTCACGCCTCGCAATAAAAGATGTCTCATAATCTGCTTCATTTAGCAGCGAAAGAATTTAATGAAATTAACTGCGGCCCTAATTAAGACGGTGAATATTAAAGACCTGCTATCAAGTCCTTAACGAGAACAGCAAGATCCGCCTTCCGCTGGATTCGCAAAATATCATTTCCCCAGGAAAGGTTGTCACCGCTCAGAAGCGTTCCGGGAATGATTACTTTTTTTTTTTTTGCCTTGCTAATTAACCCATGAAATTCCTCTTTCAATTTTTACATGTATTTTTTTGTTTGTTTAGAAAGGTATAAGAATATGTTGGGAGAAATGTTCTTCGATTGCTGGTGTGTGGTGGTGAATACAGGTACGATGTGTTGGATCATCACAGAAGATATCTTTGTTGTGGTGGGGGATCCTCCATTTCGGTTTCTGTAGGGTGTCTGAAGGGTGTCCCATGATTCTGTGCGTTTAAGCACTGCACTTCCTCCATTTCCTGTTTGGTAGCATCGTGGGTCTGTGGCTTAACGAAGTGGAGGGATTTAAGGGAAGGGAGCTGGTCACTGACCCAAAGCCAAAGCAGGCCTTCCTGACCAGAGAGGCAGAAAGCGAACCCGTGTTCTTCACTTTCCTGTTCTTTCTCATTGTCAAAAAAAATGAGATTAGGGTCAGGGTTTTATCTCCTAATGAATTGAGACTGCTGAAGTAAGGTTTGGATAATTGAGTTTATAATTAATTACCCAGAACTCTTATCGTTTTTTTTCTGTCCTGTTTTATTTTATCTTGAGCTCGCCCAGCTCCCTGGGGCCTGACCTTCCCTGTCCTTGCTTCATCAGGGACGACCTTATCTGTGTGTGTGTGCACGTGCATGCGGTTTTTCCTGCCTTAATGAATTGTGTGTGTGTGCACGCGTGTGTATGCGTGTGCGCGTACGTGCGTGCACGTGTGCTTATACATGTGTGCATGTGTGTCTGTTCTCAGCCCCAGTGAAGTGCACCCTGTGCGGGCGAGAGCTCGCTGGTTCAGCCGTACTGTAGCTGTGTGTTTGTTCAGTGTCTCTGTGATCTCCGCTCAGATCTCCCAGCATACCCCTCACCCGACACACGCTCGTACGTGTGCAGTACGGCTAGTGTCCATCGTTCCCATTTAGCCACATGCGACCGCGCGGCCCTGTGCTTGGCTGTATGGTGGGGTGTGAGCGGGGTGGGGGTGGGGGTGGGGGGGGGGGGGGTGTATAACCCCAGCACCCGCGCACACTGTGTCTCCCTCATGCCCCCCCCCTCCCCAGAGGTGTCTGTGCGGATGATAAATGGGCTGGGGGTGTTGCTGACCGCGCCGGCCCGATCAGATGGCCGGCCGCGATACGGGCCGTCCGGCTTTCAGCCGCCGTCCGTCACCGAACCGCGGCCCCCGGCCCTGACTGACGCCGGGGAAATGAGCCAGCGTGGCCCCCGCCCCGCCCGCCCCGCCCCTGTCTCACACACACGGCCTGGAATGACATCCCTAGTCCCCTGTCCTGACATGAACAAAGGCCTGCTCTGAGCAGATGTGTAGCTACTGCTGTGTGTGTGTGTGTGTGTGTGTGTGTGCGTGTGTGTATGCACGTGTGTGCGCGTGTTTGTGCGCTTGTGTGCGTATGCATGTGTGTGTGTGTGTGTGTGTGTATGCATGTGTGTGCGCGTGTTTGCACGCTTGTGTGCGTGTGTGTGTGCATGTGCATGTATGCGAGTGTGTATGTATGTGTATGTTTTAAGTCACTTTTCAGGGAATCACACTCAATGGCTTCTGTGGGGAGATCTGCCCTGTTCAGTTCAGCTGAGGACTGTGGGAAGTCTTGTGTTTATTTTATGGAGCCAGGCAGAAGTATTGACTTCCTATTTGCAGCAATTGACCAGTAAGGCCAAAGCGTAGGCCGTGAACAGGGCTCCTGCAGTTAGACAGGATAAGCAGGGTGATCGCGCTCTTATTTTGACCGAGGGCAGTGCGTTCCCTTAGTAACAGGAGAGCGTCAGTCAGTCAGATTGCAGCACGCTGGTGAGCGTCACAGTTGAGGGAGCTTGCAAGCTACCGTGTGGTTCTCAACATATGTACTTGGTGTCGGCAGGTACGATGCCCCCCCCACCACCCATTTTTTATCATTTCATTTTTTTATTTTTTATTATTTATGCTGTTTCCCCCCCAATCTCTTCTCTTGATGGAAGCAACCGCTTGGAAATGAAGAAATGCAAATTCATGATTTATTTATTTCCTCAATTTATTCTCTGTGGGGAGACCTTGCGAGCTGTCAGGCCAGCGAAGGTAACGGAGAGCGAGCTAATGTGTCATCAGGCCGGGTTTAGGTGATGAAAAATACGGCCCATCAGAGGGGCGACGTGCCGTTCAATTAGCCTCCCCCGCTAAAGGATCGCTTGTCACGCGGGCGACGGATGAGCAAAATTAATAAACCCGGCCCCAAATTGTGTGGACACTTTATAAAAATAGGTCGGGTCGTTTGCCACTGTGTGCAGCGATGGGGATACCTTTAACGGATCCTCCTCCCAGCCTCTTGCTTACACGCACGCACGCACACACACACACACACTCACATGCACACACGCACATGCACACACACACACACACACACACACTCACATGCACACATGCAGATGCACACACGCACATGCACACACACACACACACACTCACATGCACACACTCACACACACTCACACGCACACACATGCACACACGCACACACTCACACGCACACACACACACATGCACACACGCACGCACACACTCACATGCGCACACACACACGCGCGCACACTCATTCACATGCACACACACACACGCACACACACTCACATGCACTCGCACACGCAAGCAAGCATGCACACACACACACACACCCACATACATTTAGATGCACATACAAAATGGTTTGCACATGCTCAAACAGGCTGTACACAAGTGACACACTGTAGGCCTCAAACCGGGTTTGGCTCAAATGATAATTTCAAAGGACTTTAGCCTAACTGTTTTAATAGAAATGTCTCATTGAACCACTATCAGGAATGCATTTTTATTTTCACTTGATTGTATGTTATGGCTAGCAACATGTTTCACATGTAATTCTCAGGGATGTCTTGAAATGTTTTCTGTTTTTACTGGAATTTTTCAGTATTTTAAAGTTTCACTGTTTTAAATGCTTGTTTAAGTCGTGCCTGTCACTTGTGTATGCATTGGCCTGTTTCACATTCAGAGGCGCTGACCCAGAGTCCCACAACCCCCGTCTTCTCACGATAGATCCTGTGAGGGAAATGGGGAATGTTTCTTGGGAAAAATGTTCCCATTCAGTTAGTGGGCTTGACAGAGGGGTAATTCTGTGCAATGGCATGTGATGTACAACATGAAGCTCAGTGGTGCAGAATGATGCGCTACGCTAAACTCTACGCTATCCCGAAAATTCAGAGTTCTGGTGCGTTAGAAGTTCAGGTCGTCACAGTTTCGCACTCCGTTGATTGAAATGTTTTAACAAGGCCAAGAGCACGTTAGCCCTTAATTTGAATTTAAATTGAAACGTGCCGCTACCTCTCGTTTATCACGGTCTGCATTCTCCCTCGGTTTGTTGTTTTTATCGTCCTTTTGCGGGCCCGGTTCGGTCGCTGTAACCGAAATCAAAACATTAAAAAAAACGATGTTATTTGTTTCCGTTTGTTTACAGAAGGGCCCATGTGCACCGGGCCCCTCCTCCTCCTCCTGGCCTCGCTGTCAGCCTCCGCTTTGCGTGATCTTTTTCCCAGACACGCTTGGACTCTATTAATTTCCCTCGTCTGCAGTGTTAATGTTTAACAAGTCCAGTGAAGTGACACACACAGCAGATACGGAGTAATTGCTAATCAGCGGACAGTTTTATTCCCCTCTTGCCTAATGAATTTGGCTGAAATGAAGTGTGGGCGGTTGCCTGTTAAACAGCCAGCCAGGCGCAGCTGATGTGCGTAGGAGAGCTCGGTAATGGTCAGATCCGCGCGCTAATGTGTCCTCGTATATTCGTATGAGAACGAGAATTAATAATACATTTTTTAAAACCGTCTCGCTTCCTGAAAGAATTTATTTTTTCTTTCTATTTTTTTTTTTTTTTTGTATGTGTAAACAAACCACAGTTACTTTCCGTTCTGGGGTTGTTATCTGAGGTTTACTTTCGGTACGGGAAGACTTTTTTTTTTCTTTTTTTTCTGTGGATTTTTAAAAAAGAACTGTTTCACGAAGTGCTTTCAAATAATAAAAATTCAGCAGCAGTATGGAGGCTTCTGGAATAGCTTCTTTATCTAATGCATTTTATTCAGTCAATGTTTGACAAATAATGAGTGACACAATAAACACCAAGCGTATCGTCTCTGTGATAAACCCCAGGATGATATTCCCCTTTGCTGTTTGCTGAGCAGATACACTTTGACACTGGACGTGCCCGTTATCTTTACAAATTACTCCGTTAGATTGCTGGATATTTAACTGAAGCATTTAGGTCTGATGGGTACAGTGACGGCATCTGCTCTGGAGATTGAACCCGCAGATTCCACAGCTGCGAAGGCCACTTCACCCACTAATACACCACAGTACCGGAGTCCATTTGTCAAATCCAATTGTCAGATTCACAGTTCAACTCCTCATCTAGGGAGAGCGTGTGCTTTAGCGTATACACGTGCTGAGCTCAAGCAGAGCAGTGATCTAATCAGTATGTGCCGGCACATCAGCCTGGCGCTGGCAGGTGATTTGACCTGCGAGCTATCAATGGCTTGACCCGTGAGCTGTCTTTGCGAAGATAGTTTGTTTGAGGATGTGCGTAGATGCATCTATATTTTTGTCTTCAGTCGGGCAGTAGGAAAGCAGAACCGGTTACAGACGGAGACGGGATCACAGTACAGAAAGTTCCATGGTGGGGATTCAAACCCCAGGCCACTGCCAACTGCCCGGCACAGTCTCCCAACTTCTTTGGGGGGGGGGCAGGGGGGTAGGAGCAGGAACTTTTTGAGGTCATTATTGAGGTACCTCTCTCTATCATGCCCCCCCCCCCCCCCTTTTCCCCCGCCCCTCACCATGAGCCTGTGACTGAAGCAGGGATCAATAAATCTTTGTTGGTAAATAATTGCCATCGAACAGGCCTTTAATATAAATTTATGAGCGCCATTTCATCACAGCCTGCAGACACTGTGAGGTGCCACGGCATAGATTTCCTATATCGCTACCGCTTAACATTTAGAACATTAACATTGCCCGGCGTTCATGTCGGAAGGAGAGAGGTACTCCAAGTTCGGCGCAAAGTCACCCCCTCCCCAACCCGAAACAGGGCTCAAAATAATGTCGAATTCTCGATGTAGCAATTAACGGCAGTGATTTACTGTGCCTTCAGATCCCCCCCCGCTGAAATGCGGCTCCTGCCGAAAGTGTCGGAAGTACCTTTGTTTCACCACTAGATGGCGAAATGCACAAGCACGGGGAGCAAAAGCAGGACCTGATCTTAAGAAATTAGTCTGTAGGAATCTTCAGCCCAGTTACAATGCAAGTAATTTATGCAATGCTCCAGTCTACATCTGCTAAATTCCTGCTCATTTTTTGGTGGGTCTGGGGATATTTGGAGGGAAGAGGGATAGAAATGAAGTTAGTCATGACAATTAAGGGAGCCCTGCCACAACTTGCCTACACAATGTCAGGCTTGTGAATAAGAATAATGATGTAATAATGTGTGTGCAATAATAATAATAATACATATGTTTCACGGCACTGCAAGTGTTTATTTGACCGGTTTACTATGAAAGTAACATTTCCCAAAATGTATGTATTTTGGTCAACTGTTCAGCATCTCAGTACACAGTGCTATATAAAAATAGTATTAACTGATATTAATATGAATACTCTTTCTCTCTGTAGGGAATGCTTCTAAAGCGCAGTGGCAAGTCCCTAAATAAAGAGTGGAAGAAGAAATACGTGACCCTGTGCGACAACGGCGTGCTCACCTACCACCCCAGCCTGCACGTGAGTATCCCTGCCCCCGACTTCCTGCTCTCTGACCGCAACTTCCTGCTCTCCGATCCCGGCTTCCTGCTCTCTGATCCCTGCTTCCTGCTCTCTGATCCCTGACCCCGCCCTCCCCTCCATCAGCTGAGGTCACAGGCCTCTAACTCAGAGCCTGGGGGACTCCGTGTGAATGCACGTCTTCTGTGTCAACCAATTACCCCGCCTTAATTGGTCTAATTAGTTAATTAGTTTGTATGGGGAAACAGGCGAGACAGACTGTTGTTGTCTGTCTGGATTACTTACTTTTCGCATTTGCGTTTTAACTCATGTTCGTCTTCCTACAGCTTTGAAACTGTAAACGCTTTTAAATTTCCTCAAGTTATGAAAATATATTCTACAACATTCTACAGCATTCTTTGATTTAGTTTTTGTGAAAGCTTTGTATTTCTTGTTATGAATATTTGAGTTATAAGTGCACTAAAAAAATATCACATTACTGGTGAGTGGAGTCATATGGACAGCTAATTCCAGTGTGCAGGACAATACGAACAGCTACCATGGATATCCCACAATTATGCTAATAAAAGTTTTCACTAGCAGCGTTGATTTCCACATCTTTCCCAAAATGCATTGCTGCAAGAAGTTTCTTTGTGGTGAGAATTTCTTCCGCAGAGAATACTGTGCTTTGTCATGTTAAAGCCATATTTGACTTGCAGAGATAGCAGATGCTATAGCAGGCTTACAGCTTGTTCATGTTAATAGCTATACAGTTTTTAATGGGTTAAAATGTGTATATCAAAAGATGGTTTGGGCAGCTGCAGTAAGTTCTCCTGGATCAGTCGTGTTGCTAAGCATAGGCTAAGTAGCACAAATGGTCCTCACCGCGTGGCTTAAGCAACAGAAATCACATCAATTCCTCTCACACTTTGTGGGTTTTCAGACAACAGTATCACCATGAAAGATGTTCATTTTTCTTTTCTTGATCCGTTCTTTCTCTCGCGCTGGACTCGGCGAGCTCTGCCCGCTGGGATAGCTGGCCTCCTGGCGGCTTTCCCGCCACGCCGCGTAGCGTAGCCCGCCTGGCCGCCAGGACTCCGCTGATTGAGCGAGATGCACCTGGGCCGCTGCGTCACCTGCGTGCCCAATCGCGACGTGGATAACGTGTAGCATTATGTCGTAATGGCCTCCCCTAATTGCCCGCTTCCCTAGGCTTGTTAGCGCACGCGGACTGTATGCTGTCCCTGCGCCATCTTATTGATGATATTTTCGCTCTCTGTCTTCCAGCAGATGCAATCAGACCTTAATGTTATTTTTAATTAAAACCTGAATTACGTTGTTAGCGTCAGAGCTTAGCCCACCCTAGGTCAGAGGCATGGATGCAGGTAGCCAGAAGGAAAGCACGCCTAATCAGTTAATGAATTGATTTGTATTAATCGCCTTACTCTTAATTGATTGATTTGACATTTTGAATAGTCAAGCTTTTGCCACCTCTGTCCGCACGCACGGTCCCCTTCCCCGTGCGCTACACGTAGCTCTGGTTCTGTGAACGCAAGAAGAGATCCCCATTCTCCCAGTGCTGTGGAGAACAACTTTTCTCACGCAGTGTTCTGGATTAATGGTTGCATTGCAGGAAAAAAAGAAAAGAAAAAACGGAGATATGTCCTCAGTATAAATGCTGATCCCGTACCGTCCCATTTGGAGTGATCACATGATCTCGGGTCACGTGATCCGGCTCTCCAGCGCAGTAAACACTTGCGGCGTACCGGAAGTCCGGGAGCTGACTCAGAGCAGACCCCCAGCGTGGGTAGAGGTTGCGGTGTCCGGTGGGATATCGGACAGCCAGTCCACCGAACAGCTCCACGCTGATCCTGTGTTCATTAGTTTTAACCTGACCCCCCCCCCCCCTCAGCATCCAGCAGGTCCTCCACATCTGTAAGGGCCGCCGTCAATTAGACTGTTTGTTGAGGCTAATAGAATGAAACTCAATCATGGCTCTTAATTGCTTGACTATGTGAAAAGAGATCACATTAATGCTACTAATTAAGTGCGTGGAAATAGATGCAGCATAATTAGCGGTGAAACTTGATAATGCTCCCCTGAAAATGGAGAACATTCTACAGCTGGCACACTTGCACATCTTTCAAAAGAATATTCAAGTACGTAAATATATGCATTGATTAAAAAAAAAAAAAACTTTTCCACGTGTTTGTTTGGTCTTTTAGAAAGGACTCTTCATCAGATCTGTGCTTCCAGTGTTCTTACCAGCCCTCCGAACTTAAGCTGTAAACATGGTGTGTGATCTTGCATATGCGTGCACACACACACACGCACACACACAGCGTGTCCTCCGTATGTAGTTTGTGGGGTCCGGCTCGCCGCACCCCTCGTGCGGTTCCCAGCGTGCGGATGATAAAAGGAGGGAAATGCAAATGGAGATGCAATTACCTCCGTCAAGCTGTTGCAGGGCCGCTGATGGCTCCAGCGGGGCCGGGGCTGAAGAGCTCTCTGGTGGCTTGTTAAGCGCTGTCGAGAGCACTTGGCTTTGAAATGCCATTTTGTCAGTCTCTCGTGAGGAGAGGGTGGGGCAGGGTGCTGTGGAGGGGGGGTGGAGGGGGGGGGGGTGGGTGGGCTTGTCGTCTTCTCATCCCGGTGTGTCGTCCTTGCCCTCCTCGCCAGACGCCGCTCTGGTCTTGCCCCCCCCCCCCCCCCCCCCCTTTGATGTAGGACGTCCCAGCTTGCGCACCGGGGTATTCTGCCCCCCCGCTTCAGTGAGCGAGGGGGGCTGGCGTGGCCCTCATGGAGATAGCGGCAGGCCACAGTGTGGTTAGTGTGTTCTGGACGGAGAAAACCATGACGACCCCCCCCAGAGGGATATTTAGAGTGGGGGGGCAAGGTCCCAATGGAGAGAGCATTTGGCGAGAAGCACTAAAATAATTAGGGCTTGTTTAATTGCTCAAATGAAAAGAAGTTTTAACGGGCAGGTCACACTTGACCACAGCCACATGTTTGTGTGTGTGTGTGTGTGTGTGTGTGTGTGTGTGCGCGCACATATGTGAGAGTAACCCCATGCGCTTGTCTGTCTCTGCTCACAGGACTACATGCAGAACATCCACGGTAAAGAGGTGGACCTCCTGCGCACCACTGTGAAGGTCCCGGGCAAGCGGCCCCCCCGCGCCGTGTCCACCTGCTCCTCCGTGTCCAGCCCCAAAACCAACGGGCTCGCCAAGGACATGAGCAACCTGCAGCTGGGCCAGAACCAGGGTCAGTCTCATCACCACGCACACACACACACCTGAACACACATATACACACAGACACACGCACATGTCCTTATGAGTCTGTCTCCTGCTCTGTCAGGACCACAGGTGAGTCTGTCACCTGCTCTGTCAGAACCACAGGTGAGTCTGTCTCCTGCTCTGTCAGGACCACAGGTGAGTCTGTCACCTGCTCTGTCAGAACCAGTGTGGCGTGAGTCACAGACCGCGTGTAGAGCAGAATGGGTCTGGCTCACACTCGAGTCCCCTCAGTACTGACCACCTGAGACTGGCACACCACCACTCTCAGGAATTAACAGCCTGAAGAAAAGAACAAGGCCACAACTTGTATGAACGGGAAAACATATATGTACAATTTGTGCGAAGACAACTAAAATATCAGACAAGTGAAATGTCAGTGCTGTTCGACATCATTTTTGTCATTTTGTTTTTAAACCTCCATAAAATCTCAGAATCTCTAGGGTTTCAGAAGGAAACGGTTTTCCTTTTTTTAAACGCGAACCACACATGTTTTGTGGGAAGCGCGGCGGGTCCTGTGTACAGGGTGTGGAAGGGCTGGGTAAAGGGACTCTGTGGGGCTGCTGTGAGGCTGTTAGCTCTCTCTGCAGCCTGGGCCTGGAGTCTCGCTGCTCCGTCGGTCACTGTGGTTCTCAGTTGTAATGCCGTTTTTGTTACATCTTATTGATATCTTGTATTTATTTGTTTTATATTTTCATTACATTGTATGCACATGCTTTGTATGGTGTTGCCTCACCTCTCACCAATAGAGTGAATAGAGCACGCACGCACTCACGCACTCACGCACGCACTCTCGCACGCATGCACGATTCGCCAAGACCAAACTAATAGCATGACTATTCAGTGACCCGTGATACATGTACTAATTATCGTCATGAATATTAATGCAATCTGAGTCCTCTCTCCACTCAGCCAGCTCCAGAAATGGGCTCTAATGAGAGAGAGAGAGTGAGAGAGATAGGCAGTGAAATAGAGAGAGCAGTGTACAATGGTACGGCAACAAAAATGTTGGGAATGTGGTGGTTTCATGTAACTTGATAGTCTGAATGACATCACATCCATGTGAAGCCCCAGTTTGATTTGTGTTCATCTTTGTGTCATACCTTTTTGTTGTGTTTGTGCCCATGTATAGTTTCAACTCTGTTGAAGAGTATAGGTATGTAGTATTAGGTATGTGCTTATCTCTGTTGTCCCATACATAGCTTGTAGTGTGTGTGTGTGTGTGTGTGTGTGTGTGTGTGTGGATAGATTTATGTGTATTTCTCTACTCCTGTACAGGGCTCTGACCTGCCCTGTGTGTGTGTGTGTGCGTGCGCGCGTGTGTGTGTGTAGGTATATGTGTATCCCTATACTCCCATACAGGGCTCTGACCTGTATTGGATTAATGAGCCCATGACACATTAGGAGCAGCGCTGAAAGGGTTTGGGCTAATGGGCCCCTTATATCTCCCTCTTTGATTGACACGTGTAAAGAGTAATTGGCTGCGGCGAGTGACAGCTCATTGGCCGCGCTTAAGGACACATTATTCCCCCATTGTGCGCCCGACGGCTGGAGGCTCCCCCGAGCGGCCTGGCTCTTTGAGCCCTGCCATTGTGTCTGCGTCTTCACAGCCGAGGCTCCACAATGCAGCTCCACAGTGCAGCTCCCCAATGCAGCTCCACAATGCAGCTCCACAATGCAGCTCCACAATGCAGCTCCACAATGCAGCTCCACAGTGCAGCTCCCCAATGCAGCTCCACAATGCAGCTCCACAGTGCAGCTCCACAGTGCAGCTCCACGGTGCAGCTCCACAATGCAGCCCCACGGTGCAGCTCCACAGTGCAGCCCCACAGTGCAGCCCCACAACGCAGCCCCACAGTGCAGCCCCACAACGCAGCCCCACAGTGCAGCTCCACAGTGCTGCCCTGTAATGCAGCCCCAGAGTGCAGCCCCACAACGCAGCCCCACAGTGCAGCTCCAAAATTAAGCCTCACAGTGCAGCCTCACAGTGCAGCCCCGCGCATCTCATTCCCGCCAGTTATCCAGGCCTCACTGCGTTTGAGCTTCAGCCTGCCGTGCTCCTCCCCTTGGACCGTGCGTCGCATTCAGTGTTAAACCGCGGTCCGACCGCCACCGTCTCCGCTTGATCGCTCTGAAGTCTCCTTCCCTCTCCCTCTCTCCTCTCTCTGTCTCTCAGTCTAAATGTATATATTAATGTTCTCATTTAGCAAAAGGTGCTCATTAGGCAAGAGAGAGCCTTATTTATTCGTTTGAAAGGAGATTAAATTGAGACGTGACATTTCGGTCTGTG
This sequence comes from Anguilla anguilla, assembly GCF_013347855.1. Taxonomy (NCBI): domain Eukaryota; kingdom Metazoa; phylum Chordata; class Actinopteri; order Anguilliformes; family Anguillidae; genus Anguilla; species Anguilla anguilla. Next base: position 23,885,235 of record NC_049215.1, on the reverse strand, counting down.
GAGCTCCCCGTAGGCAGGCGGCAGCGGCCTGTCATATATCCCCCACACAAATCACCGCCTTATACATCAACGCTGAAGCAGGTATATTTTTTAACTTTGGCTTCCTAAGTGCGTGTTTAAAAGGAGCTCTGTCACTTCCATTGGGCCGGGTTAAAGGAGCGGGGAAAGGGGGCGAGGACAGACGAACGGACGGCTCGGCGTAAAACCTTGAGGAGTTCTTTAAGAGATAATGGCGGACAGGAAGAGGAGAGAAGAGCCTCCGCGGACTGAGATGGATAAGGCTACTCTGTAAATCAGAAAAGTCTCGCTCATTATTAAAGAGAGGTGCAGTTTACCATGCACCGGTAATGCGGTCATTAGTGGTGATTGAAAATAGACAGGCTCTACCTGTTCTGCTCCAAACAACGTCCCGATTCTTGTAGTCCTTCCATGTCTGTTTTGACTACATTTCCATATGAGCACACAAAAATAGATTTGATCTCAGCAAGCACAAATCCCATGTAAACGGTCAATGTGTGCATATGCAAGCATTCCTACTCTACAGGTTGTACATAACCTGCATGGATGGAAACCTCTTGTGTTACATCTTACCTGTTCCTCCCAGTGTGTTACATCTTACCTGTTCCTCCCAGTGTGTTACATCTTACCTGTTCCTCCCAGTGTGTTGTGTCTTATTGGTTCCTCTTTGACCCCGCCCCCCTCTCTCCCCCTCCCAGCAGGCTCAGTGACCAGCAGCTCCTCGGCCTCCCAGATGGCCAGTGGGATCAGCCTGGTGTCCTTCAACAGCCGGCCCGACGGCATGCACCAGCGCTCCTACTCCGTGTCCAGCGCTGACCAGTGGAGCGAAGCCACGGTCATCGCCAACTCCGGCATCAGCACAGGTAGGCGCACGCCCCCGCAGAGCTGGGGCAGAGCAGGGGCAGGGCGGGGGGGCAGTCAGTGCTGTTACACAGACCGATGGGTCTGGAATCACAGTCAACTCTGAGGGACTGACGGCTGGAGTCGCAGTCCGCTCAGTCGCACCTGTAGTCCGTTCTGTTACACGGCCAGAAGGCTGGCGGGTGGACTCACAGCCTGTTGTGGTTCTTACAGGGCCTGAGTTACACTGAGGCAGTCGTGGGGTGGGGAAGGGGTGTGACCATCACATCCTGGATCTCTCGTACATCTCCCATTGATTCAGCTGCCTCGGCCTAATGCTGCTTTAACTGTTTATCAAACTAATGGCCGCTCACAGGCCACCATTATCAACTCCAGATTCATTTTAAGGAGATGAGAATAAAAAAGTGCCCAGATTTTTCAATTAGCCAACCCCCCCACCCCCCCCACCCCCCCCACGTCTGGGAGAGGTCTGAGGGAATATGCTTTCAGAGCTCTTCTGCTTTCATTCTTCTGCCATTTAACCCTCTCATTCAATTCCCCAGAAGCACAATGACTTTCCAATGGATTTCACTTATTGAACATCGCTTTAAGCTTGCAGTAGTAAGTTTCAGGACTTTGCATAAATTTGTTATAAAATTAGTTGATGACACTTGAATTTTCAGTGAAAATTTATCTTAAAACAGTCATATTTTCATGCATTAGCACAAATGCCACAGGATGTTGATCTGTCTGACTGAATGTTGCTAGTATCTTTAGATTAAATGCAAACATCAGTTCAAATGTAATGCATTGTAAGCTTCTACATAAGAGGCTGCTAACTGTCTCTGAAGACACATCAGCAGAAGCCTTCTGATTGTGCATGTCAGGTTATGCAGGTGCTTAAAATAATAATAATAATAATAATTATTATTATTCTTATTATCATTAGTATCATTGATAACCCATAGTTGGAGTTTCAGTCCGTGGCCAAGCTGCCGCTGCAGTGGTGCCACTCCCTCTGAAGCTGGCCGTTTACATTGTGTCGCCGGGGTGACGGACGGCTGGCAGTTGATTGGCACGTCGCTATGACGATGAGCGCGAGCGACAGAGTCCTGTCCGGCGTCCTCGGGCACGTTCAGCCCAACGCCCAGCGCCCGCCTGAGACGCCCATTAAAGCTGTGAAGTGCTTAAACGCGCGTCCGGGGGGCAGGGCACTGGCGCTGTGGGGGGGGGGGGGGCGCAGCTGGTGATTTTAATTTCCTGTGTTTGACACGCTCGTCCCGTGTCCGTCCGTCCATCCGTCTGTCCGTCCGTTTGGAGCGACGGCATCAGACAGCCCCTTCGGTTAGGCCATATCTTTGTCTCAGGTTGGCACATGACGGTTTGCCCTTCCTTACGATCCAATGAAGAGACACGCTCTGCCAGCGGGGCAACAAGGTACTGCGTACGCCCCGAATTTAGGGCGTTCAGGCTAATGAGAGAGCAGAGAGGAGCATTGGGGACTGGAAACTGCTTTTAACTGCCACTAATCCTGCATGGTATTTGTTAGCGTTAAATGCTCCAGTTAGGGTGCGGTAATATCGGTGCGCTCTCTGAAAGCCGGTGCAGGCGGCGTGGTGCAGGCGGGGCGTTTGCATGGCTGTGTGCTGATGGCAGACATGCTGCAGTAATGGAGTCCTGGAGGCCTCTGTCAGGCCTGTTAGCAGCACGCTACTCATTACTCAGAGCTGGGCTGAAAGCACTGCTGCCACGTAAAGCCCCCCCCTTCATAAAAACAACCTTTGCGGCGCAGACCTAATGATGTACCCATGCGCCGGCTGACTGGATGCGTTGTGACGGCTGGGTGACTTGGAAGTTGTCACCTCTAGCCCAGGGAGCTTACAGAAATGAGATCCCGCTTCCCTGACATTAAAGAGAGACAGAGAGAGAGAGAGAGAGAGAGAGAGAGAGGGAGAGGGGGAAATAAATGCAGCGATAAAGTAATTAGCTGAAGTTGTGCTGCCGTGCCCCCACGGGTCTGGAGAGAGTCGCTGCTAGTTATGTCCTCAGCAGTGGGAGGAGCCGGTGGAGAGAGCCCCCTCGTCTTGCCTTGTCCTCTCCAGGCTCGCCCCCCTCCGCCCCCCCCCTCCGCTCGAGCCTCCCCCGTTTATAGACCCTTCACCTCCGCCGGCCCTCGGCCGCGATCAGGCCGAAATCTTCCGAGGCCAATCGGCGCTCGTTTTGATGTTCGGTGGAAGAAGAAAGCCGGACGCTTGCTCAGTTTAGCAAAAAAAAAAATAGAGCTTTGCTCGCCATCAAAGGAGGGAGTCTTAAAGTTCTTTGTTTTTTGCTCGGCATCATTTTGACAGGAAATAAAAGTTCCCTCGGTGTGCAAAGGCTCGTTGTTCTTCTCGCTTCATTCTTCGTCCTTATTCCAGGAGCTAACTGTGGCTCTGTCTGACACGGTGTAGCATTGGATCTAACGGCCACTTTAAAGGCTTGAAGGGAATTTCTTCATCTTAATCGGCACTCTGGCATCGCCCTGCTGTTAAACTTTTGGTGTTCCAGGATATACTGTCACATGAAACATGGATCTCCTCCTTTATGAGTCGTTAAATGCTTATTAAGAATTTGTAACGGTACAGTTTACTCAGTGTCATGGGAGTGTGTTGCTTGTGCTCCTCTCTCTTTTTACGTTTTAAATTCTGTGTGGTTTACATGGTTAGCGTAGCGTGCGTGGCGTTCCATCTGAAACTGGACCGGGATTAAACCGTTATAATTGCAGCATCTTTGAAAAATAAAAAGCAGTTAAAGGGAAGCAGGGGAGAGCAGACGAGGCGGTTTAGAGAAGAGAGGCCGTCTCCGCCTCCCTGTCCCTGACGCCGCGGTCCGCCATGTCCCTCCGGGTGCCTCGCTCGCGTTTCGGCAAACGCGGCCCCGAGCGCCAACGCACGCACAAAAATAATAGGTTTGCCCTTTTTTATTTTATTTATTGTTGCCTTTTCCCCTCAATTATGTAAAAAAATAAATATTACTAACAAGACTAATGGCTGTGGCTCTAATTAGGAGCTAGGAGTCATTGGGCACAGAATGGGGGGGTTGGCTTGGACGGTGGGGGTGGGCCCTGTGAGAGAGCCTTCAGCGAATGAGGGAGCTGCCTCTTTGGGGGGGTCACCCCAGTCTTTGCTGTTCTGACCGGTGGGCAAACATTCCTGGTTTAATTTGTCCCTGTCTGTAGGGCATCTCAGCTCTCGTCCTTTTGTGTTTACCCCTGCAAACAGCCACCCCCCCTCCCCCCCTCCCCCCCTTCCCTGCCAGCTCAGGAGTGGAGCGTCACTCTCTCCCTTTTCAGTTTACATCCACCGCTACCCCCCGGCTGCCGCCCAATGGCAGCCCAGCTTCTGCAGCCACTTTGGGATCCAGTCAGTTAAATGTTGGATTAAAGCCCACTGGAGATCAGCATTTAGGCCGCCTGCAACACGCTGTTATCCAGAGTGACTTACATGGCTTACTGGGGTTTTATTTAATGCTAACATATGGCTCATGGGATATTTACTAAAGCAATTCAGCTTAAGTGCCTTGCTCAAGGTTGCAACTGCATTGTCTCGCCTGGGAATCAAACCTGCAACCTCTGAGTTGTCTATCCCTTGCGCTGCATCAGCAGAGGTAGGGCGGGAAGTCCACGGTCACATTCTCTGTGCCAGTAAGTGAATGATTGTGCCATAAACACGGAATGTCTTGGTGTTTGTTGGTGTTCTTTGTTGTTTCTGTGGGCCTATCACCCGCCAGCGCATCAGAGGCGGGGCTAAACCTGGATGTGTGATCAGGCCGCTTTGTCTGTCTCGCTCGTCTGTCTGTCTGGCCTGTCCTTCTCCATTCAGCAGAAAGAGATCCCCCAACCTGCTGCACCTCACACCGCCCTGGTCCCTGTTTCGAGCATTTTTAACTTGCTCACAGACAGAATTGTTTCGCACAGCACTTGCATTTTGGCGCTGTAGGACCCTTTTGGACTTCTTCAGGAACAGTGCATTCATTTCATTTGTAGAAAGCAGCACAGTTGCATTAAAGTCAAGTGTTGCAAACCGGTTTGGAAACAGTTCTGTACTGAACTTTCAGTTTCTGAGTGCTGTTACTATGGCTACTGGGAGGGCGATTGTGTATGTTGTGACTCCAGATTCCTAAATGCGTTCTGGTTCTGGTTACACCACAGCATCCCTGGTACGTGCACCAAACGGGGGCAGATATTTCACAAAACATTGCAGACGGTTAGGAGCAAATTGTAGCTTTTGTGGCAAATTACAGGTAAATATTTTGCGTTTGTAGTGCTTCCTAAGTGTTTTTGATTTGTAAGGTTGGCACCCTTCCTGTACCCCTCACCCCCGGCGGGTCACTTGGCCCTGTGCAGTTGGGTAGCGGCGTGGAGGACGAGACAGGACGGGTTGGCGGTGGAGGGGATGGGGATGGGCTGGGGGTGGAGGACGCTGTGGTGGAGACTGGGATGGGCTGGGGGTGGAGGACGCTGTGTGGGAGTCAGGATGGGCCGGGGGTGGGGGTAAGATGCAGATGGGGGGGCAGTTAATCCGCAGCAGTTAATTGTGTTCTGTGGGATGGCATCTTGTCAGCAGAGATAAGTTGTCACGTTTTCCACTTGAGCTGAGACTAAATGATTGTAAAATAAGTTATGGGTGTCCTTGGGGCTGTCTGGCCTGGCGCGGGGCTGGGAGTGAGCTCCCATCACTCCGCCGGCTCGCCCCTGATATTGATGTTATTTCATTCAGCCCGCAGTCACAGCTGTCAGCTCTGCGCATGAAAAGTGAAACTGCCTCCTGATGGCCTACGCCAGAGAGCAGCCCTATTCCAGAGAGCAGCCCTGTGCCAGAGAGCAGCCCTGTGCCAGAGAGCAGCCCTGTGCTAGAGAGCAGCCCTGTGCTAGAGAGCAGCCCTATGCTGGAGGGTGGCCCCATGCCGGCACTAGCTGGCTCTGATGTTACTACTGTGCTTACTTGAATTAGTATTACGTTTATTATAATTCATGTTATTATATTTAATGTACAGCTGTTCTAACATTGCTACTGTTGTGTATCATTATTATTATTATTATTTATGCATCGCTTTTGGCATTTCTATTGTTCTCACTATATTGTAGAGGGTAATGCTTTGTCCTCTCTTTTCACAGATATGGGTCTGGGCGAGTCTCTGGGTAATGTAGTTTCAGAGACAGGCTAATGCTCTGTCCTCTCTCTTCACAGACACAGGTCTTGGGGAGTCTCTGTGCTCCAGCCCCAGTATCTCTGGCACCACCAGCCCCAAGGTGGACCCCCCACCCTCCCCCCACGCCAACCGCAAGAAGCACCGTCGGAAGAAGAGCACCAGCAACTTCAAGGCAGACGGCAGCTCCGGCACAGCGGAAGGTAAATGACCTCCTGGTCCAGTTCCACCTTAATGCTGGAACAGCATATTACCCTGTGTCCTGGTCCAATTCCACCTTAAAGCTGGAACATCTTGGTACCCTGTGTCCTGGTCCAGTTCCACCTTAAAGCTGGAACATCATAGTACCCTGTGTCCTGGTCCTGTTCCACCTTAAAGCTGGACACAGCATATTTCTCTGTTTCCTGGTCCTGTTTCTTCTCTGTCAGTGTATGGCAGCTTGAGTTATTGAACCATGGCTTCCTGAATCAGACCTGTGTACCAAGCTCACACTAACCCCCTTTGAAAACCTGAAACGGCAGCCACTGCTGCACACGGTAGGCATGGCCTCCTTCTCTTGGCCTGTCAGGAGAGGCCTTTCCCTGCATCTGTTCTCACGAGCGTAATCTGGAAGTGTGCGTGTCCAGCCGCGGTCCCCGTCCTGGCTTACGACAGTGCTGTGCTGTGCTTTGGTTAAAGTCACTTTTTTGGGTTCTGGGCTCGGTTGCTGTCCTCTGTCTACTTTAGAGATGCACCAAGGTTAGCATAAAGCAGGTTTGGTTTTCCATTGCATTACACACAACCTATATGGTTACTGTAGCTTCTGACGTGTTCCATTAATAAACTGCAATCCACATGACCTCAGTCCACACCTGTTTTTGGTTTGTTTTTGCTTTCTTTCAAAGCGGCCTACACCTTCCATATTTATTCCCTCAGTTGGTATCGTCTAGGCGATGGGAGTGAAACGACGATGTCCCCACACACATCCTGTTCGTAGGTGGGCCAGCCTCGGTAATGCTAGCAAACTGGGCTGTCTCTGGTGTGCTTGGCAGAGACGCTAATAGTTGTAGTATTTAGGCTAGATTGTATAGGCCCAGGTAGCCCCTGGCTTCTTTCTGACCCAACAGATGTTGGCTTCACTTCAAAGTTTCGTGTTCCCGTGCTTAATTACAAAGGTGATTTGTGCTCTTTAACCTCCAGACAGATCTCCAAGGCTGGTTCCCATCCGACTCCCCTTCCCTGCGTTTTTGCTGAATCTCCCCCAGGCACATCTAGCTCTGAAGAGGCCTTTTAATATGTTTTAGTGGCCAGCGTTGTCAGAAGCAGTCTCCTTTGCTTCCATGTGAAGTGTATTTTTTTTCTGTTTCAGCATGACGTGCTCAGATTGTGGTGGTCTTATTGGTTCAGGCTTGTATGTAGATTAACAGAGATTGTCTGATCAGAAACAACGCATGCTTTGTGAGTCTGTACTGAGTCGTGTGCCGGCCTGGCCTGTGGTAAGTGGTTTTGGAGGGTCAGGGTGCTGACCAGACCTGGGTCGAATATGCGTTTGAACCTCTAACTCTTCAGATTCAGTTTCTTATAAAGCGTGCAGTAGTGTGCAGGGCCTCTCCTGGTGTCTGAAGGGTTAAAGTTTTTCAGATAATTGCTTGGCCCAGGTGTGATGACAGCCCTGCCCCCCCCCCCCCCCGGTGGATGAGCAGATAAGGGGAGACGGGTGCAGGGGCGAGGACGGGCTGGTGTCACAGGACAGAGCGGCCCCATTCAGGCCCTTTGTCCTCTCTTATCTGGGCTCAGGAGCCCGTCCGCAGCCCGGCCCGCTGAGCGGGGCCCTGACGGAGCCGGGATGGGGGCGGGCGGAGTTTTAGAGCAGCGTGCCAGAAATCTGGACTGACTGAGGAAACGCGCTTAATGGGAAAATGATTTGTCCTGTGCGAGAAATTGAAATCATTTCCTGCGTTATGTACAAGTGAAGTATATTCACTCCACAAAATAGCCGTTTCATTTTAGTTTTTAGAAACTGCGCTTCATTTTAAATGTATTTATTTTTAATGTGCGTTTAAAAATGGTCGTTGCCATATTTTCTGTTGATAATCATGTCAAAAGAAAAACTTTTGGTCAGTTAGAACCTACTCTTAGAAAAAAATATGAGGAAGTCCCTAACCAAAAAATCTGGGGAAGCACAATCCATCCTTAAAATGTTGGCAGTGCCAGTGCCCCTCAGGTGCGCCCCCGTGTGGCTCTGAAAGCACACTGCGCCTCTCTGAGAGGCAGGCCCCCTGACAGGCCCCCGCGGCCCTGTTCCCTGTGGCTGCTCCGCTGGGTTTCTTTAAGGCTGTGCAGCCGAAGCTCCCGCTGGTCCTGAACGCCCTGGCATCGGTGGTCAGGTGATGGACCGCAGTGCGGTTGTGGTCAGTTTCGCCGAGCCGAGCGACCGTCGGCTTTCCTGACCGCAGTGCGGTTCACACGCACATGCATAATTGATTTTTTATAACAAAGAGAAAGGAGCAGCGAGTTTCGGGAGAGGCCAGGGACCCCTGCTGGCCGTGGTGAGCGGGGCGGACCGTCCCCCGAACCCGCTGGTGATAACCGCACCTCAGCCGTCCCTGGCGACCCAGCCCCTCCCTCCCTCCCTCCCGCACGCGCAGGAAACGGCCCCCGCTCCCTCCCTCCGGCCCTCCGCACGCTTTTGGAAAAGGGTGGGCATTGGCCCACGCTCCCTGGCCGCCGCCGCGCGGGCTGCCATTTGTCAGCGGGGCACTTAAGTGAAATATTATAAATAATCCACAGTATTGAAATCTTTTATCAGCTGTGTCACTTTCATTATTCAATAAGCGATTAGTAACCGTCTCCCAATTTAGCCATTAAGCACTTGTGCGTTGCGCCTGCGATGTGCGTCGCGCCGCGGGGCGGTGAAGTATAAGGCTGTCACCGGCCTGTTATTCATGAGGGCCGGCCCGGCCCAGGTAGAGCCAGCGTACCCCCCCCCCAGCGTACCCCCGCCGGCACACCGCTCCCCCGCCCCTGAGAACCCCCCCCCCCCCCCAGCGAACCCCCGCCGGCACACCGCTCCCCCGCCCCTGACCCCCCCGCCCCACCCCACCCCGCACCGCTCCGTCCGGTGTGTTTAGCTGCCCTTCTCCCCAGCTCTTCTGTCTGAGTAAACCCCGAGAGGAGCAGGATGTTTATCTTCTTTATTGTTTTTTTTTTTTAGGATTCCTTTTTTTGTGGGGTTTTTTATGGGGGTGAGGTTTGCTCAGTATTTTGGTCGGATACCCCCTTCCTTACCCTCCGCTGTTTGTGAAGGTTATATTTGTGTGTGGTTGTTTAGATTCCTGCGCAGAATTACCCAAAGGCAAATTCTTTGCTGAAGACAAAAAAAAATTAAAAGAAAAAAAAAAAGAAGATGAGTCTCTTGAGCTTCAGTGTCCCTCTTTTTGATAATGATCAATTACTAGCTCCGTGTGTGTGTGTGCGTGTGTGTGTGTGTGTGTGCGTGTGCGTGTGCGTGCATGCATGCGTGTGTGTGAATGCGTGTGTGTGTACGTGTGTGTGTGTGTGTGTGTGTGAGTGCATGTGTGTGTCTGTGTGTGTGTGTGTGTGTTCCTGGTCACAGTAGTATTTAGCATACCTTTGTATCTTTGACTTGGGGTCTGAGCCTCAGGAATGCGCACTCTGTAGGTCCTCAGCAGCTGTTCAGCCGGAGCGGGGTGGGGTGTGGGGGTGGGGTGGGGGGGGTGGGGGGGTCTGTAATTAAATGCTACCTGCCCCCCACCACACACAAAAACAAAGACGCTACAGAGCCGCTTCCTTTCTTCCTGCCGTCTGGCTACATGAGCCCCCCCCCCCCCCCCCCCCCCCCCCGCTACGCACGTGCAGATCAATAACGCGCCCCCTCTTCTCTCTCATCTAACGGCGGGCCCAAAGCAAGACACGGCCCTCTGCCCCCCACCACCCACTCAGCCTGTGCCCCCGTCACCCCCAGCCCCCCCCCAGGTGCAGCTCTGTTGATCACAGTTAAACAACTGCAGCTTGGCTGGAGAGCACCTAAGTACCCCTCATTAAATAATTATTATCTTTGACGCGGCTCTTTTTTGGAACCTCGCATCTTTGAAATGCGATAGGGCCCTTTGGCGGAGCGGGGGCGGGGCTGAGCTGTGATGGACAGGTCACCAGCAGCCCTGACCCGGAGGAAGACCAGGGACAGAGTCATTTAATCAAAACGCTGTGTGGCATTAAGGAAAGAGGGAAAGACAAAGACTGTGGAGTCTGCTCTCTCTCTCACACACGCACACACACACACACGCACACACACACACAAAAACATTATTATTATTATTACTATTATTTATCTCAATGTTGAAGTGACCACGCACTAAGAATCTGTGTAAGTGTCCATAAAGCCAGGCTTAAATGCCAGGCTGCTTGGTGATCTTGGAGAAGGTCCACAGGCGCTCTGAGGACACTGAGCGTTTTGCGCTGGGGAGCAGGAAGGGTGCGGGCGCCCCTCTTTACTCCCCTCTGTTTTTGGGCGTGTCAAATGTTCACTGCGGCCCGAGGGCGCCAGGAGCCGGCCGGCCGCTGTGGGCCCGCGAGGTTTCCGCGGAGACGGGCAGGGCAGTGCGCTGTTGTGGAGAGCGCAGAAAGGGTAGCGTTGTGACGCTGGTCTGGGAGCGGGCAGCACAGGCGAGACGCAGGCCGGGGCCCCACAGAGACGCCTGCTCCTGTTCCACAGAAGAAAGAACACATTAAAAGTCCTTATGTCTTAGATCCTATGTTTCCCGTCACTAGACTCTTATTTTGTTTCTAGTCTCGTTCTGTAATCTGCTCTGTATTGTTTATTTGTCATGTTTTTTGGTAGTCATATGACTCCCTCTCTCTCTCTCTCTCTCGCATATGAAAGGAGGAGTATTTGTGCTTTTATGTCTTGACGTGCAGATCTTATCCATGTGATCAGCCTGGCTTCTGTATGCTTGTTGTCGCAGTCACCCGTACTCTGTGGTCACCTTCGGCACGTTCTTGTGAATTTAAAGCTGCATTAACGGGGCGGGTTTATGATTGACCTCTTTTTACCTGCATTTGTCTTTTGTCCTTTCTTTAAGGACAGCAGCTGAGATCACCTCCAGGCACGGCTTGTAAAATAATGGCGTTTCCGTGACAGATTTCTGATGAAGTGCATCCATGTCCATTTAGACCGTTGAAGCAAATGTTCGCTGCAGAGAATGAATATTTTGTGTAACTGCCTGCCTTGTCATGTCATGTCAGTTCCAGAATCCGTCTGGAGTCTGTTTTGCCCAATGAGCACTGACTCTGCTCCCGGGTCTCGATCTGCTCTCTGATTGGCTTCTGCCTTTGCTTTCTTTTGCTGGTTTTGTTTTTCCCACTGCTGCTGACCTAATGTATCTCTGCTTCGGATTTTCTGCAATGGAACCCCTTCCGCCCCCCGCCCCCCAAGTCCCATAATTCCATGGTGCCCTCACTTCCCTGCACTCCTCTTATTGACCCCTTGCCCTCACACCCACCTTTTGGCCCCTGCACCCCCTCTCTGCCCTTTATCTTCTTGCCCCTCCCACCTCTCTTCCCTTGACCCCCCCACTTCTGTCCCTTTGCCCCTCCCACCTCCATCCCCCTAACCCCTCCCATCTGTTGCTTTGGCCATCCCAATGCCCCTTTGCCCCTCCCACCTCTGTCCCCTAACTCCTCCCACCTGTCTTAATGCTTCCTGTGTTTCGCTGCTTTCTGATGTCTGATTTCTGCTTTCTGTCTTTGTTTCCTTTGTCTAATTTTTCATGTTTGTTTTTTTTCCCCCTATTTTTTCTTTCCTGTCCGCGTTTTTTTTTTCTTCTTTCTATTGGTCCCTCTGCTGCCGGGATGCAGCCAAACGTAAAGCGTGGAAACTAAACCGTGTTGGTAGCCTGCGCAGCCTGTACACCAGCAGCACCAACGCCGAAGGTAATGACGGGGCCTGAGGAGGACACGCCCAGCGCGGGGGTGTGTCTCCTCCAGGCAGTGGACAGAGCCCAACGTGTGTGTGGCCCTCTGCGTGTGCCGCGCCCTGCCTACCCCCCCCGCGCGGCCCTGTCTACCCCCCCCACCCCCGCAGCTCTGCCTACCGCCCCCCCCCCCCCCCGTACGGCCCCGCCCTCCCCCCGTGGTCCGGCGGGGATCCTGGCACCGCCGGCCGGGAGCATGCCATCCCTGCGCCAGGGTGTCTGTGGTGTGTCCCTGTACCGTGCTGTGTCCGTGCCCCCCGCAGTACAGACTGTCCCGCACCTCTACGCATCTTCACATTACGCATGAGGGTGAAAGGGGGGTAAATTCACTGGAGCCCCCCAACACTGTTGCCCCCCCCCCCCACACACACACACACACACACACACACACACTCACGCACAAGCATACACACACACGCGCACGCACGTACACACACGCGCGCATACACACACACACACATGCGCGTGCGCACGTACACAACTCTGCTGCTAACCAACACCCCGTGTTTTTTCCCCCTTATTTACTCTTTCAGTATAAATATATATTTCTTTTTTTTTAAGGTGTGAGCAATCCATGTAATATTTTCCAGGTTATTAACGTTGCAAAAGGGTGCGAATAATATCGCGAGTAATGACCTGTGTCACAAAGCAATACTGTGTGCTCTGACATTTAAGTACAGTCTTTTAATTTGTGTTTCCTGGCTTCGCCCCCCCTACCACCTCCGCCCCCCCCCCCCGCCCCGCCGTCCTGGCCCCCCAGCCGTCTCCTCGTCTTCCCGGGCCCCGCGTTTCGCCGTGCCCCCCTCTGTCGGCGGTCCTGGCTGCGGCCCCCGCCCGCCTGCATGTGCCACCTTGCTTGTAAATGGTGTGTGTTGTTTGCCGTTAAAGGTTGCCTGTGTCAGAGTTCACAAATTGCCTTACCACGCCTCCCTGCATTCCGGGGCTGTGGCTCGGAGCTGCGAGCATCGCTGTGATGATTAGAATAACTGCTCGCTTGTTTCTGCTGCGAGGGGCTTGTGTGCGTGTGCGTGTGTGTGTGTGTGTGTGTGTGTGTGTGAGAGAGAGAGAGTGAGTGTGTGTGTGAGAGAGAGAGAGAGAGAGAGAGAGAGTGAGTGAGTGAGTGTGTGTGAGAGTGAGTGAGTGACTGACTGACTGACTGAGTGTGTATGTATGTCTGTAGGCAGACGTGTGTGTGTGTGTGTGCGTGCGTGTGTGTGTGTGAGAGAGAGTGAGTGTGTGTGGGAGTGAGTGACTGACTGAGTGACTGAGTGACTGACTGACTGACTGACTGACTGACTGACTGACTGTATGTATGTATAGCCGCGTTTCCACCAAAATTACCCGGAACTTTCAGTCCCAGGAACTACTTTACCAGGAACTAAAAGGTTCCTTCAGCCAATGGTTGTCTGCGTTTCCACCGGGGTCTAAAGTACCGCGAAGATTAGGCAAATTAGCCCACTGGCGTTGTCGTCGGTCCATCTGTCATATGATTTCTTCTGTAACCCCATACTACCACCGAAGTAGCCTACATTATTTTCTAATAACCGGGACAGCCCGGAGGGGTTTATTCCACTTATATACAACGGGTTACCAACAATGACTATATATGGTTACTTTTGTATTTATTGATTTTCATATATCCTCTCAAACACATTCATTAACAGCAGAAAACATGCACACGTTGTAAACAATTTGCTGTTTTATTACTTTCTCGTCGTCAATTCCATATAGGCTAATCGCAAAATGACAAGAATAGAACGAAAACTCGGACTTGCGTGAAAATGTAAATTAGTAGTGGTACAGCCACCGTTTGCTTTCCTTCGAAGTTAGGCTACTGCTAGCCGAGCAGCGAAGTGTGCCCTCCAGATGCGAACCATGCACCATAAATGAGTCCATAGTCTTCCTGGTCTTTTCGTGGAATTGAAAAATGGCAGTAAAATTGAGTAAAATTACGGCAGTCTGAAAAAGCTAAAGGGAAGATTACTAGAATTAACCTGTTATTTTACCCGGATAAAAAGTGCGGAAGGTGATTTCCAGTTTGCTTGTACTGTATCACCAATGTTAATTATGCAGAACTACCGCATACCTCACATAACTGTATCAAACATTTCGAGTCAATTACAACGGGCTAACAAAGAAAATCCGGAAGAAAATATTCAGCAACCGAATTAATCCGTTTGAATGTTTTGGTAGCCTACGTAATATGCTGTCCCAGCACGAATGCTTAGCATTTTATAAAACGAATACTAAAGCAAGAAAAGAACTGAAGAGCACACGTTATAATTCCAAGACGTTGACAGGCTATAACCAAAAGTAGGCTACTGCGCCGCTTAACATACAAGTTTGATTTGAAGTTATTATGAAAATAAATTGGTTTGCCGCTGCATATTTTCAAACATGGCGGGTAATGGCGGAAAATAAATACAACACAAATGCTACGAGTACTCGACCAATCAGAAATGTCCAGCGCTGCAAGCTCCACCCAAAAGGTTCCTGTACTTTCGGAAAGTACTACCCCCCGAGCAGGAACGTTTTGGGGGGTAAAACAAAGCCCCCAGAACTAATTTTAGACCCTAGTTCCTGCGGTGGAAACGCACTGAGTTCCTCAAAAGGTTCCTAGTTCCGGGGTATAGTTCCTGCGGTGGAAACGCGGCTTATGTCTGTAGGCAGTCGTGTGTGCGTGCGCGTGCATGCGTGTGTGTGTTGTAACACATTCGTGTGCGCTCTCGTGTCTCCGTGTCTCCGGGGTCTTTGTGTTTCTCTCACACAGAGGTGCCAGCGGGGCTGTAGGCTCATCGCTGCCGCAGATAACCCGCTCTCTGCCGCCGCGCCTTTTAGCGTCGCCGGCGCGTTACCGCCACCCCCGCCGCGGCCCTGTGAGGGACGGGACGGGGCCGCGAGCCTGGGGGCCCCGAGCCTGGGGGCCGCGACCGAGGCCACGCGGGCGTCTCAGCCGCCAGAGCCCGTCACGTCTGGCGGGGCAGCGCTTTAATAGGCACGACATTTCGGGGACGGAGGCAGCAAATGGAGGGGGTCACACAATTGCACAGGCTAATGCCCTTTCGTTTTTATTTTTACATTCATTAATGGACTGCAGGGGTGGGGAGGGGGGGGGTTAATTTATGCCTCTCTTCCGCGGCTTTCTGGATTGTTGGTTTCCGTAATTGTCAAACAATCACCCTCTCCCCAAAAAGAGGGAGAATTTAATTATGATGAGAACATTGTTCCTGACCCCAGAGGGATCGTCAGCGCAGAAAGGGTGGGCCCAATCTGAAGACGGGGCGGTCCAGCGCCCACGCAAGCCCACAGACCCCAAAACGTATTCGGGGGTTGGGGGGGGTGGGGGGGGAGCTGGGTAACGACACGTGCGGTACCGTCGGCTGTTCCCTCGCTTCCTCACCGGTGTTTGTTTATTAGAGGGAAGGATCCACGGTTTCGCTACAGGGCTAGTTTTAATGTTCCCTCTTAACAGCTCAGGAAACCCCAGATCCACTTATTCTAGTTTGTTACTGATGGATGAGATGCTTTGGATGAGGCACTTTGGATCACTTTATTAATAAAATACTCTTATGCTAAGACTAGTATTTTTTCAGAATGATTTTTTTTTTTTTTTTTTTTTTTTTTTTTTTTTCTGGCTCTTTTAGCTTGGCAACCAGGATTAAGGATAGTGTGCGGTATGTCTTGGTACTGGCCAAATGTCTGTATGTTTTCTGCATTTCTGATTTCCGTAATAGTGCAAAAAACTACACTACATCTTTGCACATGGCCTCCAAATTTTGCTGTACGAGCATGCTTTTGAAAACAGGGCTATTTTAATCATGGAACAACCCACAGAATACCCCCTGCTGTTCAAAGCATTATTGAACAGATATCAGAATTGTTTTTCATTCATTTATTTATTTATCTGCTTGATAAATCAGATCTTATCTAGATTTAAAAGGCCGTCTGAACAGAATATATCAAATATCTGTCATAGGAGCAACAAGAATCATTTCAAATAAACAGCCAGTCAATACAGCATCAAATAAATAGAAAACTGCTCAAATATTAGAATGCATCAGAACCTGAAGTATGCACTTGTGTCAGCTGCTCTGGATACGTAAGACCATCTGATAAATGTAATGCAATGCGTAATCTTGGTGCAGCTTTCATAAAAGCAACATTTCAGCATCTAGCTAACGTACTGATCTATAAGATCCTGTTATCATGAATAATATGGAGCTCCTGCATACTATTTGGAATGAAGTTTTTAAAGCTTTAATATAATTTTAGTTCTTCACTTTTGTAGGATGTGTGTGTGGCAAAATTCTCTGTTTTCCCATATAACAAAATGCATGTGTTAAATTGTGCTTGGAAATAGGGCCTGGAATATTCTTAAAAGTGCGAACTGCATGTAATTGTGTAATTAGGCTGCACTGTGACATTGAATGCGATCTCTCTGTGTTATCAGGTTATGTTTGAAGCATTATTTTTCTTAGGAAGGCTTCTAGATTCTCGCAATTGATTTCACCTCCTCTAGGTGTTCGGTTATGGGCTTTGTTTCCACCTGGTGTTTGCAAAAGAGAGGAGATGCTTAACTGGCTTAGCTTGTGGAAGTAACAGCCTTTAGGTGCGGTTTTACATGAGTGCTAAACGGAGAGAAGGAGAGGCGGAGCGATTATGACAGTGTGCTTTCTGACAGGCCACGCATGATTGACCTGCACTATCACCGTCTTATCGCATTTATTCAAACGTCTTTCACTGGCATTATTTAGCGCAGGCGAATACAAAATCCATTTCATGTAAAATGTGAGCGTACAATCTCAGGTAAAGAAGGCATCCAATGAGTTCTTTGTTTTTTGCTATCAATTATGACTTATGTTAAGCCTATACAATAAAAAAATCAACAACCTAGTGATTACAGACGCCAATCCAAATGTCTCCTTATAAAACAAATTGTATTTTCTGAGGTTTATGTTTGAGGTAGATTGG
This sequence comes from Anguilla anguilla, assembly GCF_013347855.1. Classification (NCBI taxonomy): domain Eukaryota; kingdom Metazoa; phylum Chordata; class Actinopteri; order Anguilliformes; family Anguillidae; genus Anguilla; species Anguilla anguilla. The sequence continues at coordinate 23,868,247 of NC_049215.1, read as the reverse complement.
CAGTATTGATTTGTGTGTCTTATAAGGGTGTGTATTAAATGGGATTATTGTTAAGTGTGTGCAGCATGTAAATGAGACACCGTGTACTTGAAACGTCGAGTCTGAAATGCCGTGTACTTGAGGCGGTGTTGTGCGCGTGACATACGGCATGCGTGATGTGGCGTGCGTGTGAAATGGTGCGTGCTGTCTGCGTGTCTGAAACGGGATGTGCTAGTGCAGTCTTAACCTGCATTAAACTACGTCTGTTTTCCTTAATGCTCCCAAACTCTTATTATAATGTAGGGTTTGTCATCTTTGTGAATGTCCTGTTTTCGTGATTTTTTGGGTAAAGATCAGAAACTTAATGGAGACCAATGGTGTGATATTTGGTTTGGGTGAAGTTCACCAGTTGCACTTGCATCCATGGAGACTACACACTACCTTTGTGTGTGTGTGTGTGTGTGTGTGTGTGTGTTTGGGGGGGGGGGGGGGGGCTCAGCTCAGCCCGTTCAGGGTGAAAGCATCAGTGCACTTACCGTCCTGCGGTGGAATTTCGGTGCTCTGTCCTGGGACGGGGCTCTATGGGGGACTGCACCCGTGGGCATCACTGGGACGGGGGCGTCTGAGACAGTTAGGGTGTCACTGAGGCGGGGGTTTGAGGTCAAAGTGCTTGCTGCAGGGTTGAGGTTTTGAATGCTGGTGAAGTCACAGGGACGCACCCAAAAAAAGGAAGCCTTTCCAGCGCCCCGCCAGCCTGATCAGGGGAGGAGGGGCGGTACGTTGGGGGCCTGGCCGCTATCTCGTCGATGGGAGGGCGTTTCCGCGACGATGTCTCTCCCTGTTTGGTGGAATTGTACACGGAGCTGGGCGGGTGTCGGATGTGGTTCCCCCCGACGATCGTGTTTTTGGGGACCCTTTGAACCCACCCGTACCCCTAAAGCCTGAACCCCCATCCCAAACACAATGCCTCATCAGTACAACCATGTCCAGAGCCATCTGTGTGCTCCCGGCTGTCCCACCCCCCACCCCCATCCCCCCCCCGTTTTCTCTTTTGTTGTTAACAGTTTCCAAATGTGCACCCCCCTCCCTCCCTTCCTAGTGCCCCGAGTCCTGCTTTTGACTGTGTTTTGGGGAAGCTGGCCTAATGCTTCGCTTAATTGTCTCCTGATTAGCCCATTAACCCATTTTGAAGTTGGATCCATATGTCACCTTGGAGGGCAGCCCCGATTGTACTGACTGACCTTTTCGGCGGCTGCTGTCAGTCCCCCAGTGGCCCCTCTGTGTGGGGGGGCCGCAGGGTGATTCGGCCCGTAATTATCAGGACGTCCTGCTTAGGGCCAGCCAGGAGGGGCTCTGCCATGTGTGTCCTGCAGTAGACCGGTCTCTGTGTAGCCTGGGTTTCTACAGGATGTGATGTCACAGGAAGCCAGAGGCTGAGGGACGGATCATTGGGTCTGCTGGAGAAGAGAGGCCCTTGACTGCGGCAGCACGCACTGTGCGTTTAGCTTACTGACCTGGGTTGTCTTTGGCACCATAGCCTGTATGGATTTGATGGCTGACATTTCTCTTATTTTCACTTCATACTGCTAGCAAAGGTCTTTCTGCCGGTATTCAAACCTGAGACCTCCCGCTCGGTGTTGCTTGGTGGTCTCAGGAACTTGCAGTCGCTGTGTGTGTTTGATCGAGTTGTTGGGGGGTTTTTTGGGCTGACCTGGCGGCCCACTGTGAGTCACTCATCCTTCGCCCCCTCCCTTCCAGAGCAAGAGGAGAACTTTGAGTTCATCATCGTGTCCCTGACGGGCCAGACGTGGCACTTTGAGGCGACGTCGTATGAAGAGCGGGACGCCTGGGTGCAGGCCATCGAGAGCCAGATCCTGGCCAGCTTACAGTCCTGCGAGAGCAGCAAGAACAAGGTAAGGCCACCGGTGTGACTGTGTTAATATAAAAACACTGTAGAGCATACATCTATACTGACAATAGTTTACAACGTATATTTATATATATATTTGTGTGTGTAAACACAAGCACAAACGCATGCAATATAAAACATACCGCTGTATGTAAAGCGCTCTCTGCAGTGTACAGTAGGCATTATTCATGCAAAACGGATCACGATTCACCACATTCAACTATATACAATACGCAGTGAAATACATGGGCTACATCTATCAAATACCACACGCACACTGTAATATATAATTCTTTTATATGTACAATACGTGTTTTGTATATAAAGACATGTGTTCTGTGTTGATATATATTGCATATTCCAATGCGTGCAATATGCTATACATATCTTTATATGCAAAACATACATCACAATGAAAAGAACTGATATGAATATGCAGCATAAATTACAATGAAATGTAAAACATTCATTAATATCAGTAATGTACATTGCAGTATGCAACATTTATGTACTGCTATATGATGCACATACCAGTATATAGTGTACTGAGTGTATCCTCGTACGGTGTGTGACATGCAGCACATTGATAGGGTTGATGGTTCTGAATGGGGTATAAGCAGATGGATGAAGGTACAGACCTCTCTGAGCTTTGGGCTTGCATGTGCAGACTGCTCCATCACACTGCTCGCGCAGTACGGCTACCTAGCGTCAGCAGCCTAGCGTCAGCAGCCTAGCGTCAGCCCTCCTCAGTCTTCCGCCCCAGCGGAGAGGGACTTCTCCTTTCCTCCTGCTCAAATTCTTCAAACCGTACGGGAGTCTGAGGGCACCCCTCTCCACCCACCCCCCCCTCTTACTATTCCAACCCTCCATTATAATTACAAATGGCAATTATTGTAACTCAAATATACCCTGAGTGCATCCCCCCCCCCCACCCCCCCAGACCCCGTCTGTTCCCCAGCCCCAGCCGCTGTGCTGGATGTGTGTTTATGCCCCAGGGCGGGAGGCATTGTGCTTTTAAATACCTTTCTGATTTACTGTGGACCTTGTTTTTTTGTCGTTTTCCTTCTTTTTTTTCCATTTAGTTTTTCTTCTTTTTTTGGGGGGGTGGTGGGGGGGGGGGTTGTTTCGAAGCATATTTTTCTGACGGTACAGCGCTGGCTGGCGTCATCGTGGCCGTCTGGTGGACCCGATGTGCCACGGTATTGGGCGGTCTCTGACGCCTGCTGTGAAAAGAAGCGCAGTTTGAGCCCTTGTGCTGATTATTAACACGGCCCTGGTGCGTGTGCTGCAGTCCCATTTAAACCACTGTGGGTTGCATGGCACCAGGGACAGGTCTGTGAAAGGATGTTGTATGTGTACTGTCAGAGGAGCAATCTTAGAATTCACAGCATGCGTCACTTTTTGTTGTGACTAGTCGTGCGTTATCTCACCTGGTGACACTGATCTCCGCTTCACTGATCTTTAAGTGATGTGGATTATCTCGTCATCTCCCCTGTTTCAGGCAAGCTAGATGATATAAGGATCAGTGGATCTGGTTCAGTGGAACTGACCTTACAGTGGAAAGTGTATCTTTAGTTTGTTGTTGTTCTTTGTGACTGTAATATGATCTGTGAAGGTCAGAACCCTTTGTTTTGGTTCTTCTGAGAGTTCCTACCCCATGGTGGTGGGTAACACATGCATTTTACTTGTGTGTCACCTCATTTTTATACCCCAGTGAAACAGGAAACCAAGGGAGACCTCAATACAGTTCCATAAGATCAAAACCTAGCAGAAGTACCATTTTAATGCAGTTTATTTATTTATTTATTTGAACTCTGATTTGGGGGGTGTCTCCAGCGCACTGGCTGAGCACTGAGGACTGGGAGATCATTAGAGAGGGGCGGGGTCTCAGACCGGGCGTGACCCGATCGCTGCGTTTGTGCCCTTTGCAGTCACGGCTCCCCAGCCAGACGGAGGCCATCGCTCTCCAGTCCATCAGGAACCTGAGAGGGAACTCCCACTGCGTCGACTGCGAGGCCCAGAGTGAGTGCAGCTCAGCAAGCGTCCCTGCCTCTCTCTCTCTCTCTCTCTTTCTCTTTCACTCTCTCCCTCTTTCTCTCTCTCTCTGTCTTTCACTTATAAACGACAAGAATAGTTCAAAATTTCCATATAGTCTATTATTTTTTGGATGATGTCGACGTGATTGGCTGGTTCTTTCCTCCTCAGATCCTGATTGGGCCAGCCTGAACCTGGGCGCCCTGATCTGCATCGAGTGCTCGGGGATCCACCGGAACCTGGGGACGCACCTGTCGCGCGTGCGCTCGCTGGACCTGGACGAGTGGCCCCTGGAGCTCATCAAGGTCATGTCCTCCATCGGCAACGAGCTGGCCAACAGCGTGTGGGAGGCCAACGCCCAAGGCCGCATCAAGCCAGCGCCTGACAGCAGCAGGTAGGGGGCGCCAAAGCTGCCTTTCGTGTGTGCTGTGTGTCTTTACAAGGGGATGGTCAAACTGGTCATCAGTAGTGACCGCGGATGGTAGTCTTTATCAGCTGGCGGTGGAGGCAGTCATCAGTAGTGCCTGCCAATGGTAGTCTTTACAAGGGGATGGTCAAACTGGTCATCAGTAGTGATTGGGGATGGTAGTCCTTTTCAGGTGGCGGTGGAGGCAGTCGTCAGTAGTGATGGGGGATGGTGGTCTTTATCAGGTGGTGTTGGAGGCAGACGTCAGTAGTGATGGGGGATGGTAGTCTTTATCAGGTGGAGGCAGACGTCAGTAGTGATGGGGGATGGTGGTCTTTATCAGGTGTTGTTGGAGGCAGACGTCAGTAGTGATGGGGGATGGTGGTCTTTATCAGGTGGTGTTGGAGGCAGACGTCAGTAGTGATGGGGGATGGTGGTCTTTATCAGGTGGTGTTGGAGGCAGACGTCAGTAGTGATGGGGGATGGTAGTCTTTATCAGGTGGAGGCAGACGTCAGTAGTGATGGGGGATGGTGGTCTTTATCAGGTGGTGTTGGAGGCAGACGTCAGTAGTGATGGGGGATGGTGGTCTTTATCAGGTGGTGTTGGAGGCAGACGTCAGTAGTGATGGGGGATGGTAGTCTTTATCAGGTGGCGGTGGAGGCAGTCGTCAGTAGTGATTGGGGATGGTTGTCTTTGTGAGCGGTCAGTGGATAACCGGGGGTCAGTAGTCCTCAATGCCGCAGCTTGAGCCCTGATATCTGCCGTCTCCCCACAGTAATTATCGGCCCTTTTTGTCCCAGCCCCACCAGCCATCATAACAAATTAGACCTGACTGGTGCTCACATGAATATCGACTACCCATTTCACACTTGTATCATTAGTCACCGAAAGCACCTTTTAATTACTCCCACCACAACAAAAATCTTTCCGTATAGATCTGCCATTTTTTCCCCCTGAACCCTCTTGTCAATTCACTAATGCATTTATAGTTCCCCGTGTACCTATTAATTTATATATATTTGGAGTCATGTAGCTCCTTTAGCAAGAGAGGAGCGATTAGAGAGGGGTCAATATTATCTCAATTAACCTGAGACTCCTGTCAGTGCTTTTCACTGATTTCACTAATTACTATCAATAGCACTTACACCTCTGTTCATTCAGTTTCCTCACAATCTCCCACCAGCTCCAATCCATGTGTAATTTTTGCTAGCGCTAACTCTACGAGCTTGCTTTAAAAACAGGAGGAAATTCTGCAGATTAAGCTGTAATCGAGGCTGTTTGCTAAGCCATGAGCACTCTTGCGTGCCTCAATGTAAGCAGTTTTAATGTGTCTAATTTGTTATTATTTTTAATTGTATAAAAGGTAGAATGTTAGTTGTGCTTTTTGTGCCTTTGTATGGGGTTCCTGAGTGGCTCGGTGGTTAAATGCGCTCACCGCTAACCGCTAGCGCAGGCTGAGGCCTGTAGTCAGGCTGGGCTTTGTGGCCACAGTGGCCAGACTCAGTTGGCTTAGTCTGCAAGGGGCAGATTAAGAGTAGGTGTAGGAGTTCCCATGGTTATCACTAATTTAGCTCTTCCCAGTGATACGCCAGGCATCCACAGGCTAAATGTTGGTAATTCAGTTGTAGATTAGCAGTATGCCAAAAATGCAATTTCTAAAATTTTGTTTAAAGATGAATAAGTGTTTCCCTTTCATTTCTTCTGCAGTGGTGCCTCTAATGGTGGGGGGGGGGGGGGGTCTGGAGGCCAGATTTTAAGTTTAGGAGAGCTCATTTCATGCATATCTGACTTTTGACTTAGCCTTCACATTTCTGACAGTCAAAGCCTACCGAGCTCAATCTCTATAGGTCTAACATTAATAAACTCAAATTGTAAATAATAAGTTGATTATGCATCTACTTTCTTTATATTTAATAAAGGCAAACAGTTAATCACCAAAAGCATTCTCAATTATCCTTGTCAGGTTGCTAATTATATCCAAGATCAAATCTGGAATGGGCATTAGATTAGCTAGCTAGCTTTCTAGCTAATGATAGTTGGCTTAATTTAGCTAGTTTGGCTGATGTTACTTTGTAGCTAGCTAGCAGTGTATCCAAGATGGGAATTGATTGGTGATGACCCTGATTTAGTATTGGGGACGTTAACCAATGGCTGTATTTAAGTTATTATTGTTTTTCCATAAATTATCAGTGAGGTAAAATATTAATCAAAACTAGAAAATCACTTTCTTTGTGAGTGTACTCCTGCTTTCTTCAGAATATTTCACACTATACACGCTATAGTTTTAGACGAGGGTCAGGTGCATATTTGCACCCCTTCTGATTTCTGGAGCAACAGGACACCACTGTTTTTTAATGGTTTGGGAAACCCTGAGTTCAATAAAAGGAAGAGGAACCAGAACGTATTTACTGTAGGAGATGCAAATGAGCTCAGGGCACTTCAAGATTAAGTACAAGGCCTGTCGTCAACGACTTCAAAATGGCATCGTAAAACTTCTCAGCATATTAATATCAGCAATTAAGATTTTAAACATTAAAACATTCATCTCCCAAAAAAAACCCAACCAGTTTTGCCAGTTGCAAAGAATAACCCCATCTGCTTGGCAGACATGGCGTAAATGTAAATGATATCTGTTTATGTAATTTAAGACTTTGTACAGAAAGCCAAACCTTATCCTGTCTGTGTTCATTTTACTCAATTAACGATACACAGGGAGAAATACAGTGAGTGGGAGATTTTTCTCCAGCCTTGTTTGATTATTTGTGATTTTTTATGGTAGCTGTGAGTTTCACACCCCCAGGGGGATATTGGAATATTGGAAATTCTGTAGATGTCACACGTTCGACCGCATTGTTACCGACGCATGTGTTGCGTACGCATTCACATACGATTTCTGACCGAAGGTTTTCCGTTTAGGATTTGTTTTGGGCCCGAGTTTAATGTTTCCTTTGCTTTATATCTTATTTTATTTGCGTTTTTGTCGCTATTAGGGTTTTTCTGAAGGGCTGTGTGCTGGCTAAATGCCTGAATGGCGAGAGCCTGAAGAATGTGCCAGGTATTGTGTCCTATACCGGCGGCAGATAAATTAAAAACCCACCCTCGCGGTCTCTCCAGTGAGTAATAGAGGCAGAAATTTCATTTTGCAAGTGGCTGGTTTAATGATCCAAAGGGTAATTAATGGCCTGATTATCTTAATGTTAAATATGGCCAGCAGCAATTATACTGACCTCCCGCCTGTCAAGGTCTGGGCCACTCTCGCCTTTCAATTAAGTCCTGTTTGGGGGGGTGGGTGGTGTTCAGAGAAGGGGGGTGAGGGGGGAGAGGGGGGGTACGGGGACGCTGGAGGAGTGCGGCCGTCAGTGTCGAAATCCCCCAGTTTTTCCCTCCTCTTCCCTGTTTTGGGTTCCCATCGAAGGAAAGGGAGGAATTGACTTTCAGTAAAGTCTGCGATGTGAATCTCCACTCAAGAGGAAAAATACAAGATTCACTTTCTTTTTGTGTGTGTGTGTGCGCTTGTGTTTGTGTGCATGTGTGTTTCTGTACATGTGTGCATATGTGTGTGTTTGTATGGGTGCATGTGTGCGTGTGTGTTTTTGGGTGCATGTGTGCATGGATGTGTGTGCATATGTGTGCGTGTGTGTTGTCCTCTTTTGTCAGATCTCCTGCTGTGCCTGTTGTTCCACATGTAGGGTGTTTTCCCAGTACGGCTGTGTCTTTCGCTGAGCCGTTCGCTCCTAGAGTGCTATCACACTGTTGTCGGCTAGTGGAGGTGCAACTGTGGAGCGAAGTGTTTTGTGTTTGGAAGAGGGATTTTAATATGCATGTAGGCTAATCCATTCAGCTATCTTTCTGTGTGTGTGTGTGTGTGTGTGTGTGTGTGTGTGTGTGTGTGTGTGTGTGTGTGTGTGTGTGTGTTTGGTTGTGTGTGTGTATGGCTTTGAAAATGAGATTCCCCTATTGAGAGCTTTGAGATCCTGTGATGAAAAGCACTGTAGAAATTAGAAATACAGCGCATTGTTCATTACTAATAATTACAGGGCCCTCTTTGCTGCTGTCTATTTTATGCTCAGTAGGCAGTGTCTTACTCAAGGCAGGACTCCACTTGGGATTGAATCCTACGACCTCCCGACTACAGATAGAGTTCTCCCAGTTGGGCACATAATGGCGGTTTCAGACATTGGCTTGTTAATGCACACAGGGGAACGGCCGGGACAATCGCTGAATGTGGCGTAAAATGGCCGCATTAACCTTTTGCGGCCTGTGGTGTGGAAAAGCTCTCTCCTGGAAACCCGGGGGTGAAGCACATGAGGACGCAATTAAAAGCCCATCGCCGCGGGCCTGGGGGTGCGGGGGGTGCGGGGGGGTTTGGGGGGGGGGGGGGCGCGTCGCGTCTGGGCACGAGCTGCGCTGACCTGCTCTCATGGATGTGCAGTCGAGCCCCACGTGCTCCTGGCGGGCCGTCGCCCCGACGATGCCCCAGCCTTCCCGTGGCAGCGTGTTTGCTTTAATTATGGGATGCGCGGCGGACGCCGGTGTCCGGGAGCCCCGCCTCTTTGACAGCCCAGATTAACAGGCCTGACTGTGCGGGAGTGACACGCCTGCTAATAGAGCCTGCTGGTGAGTTACTGTGGAGCGCGCACACACACACACAACACACACACACACACACACACACATCACACACACACACACACACACACACACACACACACACACAAACACACTCATCAGACCACTGTGCTTCTCCCCCAGAATCTCCCTTATTTCTCTGTATTTCCCCCATCTTGTGCTCTGGTTTCATAGAGCTTTTTAAGAGTGTCTGGCCTGTTTACCTCCACAGATGAAAGGTGGACCCTCTGCTCTTAATTAGCTGAGCGTCAGAAAGGTGTAGACGGTGCGTCAGAAAGGTGTAGACGGTGCGTCAGGAAGGTGTAGACGGTGTGTCAGAAAGGTGTAGACGGTGCGTCAGAAAGGTGTAGACGGTGTGTCAGAAAGGTGTAGACGGTGCGTCAGAAAGGTGTAGACGCTGGGGTCCGAAACCGTTTCTTCACAGCACAGTGTCGCTAATTTTTCGCTGTCAGAAGGAGGTGCTGAGTCACCGCCTGACGTTCCCTCGTCGTCTGCAGGTCCTTTGAGGGCAGAACTGCTGGCTTTCCTCCAAGGGTTCAGTGCCAAGCCTCTTATGACTACATATCGCTTTAATAAGCGTGACATAAGCCTTCATGAGCACTCCTGGCCACGGGTCGCCTCATTTTTCATGTTAATGTCGCCTATGATACACATGCCGAGGGTTCAGTAAGTAGTGACAGGGTTTGTCAGTTGGCACAGCTATTTGTGGCTTGTCCCTTTATGTGTTATACTCATGAGCACATTTGTGTAATTACTTTTAAAGACCTTATTAGTGGAATTCACACTGATTACCGCTACAGGAATTAAAACCTTACTGTACGTGGACTGTTTTTTTTTTTTTTTTTTTAAGTTGACATTTTTTCAACATTTCCTATTCTTGCTAATATAGGTTTGAGTTCAAAATGAATTTCCTCTGCACAGTTGAGAATTCTATACATTTCAATATTCCGTCTCCTATACCACTGTGGGTAAATTGGAATGGCTTCCATTCTGTAGTGATGCCACCAGATCCCTCCCTGAGCTCCATTGGCTGGAGGGAAAAAGGGGGTGGAGCTTTGCTGGGACTCACACGAAGACATAAAGCCCCTCCCGTTCCAAAATTTCTTGTAATTTGTCCCCTTTTGGGGTGGGGGTGGGGGGTCGGGATGGGCGGTGGGGGCTCTACCTCTCGTTTCCGGCCCGGGCAAGCCGGGAATCCTGGGAAGGCTGCGGGAGCGGGGGAGAGAGAGGGTGACAGAGACAGGAGAGAGAGAGAGTGCGCGTTGGAAGATGGAGGAGCTCACGCTCGTGCGTCTCTGTCGGGGGGGGGGGGGGGGGTACGGCTCTCTGAGGCCTGGTCTGGATGCTGCTGCAAGGCCTCACCTTAATTAGACAGCTGAAATATGAGGCCCCCGCCGCGGCGTAGCGGCCCAGGCCAACGCGCGCGGGCGCGGTGAGCAGGAGGGCTCATGACGGATGCGCGGGCAGCAATAATTCAGGACTGGGGTCTGCGCGCGAGGGGGGGGGGGGAGAGGGGGAGAGGGGGGGGGAGAAAAGACCGTCTTCATGGCAAGAGATTAGTCTTTTTTTTTCTCTTTTTTTTTTTTAAGGAAAGGGCAGCAGGGACAGATTAGATCTGGCTTTTAATCTGGTGTGGGGTGCAGGTGTTGCTCCCCAAAGCGGCCCCCGGATTGGGCCCCGGGGACCGGTGGGGGTGGCGGGGAGCAGGCCCGGTTTGGCACTGTAATTACACCAGGAGCGCTGGGCCTCCTCTCTGCTCCTGGGCATTGTTCCCATGGTGGCTGTGTGTTTTCCAGGGGTGGGGGGGGGGGTGAAGGGGTGAAGGGGTCTCCTCATCACCAGCGCCGTCAACGGGTCACAATGATGTGGTTTCCATGCCGCCAGCCATTTCCTGAAATTCAGTTCTTGTGTTTAGAGATCCTTCAGTAATCCAGGATCAGCAGCAGTGGTCCTAGGAGCAGTACTAATAAGAATAGCTATTGTTATTATTATTTGTATCTATTAACACCACCGCTATGTTGAGCAGAATTTAAGGTTGTAGTTTCTGTTTTATTGATGGTAGTAGTACTGTGTAATTAACTGTGATGGTGGTGGTAGTGGCATTAGTGGCGGTTGTAGCAGTGATAGTGATTGTAGTAGCATTCATAGCAGCGGTACTGTGTTAGCGGCTGTATGTATTACATTGGCTCCCTGGCCCTGTAGCACGTGTTCCGGAGTGTTCCGGAGTGTTCCAGAGCTCCGGGCTGGTCTGGCTTCAGCGCGTATGAAGAGCTCGTTCTCACCTGTCCCGTCACCGTGCCGACGTCCAAACCCCAGTTCCACATATCATTTCCATCGCACTTAATTACAGGCCAATCAAACTTGGGCTCTTTCCTGTCCTTGTCCTCCGCTCGCTAATTGAATTAATTAGCACTGGCGTGGCCCGCAGAGCTGCAACCAGAGGGTCATTAATTAGGTACATGTTGCAGTCGTGTCGTGTGTGTGTGTGTATCTGTGTGTGTGTGTGTGTGTGTGTGTGTGTGTGTGTGTGTGTGTGTGTGTGTGTGTGTGTGTGTGTGTGTGTGTGTGTGTGTGTGTGTGTGTGTGTGTGTGTGTGTGTGTGTGTGTGTATCTGTGTGTGTGTGTGTGTGTGTGTGTGTGTGTGTGTGTGTGTCCTGTGTGTGTGTGTATCTGTGTGTGTGTGTGTGTGTGTGTGTGTGTGTGTGTATCTGTGTGTGTGTGTGTGTGTGTGTGTGTGCTGTCAGTGCACATTTGCTTGTTTTTGCAGCTCTCTCATTCGTTTAGTGTTAGCACATGTTCTCTGTGGGCATTTGCCCCACGGTCTCTGCGGCTGTTTGGATGTTTATCTGCAGTTACCTCGGTGTCAAAGCGGGCATGTGGCTGGTCGATGGCGCGCCCGACTGGCATTAATCTGGGAGGCTGGTCAGGGGGCAGGAAGCGCTGATGGATAGATAAATGGGCCAGGCTTCGTCGGTCAAGCTTGCCCTGGTGCGCTTCGATCGTTGGGTAAGAAAGGATCTCAGTTAGTGGGTCAGTCAGTGCCAGCATCTCTGGAATGTAATCCTGTGTCCATGAGTTTATCAGTGCCCCAGTGGCTCTAAGCCAGCATCTCTGACTTTAACTCTGTGTGTCAGTCGGAGCCTGCAGATCTTTGAGTAAAATGGCGTCTGTCTGCGATGCCCACACGTCTGCGATGTCTGAGAATCAAAGGGTGTCTGCGCAAGTCAGTCAGAATTCATAAGTACATTGGTTTCTCCAGATCACATGACTGACTGTCAGACTGTCTGACTGACTGGCTTACTGTCTGTCTAACTGTCTGACTGACTGACTGATCGTCTGACTGCCTGACTGACTGATTGTCTAACTGTCTGACTGACTGACTGATCGTCTGACTGCCTGGCTGGCTGGCTGGCTGTCTGACTGACTGACTGACTGGTCGTCTGACTGCCTGACTGACTGATTGTCTAACTGTCTGACTGATGATTGTCTAACTGTCTGACTGACTGACTGTCTAACTGTCTGACTGACTGACTGATCGTCTGACTGCCTGACTGGCTGATCGTCTGACTGCCTGACTGGCTGGCTGTCTGACTGACTGACTGCCTGACTGACTGACTGACTGTCTGACTGACTGACTGATCGTCAGACTGGCTGCCTGACTGGCTGGCTAGCTGCCTGACTGCCTGACTGTCTGGCTGACTGTGTTGGTGCGTCTCGGCTCAGTCAGAAGCCCTCCTCTCTGGGGCGGCGGAGCACAAAGGCGCTAATGAGCGCGCTCCCGCCGGGCTCCCGCCGGGCTCCCTCCGGGCTCCCGCGGCGATGGCTCGCAGAGAGGAGCGGGGCCGGGCCCAGGCTGGGCTGGGGCCCGTTTGATCAATGCGGCGCGCGCCTGTCGCCCGCCGTCCCCGGCCCCGCTCTCCCTGGGCCAGTGATATGATGGAGCCCGTCCACTGCATTTTAAGCAGCTGCATCAGAGAGCGCTGACAGGCAGGGCAGAGCAAGCGCTCAGAATAATTGGCTCCTACATTCTAATTCATCTGTAAACGGGCCCCTTGATTAAATAAGCCTAATAGATATTATTTTTTACATGACTGCTTACTATTGCCCGTAATCATGTCCCAACTAGGTTAACAAGCCTTCCAATTTACTATTGACATTAAACCGGCTGACAAGGGGCAATCACTGGGCCTTCCTCCCCCTGTCTTGAAGAGTAGCGATGCTAATGTGTGCTAAAAGGAAAAGCAAGAGGGCACGTTCATGTCCGGGACTCATATTATCCAGTCCCCTGCTGGCGCTGCAGCCAATTTAATAACAAAGGAAGACACTGTGTGTGTATGTTTGAGTTTGTGTGTGTGTGTGTCTGTGTGTGTCTGTGAAAGTGTGTGTGGGTGTGTATGCGTGAGCATGTGTGTGTCTGTGTGTGAGTGCGTGTGCACAAATGTGTGTGTGCATGTGCATGTGTGTGTGAGTGCATATATGTGTGTGTATGTATATATGTGGGTGTGTTTCTCACGTTTGTAGACACTTCTTAGACCACAAATCAATAGCTCCACGCCTATACATTTGAAATAGTAGGATGGCTATAATTGGCGTAGTCCACAAATCAGTTGTCAAAAAAATTTCTCTCCAGTTTTAATGTGTTCAAACTGAGTTGGTTCAGTGTTACATTTTTAAAGTGGTTTAGCTCACTGCTGAATTTGTTTGGTTTACATTTAATGAGCCATCTGTGCATTCACAGAAACCCTTTAAAAGCTGTTTCTATTGTTTCTATTTTTGTCTGAAAGAACAGGCCAAGTTTCAGTAAATTAAACAAAACAGCAGAGGTCGATGCATTGCAGCCAACTTCCTAGCTTCTATAGGCATAATTTCTAGATGAAACAACCATATATGAATAACAAACAGTACTCTTAATACTATTGCTGCTGCCACAGATGATGACAGTAATTTTAACACGCTGACTTATTTTAAATTAGTCTTTATAGAAGGTGTAGAGCAGAGTCTAAGTCGCCCATATTTTATGTATCATAGTTTAAGTCATCCATAGTCCAAGTCATCCATTTTTTATGTAATTCACAGTTTACGTCGCCCGTAGTTTAAGTCATTTGTATTTTATGTCGTCCATAGTTGTGCTTTGAGTTTCTCTGCCTTTGGGCCTGGTCAGAATGGCTTAGGCCGGGCTCTGATTTTCACACTTACCGTACATACGTCATATATTCTCTCTGAAATTATTGAAAGAGCCCATTTTGGCGCACTTTCTCATCACGTGTAATAGGAACCGAAATGTCAACGATTATGCACAGGGCCATTTTCAGCACGACTGCCGCTGTGACGCATGGCTCTTTCTGTGGAATCCCAAAAGGGCTTCACATTTCCTACTACAAATGATCGCTTTTTATACGGAAAACTTCCCGGCTCTCCTTCATCACCGGGAGATTGGGTTTTACAGAAATTAATTTGGCTACAGTGGAGATAGTAGGAGGAGGTGGTGAGACAAGCCGGTTGTCTTTGACCACTTTTAGAAAAAATTCCTGTTTTCCATGGCATATTATAGGGAGGGGAAAGAATGCAGATGCCCATTGTCCTGCCCCCCCCCCCCACCCCCCCTCTTGTTGGAATATCATCTGTATGCATAACAAACAGTGATGGCACTTTTGGGGGTTATGCTTCTCCATCTTCTGTTCTTGAGATGGCAATAAGCCTATTTTCTGAGTTTGTCATTATATAATCAGTTACACATTGTCCAAGTCTGTGTCATGAAGATTGTAATTGACTTGTATTTGTGATGGCGGGCTAGCCTGTGTATTTCAAAGGTATAAAAAGCAATTGTTAGGCCTAATACAGGGAGCATGTCTGTCGTGCCAGTACTGCAAATGAGTTGAGACATCATCGGTTGAGAAGACCATGTGTGTATATATAGCAGTTTTTAAACCATTGCAAATGGTTATGTTGTGGGTGACACAGTGGTGCAGTGAATAGCACTGTAACCTCACAGCAAGAAGGTACTGAGTTTGAATCCCGACCAAGGACCTTTCTGTGTGGAGTTTGCATGTTCTTCCCATTTTCTGTTTTCTCCCACTGTCCAAAGACATGCACTAGGCTAATTGGAGATGCTAAATTGCCTGCATAGGTATGAATGTGTGAGTGAACGGTGTGTGCGTCTCGCCCATTGCGTGCTAGGATTGTGACTCAGAATGGAAAATGGATGGATACATGAATGGACTTGGATTGTTCAGACAGAGATGGCTCAGAGGGAAAGGCTCTCATTTCAAGGCAGATATCTAGATATCTACTCTATGGTGATTAGAGACGCTAGATATCTACAGTATTGTGATTAGAGATGCTAGATATCTACAGTATGGTGATTAGAGGAGGCTGTGCTGCCATCTTGCCACAGGAGGACTGAATTGCAGGCTATAAACACTGGCTTAATATCAAATCAGATATAAAATTGGGCCTCATTACAAGCACAATCATGAGGCGTTATTTGGTGGAAGTTCATTGTTAATGTTAACCAGATTGTTTATGTATTTTTATGTCCATTTCTGCATTTTGAAAGGGATTTTCAGCATTCTTCTTCTTTCTTTCCTCAGCTTCATTTGGGGCATTAAAAGCATATCTAATAGAGTGTCCGTGGCTCAAACACAACAAATGCGACTTGTTTCGCTCTCTCTTTCCCTTTTTCTCTCTCTCTCTGTCTCCTCTTTGTTTCTTCACCCCACCCCACCCCACCCCACCCCTCCCGGAGAGGTCGGCCTTTGGCCCTCATTTGCATGGCGTTGCCGGAGCGTTGCCGGAGCGTTGCCGGAGCGTTGCCTGAGCGTCGGCGGGGCGCTGTGATGCGGCTGACGGGGCTGGAGATCAGCGCGGGCCATTTCCTTTCACAGGGGCAATTTGAGCGCGCCTCGGTCCCGGGCCCGAGTGCAAATGGAAAAAACGCTGAGCTTAATTATCTGTGTCCATCCAAGGGCGGCTAACGACTAACTTGGAAAGTGTAATTGATTTCCGACATTTTTTTTCTTTTGTAAAAGGAGGGATGAAATTCAGAATTCTGAGCAGGAGTGGGGAAATGACTCCCTTGGGGGTTTTGGGATGGGTGGAGGGTGGGGGGTGGGGGGGAGGGATTGTCCTGGACCTAAAAAATAAAACCTAGCAACCTCTGGGACACCCAAACAGTCCCACCCCACCAAAATTCTATGTTGTGTTTTGACACTCCTTGTATAATCAGGGCTCAGGGTATTTAAGAGTCAGGGCTATTTTCAGTGCCCTAGCTGTGTATTTTTTTTGTATCAGCGCTTATTTTATAGCAGTTAACACATAACATAGCTTTATAATGCCTCATAAATCTTATGCTTATGTATCTGTCATAACCATTGACTTCTACATATTATGCATATTACATATATATATATTTTTGCCTTTGTGTATAAATGTTTGCGTATGTGTGTATGCACAGTTGCTGGTTTGTTGTGTGTGCATGGTTGTGCGTGTGTTTGTGGGTAGTGGGTGGGTGCCTGAATCGGTGTGTAAATACACATATACACACACATGCATGTTTAAATCTAGTTGGCTGACCCACACTGCAGAGTAAATGACTGTGGAACACTGCAGGTAAGAGGCCAGAATACCCAGGGCGCCATGCATGTTTGAGGAGCTTCCGTAAAATAAAGTTTAAAAAAAATAAATAAATAATAATCTTTTAAACAAAAGATATCCCACACACAGAACGCGTTCCGTCTCGTTTTGTCTCACCGTCGACGGCCACCAGCCTGTTCTCGTGCCTGCAGCGCGTGAATGTTGGACGAGCGCGTTGGGTTTCTGCGTCCGGCCAGGGGAGGCTGTGGCCCGCCGATGCTGAGCTATCTGCTTGACAGATTTAGCCTGTCAGACCCCATTACCTGCGAGTCAGGAAAGTGTCTAACGAGCTAAATTAGTGGTATAATTAGCCGAAAAGAAAGGATGGGATGAAAGGTGGAACAGAAGTGGCGCGGAGAGCGGCTCCATTTCTCTTTGAACCCGGCTGAGTAATTATGGTTGCCCGGGAACCAGCGCGGTTGAACAGTACCGCGTAGTGCAGAATGAGGTGCTATTGTTATGATTATTACAGTCATAAAAAAGGAAGAGAATGGTAAATGCATAACTGTATAATAATCAGAACAATAATGCTAATGAAAGTAATGTTAAAAATTCTTGCTGGAAATGTTTAGGTCAAAAATTTGTAAGAGTGGCAGATATTAATTTGTGTGTGTGAGTGTGCCTCTGTGTGTGTGTGTGTGTGTGTATGAGTGTGCCTGTGTGTGAGGGTGCTTGTGCTCAAGGGTACGAAAATTGAACCAGCATTTTTCTCAGTTGCAAACCCAGTTCCCTAACCTCTGCACTATCATTTTGCCCTTTATTAATCAAATCCATCTGAGGATGAGAATCAAAATGATTTTATTTTTTTATTGTGTGTGCAGTTGGTCTTGTAAAGAGGACAGTCCTGGGTGGGCTTGGTCAGGTTTGTGGAGCGCACACAATTAGGAGGCTTAATGGCCAATTATTTTTTTGTATGTGCTTACATCAAATCAGATTTACTCAGTGTTGCTCCATTTTAAAGTGAAATTGCCTCAGAGTGCTTCGCATAAAAATAATGCGTTGTGTAATTATAACGAGGACATTTTTAAAAGCATCGAATAAGTCCCAAAATAGAAAAACAAGTCCTGTAATTGAAAGCGGTACAGGAACACTAGTAACAGCATCATAGTAAGCAGTAACACGGACACTGTTATTATACACTTACAGAACTGCAGCATTTAATGGACAAATACGTTCCACTATGCATTTAGAGGATATTACTGATGCTGCCCTAAATCAGAGATTCTAAGTGCTGTGTCTGGTGCTGTTTTGGGCTGGAGGTTTTTTCTTTTCTCTTTATTTGTACTGGCATCTAGACAGTACCTATTTTAAACTCCACTTAAAGTACTTACTAGAGCAATAATATCATTTCATGATGTCGTGCTTGAGTACTGCCCAGCCCTGTTTGGTTTTCTCTAGAGGGTTACTTAGAGAAGAAGCCCAATATTTATAATGTAGGAACCTTCATGATTTTTTAAGGTTCAAGATGGTGGATCAGTGGTTCCATATAGCGCATGTTTTGGTGCTTGTGTAGGTAGGAACCTTACTTATAGTGATCTTAACATGTTTCTGCCGCACGCTGTTGGGGTTGGGAAGTCATTTTGTTTCAGGAGCAGATCCTGTCTCCTGGTGCTTACAGGTTCAGTTCTCATGTTGCAAACTGCGACTGTCCACCTGAGCAAGTTACCCCACCAAATTTATTTCATTTATAGTTTTTCTTGTATCCATAGTGATGAGGGGAGATTTATTCAGGCCTGTTATGGGTGGAGCCCATTTTCTAACCAATCCTGAGACTTTACACTCAATACAACAAGTCTCTGAGAGCCATGTGCTGACTTTTCATGGGGTTTTTACATAAACCCCATGATTGTGGGATTTGCAATGCCTCATTCTCCCAGCCTAGTTGTTACGGGTTCAATTCCCAGATGTGGCATGGTTATATCCTCTGGTAAGGTGCTAAATAAAAATGAGGACCTAAAGTAGAAAGAGTGTTCTGTCTAAGTTACCTTGGGTAATGGCTAATTGCTAGGCAATTAGTTTATTGAGGCTGTTGGAGCAGTTTAGATTTAAGTGCTGGCCCCAGGGTGTCCCACTTGGGAACTGAACTTGCAAGACATCTGCCCACCAACCCCACCCCCCCCCCCCATCCCCTCCAACCCCAGAAGTACGGAGGCAAAGGAGAAAGTTTCTTTAGGGAAAAGATTCCAGTACCCCATTGTAATTTTTTTGGTGTCCTGAAGCGTGGTATCCTCTACCCCCCCCCCCCCCCCCCCACGGAGAGAGAAAAGCAGCTGGCAGTGTGCTGGGTCACAACCGAAGGGAAAAAAAACACAGCCAGCAGGGTGTTTCTGGCAGGAGGAGGAGAGGGGGAAGAGAGAGAGAAAGGAGAGAAGGGGCAGGAAGTGGGTCCTGTGTGCAAACACGCTCACAATGCGGCCGTCCAGGGAGAACGCCCGTGCACACAGAGGACCCGGCCCCGCACCGCCACACAGGAAATCACAGCTCTGCTCTTTTCAGGGGGGCGGGAGCAGGGGGGGGGGCCTCCTCATTGTCCCCAGGGGACCCAAACAAGTGCATTCCACCCAGCCGTTTCCAACGGCGATAAAGCTCACTGATGCCCCCCCACCCCCCCACCGTGAAGCTAAGTTCCTCCTGCAGGTCCCGGCAGTGCCTCTAATGAAGCCGTCACTCCGCACGGCATCGTTTGGGTTCCTAAACTATTATTATTTACATTTATTTATTTATTTATTTTTTCTTGAATCGCGGTTGATGTTTATCCCCCTGATGGTGCGGGGTGCAGCCACGGGGACCCC
The DNA here is from genome assembly GCF_013347855.1 of Anguilla anguilla. Taxonomy (NCBI): domain Eukaryota; kingdom Metazoa; phylum Chordata; class Actinopteri; order Anguilliformes; family Anguillidae; genus Anguilla; species Anguilla anguilla. Next base: position 23,848,865 of record NC_049215.1, on the reverse strand, counting down.
AGGGGGGTACGGGGGCGGCGAGCTTCCCCTCCGCGCCCGCCAGCCACCTTTATATTTAACCGAGCGGTTAGCATAGCCGCGGTCCCAGTGACGCGTCACCGCCGGCCCAGATAGGCAGCGCTCCGGATGAAAGGCGCGGTCGCGGTCGGGCATTACACAAGCAGGGCTCGTTAGTCCTGATTCTGCCGGAGACGATCTGTAATGTTTAATTACCGGCTTGCTGGGAAACCTGCCTCTTGTTGTTATAATTTGCCCCCCGCCCCGCCTCCTGTGTCCAATTTTAAGCGTTTGCTGTAGGTAGTGCGCTCCTCAGACCTGTCAGTGCGCATCTCTGATGGTCCTGTGGCTTTAATTATCTGTGTGACGCGGTACACAGCCGCAACAGGCCCACACACTGCGTGATGGGAAGTGAGAGAGTGAGAGAGTGGAGGGGCTAGGTGTGGGTGTGGGTGAGTGAGAGAGTGGAGTAGCAAGGTGTGTGTGGGTGAGTGAGAGCATGGAGGGGCTGGGTGTGGGTGTGGGGGAGTGAGAGAGTGACACCCACGGAAAGCAACAATGACTGTATGTTACTGCCTATGGCTAACAGAATACAGGCTTTAGGTGAACTCCAATCCAGAAATACATTGCTTCAAAAGCCAAGCCCATTGCTCTCGGAATATGTAACTCATCCATGCCAGCATGCTTCTGCAGTCCTGCTGGACGCATTACACTCATAACAGCTAGTCTCACAGTGATGATAGATATGGATTTGAAAATGTGTCCTTATTTACTGTGGCCGTCGTGAGATTTAATCTCTCATATGCGTATAACTGGCCCATCGCCCAGGGGACCTGGACACAATGAGCACTCCTTCATTTGAGGGGCGTGGCTAAAGTGGGAGTGGCCCAGTGAAATTGTAAAGGGGGCGGACCTGCTCCAGCGGGTTTGGGCCCGGATCAGAACCAGGTCTGGGTAACCCGGAGGCCCAGGTTCAGTGGCGCAGGTACGAGAACCTCGCAGATCATTTCCTCCTTTGCACAGCTTGCTGCCGTCGCCATGGTGCCCCGTCGCCACGCCGACTCCCATTGTGCTGGCAGAGCCGCCCGCTGCTTGCTTTGTCCCGCAGGAAGTGGTCTGCATTCGGGGGGGGGCTGCAGCGCTGGGTCTGCTCTCTCACGGGCCAGGGGCACGCAGGAAGACAGAGTTATTTCCCCTCTCTCTCTTCTGTAGAAAAAAAAAAAAAAAAGAAATTAATAATTTCCACAATTTCATGCCTCTGGATTTTTAGAATTACGATTACTCCAGTCTTATTACGCTCGTAATTAGGTCTGCGCCTCAAAATCTTTAAAGTAACTGAAGTGTGCATTTTCTCACCACATCCTCTCTTACCACACTTGGACATGGTGGCAGGAGGTCTTTGTCCAGGCCTGTTAATCCGTGCAGCTCTGCAGACCCGTGTCTATGCGAAGCTTCTCTCATATCAGCTCACCTGGATCTGAGGGTCATCTGTACACTCTCGTGTTGTAGCTTACTTATTGCACTGGCTATTTTACTCTTCAACAATAAGCACCAAGTAGAAAAGATAAGCAAACCAGATAATATGCTACAGCATAGACACTGTAGCATAGCTCTGCCACCTGTCTAGTGCACGGTGATTTCTGGAATACTCATTCAGCGTTGTGGTGTTATTGATCACTTGTGTTCACAATCACATTGTATTTATGATCCTGTTTCCTGTTGAAGAATTCTCTGCCTCTCTCTTTCTCATCCTAGCGTATCACTGTGTCTGTGCGTGTCTCTCTTTGTCCATCTCCCTTCTTCCTCACTCGCTATCAAAGCCAGCTAATTGATCTTGCTGTGGAGACTGCAGATTTACAGCATGCAGTAATAATTGGCCTTGCCGATATCTGTGGTATGGTTTGTCCCCATAGCCTGTGTGTGTGTGTGAGTAGAGAGTGTATCTGTGTCAGTGTACGTGTGTGTGTGTGTGTGTGTGTATCTGTGTCAGTGTGTGTTTGCATGTGTGTGTGTGTGTGTGTGTGTGTGTGTGTGAGAGAGAGTGTGTGTGTGTGTGTTTGTGTGTATCTGTCAGTATGTGTGTGTGTTTGTGTGTGACTGTGTTTGTGTGTGTTTGTGTGTGTATCTGTCAGTGTGCATGTGTGTTTGTGTGTGTGTGTGTGTGTGTGTGTGTGTGTGTGTGTGTGTGTGTGTGTGTGTGTGTGTGTGTGTGTGTCTCTGGCCCAGCGCAGTCCGTGTCCTTGCCTGCAGGACCTGGTCCTAGCAACGGGGCCTAATGGGAAGGCATGCGTGGCAGAGGGCAGTGAAGTGCTGAGTGTTTCCTCCAGAACAGAAAGAGATGCACCCCCCGCTTTGCAGTGCCACAGCAGCCGCCCCCCTCCTCCTTGCCCTATTCACACACGCCCCCCCCCCCTCAACAACAGCACATTGTCCCCGAGCCCTGGCCCGTGCCCCTCCGCCCTCACCGGGACAGGCAGGAAGACCCCGGAACATTCCGCGCTGCTAGCCTAGTAATATGCCTGCCCCCCCCCCCTCTCCCAGTCACACAGAACAGCACGCGTACACGCACACTCATGAATACACTCACAAATGTACAGTCAGCTACTGGGTTATTGGCTCCCTTGTTTACATATATTTGCACTTTTTCCGTGTGTTGTAAATATTGTACTTCATTAATGAATGATTATTGGAATCAACCAAAACAACACATTTTTCTAATTATAAATGTACTTCCAAGAAAATATGTTTCACAGTTATTGGCACCCCTGTGATTGATACTTGGTAAACCCTCCTCTGGCAAGGATAATTGCGCTGAGCCTTTTACTATGTTTGATAAGGCTGGGAACACATTTGGTGGATCTTGATGGATTCCTCCATGCAGAAGCTGTCAAGATCCTTGATATCTGTAGGTCTGTATGTATGGACTTCCCTCCTTCAGATAGAGAGACAATAGTGCCAGCCATAGCAAAACATTGATTTTGTTTCGGTCCACCTATAGCCTACTCTCAGCCTCATGGCAGAGGCAACCAGGTTTTTGGCTAAAATGTCCTGGTATTTGGTGGGCTGTATTATGTCATCGATCTTAACAAAAGCCTATGGACCACTAGTGGCTAAACGGCTGCAAAGCATCGATGATCCGTTATGATGTGTGAGGGTTGTGTTCCTAAGGATGCCCTTCCAGAGCCTGTTGGCATGGAGATGGTGTTTTATGGGTGATTTTGAGACTTGGTGACCTAAGATCCACCTGAACTGTGTGTGTGAGTGTGTCTGTGCAAGTGCGTGCCTGTGTGTGTGTGTGCATATGTGGTGTGTGTGAGCGTGTGTGTGTGTGTGTGTGTGTGTATCCCTGTGTGTGTGTGCGTGTCTGTGTGCAGGAGGTGTGTGAAGCCCAGCGGTGAGCAGGGACAGGAAATCTTTGTGCTGTGAGGCCCTCAGACGGCCGGCCCGGGCTGCTGCTTTGATTAAGAAGAATGTCACCCCCCCCATCGACCCCCCCGGGCCATCGATCGCCTGTTTTTCTGTGTCGGCCGCTCTGATAAAACGCTATCTCCTCCCCAAAGCCGGCTTTGAAGACCACATACAGCCAATTTGTAATGGCCCCCGCCAGCGGCCCGGGCCGGGGGTGAACCCTCCGAGGCGCCCTTCGGCCTGAGCGGTCCTGTCGCCTCGCGGACGGGGGTTGGCGGACGGGGGTTGGCGGATGGCGGTATCATCCCACGCTCGCTGCTTTGGGACCTTCAGGGAAACCTCAGAGGCTTCTCATTCAGGATTAGACAGCAGTTTATTCGTTTATTTTTTTAATTCGTCACAACATCACACCCATAAACACACAAAAGTCTAAAGGATGTGATTCTGATTAATTGCGAAAAAGATAAACATTGTTTATCACCCGATCTGCAGTAAGAGATGATGGAAATGTCCTGATAGCCTGAGAAGGGCGATATCTGGACGTTTTGAAACAGACAGTGCAGTTGGACATTTGTGTGTGGGGTGCGCTTTGGACCCGGGGGAGAACAAAGATGGCTGATCGTTTTTTTAAATTTATTTATTTATTTATTTATTTATTTATTTATTTATTTATTTATTTATTTATTTATTTATTCATTTATTTTTTCTTTTGTTGTTTGTTATTTTTGATGCGGCTGTTGAGACAGCTCAATACCCTGCTTCCCCTCCCAGTTGAGGCTCATTCCACTTGTAACAGGAAGTGAGGCAGATCTAATCCTGCCGGGAGTGAAAGGGTCTGTTGACATTGTGGGGATTAGGGGGAGATTAGCGCTATCACATTGCTAAGTGGAAATGAGCTCCACTGACACCTGCTTAGCACGTGCTCTGTGAAAACACAGGCTCTGTGAAAACAGGGGCTCTGTGAAACTCAGGCTCTGTGAAAATGCAGGGTCTGTGAAAACACAGGCTCTGTGAAAACACGGACCCTTAAAGCTGTAGTTCCCAGACTTTTTTCGGTCGGGCACCCCTTTGCTAATAGCACATTTTTAAGTGTTCCCTCACGCACACCTGTGTTCCCTCACCACACCCCCCTCTTGTCTCTGGGCCCCCCTTTTTGGGAACCGCTACCATTAGGAATAATAGTAACCATTGGCCTCAAATATGGGGTGTTATTTATTTGTTGACCATGCCGGGTCCCCTCTTTTTAAATAACGCTGGGAATAATCAACAGAGCCGCTTTAGCCCTTTTAATGGGCGCTTTATGTATCTGCATTCTATGACTGACCTGTCTGTGGCTCTCTCTCTCTCCCTCCCTCTCTTTCCCTCTCTCTCCCCCTCTGTCTCTCTCTCTCCCCCTCTGTCTCTCTCTCTCCCTCTCTCTCCCCCTCTGTCTCTCTCTCTCCCTCTCTCTCCCCCTCTGTCTCTCTCTCTCCCTCTCTCTCCCCCTCTGTCTCTCCCCCCCCCGTGTGCAGGGAGGAGCGGGAGCGCTGGATCCGGGCGAAGTACGAGCAGAAGCTCTTCCTGCCGGGGCTGTCCTGCTCGGAGATGGCGCTGGGGCAGCAGTTGCTCCGGGCGACGGCGGAAGAGGACCTGCGCGCCGTGGTCCTGCTGCTCGCCCACGGCTCCCGCGACCAGGTCAACGAGACGTGCGGCGAGGGCGACGGCAGAACCGCGCTCCACCTGGCCTGCCGCAAGGGCAACGTGGTCCTCACGCAGCTCCTCATCTGGGTGAGGCGTGCCGTACAGGCTGCTGGCTTTTTATACGGCTTCCGTTCATACATGCAGCTGGATATATACTGGAGCCATTCAGGCTAGGCACCTTGCTCCAGCGTACAACAGCAGTGTCCTACCTCAGAATCTAACCTTTAGGGTGGAAGGCAAGTCCCGTAACCATCATAGTACACTGCCGCCAACTAACCACCCTGACTTAACCACATAGATAATAATATAGTGTCTGTGTTTTCTGTAGCTGTCCTGCTGGACTCAGAATTATGATAATGTGTATGAATGTAAATATGGCTGAATGTATGTCTGTTATATGTAAATGATCTGAGTAATGGTAATGTAGAAGTGACTGTCTGTCTGTGTGTCTGTCCACAGTACGGTGTGGACCTGATGGCCCGGGACGCCCACGGCAACACGGCGCTGGCGTACGCGCGGCAGGCCAGCAGCCAGGACTGCGTGGACGTGCTGCTGCAGTACGGCTGCCCGGACGAGCGCTTCGCGCTCATGGCCACGCCCAACCTGGCCCGCAAGAACAACAACCGCAACAACAGCTGCAGCAGCACGGGCAGCAGCGTGGGCAGGATGCCCACCATCATCTGACACGCCTCCCCCTCGCCGCACGCCCCTTCCCTGTCCCCTCTGTCAGGCGGTGCTGCCCCCTGGCGGCGGCCTCCGGCGCTGCAGCACCCGGACTCCTCGCTCTTCCTCCACTAGTCAGTCACCCCAGAGAGGTTCTGGAAACTTCTGAATATTTATCACAGAACGAACACAAGTAAGCAACACTATTTTAGAGGGGCAATAAAAAAAGAAGAGCGATACATGGAGATTTTGGAACCACTACGTAAGTGGTCCCTTTGAGGACCCCCCCCCCCCCACCTCTCGAAAAGCCACTTTGACTTCTCCTACCCTCGCCCCCCCTTATAAAATGACTGGCATTCTTGTTTAGGTCGTAGCTTTGTTCTTCATTCCGTCTTGGTCCTGGCGGGGTGGGGTGGGGCGGGGTGTGGCCGGAAGAATCCGGAATCTTACCCGCAGGGTCTCAGGGTCGCGATCGCGGGACGTCGAAGGGGGATCGGCCCCGCCCTCGCGAAACGCCCGGCGCTGGGTCCAGCGTGATCGCGGGAGGAGAGGACCGCCCCCCGTCACGCACCCGCAGATATCCGCCTCGCCCCGCGCCCTGGGGGGGGGGCGCGGCCGGTTCGGCTGGGGGCGGGGTCGCTGGGGCGGGGAGGTCGAGCGTCCATCTGCAGGAATGTCTGCGACGGACGGCGTGCCATGGAAGCGGGGGCCCCGACTCAAACTGCGAGTTGCCCCGCCCCCCCCCCCCCCCCCCCCCCCTTACTTTCACAGAGCACCCACCTGTGTTTACGCCTGAAGCAGCACCACACCCACAGGAGCCCGGGGCGGGGCTCAGGGCGGGGGTCAGTAGGGGGTTGGGGGTTTTTTTTGGTCGTGTGAATAGTGTCACAAGTAGCAAGTAGAGCTGAGGTGCTGTTTTAAGAGGGGTGTCCTGGGAAGACCCGTACCGGATCATTCCCGGACCGAGTTCTGTGTCCACACGTTTTCTCCCTCGTTCTCTCCCTCAATTACTAACCGTCTCCCTCTGCCTCCTCTGTTTCCTTCCTTTCCTCCCCCCCCCGTGCATTCTGTTTATCATCAGTTATCAGTCCGTTTTCTCCACTCAGTCCCTGTATTTGCATCCATTAACTTATCATGTTTTTTTTCTCCTTTGTGCTGTTTGAAGCTCTTTTTTAAAGGCATGTAAAAAGTTATCTTGATGTAAAACCCTTTAGGGAAAAAAAGAGAAATATTAGGCATTTCTTTGTTAAAAAAAAAAAAAAAGAAAGAAAAAAGTGTGAATGCATGACAGACACTTTCTTTTGTGATGAAAACAAGATTGTTCATTGTGTTGGGAATTCAATCTTTCGCCCTTTACTGGACCAATGGATGAAGTTCAGGTTCCATACCGTGCCATGTAAAAAAAAAAAAAAAAAGAAAAAGAAAATAACGCAACTCTTAAAATTTTAAATTATTTATGGGTTCAGGGACCGGAATCTGTCAAATTCAGTTCATCACTAGCGTTGTGTTCCACCTGACCACAGACCCACGGAGTTCTCCCCTTGCACAGTCATGCACAAATGCTGAAAGAGCATGTTCTGAATATTATAATGTGGTGGTGATGGTGGTAATAGTAGTGAGTATAATATATAAACTATTACAACTGTGCTTTTTGAGTTTTTGTTTTTTTAAAAACCCCTTTAAAATGTATATTCTACTATTTATGTGTCAGCCACTGCTCCAGAAAGACACTGTTCCTTCACTGATCATATCGTTTCTATGATGAAGAGTAGAGGAAGACTTCAGCGAGAGACAGTGAAAAATTTCTCTCTTAACATGGCTTAATTTTGTCATAGATGCTGATTTATTTCTTTCATTTGGAGTGCTATCATATCCAAAACTGATGAAGTGTTGTTTTCACAGAGAAGATAAATTTATACACAAATGCAGTCCCAAAGCCTTAAACTCTTCTTACTGACTGAAATACCTTTAGAGGGTTTCGGGACTGTAGACACTTGTGCTTGGAAGTAGTTTTTTTTTAATCCTTTAAAATGGACGAACCAAAACTCAGGCTCAGAGAATTTGATATAATTGCTTATTGGCAAAGCTCTGCAAACATATGCACGAATGTCCTGTTAGGTCAGGCTTGTTTTAATTAAAGGGAAACTGGTTGTGTCCAGAGATTTACAGTAGCAATAGTTTCGCCGTCCTGTTCTCCAACAGAATGCATTTCAGAAGCACCTCTTGTGATCTTTGTGGGGATATCTTGACTCCTAAAATACTTTGCCCAGTCTTAGTTTCTGACTCCTGAATCTGTCACGTTCACCTATTGAAAAGAAGGGCTTCTCTGGTTCTGGAATCCCAGTCTGTAAATATGTCTGTTGGGAGGTTTTTGTTTGTTTTTTCTTCCTTTTGTAAAAATTTGATAGTGGTGTAATTTATATAAAAAACAAACACAAACCCTGAAACGAAACACAGAAAAATGTGCTAAATCTTCAACTTTATTTTGTGTGGAGACTTTAAAAAGATTGTAATTCTTTTTTGGGAGAGTAAAAATGATGAATAATGATGAAAAAAAAAAACTGTTTGGAAATTGCAGGTCGGAGTTTGTCACAATTACGGGTTTGTGGCCCAGCCCTCAGCCCCTCCCCCATCCGTTCCCCCGGCAACAGCCCCTCCCCCATCCGTTCCCCAGCCCCTCCCCCATCCGTTCCCCAGCCCTCAGCCCCTCCCCCATCCGTTCCCCAGCCCTCAGCCCCTCCCCCATCCGTTCCCCAGCCCTCAGCCCCTCCCCCATCCGTTCCCCAGCCCTCAGCCCCTCCCCCATTCGTTCCCTAGCCCTCAGCCCCTCCCCCATTCGTTCCCCAGCCCTCAGCCCCTCCCCCATCCGTTCCCCAGCCCTAAGCCCCTCCCCCTGCCAGTTTCACTTCCTCCAAATCCTGTTCTTTCTGCACATCCTCCTCAGAGGGGGGTGGTGGGGGGGCGTGACGGGCGCTGGCCGTGTTGCCCTCTGCTCACCCTGGTGCATGGCCTTGCCTGCTTCTGTGCACTGCGCACTGTGTGATGCGCTCGGGAGCGTAGCGTCTGACTCTGGCCCCCTGCTCACACCAGCGTTCCCTCTCAGGATAACAGCCCCTCTCTTTCGCATCAGACCTTGGGCTCGGAATGGGGGGGTGAAATGATACCCTGCATTGTAAAAAAAAAAGAAAAAGAAAAAAAAGCTGGTACCACAGCTGATTCTGTGCTCAGTGACATTAAAGGCCATTGGAGTTTGTAATAACGTCAAAGCATTACCGCAGCACTTGATAGCCCGATCAGTGCATCATACTGTCATACTAGAGTTTTTCAACATTAATTATTTTTGGGGGGCTGGCTCACTTTGAAAACCGGCAATGATGTCCATTTATGTTTCTATGTGAAGTCATGATTGTTGCCATGGTTTCTATGTTTATTCGTATATCTGTGTGTGTGAGACACACGCAAGTGTGACACACAGACACACAAGTGTGAATGTGTGTATTCATGCTCATTTTTTCCAGTTACTGTGAGGTAAAGAAATGTGAACTTGTTGGAAGAAAATCAATGAAGACATTTAGGCATTTGGGAGAACTCTGGCTGCTGCCTGAGTTGGGAATTTCTGTCTGTTTGCCGGAAGATGTAGTTTATTGTCCTTTTTGGTTAGTTTTTCAGATAACTATATTCCGTCTCTCTTTGGACACCATGAGAAATTTATTAATATGAAATAAACAAAAATGTAAAATTATTGCTTGAAACCTGCTGGTTTTACAGGTTGTCGTAGCGACAGTTGGTTCCCCAGGACTTTCTGTCCTAGCAGGTAACCTCAATGCTAACGACATACTGGGTTTCATGTTGTGCAGATATATCTCACATCCAATTGGAAAATACCTTTTCCACTGAGGTAATGTTGAAGCAGCCTCCCAGAATTCACTGCATGTTGGGGATCCTGTACTGATTTCACGCAGGCTTTTGTGGCATCTATGTCTGATAGTTTCCCTTTGTGGCCATTGACTATAACATAGATTATACAGAAACAATGTTTTTTGGGACTTAAAGGATGTGGTCCACGATGTGCCTAGCTTTGCGTTATGCAGCATTTCTGAAGTATTTTTCACAATGATAATATTGTGTTGAAGAGACGCTCAGGAATTGCATTGTAACTGTCATGTAAAAAATGCCATGCAGACAAAATGGCAAGCAAATGTTACGTAGCTAGCAATTCACTTTCACATGCTAGCTAGTAAACAAGCTTGTTACCTTTCACTAGTTAGCGGGCTACCACATCATGCTCTTTCAAAGACAGCGGCTGTTGTGGTGGCAGGTTTGCTAAGTTAAGCTGTGCAATGGCTGCTGTCGTAATGCCGTACATGAGAAAGCTACTACTATCCCAGCCTCGCTACCATTTCTGAGACTGGAGTCTGACGTCCATGTCAGAGACTGACTGATCTCTGCTTCATTTCTCTTCTCGCCGTTTGCTTACCCCTGTTTCAGTTGTGTGCTCAGAAGAAACTTCAGTGAATGGCCACCATTTTCATTTCCTAATGTACTTTTTTAAAATGTAAAGCATTTCACTTCAACCTCGAGGTTAAGCCCCTCTACTGCAGTTTCAGCATAGAAGCTCACCAGTTGGAGGCCAGAGCTCTGACATCACATGTGGACTCTGCCCTTTCCCCCAGTTGTTTTTTTTTTTTTTTGGTGTCTGTGTGATGTCATCTTGTTTCCTGTTCTGACAAATGGTCCATGGCTTGTCTAATGTTTTGTTTCTTCTTCTTTTGTCTGTCGCCTTTGGATTCCATCACAGACCCTATAGACCTACCAGATGCCCCGCTCTGTATTCTCAACCGTCATAGTCCTGTCTCCCTACTGCTGGAGCAGGAACGTTCCAATTTTATGCATCCTGTTAATGCTCATGAACAGGCCGTGACAAGGGAGAGCACTGCGGCAATGGATGATGGGCGTGCCTCTCATTCATAAGCTGTAATGTAGCACGAGAAAGTCAGCAGGAACTTCCCCATAGTTAGGAAGGGAGGAGGATGGAAGGAATGCAGGAGCTGACCATCTGGTAACTAGAGAATCTGTGCTTTTCCAGCCGTTGCCCGGTAAATATAAATTTCTGCATGGGGTGAGCAGGGGAGGAGTACAGAACAGGCTCCTTTCCAGTGGTTTGTTTACACCCGTGACCCTAGCACCCAGATCCCTCACAAGCCCCACGCACCACTTTCACCACTTGTACATAGATGTAAAGAAGTAATAAACATCATCATTATCTTTATCATTTTTTTTTTTTGTTTTGATCTTTTTATTACCTCATTTTTTGTCAATATCCATGATGTACGTCCGAAGCTGAAGATTGACGATGCATAATTTATGTTTGTTTTGTATCTAAATGATGAGGAATTTCTTTTGTGTTTTGTATTGTTCAGTTATTATTATTGTTATTATTATTATTAAGTACATCTGTATTTTTATTATCATTATTACAGTTATTATCATTGTTATAATTATTGCTGTTATTATATTGAGTTTGTGTCAGCAGTATAATAATACTGTGTTCAAAACTGAAACCTAATAGAGTCTTATACTGTAATGTGTCTCCTTTCAATAAAGAAAATAATGCTTCCTAATATACTGCTGCATATTGTTATTTGAAGTTGTAAAATAATTTTTGCTTTTTTGAAAAGTACAAATTAACTGTGTGTGCGTACTGTATGGAGTGTGTGTCTGTGTTGCTGTGCTTAGTTTTTGCAAAAATGTGAAATTTTTTAAACCGGCACTATTAGGTGAGGCATGCAATTGTTGACTGTTCCTGTCATAGTGTGACTGTGCGCTTTATGTTTTGTATATGTGTATGTCATTTTGGAGGGGATTTTGATGCTTCCTGTACACTTTATTTAATGCCCAGTCTCCCATTTTGCGTGGGGGTTTTAAAGGGCCCCTGCAAAAACAGAGGATGCATGATGCTGGACCCATGGAGCTGGACCTGAGGGACCTCTGAGCTTCAGGGAGCAGGAAGTACCAGCATTAAGGCCAACCAGGTTAGACCAAAAATAAATAAATAAATACTGACAGCTCAAAACATTGTCTGATGCAGATGTGGGGAAAAGGGGTCAGATTTCATCAGATGTTCCTTGTTCATCTTTGTCAGTTGCTACATTTAATGTGAGATAAGACACGTTAAATGTATGCATGCGGAAGGTATCGTGGCAACATTGGGTGCCCAGATGGCACCTGTTACCTTTTGTTTTATTTTTATTTTTTGCATCCAAGCATCCAAAGTAACTATCTGTCCATGGCGTGTGAAGCGTTTGAGACCTCGCTGAGTTATATCAGAAGTAGCTTGCATAAAACTTCCACTGTAGCGCATGAACACTTCCAGTCAGTTTGTTTTTAGAGCTCTGTCTCAAAGGCGGCGTGAGCAGTGCCGAGGTCCGGGCTGCAGAAGGGAAATGTGTCAGGAAGGATCGGCCCCTTGTGTTTTGTTTGGCCCTCTGAAAGAGCGGGACGTGGGGTGTAGCCCACAGCGCAGATGAAGGCGTTAGGACTGCGGCTGCAAGTGGCTTTAATGGGATAATGCCCCGCTAATCCCTCTTCATCCTGTGTGGAGCAGGAAAAGGAGGCTGGAGGCTACAGATTTGGGGGGGAGGGGAGGGGGGGGGGGGGGGCGAGTGGGACCGGGCTGAGACTCACAAAGCATACTGCACAACGGGGACAATGGACCATGGGAACTGAATGAAGTAGATGGAATTACAAAGATTAGAAGGGGAAGCGTGCAGGGCGAGGGTAGAGACTGAGCAGCCTGCAGTGATGGGGGAAAGGAAAAGGCAAAGGGAGAGAGAGAGTGTGTGTGGGTGGTTGGGTAGGTGTGTGTGTGGAAAGGGGGTGTACTGGGTCATGGGGGTTGGGGTTCTGTGTCATGTTTGCAAATAACCCTTGTTTGACTACTGGGTTGTTCCTTATGGAATAAAATCCATTTTGTCATTACCAACTCTGATTTTTTTGATCTATGTACTATACACAATCAAAATAATTTTTGTTGTGGGTTTTACTTTTTGCTCAAGGAAACTAAAATTTCTTATTTTTGACTCGCCTCTACTTTTGTTGTATATGTGTGTATGTCTCCTTTTAATTGACTGTTTTGTTTCCTTCCGGGTGATTGACAGCTGCAGCTCAGGAGTTGCCCTGGTTCCCACTGCATCATTGGCAGCCGGGTGGTGGTTTGCAAAGTGCATTATGGCTGCCAGCTGTTCACTGCAAGCAGCAGCAAGTCTCAGCAACCGAAGAAGACGATGGAGTCCAAACAGACTAAGGTTTGGTAAACACTCAAACACTGGTGATATATAAAATAAACACTGGTGATTATATAAAAGAAATACAAAAATATTGTTTAGAGGATAAATTGGGAACATGCTCAACTGAGTGAAAATAATTAATAATAATGTTCTTTTGGTTTACGGTGCTGAAGTGGGTATATACGTACCAGACCGGTGATTTTGGAAGATAAAATTTGAAAACCATGAATAATAATTTTTTAGTTGGAGTTTGCTTGGCACGTACACTGGGATATCCTCCAGCATTCTTAATTGGAGAAGGGGGGGGGGGGGGGAGAGGATGGGGTAGACCAGCTGGCATATTAGGGGGGATTAAAAACACAGTTGATAGGGTCTTTCTGTATAATGTGACAGTTTTACTTTTGTTTGTTTGACAGCCATCCAGGTTCCACATCCACCTAGTATGCTGACATGTCTGTTTAAATGTGTCTGGTGCATCGCCATGGTAACTTGACTAAGATAGGTCAGGGCTATTTGTTTGCAGTAAATCTTTGGGAGTCTTTAGAGTGTGATGCAGTCTCTGGTCTCTGAAAAAGGTCTGTATTATTTTTAGTTTTTGCTTCAGTCAGAGTCAGGATAGGATGTGATCTCCAAATAGTGAGCAGGCCACTGGCCTTCTTGGCTTTAAACAGTAATTTTTTAAGATATGCTTATTTAAGACCCAAACAAAAGGAGCCAAACAAAAGGAAAATATGCTTTTTATTGGGTCTTAAAAGTCAAAGATTGACAGCCTGATAGCTCCGCCCTTGGAAGGGTTTGTGATGTGCCTCTCTCCGTTCGCTAACGTATGGCTATTCGGGATTAGGGAGCTATAGTAAAAGAAGTGTTTATTTGTTTTGTTGGGAATGGATAGGGACGGAACGCCCACCGCACGCCCTCGTCCTGTCGTTAAACGGCTTATTGGTGAGCGTTTTAATGCTGGCGGAAATGGCCCGGAGGACGCGCGTGTGTTTGTGTGATGATGCTCGAAAGCGTTATCGTCCACGCCTCGAGGCACGTGCCGCTCCGCCGCGGTCTCGGAACCTTCGAGGTCCGCGGGTCCGGCCCCGCGCCCGCGCGCGGTACGATACGAAAGGCTCCCGGCGAGGAAGCGCGCTTCTATCCGCACGTTCGTCTGCGCGTCCCCACTTCACCCTCCCGCCACGGGAGCTGAGCCTTTTAGGAAGTGGGCTTGGAGACCCAGGTACCCCCCCGGCCGCTTGGTTGGGATGAATGCTGGCAGTGTCAGAGAGGAGCGTCGGGGGCAAAGTGTTCAAAGAAATGAAAGTCATTATGAATGCAAGAACAGTCCCCAAATGAGGCGTGAACTGGCACACCACTGTGCACTAATAATTCAGCGGGATGAGGGGGGGGGGGGTGAACAGGGGAGGAATGGACCCGGCAAAAGAGATTCTGCACTCGGCCCAACGCTTCTGTTTGCCGAACTCCAGAGCGCTCAGCTCACGGGGCGCCCTCAGAACCCGCGCTTAATCGAACTCCCGGTGCCCACTCACCCCAAACCCCGAGAACAGCCGCTGTGAACACTGGATGACTCCAGCGTGGCGCAGTAAAGCTCGCACAAATAACTGTTTGACATTATAAACGGATCGGTGTGATACGAGCTAACGATGCTTTTCTGAATCAGTATCACTGTCTTTGTGTGTGTCAGCGTGATGAAGGTGTATTGCTCGGATAATCGCTCGCCCGTGTTTGTACTCTGAAACAGTCGCTGCTTATATTTTAGTCTGTAGCCTGTTCACCTGACACTAAATTCATGCTACGGTCTGCTCTAGTTTCTAATATATGTGAGATATATTTAATTTATGTTGCCTTGGTGGCTCTGTAAGTCAGAATGGATAATGGATACATGCCAGATAAAGAAATAATACAGAATAGCATTATAAATCGATATCTCCACCACCCTGCAGCCATCAAACGAACGAAAAAAAATCATACAATTGTCCTATTTATCTATCATGCCAAATAAGCCGTCTGCAGTGCATTGCATGCCTAATACATATATAGTGCTCATAAGATTCATATAAACTAATAATAATTCCTTACATGATATTGGTATTACTTGAGTCTAGTTCAGAACACAGAAAATTGTGAAGGTACTATAATGGGAGTGCACCTAATACTTTCTGATATTTTTGTATACCTGTAGGCCATTGCTTTAATCTTAATTTTACTAAATTATTTACTTAAATAAAATGCTATAATTCCGAGAGGTCAAATATAACAAATGTCATATACATAAAATAATAATCAGTATATTTCATTTGATATCTGAATGCATTTTGTATGCATCTGCTGACTTGACAGTGTTTTCATTATTAACAAATGAATTAAATGCTTTATGGATATTAATAAAAATAAATATAACAGCAAAAATATGTGCTCCCTGTTAGCTACTTGGGTCATGTCAGCTACCTAAACACAACCAAACTCTTAAACCTCTATATCAGGTATATTGATGATAATTAGATTTTTTCTGCACTCTCTTTTCTGACTGAAGTTAGTCTGTGATGTCAACTTTAGAAACTTCCACCATGAACCAGTGACAGCATAATGTAGCTTACTGTCCATCATTCATTCTCATGTTATAGAGGAACAGTCTGGGAACTTAACCTGGAAATTGGACTGCCGGTCGATATATTATCACGTTAGCACACTCTGCAAGTGAATATACACAGTTATGCATGTCTTTATTTCCATCCAAATTTAGAGAAAGCCTTTTTGATTCACAGATTTATGGACTGAAATTAAATGTCATATTTTTATGGATAGCCCATAAATTTAAAGATGGCTGGCAGCCCTATCACCCTCGCTGTGCCTCGGTTTACAGATGCCACGCTGTCTCTGTACCCTTGAGAAAGATCGCTAAGCCAAATCTAACTTTAGCCCCAGCTGTGGAAATGCATATTCAGCTGTGTGCATTTCTCTGATTGAGGGCCACGAGCCAAGTAAGCTAGATGGTTATGCTTTGCATAAAGTGCATCTCCATTACACCTTCATTAGCACTGCATCCTGACTCTGCTCTAATGGCCTTGTCATCAGTATGTGCAAAGCTTTTGCGCCGCTTATAAAAGCTGACCTAAGATTGCTAAGCTTTTAATGACAGTGTCATGGCACTTGTAAAATAATACACAGGGTGTCATGTACAGAGGAAAGTAAATGCTGCACACAGGTTGTGGTGCTATGTAGGCTTCAGAGAGTGCTCCTCTCCGTTATGTCGCTCTTATGAAGGTATTATGAATGCTCCATTCAACCCACTTTCTGAAATAGCCATCCTCTTTCTGCACATCAGACAGTTTCTAGCTTCTAGTTCCTTCTCACAACTGTCCAGCCAATCGTGTTTCTCAATGAAGAAGGTTTGATGATGTCACAGCCATTCACATTCCATTGGGGGGGGGGGGGCGCTCTCACCTCCGACGAAAGGTTGGATTATGGAAATCATTCCACAGACCTCAAACACACACTCACACACTTGAGCCTACAGCAATATGGAAACACTATCACAGCATTCAGCTTATTTTAAGATCCTTGACCCTACCCCTAGCTGGATCTGTAATTGATGGATCCATTTTGTTTTCTTTATGTATTATTTATGGCATATGAACACGTGGGTGGTGATTCACAGAAGACTGTAGCCTGAACCTTTGAAGGCTGAGTCCTCCAATGAGATTGACAGCTAGGCCTGTATCTGTGTGACACAAGGCCTCCCTGCAGAGATGGCATTGTCCTTCCTGTGGTGTGTATGTGTGATAGCTTCAATAGGAATCGCAAAGGTTATAATACAGGTTTCAGAAGCAGCTGTTCATTGGTATGGATCTGTGCTTTGAGTTGAGTGCTGGATACAAAATCTGCTCATTTTTATATGTGATGCAGGGGCTCACCCGACACTACAAAAAGGAAGCGGTGTTATTCTTTTTTGAGCCAGTTGTCACCTAGTCATTATGGCTTGAAGCTTGTGTCCAAATTTGGAAGTGGCCTGTAGCATCCTCTGTCAGCTGGGGAGAGGGGTGACTGGCACGCACGTCCGCCACTGTCACTGCGTTGAAAAACTGCAATTCATGGGCAAGGGGAGGGGCTTGGGTGGACTACAGACGTCTGGGAAATCCTTCCTACCGAAGCCCTGCCTCCGTGGTTGACGAGATGACCGTCTGTGCCTTAGCCTGCTGGGTGCTTAGCTACAGTGGACCCCAACACGGCTTGGGTTCGATTCCGTGCTGTAAGAGCACCTCACTGTGCCAGTAACTAGCGCTTGTGCCTGGATGTGCCTACGACAGGGAGGCCACTGAAACCCAGTTATTCAGGAAGGCTACAGGTAGCGATGGCTTGGGAACTGAAAGATATAATGTGGGTTAAATATTTGCATGCTGTTCCTTGGCTATGCCTGCCCTTATTTTTAAGGCCATAGTGCGCTAACAGGCATAAAACTGAAAGGTCTGAATCATGCAGTGACATTGGCTTAAGGATGGTGTGCTGATGGAGCCATAAACCGTTCATATATGTTAGACTGAATTTTCCTTTTTGACTGTCAGAAAGCACACATCAGTGGCTATCTCCTTTTGGAAAATATTAATTTGAGTTATCACTGTGGACAAATTTTATAATATTTGCAAGAATTAAATATTAATAATTCTGTATGTGCCTTATGTTTAATGGACTAGATTCATGAGACTGTGGTCACATACTTAAATTTTAATGATGTCCCTCCACACTTGTGAATTATTTGAAAATTACAGGAATTTTATAAATTTAATTCAGTAGCAAGAATCATAAGTACTTGAATAAAATGTGTAAAATGCATGAGACATTTTAGTCTTTGATATTGGTTTTTTGGGAGGTTATTATTTTATTATTTGATAGAGTAGTTGACTAATTTTTAAAATACTAAATTGCATGCCCACATCTTTATTCTCATTATTATAATTAAACATTATACAATTGGATAACAAAAAGGTGAACAGAAATCAAACAAAGCAATTCTCAGAAAATTTAATTTACTGTTTATCATTTAGGAATGCAAATATTGTAAGAGATGCCAATCAAAATCAGCTGGAGGCTTATGGTCTGCTCATATGATTTTAGATTGTGTATTTCAAATGTATTTAATACGTGGAATTTAAAAAAGATCACAATTATATCTGCATATTATATGACATGAAAGGTACCCCATCATTAACCAAAAAATAGTGTTTTTTTCTTCTTCTACATTTTTCAATAAAGATTAGGAATACATCTTTGGTTCTTTGTAGCAACTAAAAAATATATATTTGAAAAGCCATTTGGCAGTTACTGTTAACTTTAAAAATATATATTGCATTTTTTTCTGGTATCATGATCAAGTGGTATACAAGGTGTGCATTTCCGGTTCTCAGCACATTTTATTAAATCTGGGAGGTTTAAATAATATTTTTGTAATGGCTTATGATATGGGCCTTTCCTGTTGTTAGGAAAAATGTACTATGTACAAAAACTATGTGGTCTGTAGCAAGCTGGTGGTAAACTGACATTGTCATTTGTGTAACTTGGGCAGTAAGTACTCATTTTATGTTAGAATTAACATAAATTCAGGAAAATAACTTGCAACATGTGAGGGATGAAGGTCTAAAACATTTTCGTACCATTTATTCTAATGGCATAAACGGGCCCTTACTATGAAAATGTGGCTAGTCTTGAGGAGGTAAATGGAAATTTGGATGGTCAAGCACAATGCTAACATTCCCTGCTTTTATTAAATACTGATGGGGCTTACAGCATAACATGGATAGAAATGTATGCATATTAAGTAGTATTTTTTTTTTTTTTTACTTTACTTTACTTTTTACTGTAAGGGCTGAATGAACAACTGGAAAAATGTGCTGACCTGAAAAATAAATGTCCATTCCTCTAGCATTTCCTTTTTATGGCTTATTATAATCATAATTAAAATCTCATTATTAATAGTTATTTATTTTCATTTGAGAACTTCGAGAACAATATGTCACTTTAAAGACAATACAACAATTATCAATTAACAATTATCTCAAATTGCAAAAATTGCTTTAGAGCCTTGAAATGGGAAATAAAATATTCAGATATAACCTGTAAAACATACAACTGATTAAAAGCTTGATTAACTTGCAGTATGACTTCCAGATGTTGACACTGAGTTAACTGTTCTCACCCTTGGCTATTTATCTGGTTTAGGGCACATCGATACAAAAATGGCCTCAAAATAGTCAGTGACACAGCATGTTTACAATGCCCGACAAAGAAATGAGGACTGTATTCAACATGACTCAGGCCTGTTTATCAGGCCAATTTCATCAATGTCAATAAATAAGTCAAATGTGCTAACGTTCCTCTTTACATTCAGCCGCTGAATGACCGTCTCTGGCCTGGTTACGGTTTCCAGGTCATAACTGACAGCCCACACGGGCACTTCCTCATTGCAAACATATATTATATTGGCGCTATGTGATCAATGAGAACTGATTTGTTCAGTCGTCTGTATATGTGCAGAAACTGAATTCAGTTCGACTTTAGCCCTGTCTCCTTGAATGCAAATTTCAGTTGCCACGGAGCATTGCAAATATGAATGGGCTGGAATGTATATATTAAAGGCCTAAGTAAATGCAATTGGAATTGATCACTTTCAACTGCAAGGGAAAGAGGCCGCAGTATATACCATTGTGAATCTCATTGTGAAATTTTTATTGCTCCATTGTCTAAAATCATATATTTTTAAAGCAATTTATTTTAAATGAAGTAAGAAAATATTTCATATGGTGACAGATTAGTTTGAGATCATGTGTGTCATCATGGTGTTTCTTACACGATCAAAAAATAATTTAACAATAATGTACATTTTTTAAAATTGATACAGACATAATGTTCTTGTCTACATGAAAAAGTTATGTGATTTTATGGTGGGTTTTTAAAAAATATCGAAGCATAAATTGAAAATGAAAGCGCTTTCTATGTGCTTTGATGTTGCAACTACAATTAATGCAACTATATTATTTAAGCGTTTGTTTTGCGAAGCAATGAGATAACATTTCACAAATGACTGCATACAGGACAGTTGTGCAGATGCATTTTGTGCATATGTGGCATTCACGTGTGTAAAAGGGAAGCCGTGTGGTGCTTGCGTGTGTGTGCGCGTGTATGTGCGCGCGTGTGCGTTTGCTTGTGCGTGTGGGGGGTAACTGCATTCATTTCCAGCAGCATTCTCAAGCCAGCCTCTATTAGGACACGCTAGTCTCAAGGCTCGCCCTCCATCAGTATTAATCATTGGGAGTTAATTTGAAGCTCAGACAAGTTGCTGTTAATTTAGTACAGGAGGGACATGCTAGAGTGAAAAGCTGAGGTCCTGGCCAATCCCCTCGGGTCTCATTTATCAGCCATCCGAGACGGCCGGGCTTGATTACAATTTGCAAAAAAATTCATTAGAGCCAAGCAATTGTCAAATCTCTCTCTCTCTCTCTCTCTCTCTCTCTCTCTCTCTCTCCTTTCACACTTTGCCTGTGCCTCCCTCTTCTCTTGTTTCTGGCAACACCACCCCCTTAATTCACACCAACTACACACACACACACACATTCTTCTACCCTGGTCATTTTGCACCACGTTTGTGGTACAACTAGGATTCTACCAGATCGCTTATGTTTGCCTATCTGTACAGATCTTAATTGATCACAGGGGAGATGGGCGAGAAGGAAGCGTGTGTTGCGTGTGTGCGTGTGTGTGTGTGTGTTGGTTGGGGGATGTCTGTAAGGGGGGGTGCGATGAGCGCCTGATGAGAGCTCATCTGTTCCCCTGTCAGCAGTGCTCACCCCGAACATGAACTCCGCTCATAAATCTGCCCTTTACAATAATTCACCATTTCTGCAGGATTGACTAGATAGTATTTCAATTTAATAAAAAATATGCTAGAGAAATTTTAAAATATAAAGCCAAAGGATGTGTTTGCACATAGGAGTGTGAACTACATTATAAACATGAAATACAGATATACAGAATATATGAGTAATTAAATTTATTTTTTTTAAACCGCAAGTGATGACAGTGCTCAGCGTTAATAAATGTCCAGGGGGTTATACTGACCAATTTGACAGTAGCCTAATCACCGTGCGCTCATTGGCATCAGCGTCCCTGAATGTGATTAGTGCAAACACGAATGTTCCTCCCCCCAACTTCTCAAATACAGCCGCCCACTCGGACTCTCGTTGACATATCCATAGCCTTTTGCGTTGGTGCTTGTTTTGTTTGCTCGTAATAAATACTATGTGGCTCCTACGATACCGCTAATGCCCTCGGGGTTTTTGCTGTCACAGTGAGGACACAATGACCGTCAGGAAATGCCGTCGTAAAACATACACGTCGGTGGGAAATTAAGATCTAAGATCCAGTGAAAATGACGCTAAGCAGTAATGCTGGGGGTGTTGAATTTCATGAAAGAATTAGTTAAATTAAGAATGTTTGTTAGGAATGATAAAGGGCTATTCCACGGGGGATTTGTCGTCAGTCACTGTTACAGACTTCGTGTACAGTGGGAATCCGACACATTGCATCATTTGTGTTTTGTTTTATTTATGAAATGATGAACATTACATATCCACACATCCCCAGTGTAACCCACATAAGCAGTTTTACGTTACAGACGCTCACGAGTGTTTCCCATTTTAGTATAGACCCTTAATTTCAGTTAAGCAAAACATTAAATCTGTAAAGTACAGCGATAATCTCATTGGCGTCATGCATTAAATGTTGGCCGTAGGCCGTCATTTCGTTCGTGGCCTAATTCTTTTCTCCATGAAAGAACAGATATGTCTTTGTTTTGTATTACACTGCATGCAAAACCTATTTACAAATAATTATTTGAATGGGCACCATGTTCACGTCATCTTTTACAGATAAGGTTAACATGCGAAATGTTGCCGGGGTTGGGCTACGACATATAGGCGAGGCTAATTTAAATATATGCCTAACCTACATCACAATGAAATAGATTAAAAGAATCCGAATCCAGCCAAGCCATTTGTCGAGAGAAATATAAGAGGTAGGTTATGATCCAAACGTTCAGTTGAGAGAGGAAATAATGTAGTCTGGTGATCCGTAGTCCTGCATCGACATCTAAACTCGAAACACACCCAGTCCTTCAACTCAAATAAGTAGGCAAAGACTTTATGGTAAGGCCATTGTTGTTTGGCGGCCATTGTGAGGGAGACTTGGAGGAACGGCACGTGTGGGTCGGGTAAGGGGTCATTACTGGCATGTTTTCATCACCCAGATGAGAAGCAGGGCAAGGTGAAACACGAGATCAAGGCTGATAAAAAGGAAACGACCTCCATCAACACCCTCATGATAACGTCTCACCGCAGGAACCGAAATTAGTTGTCCTCATATCCCGTGACCTTGAGTCCCATTTAACATGGCTACCTCTGCCCACCCCCTTGTCACACCACGAGATTGCGTTGGCAGGGAAGGTATTCCTCGGCATATTTAGAGTTTGGCATATTATAAGTTGATTTGCACCAACATACGGGACGGTTGGCCTTAATTTCACACAGTAGCGGAAACTGAAGGACCGAGGTGTAAAACATGTCACTGGAAGAATCAGCTTGGAGAATCAGCTAGGCGCCTCATGAATAGCGGTTCAGAAGCACGCCCTATGTCGGTAAAAATCTAAAGAACCTGTTAAGTTAAAGCTAAAACATGTTTCATTTTAAAAGCGCCAATCAATAGCAAATTGGGAATTGATATATAAAACAAAGTAGGCTATAGCTGTATAGTGTGCTATATGATTTAAATTATTATGGCAAATAAATATAGAAGATGGTTTTTAAACTGTGATAATATGCCCATTGCTGTTGTCAGAAGGAAGCCTATCCAATGCAATCGCCTATGAACTCGGGAGATCAACAGTGCGCTTAATATGACCCGAAAGAGCGTACCGTTCACTGATGTATCGCTGTACTATTTAAAAACAAACATGTGAAATATTATTTTCCGGTTGTGAATAATGTGAATCGACTATATAACTGACAAGTCAAAGTAGGCTACTGCACAGCGGAATGTTTGATTGAAAAGAAATCGCCAGGGGTTGTCTGAAGAATAATTGTTGACCAAGGTCCTGTAAAATTAATGGGCAGTAATAACAAACAAGCTGACACGTCATTTACATAATTGCTTAATGTCCAGGTTTAATTCACACAATATTCTTAAACTCATCAGATGTTTGCTACGTTTTGCACAATATAAAATAAATTAACAGCGTGCTTTCTGCCTTATTAAAATGTCACTAAGCCAAAAAAGTACAAAGTTCCAAGCAAACATAAAACGTGGAATTCATCATAATTAATAGATAAAGAAAGGCAATCTACACCAAGTACAGTGTGCTCAAGCAGAGTCAGATTTTTTTCCACACGATATTTTTTTCAGTCGAATTTACTTAGTGCTATGGCAAGGTTTATATCCATCCTGGGGCTAGTTTGAATATTTGGGTCTGCAAAAACACACTCACTAGACAGTAGCCTAGCCTTTCCCATCTGCTTATATACACACTATAAAGAAATAAACACAAGAAAACTTGTGAACTTAAAACAGGTATACTTTCCTGGCAACGGGAAGGCTTACAGTAGCCTAATATATTCTATTTGGTCCCATCAGTTAAATTTCTTGTATTCCCCAATATGTACACAATTAATTGATAATAAATACGTCATCGTTTTTGTCTTCTTTTGTTTAATTAACAAAATGTATCCAAGTGGAAGGGTCGTTTCAATGGTAAAGCTAAGCTAAAGCCACACATTTAAATCACTAACTAGATTAAGGCAGCATTTTTCTGCCACTTCGCTGGAATGACCCCCTAAATCATGATTATTCACGCCCTCCAAAAGATGAACATATTACGAGTATTTCTCCCAATGATCATGTATATATTTTTGTGTTGTTTTGTTTGTTTTTAGGAATTTATTTTGTTCAGATTTGTGTTTGGTCCTTCATATAGCAGAAAAAGAAAAATCACGGTCTCGCTTGCTCTAACTGTTGGTGCTGGCTTCTTATTGCAAAACGACTGACATGCACGGGAATGGGCACAACAATTTTGGGGTTTCTCGAGGGCTCGCCGGTTTTGGAGTTGACGTTGCCCGCCTTCACGCGTTTCCACTTGGCCCTCCTGTTCTGAAACCAGATTTTGACTTGCACTTCGCTCAGCTTTAAAGCATGAGCAATCTGAGAGCGCTCTGTAAGAGAGAGGTATTTCTTACAGTGGAATTCCTTTTCCAGTTCCAACAGCTGTTCGCTTGTGAACGCCGTCCTCCGTCGTCTATTCTTCCCCGTGGACGTAGTACTACCAGTACCGTTAGGCCCGTGGACGCCCTCGTCTAGTCCACCACTAGCGTCCCCGTCCTCTTTTTGACACATTGCGCTATTGGTCATGTTTTCGTCAGAGCTGTAGTCTAAATCACTGTCCATTGAGAAACTCTCCTCTTTGCGGTTGCACTCGTCCTCTTTGGGGTCATCTTTGCCTTGCGTTCTAGCTGAAAATAAAAAGAGGACGTATTTAGTACGGATATTATACACTTGAAAATGGTATATGGCTATCCAGTTTGTGGAACGTGGAACTTGTATTGGGAACATTTTATCTCGCTGATTTGTGCTTTGCCAGCTGAGTAAAAAATTGTCATTGGGTAGACGTTAAATTTGAAAGGATAAACCTCAAAATGTACCTTCATTGGGACTAAACTAAAACAACCGAAATGCTGTATTGTCTTGCTCAGGAATGCTTACATTAAGTATCTTTTCTTAGCCTAAGTGTAACATGAATTAGGCAACGTAAAGCAAAATGAAACACGCTGGCAACCCTGAGACGCGTACCGATGAAAGGGACGGTGGTCGTCAATCCACTTTAGACTCTTGCATCTTAGGCGAGACATAGAGCGTAACAAAAAAGTAGGTAGCTTTGTCTCACCCCGGCCTCACAACTGGATGCTAAAGACAAGTTGTGTCAACTGGCAAGCTAACATGATCATGCCCTCCTTGATTGATATTTTTGTAGCGTGAAAATCCACTTTTAATAACTTACAACATATGTTTAGTGTCACTCTAAAATGATGGCACCCGTCGGCACACACTAATTAATAAACCAGAAACACGAAAAACTGATCTGGGGCCTATTGTCTTTATATCACAAGTATTTGTGATAAAAAATTAACCAAGGAACATACTTCTTGAGCGAAATAAGAACCTTAACATTTTTGTAGGCTTTCGAGCCATTTTATTTTGATATTGCTTTTCGTCCCCTACCTTCACTCCACATTTTTTAAATTGCCCTCAATGTAGAAACATAACTGTTCAAAATGGGCGACTTGTCACGACGCTATGTTTCAACTTGTGTGTTACTAACGTCAACTTTCTTTCTCTTAAAAAAATAAACATGCAAGATTTGTTTTAATTTGGATACACATTTATAGATACCACTGGCGCTTAGCCTTTTCTTATTCCGTAAGAATAAGCTAATTTGATAAATGAGCAGAGCCTAAGGCATAATTCCCTAAAAAGCTGTATTGGAGTTTTAATAAACGCATTTCATGTGAGAATCAGGAATCACTTGAAATTGCTTCAGTAATTTCAGAAGAACTCTTGAAGCAAAAGATATAGCTAGTAATCTATGAGTCGACAGGAGTTCACGTGTGTACTGAATCATTTAACAAGTCGTAGGCCTACTATTTATAGTTTTTTTATTTGGTTTTGTTTTCACTCGCTCGTTTAAGAAAATACAGAGTCCATTATACAAACAATGTAGGTTGTAATATTCTGCAGGCCTAAATTATTTTTGTCTTTTTGTACTCAGTGTATATTAATGACAAGACAGGTTCAACAGTTTAACAGTGCGGAAATGAGTTCTCTTTCCATTGAAATAAATTTGAATGATAAAAATGGCTTAACATTAGATAGCTAATCTTTTAAATTGAAAACATTAAATAACATGTTTAAAAATTAAAATGACATTTTAAAATGAGTTCCATACCATTGCAAGATGTAAAGTAACTAATAATTACATATTTTCTGTATAGACAGTATAATAACCATAGTTTTTTTTTCTGTTTCTATATTTTATTTCTTACTGTGGGTGTGAGTGTGGTAGAATGTGCACATAAACCAAATGAACAATGACGAGAATACCATACTAACGGCCTTTTATGATGCTTAAATCAAAGCTAGGACATTTATTTTTCATCAAAAACGTATACCCCAGTAAGAAGCCGTCAGCGTCCTGTAAGCTACACACCAGACAGCATACAGATATCTTACCTACAGAAGATTGCACAGGATCTGACGCTTGGAAGGGGGGCAGTACTGTGGCCTCTTTACCCTGAAAAGTCTTTCCCTCGTCCCCTTCCAGCCGAATGTCCTGAGATTTGTCGAAAACAGCTTGGAGGGACTGCGACCCAAACTTTCTCGCCGCCTCCTGGTGCTGAGGAGAGGCGGTGAAGCTGCCCGGTAGTGTTGCCATGAGGGTGGAGGTGAGAGCCATGCCTTGCGCCAGGCTGGAGCAGAACCCAGTCGGTAAGCTGGGCATCTGGTGCTGGGGGTGCGTCGGAGGAAGTCCCGGTTGCAAGGCGGACTGTGGCAGAGCGGGCGGCGGTGGAGGCGGCGGCGGGAGAACAACCGGTCGGTATGGCATGAACATCGGATACCCGGTGTACACAAAGTGTCCCGGACTTGGCTGGGGCGGACCTCCAATCAGCGAGTCGATGCTGAAGGCAGTGGAGCTTCCCAGTGGGCGCTGCATCATCATAAGTGATGGGCTAAAGACAGCACTCATAAGCTCTGATATAAGGATTTAAGATGAGAAAAATATGGCAGGAGGGGACGGGTGCGACTGCCCCCAAAACAGTTTTAGTTACAAAAAACAGCAATTCAATAACGATAGATAGGTTAGTACGCCGCTGAAGTTACAATTTTTAAAACGTAATCCCGTGGTCAATGGTTCGGTTTTCTAGTAAAATTATCATTGCATGTGCATTGATAGATTACTTGGGTCGGACGACTGGGGGAAATCGCTTCACAAGGTTAAAATTGTCCTGAACGTTGTTAAAAGGCCGACCGAAGAGAAGAAAAGCAAACTTGAGAAACCAATTATCGACTTTCTGTGCAAGAAAAGAATCCCGTTTCGTTGACTCTTTGGGCTCCGTTCGAGCGAAATGTGCATGGCAAGCGGTTTTCCTCCTGATCCTCCCGCCGTGTATCACATTAGAACAGTTTTACAAGGATGGTTCCACTAAACCTCGGTGGCGCTTTGTGTCCGTCAACCTTCTCCGTCTGTGCCTCGCCGAGAGAGGAGCCCCGCAGACCTGCGTTTACTATCAGGCTACCCGAGAGTAGGTTTAAATTCCGCTCCTTCAGTTTAATCGCGTCTTCCCTTCGTGACCACCGCCCCCTTATCTCAGTTCTGCACTTCATTGGTCACAGTTAAAATATCCGTCTGAGGCCGTCTACGATAAGTCCCCGTAGACATGTGATTACTGACTCTAGGTAATTACTGCCGGTTATTTGGATTTGCGAAAGATTATGATACAAAATCAGATAACAATGTTAACTGGATGCGCATCCTATAATTGCTGAGGCAATAAATCTTGTTCAGAAAATAAAGAGCAACAGAAAATCTGAACAGCATATTAACTGTCTTCGAGTGTAGAGTAATTAAACGAGACTATATTAATAGAATCGTTTAATTGTTTACATTTGGTTTACAAAACTACATTGACTAATGCAAACTGTGCTTATATTGAGCACAGCCATAGGCTGTTTCATAGGCTGCTCACTTTATTAGCTATATATTATGCAATAGTAAAATGATTTCGGGTTTTTTTCACGTTCCTTTTACAAATAAATAGTGTTCAAAGACTCAGGCTTAGCTGCTTCAGGTGAAAAAAATATTTTCCCTGTGAATGGACGTTACAAAATTCGCTTTTTAGAAATGGCACAGTGGAATCATTCTCTAGCCTAAATTTTAATTAAGCATAAAAGTTAATTTATAAAAGTAAACAGAAGACCTTTGCTCCTGAATGAAATCATTGATCAGCAATGGTCACAATAGTTCACGGAACGCGCACTTTATTTGCAATTATAAGAAAAGGGCTCTGCACCAAATAATACAATTGTTCTTCTTCTTCTTCAATAATAATAATAATAATAATAATGATAATAATAATAATGATAATCATAACACTCATAATAATAATAATTATTATTATTGGCTTTGATTGGCTTTTCTTATTGTATTGTTTTTACTTTGTTCTGACGTATCTGCCGCAGAATGGATATATTTTTGAAAAAGATATTCTTTATTAATTGGGAATTATTAGGCTATATGTGATTTTCAGAGTGACGGAGTTACTTTTGATTTGTTACTCTAAGTTTAAAAACATGATGACGTACATTCATCAAGAATAACTCACAACGCGTTCAAATTAGAGTAGCCTATCTTGATTGTGGATTCCCATCGGCAAAACCTAATAATAAGCCTACCTAATAAAACTTCAACATGAAAAACAACATGAATGAAAAAGGACGGTTTTAAAAAGGTTAAAATGTGCAAAGCATAGAGGCAATGTACTTACATGTGATAACTTACTCAAAAATAAGAGCAATATATCCTCCGTGCGTATCTTGGGATTAGCAAAGGGCACAACGCAGTCAAAACAACTTGGCCTTGCAGCTAAATGTAGTCTTAATTGGAATATAAAAGTGGAAATCGATTTTAATGCGACTATCGACCGGACAATACTCCGTTTGGAGGTAAATCTCTCTGTACTAGGCTTTAATGATGATTTCTGAACACGAGTTTATCTCGGACCATTAGCCTCTGACCCGGGGGCTTGGTAATGCACTGTCTCCGACACTTCATCGCAACGGACACTTATATAAAATCGATTTGTAGTGGAGCATCACAAAGCTCTGTTTCATACCTGATAAGAATGGTCGTTTTTTATCTGTTGTTTTGCAGCAATCGACTCCCGCGATGTGAAGCTCAACAACGTCACCAAACGGGAATATTGAACTTTCTCACCAGGTAAAAAAATTAAAAAAAACCTTCCCCTCTACAGAACTCCATATTTTACTGCAGTACAACTGAGAAATATATGTTGTAGGCTATTTTAGGCACGGTACCATTGTCTTCATTTAACGCGTAATACCTACGTCTACGAGCTCAGTGCTTCCAGAAAGCTAAGATTTGCCATTCACTCACATTCATTCACAGTGCATATCGCTTTGGATGTTCTAGCACTTTTCGCGAGCACATGTTGCAATTACGAATGTGAGACCGAAACGCTACATATTACAAATACTTCGCTATATGATTTTTAAAAAATGCAAAAACTGATCAGGGTGATCTGAATAACACATGTTTATGTCTGACATTAAAGGCACATACAAATCTGTGTGTGTGTGTGTGTTCGTTTCCTTTGCCATGACCTCATTATAAAACTGTTTACCTAGTGTATATATGTTTGCAGGCATGCTTGCAGATGTGGGTATGCATTTGTATAAGTATAGCAAAGCATGTGCAGAGTAACAGTTTTAAATATAATCTGGTAGCTATTCTGATAGTCCCTCTTGGACTCAAAGAAACGTGGTTACAGTTAAACTGACACCACATATTGTACTGTGTGTGTGTGTGTGTGTGTGTGTGTGTGTGTACATTTGGGGAGGATGCTGTATGAGAAAGCAACTGAAGAACTGGCAACATGAAAATAGAATTAAACATATGCTGAAATGTTGAATATTGCTACATCAATTTTTAAAACTCCTGCTGTGGCTTCCCTCACTTCCAAATCAGGCCTTGTGCATGTGTCAGCCTGCGTAACTTCTGTAGTTGCTAGTTGTTTTGCGTCTACATTTTTTACATTTTATGCCAATGGAGCTGCCCTTGTCTACATAGGATCTATTACCCTAAAGGCAATGAAGTGTACATTTAAAGGTCTCACGTGCAATCTGACCGACTGCACATCGTGAAACATAGTCGTATATTTTTCTTGTTTTTTTCCGCAGAACAACCTGAAATATGAAATCTGTCTTCATATTAACTAATGCACGATACTTTGCTTCACCTCCTGGGTCAAAAGTGGAGGTTTTATTTTCTCTCTGTTTTATTCTTTCTTACCCTGCATCCACTGACAGTCTGAGGAGGAGGCTAGTTCAGCCCTGTCATTAGCACAAACTGCATGACACCTGTAAAACTCATCTTGACCCTGGCAGAGAGGCTTTCCCAGGACAAACTTTGGTCTTGTTTTTTTTGCTCCTTTTGACTTCATCAAAATGCTACATGTCTTTTTGGTTTACAAAGTTGTCACAGAATTTAATGTGGACACCCTGAACTGGAAGCAAATTCTCTGGAACAAAAGCATCTCATGAATAATTTATTAATTTCCGCTCACTTTGACTTTGCTCGATCTTGGAGACAATACTAATGAAAGCACGCTTAGAAATGATGCAAAATAATAAGGTTAAGATGCAGAGTCAAATTAAAGTTTATTATTATTTATGGTATGTGTCACTCTGATATTTTACTATAGAGTTGCTGTACATTTGTAGCCAGTTTTATTGCCACTTAAAAAAAAAAATAATTGTGACTATAACAAATAGTTGCTATTGTCATTGGCATGTTAGTCCTATAGTGGACTCCAGTAGGTATGAGATAAGTAAACCAGGCATTGATTATTTTAACTCAAAGTCATTTCCTAATAATATGAAAACAAATACATTAAAACAGATCCCTAAAATAGAATACCATTTTGTTTAGATTTTGCTAGATACCCAGGAACTCCTTGGCACCCCCCCCCCCCCTCCATAGTGGTTGAATTAGGTAAAGTACAACTAAATGGCCCTTATGTCCAGATCTCATTGCTGAAATCAAAACTCCCCAATGACACCCAGGACAAGACTACTGATAATTAGTGTTTGTTGCAGTAATAACTGCATGGGTTATTGAGTCTTTTTTTAAAGCACATTTAAGGCTTTTCATCTTGCTGCTTGCACCTTCCCATTACCAAGGAGATTGTTGGTTGCTGGTTTAAAAAGTAGCAATACTCATTTGTGGCACAATTTAGTGCATTTTCAAGTGTAAATGGGCGAGTGAGAGAGCTCATACGACTGTTATAATGAACTAATGACTGATGCTCCAGATCAGCCATCATAATAACGCCGAGATCCCTCCAAAAGTGTTCTGCCAAATAAGTCCGATAATGTGCATGATAATAAGTATTTTAGGCTCATTACAGCCTGCCCATTAGTACAGTGGGGCGGCAATCAAGCCTAATTCCCGGTATTTTTCTGACATCTTCAGTTCCTAGATCTGCTACAACTCTGTCTCGTTAAGCGAGATAAGACGCTTTCGCACATTACACTCCTCCACGGCCCTGACCCCATTCTTTCTCCCCACTGAATAATCACTCCCTGATTTGAATTGCTTAAAACTCCACCCCAGTGATTAGGGGAAGACCCGAGTTTCTTCCCCTCAGTGACATTATTTTTTTGTTTCCCGCGTGTCTCCACATGACCTTGCCCCCCCCCCCCCACCCCATGTTGGGCCTGTCCAATGTTCTCATGTGGAAGTTTTTTTTCCCCCAGAGGCATTCTTTATTTGGTATTCTTGTCAAATACATGTTTCATGAAACACTTTCTCCCTAAATATTAAAAAAAGACTTTAAACACTGAGTTGTGGACAAAGCCACATGGGTAATAGTAATCCCTGTTGAATATGAAAAATATCATCGTACAGTTTTGCAATTTAAATTCTTCAGCTAAAAGTCCTTTGCAAGGGTTACAAATGAATTTAATTCCTCTTTCGCTTCGCACAAATATTTTAAAAGTGTTAATATAGCCAGAGTTGTCTTGACCAAGCACCTGACTCCATACAACGTCTGCTACAGAGTTGTATATCATGGAGATATAATACAGAGAAGAGGTTCATTAAAGTCCACTTTAATATTCACTTTAACTCTGGGATTTTAAAGTGTTTCCATCTTCCTGGAAGTTCACTCTGCCCAGTTCAGACGGGGCCTTGTTTTCTTCCCTCCTTTGTGTCTTTGAGAGCTGCTGGACGACTGAAAAAGGCTTTTTAAGCACTGCCATATTTAGAGAGATACTGAAGGCATCTCTGACTTTGGTTGAATTGGTCAAAAAAGGCTGTTTTGCATAATCATCTGAGGATTGTGTTGTAGGAGTCAAGGGTTTTTTTTCTCCCTCTTTAGAGACACACGGAGTGTATTTGGGCCACTCACACAAATAAAGAGCAAAGCTGTGAATGTAGCAGACTGAAAGAGCAAACCCAGAAAGGAAGGGGAGCCTTCTGCCAAATTGGTGTGTCTGATGGGGAATGTTTTTCAGACACAAGGACTTCATTATGATTTAAAGATGCCCCCCCCCCCCCTTCCAACAGTCCCCCACCCTTAAAAAACAGGAAGATGTGTTCGGGGGTGTGGGGTGAGTTTGGAGAAAGGAGAGGAGACGTGGAATGAAGAATGAATACAAAATGAATGAAACAGTTTTTAATATGATGAATCTAATCTTCACCTTTAGAAAAGATAGCAGTCCCATTGAAGCACCAATTAAAGCTTGCTTTGCCTGAACATAAATTAAGATGATGCATACAATAATACACAGTGGTCTCATTCCTCTTTCTATTTACCCTGCTAACACAGATGATTGGCTGTTTTCAGAGGATTGTGAGTGGCAAAATAAATTGGAAACAGAATCTGACAAAATGGTTGTCAAAATTATTATGAACACTGTTGCTGCACAACAAAAAAACACTAGGTGACAGAAGGAGGTGAAAATGTTGATCTTCAAGTCCCTCTTTTCAACATACTTGGACAATTAAAAGAAAGATTTTCCAGAAATGAATTTTTCTGTTTCTTTCTCATTTATTAAAACACATTGCAATTAATGTCTGCTACCCCCGAGAAGCATTGAGCAGCATCCCTGCTAACTCATATCAGAACTTATTCATGGTGCTCAAGTTGGAAGCACTTTGCATCTAGACCTGCTCTGAGGAGCTTAACCTTCTGAGCGAGCGTGGAACAGAGATCTATTGCTTTTGCAGTGTAAGCCTTGAACAGGGTACTTAACCTCATCCTGAACCCCTTTCAGTATGCATCCGTCTATACAAGTGGCTAACATGTAAATATGTAAGCCGTGCAATTCAACCTGGCTGAGGTCATCTGCTAAACAAATGCACGATTGTGATTTTTATGCTGAGATCTGCTCCTGTAATGTGCGTACTCTGATTAAGTGTGCAGTGTCACGACACTTCCAGGCATATGCGCTGATCAGGAATTGCCTGTAACTAATAACAGATTCTAAGATCGCTTTGTATTGTTTCCTCCTTTCCTTCCTTGTTTTACACTCCCCTGTCCTCTCTGCTAAGGCAGCCTGCCACCTCAGAGGATGTTGCTAAGCAGGATTGATTGAAATTCAGTTTCTTCCTGATTGCTCCTGCTCTGTCTGATTGCTGCACCAGCAGTTCAGCTCACGGTTTGTTTAGCTCATCCCCTTCACTCTGGAGCTTTCTGTGCGGTGATATGCTTATTGTAGAGCGGTTTAACAGAGCGACGCTTGTGTTTCTGTTGCTATTACTGAGGCTGTCCGTGCCGCTGCTCTGGCAGCTTTGTGACAGAGAGGCTGGTGAGAGAGCGTTGCGCCTGTGAGCCCGCTAGCACACGGGGCTTTGCGTTCTCCCCGCTTCCTTAATAACGCGCCCCCTCCTCCCCTCGATTACCTCACCGCTCACAACTGCCCACCCCTACGCCAAGGTCACTGAGGGTCACAATTCACTCAACCGTCCCTGTTCCCCCACCTGCTTCAACCCTTCCCGCCCCCCGCCCCCCTCCCCCGAACACCTGGACAATGATGAGCCCCAAATGCTTGTCCTCCATTGTCGACAGTATTCTCCCTCATCTCTGACTGCTGATCTCTCCTTGATCTGGTCCAGGCCCATGCTGCCACCCCTGACCTTCTCCTCCTCATCTCTACTCTCATTAACCTTAACCCCCTGTCCCCCTCCTCTCTCAACAAACCTGCGTCACCCCCCCCCCATCCTGCCCCTCTTTAAAAGACATTCATTATTTGTCAAAAAGTCTGCCCATGTTTCGCTCTCCCAAGTTAAAAATATGTCAGTAATTTTCTTTTGTGGAGTAGTTTGCTGGACTACCACCTGTCCAGCCTGTTGGTCATAGAAAACCTGTCTGCCGCTCTTTGATTGAATCCATCAGTTCCAAGATGAATGCCTACATCTGTGTGACAGGGAGTGTGAAGGCCTCACACACACACACACAAACACACAAACACACACACAGACAGACAAAAGTCTGATTGAGCCTTCCTCTCTATGATGGAGCTTATTCTTTCTGTGGCTGATCCTCTCCTCTGTATGACTCATGCCCTTCTCCTCTATGACTGATCATTTTCTCTCTTGTGATTGATCCTCTTCAATTAACTACGTAATGGCAGATTGGATAAACGCTGAAATCCAGGAGAACTACGACGACTCGGCTCAAAGCAGTGACGTATGTAACACTGTACTTTAAGTTGCAACATATTATTTATGCAGATATATTTATACAGTCATATGCAAGTATGAATTACTCATCAGTGTAAAAAATCTGGTTCAAACTGAATATTTAATCTATGTATTGTTCGCAAAATAGCAGTTTCTTAGGGACACATCTTTAAGATGGCAGAGACTAGCCTTGTGCTTTTTAAAGGTTATCAGGACCCTAATTAGGTTTCTGTTGTAATCACTTATTCACAGTCCACTGGGGATAGTCAGGGATGCTCCCTCTGGATAAGAATGTGTTGATAACGGAAAGGACTTCTGCGAGCTCGGCTGGGGAAGGGTTACAGTAAACATGTCGACATTTTTAAGGCTATAATTAATGAGGTGAATTAAGATGACCTGTGAGAAACATACAGAGATTTATGTGTATTTAACCGAGCAGCAAGCTGCAGGGTTCTGAGAGAACCGTGGAGCTAAGAGGCAACCGAGACCGACACATTTAAGCAACGCTAGGAATCCAGATTTGTGGCTTTATTTAGGCAGTCTAAACATGAGAATGATAATATGTCAATTGGGGATTAAAACATATATAAAGATCTACAGATGTAGAGAAAATGGGCATTTGACATAAATGTCATAATCAGCCAGAACAACGGAGATATTAGCATTATCAATTATTAATAGCTGCATCAGTGCGATTATGATCAAGACTTTGACAACAAATGTATATGGTTCTGAATTGTCCTTCTTTTCCTTGTTACCTCTATTTTTACTTCACTCTAGGCTACCCTGTTTAAGGAAAATGTTCTGAAAATCACACACCAATTTAAGGATTTTACAACCCCAAGTTAAAATAGAATTGAGCAAGGGCCATTGAAATGCCTCATTAACTGTGCCCATTTAAATTCAAAATAAACATCACTTTTCAGAATGAAATGCACAGCAAATTGCTTCTGAAATAATACCACTCATATTTATACTTGGCATAGCAG
Organism: Anguilla anguilla; assembly: GCF_013347855.1. Taxonomy (NCBI): domain Eukaryota; kingdom Metazoa; phylum Chordata; class Actinopteri; order Anguilliformes; family Anguillidae; genus Anguilla; species Anguilla anguilla. The sequence continues at coordinate 23,813,268 of NC_049215.1, read as the reverse complement.
GAGGTAGCTTCCATAACCAGGCAGCAGTTTTGATTTCCAAATGAACTGCTGCTGCTGCATCATAATAATAATAATAATAATCACCATTATTGTTATAATAATATTTATTATTATTATTATTATTATTATTATTATTATTAGTAGTAGTAGTAGTAGTAGTATTATAGCAGCACAAAATAAGTGAAGACTACTTTACTTTATTGCAATAGAAATTGATCTCAATTAAACAGAATAACACCCAACATGCAGGGGTATGGAATGTGACTAGTCCCCCTGAACTTAACTGTGCTGTCACTCTGTACACACAGAGCAGTCTCAGGCACGGCTTCCTGTGATGTAAGCTGCAGAAACCTGCTGCTACTTTAAGGGCAGCCTATGCTCTTGTGTGGTCTGAGGAGGCTGAAGCTTGAGCTGCTAACCTGAGCTGGGGCAGAAGGCCTTCACCCGCTGTTATTCTGCTCATGGCGAAAAATCACAGAATTAATGATGAAACACAAAACATCTTCAGGCGACCATCGGTGTAAATCAGCAACTCCAGTGCTGTTTTGTGTCTCAGTGAGGTTCTTCAAAGCCCTCAGCCCTGCTGGACAAAGGCCTGTTCTCTGGCTTCGAGGTTACTTACACCAGTCATTATTTCTTCCAGTTTGTATTTGTCTGTCCATGCCGGATTACACATTCGTTATATATATATGAATATATAGCCTACGTGTGTGTGTATCATGCATTCCTAAAGATTGAAAATGTGTGTTTTTCAGTTTTTGCATGAGGCAATTTTACATTCCTGATGTACTGAAGTTACTCTTATTCTTGGGGTTCATTTCCCCAACCCTAACCCCAACCACCCCCCACCCCCCCTCTCCCCTGTCAGCAAAATCAAGGGCATGAATTTTGCCCCCCACCCCCAACCACCCCCACCCCCGCATGCACAGGGTCATGAGGACACCATCTCATTAAAGCCTGCCTGAACCACAACTGCAATGCAGACATTAAATAGCAGTATTTTTCAATTAGGGCTGACGAATTCAATCAAAATTCCATAGATTAGGATGAAATGAGGCATGGGTCATTTACAAGGGAATTTAATTGCACAGCCATTAGACAAATAGTATAGCAGGCACTGTCTCATTATCAATCATGTGGGGGCTTCAATAGTCAGATGAAGAGAGAGCTGGGGGTGGGGGAGATCAGCGCTGATACACTGGCATATCGCTACTCCAGAACAGCTAATAAATACCCTCTTTTGTACTTATAAATTATCCAGTTTAATTAACAACACGGATTATGATTGGAATATGATTTAATTAAACCTTTCCTGCATGCTGCTGAACATGATCATTCATTATGCCAGAAAAATTACGCCAGAGCCAGGGAAAGGTGTAGAACTGGAGGCTAAATGAAGTGGGGCTTCAGAACAGGCTTCCATGGCCCGACTGCATTCAGCAAACAACAAGCACAACACGCATACGTGTACACGCACACACACACACACACACACACACACACATACATGTACACACACGCACACGCACACGCACACATACACACCCACACATGCATTCACATAAGCACATGCATACATACATGCGTACAAAAATGCATAAACATACACGCAAGTACATACATATACATATGCTCATACATGCAAACATGCACACGCACACATACATACATGCACACATATATGTGCAAACACATGTACACATGCACACATACATCATGTTCACACACAATACACTCACACATCTGTATCTTTCCTATGCATGAACCCACACATGCACATATACAAAGAAACAGGGATGCCATTAAATCCTACAATGCCTTACATGATTGAAGCAAAATGGGGTTACATTTTAAACCGTCAAAAGGCAAAGATTCTGTTTCTTTGCTGAAGTCAATTTGATAAAAACAGAGGACATGTGCATGTGCATTTGTGTGCGTTTATGTGTGTGTGTGTGTGTGTGTGTGTGTGTGTACTTATATGTGCACCTAATCAAAAATATGCTTTGGCTGTTGGATGTAGTTTTGGGGAAAAGATTGGATTTGGAAATGTTGCCTGCAGCACCAGACCGTTCAACATTCAGTGTAGTGTGTTTCAGCCTCAACCTTTTCATCAAGGCTTAAATGTCACCCATAATTTATTCTATACTATCCACTCTTTTTACATTATGTCAAATCTCTCGTTGTTTCCTTTCCTCAATATCAATAGCAGGGCAATAACCGAAGTAATAAATATGATTACTTCAAAGTTGTATGAGTTTTATGTGCGTTCCGCTGCCCTCCCACGCACCCACCCAAGTCACGGCCGTGACTTATATAAATATTTAGAATTGCAGCTGGACATTATAGTCCAAGTCTACATCAGTGCCTTTAACTCAAGCGATGGGTCTCCTGTCCTGTTACACCGCTGATTCACACCTTGGTTTTCCTGCGCAGGTCCAGAGACGGATCCATATTAGCATTTTTGAGTGGCCGTACCGCATTGTGATTTTCTCCGCTGGCCCCGATCGTACATGCTGATTTCGGGGGGTGCCCGTGACAGGGTAGAGAGCTGTAAAGGCCTGGACTGGGAGCCCCTGGTTTTATAAAAAGCATCTTAAACAGGGCTTTGTAAATTACAGAGGATTTACAGTTCAGTTTATAATACCAGGGGCCACAGAGCAACAAGGTAAAACTACTTTATATATGTGCACACAAAACACACAGTTTTGGAGCTCATGAAAACTTCCAGAAGTACAATTCATACTTTATTTAATTTCAATAGAAAACATTACAGAATACAAAATACTAGATACACCCTTTTTCTCCTTTTCCGGGATTTGTTTTATGAATAAAATATTGTGATTGTTTACATCCATCAGACCGGTGGATTATTATGTTAACATTGATCTCTGGTTTGCCAAAGGATTTGGTCTCAAAGTTGGTCTTTCTTTGGACAAGGGGTCATTTTAAATAATCGCAATTTAGTTCACAAGGGTTTTGTCCACATAATATAATCTAACAGGTACTGCAGAAGATGCCTGGTTTCAAACCAATAACTTTGAAGTATAGTTTAAAATCACCTTGTTTTTAAATGTATAACTTGGGGTGATTCATATTTATCAATTATTATATTCTTTTTCTGTGCTATACTTTGCAAAGATTTCTGTCATATTCCCTTTACCTCAGTTAAATGTCCTGTCATGAAGATTCATGACCTAAATATACATTCAAATGTCCCTGATTTGTCATCCTGGTGTAGACACAAAGTGGATTGATGAATGCCTCAATTAATTAAGCAACTTAAAGTTCATACAATGGTACAGGGACAGATTTCACCCATAACAGGGTCAAGATTTATTTAAGTGATTTTAAAATGGAGAAACCATCATTAATACTGAGGAACACTCAGCTTTTTTTCATGTGCAACCTATTAGGTCCATTTCCACATGGTTTTACTTGCCCACTATGTGTGAATCCCTTACATACATCTTGTTAAAAGCAATACAACATCAATGAAAATGCTTTTTTAACACATGGAACATCAAAAGCAGCACTCCCATAAGAAAGAAAAAATAAAATCCATTGCAAACATACAGAAACAGTAACAGTAATTAAAAACATCTATCTGCAAAACATCAAATTGCAATAACGCCAACACATTTCAATGTGTCAAACTTCAACAGAAAACAAATAAGGAGAAAAGCCGTGACCACCATATGAGCCGTCAGCATCGCGGGATCACATTGAATCCACAGTGCCCTCTGCAGGTGAAATAATGCAGCAACGGAGCCCTACATCTGAAAGTCCGCTTCCTGCCATTTCAAGTGGCCGTTTCCCATTTTGTCTGCGGCGTTGACTGGGATGTCTGTGTTCACCACCGTGTTTCCCTGTTCATGGCTGGCTGATTTGCATCCTGCAGTAATGTGTTAATATTATTGAGGCTAACTCACTTTAGTGTCTAACCTGTTCATTTCCAGGGAGAAAACTGGTGGCTGTGTTCCACTGTCCTCGAAGGTGCGCGAGCGGGCGTCTGACGCAGGCGTCTCGGGAGCGAAGAGAGCGCGCTCCGGGCGCTCTAGCACAGGAAGCCCTCTGGATCCAGCAGGATGTAGCGCTGCAGGGATCTGGGGATGGGCAGGCGGGGCACCTGCAGGTGGCAGGCTTTCCCGAAGTGCTTCCGGAGGGCTGAGCGGCAGAGGTGCTGGAGGCAGCGCGGCCTGCACTCCAGGGCGAAGAGGGACTCGTAGAAGGTCTGGTGCATCTGGACAAAAGGACACGCCCGGTTTTACAGGTAGTTTTTTTTGACAGCGCAGTTTCTGACCGCGCTCTTGCTCACGATGGCAACCCCCTGTGTCTGAGTGGAGTGATGGCCAGCGTGACCTCTCCACCAAAACACTCCATGTCAGCTACCAGCTACAAGTTTTTATCAAAGTGTGATACTGTCAGCCATTACTTTAGCTGATGGCTTATATGATTGTGGAAGGTAATCTAAAGGAAGCTACAGTACATGCAAGCATGAATATTGGACTGCTGGATTTGTTACTTCTCTGTCAGAAGGAACAAATCCTGAGAAGAATTTATATGGAGGACATTTTGTGCTCTTAAAAAGAAAATCTCTTCCTGCCTTTAATATACCTAACCAAAAACAGAATTTCAGACAGCTTCCAAATGTGGAGTTCTATTGAACCATCGGTGGTTAGCTTATTCTTCTGCTGTACCAGCAGTGTATGGCAAAGTGCATAGATCCACATGTCAAAGGGATTGCAATACATTTGCCAACTATGGAGCCAGACTTAATATATGAAACACAGAACACAACATTCACATAATACTGGACACATTCAATTAGACCTCCAGACAACACTGACATGGACTCAGTCAGTCCAGACGTTCATCACCGATTCAGACAGTTTTACTCTACAGGTCCACAAATGTTTCAGACAAAGTAATTAGATCTGGTAAATGTTCCCTGCAAGCCTCACTAATGCCGATTTTAAAAGGCGGTTATTTGATAATGACATAATTAATGACTGTTACAACCGATGAGACTGAAATAGAAGGAAGGGGTCGGGAGGTGGAGTCACGTTGGAGCCGCGCCGCTCCCTTTCCGAGCCGCCGCCTGACGCGTTAATCACGAGGAGTTCAACTGCAAAGTCGCTGCAATAAACTCGTCTGGCTGTCTGGGAGGTTTGGGACTTTGATCCCCGCCATGCGCAAGTCATGTGTGTCCCCGCCCTCCCCGCTCTTCTGAGCTTTGTGTCGGAGTGTAATGTGATAAGCGATCGCCCTCGTTCTCCCGGCACTGTGCCGTGAGGGCGTCGCCCAAGATTTATGCCATTTCCCCTGTGCCAAGGTTCCCGCTCTTGTGTGGTGGTGTCATGGACGTACAGTGGAACATTGCTTAGGTGTCTTAGTCGTGACTTTCCAGTTGTTTTTTTTGTCCTATGAATTAGTAGATTTAGATTTAGTGCTGCAGTTTTTGAATATATTTTCACTGTGTTTTGGTTGAAGTGTTGAAGCTTTGCCTTGTTTTATAGTGTTGAGGAGTTCCTGCTGTGTCTTGACACAGCATTGAGGTGTTCTGTGCTTCTGTCTTCTGCCTGAGAGGCAATGAGGAAGCGAGAGGGGTGGGCTGTTAGTCGCAGGAGGCGGAGTCAGTGTTTGTCTGGCCTACCTGTACAATCTCCTCTGGAATGGCGTCCAGCCACTTGTACGTGACAATGACTTGGGTGTACGAGTTGAACAAGGTCTCCACTGTTTTAGGAGCTGCAGCACAGGCTGTCAGAACCTGAAATAAACATCAGGCATTGGATTAAATCAAATTTCAATCAAAAACATGAATACCTGACAGGAATATTGTATTCAGATGTATTGAGCAGTGTGAATGTGAAGGGCTTCTAGTGGAAGAAGACTATAATACTGGTAAAAAAATAAAACACTTTTCCCCCCATCTTTTTTATCTTATTATTTGGGCATTCTGAAGGTTTACTGGACTGGTTCCTGGCATTGGTACCTGCTCGTCTCCAGATCTTACAGCCGAGCCCTTTTCAGGACAGGAGGCTACGCTGTTGCTAGGAGCCCTGTGGCCCTGTGGCGGTGGTGCCGTACCTTGAGCAGGGCCAGGGGCCACATCTTGATGGAGCCGTGGTTGAGCAGCGTCTGCACCACCAGGTGCGGCTGCAGCTGGGCCTTGATGACGGCGTTCTGCAGAGCGCCGGAGAGCGGCGTGCCGCCGTTGTAGTCCAGGGCGTTGACGTCGGCGCCGTGCTCCAGCAGCAGCTCCACCAGGGGGCGCTGGACGTTGCGGGCGGCCTGGTGCAGGGGAGTGCGCCGCTCGCCGTCCGCCAGGTTGATGTTGGCGCCGTACGCGAGCAGCATGCGGCACAGCTGCAGGTAGCCGTCCTCCTGGCCCTCGTCCTGGTCCGCGGGGCCCTGGGCCCCCGCGCACGCCGCCCCCAGGGGGGTTACCCCTGAAGCGCTGCGGGCGTTGACGTCGGCCCCGTAGCGCAGGTACAGCTGAGCGTGGTGATGCAGGCCGTGGCGGGCAGCCACGTGCAGCGGGGTCTCCCCCTCGTCCTCGCTCGCCACGTCCACCCTGGCGCCGTGACGCACCAGTGCCTTGGCACACCTGCAGCGGGAGGGAGGGACACAGAAGGGGGAGGGGGTTAAATTAAAGCATTTGATTATTCCTGGCTTCTTGGGTCTGAACTGGTTGCCGCTTTTAGTTTTAAGATTTTAAAACATACCATCAAGACACTGTGTCTCTCCAAGAGCTGGGGACCACTAAGTGATTAAAAGTCAGTAATTCGCTTGTGAAATTTACTGTTACTTTTACTACTCATTTAAAATTCATAGTGTGCCTTTGAATCTATGTATATGGTGTGGTTGTAAATCATTGCGCTAAGGCTTATGACTGTAGTTCAACAATAAGACCGGTGTTTTTGTCAGGAAACTTCACATGCTGCTATCACCAATTCCTTAGCCATTTGCACTAATTGAGATTATTTTTAATGCAGTCGAGCTGCCAGTTTTATTTTAATTACATTGGTCTCCATTTGCCTCAGTGTACAAGTTGACCAGTATTATAAAAAGACATTTTTAAGCAATTTGCCACACTGAGGTATTGCACAGAGTGCTGGCTCACATTTCACAAAGCATTCTATCACAAGCACTGGTAAAAACACATAGCTATGGTGGACAACGGTATAATTTCCTGATTAATTAGGCATTTTGTTCATTTCAAATTCATGGTAAAGATATTCTGTAAACATGAGCAGGTCCAGCAACAGGCAACCCGGACTGGAGCCTGACTCTGGGACAAATTCTGAACTGCACGCTGCTCTTTTTAAAAGTATTAGTAGATCATAATCCTTCACAGGCAAATCTCCTGTATGTTCTTGTGTCATTTACGCCCTGAGGGATGTAAGTATTGCTTTAGACTAATGGAGGTCACATACTATTGAATATATACTCTAATATGTGGCAGGGATTTTATATTAAGGTTACATTAATTAATGAACACATCCATTAACAATTAATTAATATATTATTTAAATGTTATTAACATTTAATTGCAGTACCTGTGCTAAAGTAGACATCATCCCCTACCACCCCCCCCCCCCCCCCCTACAAATAGCCCCAGGTCATATACTGTAAAATAAGTTAACAGGATAGGACAAACAGCTTATGAATATTCAGAAGCTGTTTATGTATAGTGAGTGGTCTGCACTGCAAACTAATCATGTTAATGGCTAAGAAATTATTATAATCATGTTTCATTAAAAGTTGATTAATGAGATCTAAATATAAAGTGTCCTATTACCAAAATATGAACCCCCATTGCTCCTGCTTTCTGATTATGGTTGTGCAGAATAAGGTGCTGTCTTGGAAATTTGTCGTCATCATTATCATCGTTGTTGGCGTTGTCGCCGTGGCCATTATCATTACCGTCAATAGCACTTAAGGAGTGGGTTCAGCCCCTCGCTTCACATGAATGTGACGGATATTAGTTCCCTGTGTCCCGTGGCTGAGCGCGCTGCTTGATGTCAGTCCTGTAATGGCTGGTGTACGGGTAGAATCTGGGGACGGGCCGCTGTGAGAGCCGGGCTCTTTGATTCCAGCGCCCGTCTGACGTCTCTCTTTCGCGCTCTGTTCTCCAGCGTCCTTTTATGGGGAAATTAAACGGAGCTGGGATGAACGGCATCAGATCGGTGAGCCGTAATTAGGCCTGCCCCACCGGGTTGGGTCAGCGCTCTTAATGAAGAGTGTGAAACAGAAAGGAAAGGAGAAAGCCGCGCGGCGGGTGTTGGGGGAGCCTTGAACTCGTCGATGAGAGCGCCAGCGGCGCCGTTAACCCGCAGACAGACCGCTGTTTGAGAAAGCGGCCCCAGCTCCCCCCCCCCCCCCGTGCCGCGAAGCTAGCATCATTAGAGCGGCGTTTCGCAGCTTCGGCTTGTCGACGAGCTAACGAGCTCGGCCTCCTCGTCCGTCACGTCGTGATCAGAGGAAGAATCCGCTCGCCCCGTCCCCACCGACGTGCGGCAGTGCGCGCCGGGGTGCCCGGGAGAATTGGACGTTTTGCCGCGAAGCGAAGATCACAGCGCGGTTTTGCCAGCCAGTCTTCCTCGCTCTGCGGTTTGCTTTCCCTCTCACACTGCGTCCGCCGTCTGTACGCGACGAATGTTTCATTAGCCGAGCAAATTGAACGATCCGCGCTCATTTGATGCAATTACGTGGCCTGTGCCACCTCTTGTTTACCCCTCGTCTTTTGGCTCCTCCAAATCCCACAGTCCCATGTCACTTTCCAAGCGCAGGCACTGAAGAGTGAGGTTATAGCGCGTGCTTCTGTGTTGCGCCTGCCGAAGCTCACTAGCAGCTTTATAGATGTCGCTGTCATTTAAGCACAGTTTGACTGGACGACTGTCCAACTTGCTGAACGACGATCATTCAGACACGTCGAAAGCAACGGCATATTCCCAAATGTTCCTGGAAACCATTTCTCAAAAAGATCAGTTGTAGATACAGGTATATAAGTCACGCGTAATTTAAAGGCAGTTCCACATTCAGACGGAAAGTATACATAGGCCACGATTATGAAAACATTAATTTATTTTGGCATTGTGTAAAATGGTCTAGTACAGAAGGTGTGAAAAATCCGTGCGACATTTCAGCATTAGGGATAGTCATTTCACTTTCCATGTTTTCAGCAAATTGCTTTCAGTTAAGCTTAACTTAAATTAAAGACTGCATGCAAGGGCTTCATATTTTAACCATGCACTTTTCACTGTCAAGGACAGTGCAGACTTTTGAAAGTGTGACCGTTTGAACCATTTCATAACTGTGAAAATGCTGTCCACGCAGTCATATCGAAAGGTAATATGCTGTCAGTCCTGCTATAAAGAGCATGAAGTATGGATGCAAAGGGCTGTCTGGCTGGAGAACCATGCTTAAATGAGCAGTATGCAAGTTTGGAGAAATTAAAAAGAGAGAGCTAGATTTAGGGGAAAAAAATATTCCGCCACTTCCCACCCCCTCCCCTCAGCTCTCCCTCCAAAGCCCCTTCCTCTAAACGTATGCTGCCTGATATTTGAGTACTGGTGAGAGAGGACGTAGAGCGTTGAAAAGTAGGGAGAGGAGTGCAGTGCATCCTGTGTCATTCATAGAAAAGAGAACACATAATGTCTTCATAATGAACGTAAACATTGAACATACCAATGGTAATTTACAGCTATGGGTTATAGCAAGCATACCATTATTGGAAAAAATGATTGAGTTTGATGCAGAATTGCTGGCCAGGTAGTGATCAGAATTTTTTCTTAGAGCTTTTAATTTATTGATATCTGTCAGGATGTGAAGGAAATTCAACCAAATATGAACAAAAGTGTTCTAAGACAAACTTACATACGGCACCTTTAACTGGACAATGGAATCAGGCTTGAATGTGAAGGGAGGGCTCTGTGATCTCACCCTTGAGCGAATCACATGGCCTGACTTGCCAGTAAATGCCCTGCTGGATTAAGGGTACTTTGCAAATCAAAGCAATGTAAGGCAGATCAGCACATCTGCTGAGCAAATACAAAAATAAGCAAACGTGCCACCAGCAGCTGGCTGCTATTTTAAATGTATGCTTCATCTTTCCTTGCACTGTGCTGTTATAAGAGATGGGAGGTGCTCCGGCTTGTGATGTAAGGTTTCATTAACATTGTTCTGAGATGTTTCTCCATTAAATCGATGACTCAGCATCGTTCCGTTACGTAAGACAGCTTGGTAAGCTCATCTGTAAGTCTGGTAAAGACCATATGAAGGTAGGGGAGGGGAGTGCGATGTGAGAGGGTTAGAAACAGGGGACACCAGGATGTCAGCTTTGAGAGAGCAGGCTGTACTGAACGAGATGTGGGGCATATGTATGAATGAATGTAGGTAACCGCAGCAAACAGGGTGCCGGGTTTTGAGGGGGACGTGAATGAGGAAGGCGAAGGGGGAGCTGACCGGAGGGACTGGGGCGTCCTGCAGAGGTGGAGGGGTGTGTAGCCGTCCTCGCTCGGCAGGCCGGCGCTGGCCCCGCGCTCCAGCAGGAGCTCGACGCAGTCGGTGTTGTCGTTCTCACAGGCCTCGTGCAGGGCGGTCTTGCCCCCTGCGGTGAGGTTGGGCCGGGCGCCGTGCTCCAGCAGGTAGCGCAGGCACTCTGTGTACCCCTGGGCTGCCGCAATGCAGAGGGGACTGGTCAGCTCCCGTTTGTACTCCAGTGACCACAGACCTGCAACCACAGGGAGGGGAGGCACAGTGTCAGAACTACATTTCCCAGCATCCTCCTTTTTAAAATCGCTGACATGGAAGAATTGTTTTCAAAATAATAACACCAGACGAATGCGCGCGGTTCACTCCACAGGGGCGTTTAAGATAATCCTTCTGATATCATGTTTGCAGCCAACAGTGCACACACACCGGTTAATGACATGAGGACCACTGCCTGCCATGAGCAGTAACAGAAGCTTTAAATGATTGTCCTCCAGAATTGCTCTCAGGGATTCTGGAGCTGAAGCAAGGGGGGGGGGGGCAGGGACAGGGACAGGGACAGGGACGGGGGGGGGGGGGTTGAAATTAATGCTGGAACGCTCTCCCTCTCTCGCTCTCAGGAGGACGTGTCCTGGGCCTTACCTGAGTGCCCAAAATTGCCTGCTGTTCTGGAGCGCCACTCTAACTCCTCGTGGCCGATGTCGTACAGCACGTCCACATCCACGTAGTTCCTCTTCAGCAGCGTCCTCAGCTCCTGGGCGTCCCCCGTCAGGACGGACCAGTACAGCTTCACAGCACGGATGTCCCTCGTCTTCCCCTGCCACTGCTCATCTCCCTTGGCCCCCTCTCCCGCCTCGGGGCCCCGCTCCGCCAGTCGCCCCCGGCAGTCATCCAGCCTGACGGTGGAGCACAGGTCTTCCAAGCGCAAGGCCCTGAACATGGCCTGCCTCTGCCTGCACCTCTGATCCATCCACAGGACGGCGCGTGTGCTCGTCTCCTCCCGCCGCGCGGAATGTGGTTATATAGGCCTCTGTTTGAATTCCCCCCTCCTGAAGTTCCACCCCCAAAAATCAAACCCTCTGGCTCATTGTTTGACTATTAATAACTCATTGTTCTCTGTGTTTTATATATAGACTTTGTTTGTTGGGCTGAACGCTCCTGGCTTTGAACTGCATTTGAGATATGGGGTTGATCTCTTGGGTCCTGCTGGTTTGTGGGTGTTGATAGATGATTTGGTGGTTGGGGGGGGGGGGAGGGGAGCGGTTGGGGATTGTGGGCTTTGCGGTAGGAATGTTGGCATAAGGTGGTCGGTACATTATTTATTTGCTTGCCAGATTCCCTTGTTCTGAACAACTTGCATAGCTTGCATTTTGACACGTTATCCCTGGACACAGCTGGACCTCCACTGAATTCAGGTTAAGTACCTGGTTCCAGGACACATATACCCCACCCTGTGATTAAAACCTGCAGCCCTTTTTTTCTGACCGAACACCCCCCCCCTTGGTGATTGCAGCTGTTGGTGAGACCTGACCCAAAGGGCTAATCCAGCGTGGCATGGCTTTAGAGCATGTTGAGAAGGGCAGCCAATGAGGAGAGGGAACGGGTGTCCAATCAGAGATTTGATGGGAGGTGATCATAAGTCAAACAGCAGTCCTGAATTCCATGTGACCCACCCCCTCCCCCCTCCACTCTCAGTTATCTGCCAAAGTAACCCTGTTATCCTGCTATGTGAATAATTCACTTTCCAAGAAGTTCAGAGGGTGACCTAATTGAATATTTTCCATAGTTTCCTGTCTAGCACTGCTCAGCTCACATGTCAGCCTCTGGTTGTTATTGTCAAAACAAAACTGCACTATCCCAGGCCAGCTTTCCCTAAGAAGGACTGTTGCAAGATTTTCTTAAAGCATGGGCTTTGCATCAGTTGGCAGCAATGGGCCAAAACTGCAGGACTGCATTGTTTTTCACGGTTAATGGTTTGATTTATTTCAGAGTTTTATAACAGTTGGATTACTCGGTTCAAGTGCATGAACTTCTTTTGACTACACCATTATAGCTGAAGGACATAATCTGTGCCACCTATAATTCCTGAGAGTTCTTTGCGAGCCGCAACGAACCATGTGATTGGCCAACCGGAGATACTTCTATAATAACGGAATAATGCCGGGCTTGGCTATTGTTCACGACTGCACCAATAAAAAAAGAATAAATAAACCCCCCCAGGAAAGATGGAAATAAAGTTCTGAAGCCAGGGCAAATGGGGAGAGAGAAAGCACACCCTGCCATGGCTCTAATCCTGGATTATCACACAGTGTGGCTCTTCCTGTGGGATTAGTTCAGACCAGTCCCGCGTGCAGATGTTTCTGAAGGACGGCGTGTAGCACAGTGGGTAAGGAACTGGGCTTGTAACCGAAAGGTGGCAGGTTCGATTCCCGGGTAAGGACACTGCCGTTGTATGCTTGAGCAAGGTACTTAACCGAAATTGCTTCAGTATATATCCAGCTGTATAAATGGATACAATGTAAAATGCTATGTAAAAGTTGTGTAAGTCGCTCTGGATAAGAGCGTCTGCTAAATGCCTGTAATGTAATGTAATGAAGAAACGGCACCATCGCCAGCTTCTAAGAGGTTGGCGGAGTCATTCTCTCCAGAACGATCTGATAGGTCTGGTATGATGTTCTGGTATTAGAATATTTACAAAGCGATGGATTTTAGGAGACAATGGGCTGAGAGCAATGTGGCGGATCCCAGTGAAGCGGATTCCAGAACAGGCTGGGCAAAAGGCATCCACCAATTGTTACACGCCCTTTAATGCCTGGGAGCTTAGACACATGCACTTTGTGTTCTCCACAGAGAATGGAGATAAGGGTCCCATTACATAAGGAACACATCAGATACAATGATGTGCATAAAGCACACAGTGTAAAAATCATGTAAATCGATCTTGTTACAACCTGGGCAGAAATGTAGATGTTAACATGCAAGGTGAAAATGAAGGCTATTGATAATTAGGCCAAAGTTTTTTTTATAACCATTTGTCCATTTGTTGGTGTATAAATTTCTTTTTCCACCTACAAATGGTTACAAAAAAATCTTTGGCTTGATTTTCAATAGGCTTAACACCTTGCATGTTAACATTTATACATAGGTCTGAGTAGATTACAATGGGTAGATTAAAATGATCCAGCCCAGAACCCACAGAATTAGATGTGTTATGGGGACCCCCGCCCCCTCTCCAAACTCCAACCCCAAACCCTCCCCCCCTGTCCGACCTGACGCCGCGACCCGCACACAAAAACCGTACCCCACTTCTGGGAGGTCCACTGCAGCTCATCGCTCTGGAACTCCAGCACCCTGTTGAGCGACTCGTAGTCGGAGAAGCCGTCCTGCAGGTCCTTCCAGTGCTGGCTCAGCAGGGCGTCCAGCGTGGGGGGGCAGGGGAAGGCCATGCCGGGCTGCCTGAGGCTGCTCCTGCGCAGGCTGGTCCTCTGGTGGGGCTCTGCTGTCTCCGTCCCTGCTTTCTGGGTGGAGCAGCGCCCACCCACGCCCCCGTCCCAGTCCTTGCCGCCGCTCGGAGGGGCAGGGGGGCGGGGGGCGATCGCGCGGCCCTTTCGCGACAGCATCGCTGGAATGGCTTGACCGAGCGGAATGGCGGTGGTCCTGGCAGCTGGCGAATGGCCTTTGCTCCAGGTGGCGTCAGGGACTTACCTGCCCCTCTGCTCACAACAGGGGATATTTATGCCCTCTGTTTGTCTGTTGTCCAAATTATTTATAGGCTGGCGCTGGCAGGGTGGGTGGAATGCCCGCTGGACGCCCCTACTTCAAATCACAAGACTGGTTAACTCAACAGAGGGGAGCTGAAATGGATGGTAAAAAATAGACTAAAATGTATTGTTACAAAATACAAAAAACCTCCCAGATCTCAATGTATATATTCTGTAGAGTTTTTAGACCAGACAAAAAAATAGATGAGTAAACTGCATTACATGTTTACTCATCACCCCCCACCGCCCAACCGGTCTCTGCTGCTCCTGGGTCTGTGTGTCAGGGTGTGGAAAGGGCAAGTAGGTCACAGGGTTTGTAAACAGGCAGAGCACAGACCTGCCTAAAATACATTCCCTGTGATATCACCACTGTAGACCTGTTATATTGGGAACCGCAGTGGGCAGACGTGAGGCTAACAATGGGTGACAGCGTTGTTGCATTGAGTAATGTGACTGACCACGCGGTCGCTCTGCTACCCTCGCTGACATCCCAAATGGCACTTAACATTCCCACGTATCCACTTACAGCGGCGATAAATACCTGTCATTAAACAGCACCGCCAGGCCGATGAGGTCAAAAGATAAAGAAAACCAGAACGATCTAGAACTTCCACTGTATGGAACAATGAAAAGATCTAGAATTTCCACTGTGCAGAAAATCCAAAAGGATCTCTAACAGGACTGCCCAACACTGTTCCTAGAGAGCTACTGTCCTACAAGTTTTAAAAAACATACCTAATTCAACAGCTAGAGATTGCATTGAGCTGCTAATTTGTCGAATCAGATGTGCCAAATTAGGGTTGAAATGAAAACCTTCAGGAAGTTAGATCTCCAGGAACAGAGCTGGGCAGCCCTGATCTATAACTGTATAGAAACTGCAACAGGGTAATGATGCCACATTATGATCACATTAAAGAAGTATTGGTCTAGAGATGGTCTGGACCAGACCATCACTGGCAGGTCAACAGATCTCTGAGCATAACAACTATGTTAATTTTTATTTAGCTCTTTAACACACACACACACACACACACACACACACACACACACACATACACATACACACACTCTCTCTCTCTCTCTCTCTCTCTATACTGTACACACACACACACACACACACCAGAGGTATGCAATGACTGTTTTTTTTGGTGTTCACGAAGACCATATTATATACAAAAAGAGACGTCTTCTGATAAAAAAAAATTCCATCAATCTCAACTCTACCTTCTCAACAGCATCCATTTTGCTTTCTCATCGATGTCTGACCCTCGGGGACAAACTGTTTTTTCTCATGCCTGTAAATCACCAGACAAGTCCAACTCCTCCTGAAAGAGCACCTGTGTGTGTTTGCCCCGTGTCCTTCAGTTTCCCAGGCCAAAGAAAATTGCTTAGTCCCAGGCTAAGTTGTATCAAACTGGAAGGCCAGGACTTACATTCAATAAACTGCCAATTTAGACCTTGGGAGAAAGGGTATACTCTTTAGCCAATCAATGACTAAAATTGAATCACTTCAGTGTGGAAGCACAACGACAGCTAGCAGAGGCTGCAGCCCTTTGGGACCTGCAGCAGTACTGCAGTCACATTCATTCAACAATGCCTGGATTTGAGCACAGCGTGTTAATAAAGAGCAAGAGCTACATGATGTCTTTTTGGGAATGATGCCATCTAGGTGAGAAGCAGAACCAAGAAAAGGATTCTTAGCTTACAAACTTTATCCCACCGATAATGGGTGGAGCTGTCAAATCAGCAAAGCGAGCATCTGCACATCCGACAATCCAATATACAGTGTGATAAGGTGTTTATTTTGTTTGGAGCTATCAAATGGATAGGAAGATCAAGAAGATTCACGCTTATGACGAGATGCATAAAAAAATAAAAACCATGTAATGTTCACTTCTGCCAGATTCATGGCCAATGAATGTTGTTGATCATGCAGAATCCAGCAGAAAGGATTGCATCTCTGTGTAAATTTAATGCGCATTCTCAGATCTCCCATTAAAAAACGATTATGCAAACAATTTGTGGTAGAAGCTGGTCAACTACAATCAATCAACTACAGTCAATATCATTTGCAGGCATACCGGACAAAATATCGACCCAGAAGGATCTATATCAGCATTTCATCATGAGCAGAGGGCACAGTGTGCAGCTTTAGTCTGTTCAAACCCAACTTTTATTCATGTAACTGTCATTAAGTTAGTATGTCCATGTGACATTTCAATGTCCATGTGTCTTTTCACTAACAGATGTGCACATCAATTTTAGGTTTAGCACTTCTTGCCATCGCACACAGTGAGTGCTCTGCTCTGAACTGCGAGAAGCCACGCCCCGTTGCTGGAGCCAATCAGGCGGGGACTTAACGACTCATCCATGTTCACCCTGCTAGAAATGACACACCAGCTGAACGCTGCTGCAGGGCTCGGGCCCTGCCGAATTCCCCATCTGTTTCTCCATCTGCTTCGCCCTCAAATGAGGCTCTCTGCTCAGCCAGCGTTCAGCCGCGGAGCGACGGAGGGATCGAGCGATTTGTGAGAAAGATCGCCATGGCGAGGGATCGCCTGGGGAACTCACCCATCAGCACGGCTGGCGGGAGCTGAACTGAGGGGTCCTTCAGCCAGTCGTCGTTCGACAGCTCGATCGTGGCGTCGGGGTTCCCCCCCGTCGCCGCCGTGGCCCTGAGGAGCGCGTCCGCTTTCCGCCGGTCGCCCGTCGCCATTGCCCCCTTCAGCTGCCCGACGAAGTCGGAGCCCACCGGGTGATCGGGCGTGACCTCAGCGCTCATCCTGCCGTGGGCGGGGGTGCGCGTCGATGCCGCTTGACGAGGCAGAGATGCATGTGCAAACTCAGGAGGTTAGCTCCTCGAGTTTTCAAGCCTGTATAGGCAAACTTTGTGATAAAAACATCCCCCTGGAGCTCCTGCAGTGTTTTCCTGCCCTCTATTTGGCTAAAGATAGAACATCCTGGGCCCGATACAGATCATGTTACTCGGCAACACACAGCCAAAATGTATTTCAGATCTGTAGTCACACATTAGCCCCTGATACCAGCCTGCCAACTGGCTATTTCAAATACAAAAATCCTTCACTTGCTATTAATGCAATCAGATTTCCAGGACTTACCTGTCCTCATCAGGCTCTGAAGCCCTACACACACTTATTGTCAGTCTTGCCAGCAGAACAAACGTTTATGACCTCCTGACAGTTTGTGTGAATACAGAAGTTACTATCAGTACGTGGGAAACTATCACGTCTCATTTTAAAGTTCATGCCACTATAAAATTACCCTCAGGAACCCTACCAAATATTTTCAGACAAGTTGAAGAAACTTTTCTCTCTTGACCACAGCAAACCTGTCCTCAGCTGACAAACAAGCCAGCTGTTCCTTTGAAACATGTAATGACTAAAGTGGGACTGTCGGACTCGCAGTTTTTCCAACGCGACACCCTAATGACCTGGGTTTGTCCCCGAGGGATTCCTGGGCGGCGTAGGAAGAAAGGGAACGTGCGGAGGAAGCTATGTGGATAATTACCAGAGCTTCTGGTTTGGGGAGCTGTTAAAAGAAATAGACACAGCTAAGTTAACCCTGACCCACCCCTTGCTCATGAACACAGCCAGACCTCTGATTTACACATTCCCCTCTGGAGTGTTTGACCTTCAGCGCCTGGTCACCAATTAGCCCGGTCCAACACAGCGTAAATGAGGGGGGAGAACATCTGTACTTTAATGGGGCCTTCACCTGGTACCACGTTCCTCCCCCCCTGATGACTGTCGGGTCCGTCCTGCCCGCCGTGGGATCACGGTCCAGTCAATGGGATTAAAAAAATTCTAAAGATGTTACCAAACATTTAGTTGTTTTCTTTTTATTGCCTTGGATGAAGGTCTTTTTTCCATGTTAACCTTCTCCGTGTTCATTCTCAATGTACTATTTCTGCCCCTACAGGTGATTCTAACCTGGGCCTGGTGCCATTTAAAAAATAAGCAACAATGGGCAAGGCACTCAAAACACATACAAGAGCCTTGAAGTTTTGAAGTTACCAGTAAACGCATGTGTTAGTGTCATTTATTGTTTGTGTCATCTACTCTGTGTAAGGTAGCCTTGTTTTGTTAAAAAAGCCGATTTGCTAGTTAGCTTGCTCACCCCAATATGAAAAAAACTGTGTAGATTGACCTTTAGTTACATTTAGTTATTGAGGTAGTATTCCAAATATTCTAAAGATTGTGCTCTCATTGTGAAGGGATTGTGTGACCTGCGGTGATGCAGCCCAATGTGAGATCTTTTCATGGGAGCCCAAAGAGCACTGATGGAGGAGGACCTCTCCTTTCATGTTAGCATTCTGAAACCTTTTTCACTATGCTATAAATTGTCCATTTACACATTTGTCATCACCATAAAGGAATATGAATGTGCTGTCATCCTTGCATGAATTACAACAGCGAAAGGCTAATTAACCAGCTTGATCATTTATGTGAGGACTCAAGAGCGACTCACCTTGACTTTTGTCTTTGTAATCTTGTCCCCAAATCAGTCCGTGTGCCGCATTTCATTTGTGATGGCCACAATCGCATCATGGACAGCAGTGGGTAGCACTGTCGCCTCACTGCAAGAAGGTCCTTGGTTTGAATCCCAGCCAGAGCTTTTCTGTGTGGAGTTGCATGTTCTCCCCATGTTTGTTATCGGGTTTCCTCAGGGTACTCCAGGTTTCCTCCCACAGTCCAAAGACATGCAGGTTAGACTAATTTGAGAGACTCCAAATTGATTCTAAAGTAATGAGTGCGTGTAATTTAATGGTGTGTGAGCCCTGCGATAGATTGGCGAGCTGTCCAGGGTGTATTCCTGTCTCTCACCCAATGCATGCTGGGTTAGGCTCCAGCACCATTCATATATATATATATATATATATATTACATTATAGCATATGTATTCAACATGTATTTATTGGCGTGTCTTTAAAAAAGAAAGAAAAAACCAGAGTTCAGGGTACACAGACCTTGTGGTGAGTGACAAACTGCTGGTTCTTCTTTCCATAATATATCACACACCCCCCTCTCAAACATACACACACACACACACAGGCACACACCCCTCGTTTATTCCAGAAGCTGCTGCCAGCACCTGCTGCTGTCCATCTCCCCCGTGTCATTACCGCATTTTCCCACACTGTCCCCTACATCCCACCAACGAGCCCTGAAGCTGTCCAACCCTGGTCCTGCAGGGTTGATCATCTGGCAGGGATGGGAAAAATACACCAAAATGTATCTTGTTAGAAAATGTAAAATACTTCCCAAAAATGTATTTCTAAATAGGAATATAACTGGTGGAGGTATGGGCCTCTTTTGCAGGTGGCACATTGGTATAAACCAAACAAAGAAGAGAGAAACCTATATTATATGTAAAGCACCTAGATGCAAATATGTATTTCAAATGTATTTGATAGACCACTGTTTACAGGCAGCAGAAAATTACATGGGGATTTCTTGTCTATTTTGACTGAGTTACAACAGGCCCCATCAAAGATATTATTGCAGTTCTTTATCCTTTCTTTGCTTTGAGCAGGTTTACTGGTAAAAAAAGAAAATTGCAAACACTCCTGCAGATCCCTGTGAATATTCTTGTTCAATTTATTTCTAAATATTTCTGAAAATGACAGTTTATTTAAATTGACAGGAATCAACAGGAAGTTTACTGTTGCCAAAAAGGTTCAGGTAGTTCCAATAATTTGACTGATTTCTGGATTTGATACACGGTTGTGCTTTACGGATTCTGTGATTGTCGGAACCTTCCGGAGGTAGGAAGCCTCTTTCAGAGCTATCGCTCAGTCAGGGACAGCAGGTGTTTGATGACAGCTGGGTGAGGGCTCTGTGGTTTTCACATTCTCATATTATCTACGTGTGTGGCCGTGCTGTGCTTTTCTGTGGGACTTTAATGTGTTTACTGTTGGAAGATAACTTCTCAGCAGGATTGTGCTGAAATTCTCTGTGAAATTCTGCCGCTGTACTGTTTGTACTTCCCCGTGGGTCAGCTGTGTGCTTAGCACTGACACTGTGCCACACTGCTTAACTCTGACCATCGCAGTTCCTGTACCTGCCAGTAGGTGGCTGACACTGAGACAGCTGGCCCTGAGTTAATGTGGAAGCACAGTGTCCCTTGGAAGGCAGATCGATGTCCGATGGGACTTCCTTCCCATGAGCAAGGCGGGCAAGAATTAAATTGGCAAAGGGAACGGGATCTGGTGCCCTGTGCTGGAATCACATCCCATGCTAAATGCTAATCTCCCTCCCTGCAGGCAGTAGCCAGGGTTTGGTAGCCCCAAGAGAGGAATCCGTATTCATAGTACAATAGGCAAGACTGCTAAAACTCCCAACATGCAGAGGAATGCTCTGTGTAAGAAGAACATCAAATGTGTAGCAAGTACTGCAAAATTCCACAGTCCCTCTATATCCCACACAACCCAGAGGGCCCTTCTCCTTTTTACTGGCCCGTTTTCCCTACCGTCAGGTCTTGCTTCCTACTTTAGTCTGCCTCTTCATACTACAGGGCCCATTTTACTTCCAAACATGAGCTGTGTTTTTATACAGTGTTTTTAGGGACACCCTCTCCATACTGCAGGGCCTCTCCTCCATCCCTGCTCCTAACTTCAGGGCCCCACTTCATCCAGAAGGGCCTCTCTTGCTCCAGAAGTGGAGCAGTATTCCTGCCAACTGCTACACATTAGGAAGAGTTTGTTAAATACCAGAATGTGTCCGATTAATCACTCTTGCAATTTGATGTATTAACAAGTCAGACTAATTAACAAATGATTAGCAAATGATAGGGAATTGCTTAAAATCCAGCTTATTACCATAACATTAATTGCTTTGTTTTATAATACCCAGCTGGCTAATTGTTCTTTTTTTCCCGTCTGTAATTATTTTCAGATTGAGGTAAGCTCTTCCCTCTGCCATGCCCGCATGTGGCGGTGTGCTCGACCTCGCTCGTGTTCGTGCCCGCCTCTTTTCCAGGTGTCTTTAGGCCTGGTTTCCAAGGTAGCACCTCAGAGGTGCAACGATTAAAAGACAGCACTCATAGCCAGGAGTTTGCAGGCTCACTTTCCAGATGGCGGAAGGTTCTAGCATCAGGCACAAAATTGCAAATTGCAACTGATCCTAGAGATCATCAGATAGTACCATGACAGACATTGTATTTGCTGACCAGATATTCAGCTCCATGCTGCTTCTTATCAGTTACAATTGAGTATCTGGCCAGTAAATAGAATTTCTGTGCTGTTCTGCCTTTCCTCCAATTGAAATCTCATGGACGTGCTATTCTCATCTAGAAAGAGAAAGATCAAAGCGCTTCACAGCATTCTTTAAAAAAAGAGAGGAAAGAAAAGGAGAGCGCATTTTAATTGCGCTGCGAGACGGTGAGCGTGAACATGAAACCTGCAGCCGGGGGCCTTTCCTTGCGCGAGCAGATGAGCAGCAATGCGGACCGCGCAGTTAGAAACAATCGGATAAAGACGTTAGCTTCAGCTCCAAGAAGCACAAAGGTGACAGCGTTTGTCATGCTCCATAAACACATCTGGCGGGAAGAAATGGGGCAGGAGGCACGGGGAGGGGGACGGATAGAAGCGAGAGACGGGGGGGGGGGGGCAGGTAGGGGAGGAACAACAAAAAGCTGGAGACAGGTCATTAAATGGGAGAGAGAGACGGTCAAAAGGGCAGGGTCGGGGCAGTGGACAGTAGGGCTTGTCTGCTGGATGTGAACCCGCGACCTCAGAGGGAGCGGCGCTGGGAAGTGGGTCAGCCGCTCGGCTTGTTCACATGCAGTGAAACGGCAGTCCGAGCCGGGACAAGGTGCCTCGCTGCAGTCACCGCCCCCCTCCCGCTCTCCTAACCCCCTCCCCCCCCCCACTCACACACCCCCGGGCTGTAATTAGCAACACTGAAAATTACACAGGCTAATTAGCAGCTCCCTGGCACAGAAACGATGGGAATTGTTGCCGGGAGAGTGAAGAAAAAGCCAAGGCAGTGTTTAATTAATTCATAGTTTTCATCTTATTTCATTATTTTGCTTGATAAAAATCTTACATCACCGCGGTGGTCTCGTTACTGGCTTCGCCTGGAATGGTGATGTGATATCTGGGGACGTGGGGGAGGGGGTCGGAGGACCGGGGGCCCAGCAGTGGCCGGGCCCCTGTGGACCTGGGGGGCCCTGGGGCCGTCTGATGACAGCAGCCCGTCTCCCGCATTCTCCCCTTTTCAATTTAATATTAACTGCGCAATTCACAAGCCAGCCATGAAGGAACCGATACGGCTCCATACGGGTGAACATCAGAGAAGGCCTCCCTCTCAGGAGACTCAAAGCACCCCCTCACCCCTGGGAGGTACAGTAAAGTCAAATAAAAACACAAATGCAAATACGGATAAAATCAACAGGAATTCAATGTATCTTTAGCTACAAATTCAAGACAAAAGTACAGCTATGCTATGGTTATATAAATAAATATAACTGTAACAAATATATATATATATTTTTTACTATTGCCTCAACCTTGCAGTCACAATGAATGAATGACTGAGTGAATGCACGAATGAATAATAAATAAGGGAGTGTTACTTGATGGCTAACACACCCTCGGATCATATTTGTACTTTGTCCATTATCGTAGTGTGATTTACAGGATGGGCTGTTGCAGGGTGCCTGAAAGATGTGCCTGACATCTTTGGCTTATCAGTCAATGCTGAACCATGGAGGAGATGAAAATACTTGTGAGTGGGCAAGGTGCGGCATGCTAACCATGGACAAGGTGCGGGGAACCAAAGCATCAGTGGGACTGTCCCTGTGCCACACGTGTACAATACAACCCCAAACCAACTTCAGGTAAAAAACCATTTTAATAGATCAATGTCATATTACAATATGTTAAAAAAGAGAAATGATATGCAATATGAAATGGTCAGATTAAAAAGGAGGAGGCCAATGGGAAAATATCTATCTTGAAAAAAAAAAAGTTGAAATTAAAAATAGACGTAGTTGCAGTCATCATGTGTAAACAGGTTGTGTCGTTAGAGGATAGGTCAGACTGCTATAAAAAGGACACTAGTCATTCCTAACATTGACAGACAGGTCACTGCACCAATTTTGCAGCAGAATGAGGTATTAGTGGACAACCAAGGAAACAAAGAAAAATATTATCAATGTTGACTGTTGCTCATATTCTGGAATAGTTTATTACTGAGTTTGATCAATACCAGGGTTTACTTCTGGTCATGTGCAGTTTCAAATCAAATCAAAATGGATTAGTCATAATTATTGAAATACACGGCCAAATGTTTGACATGGTGGAACCTAAATCAGAAAAGTAGTTGAATGTATTATAGTAAAATTCATGAAATCTAAATTTGAAACCATCATTCTCGTCATCATGATCAACATTAAAACAAAAAACACTGGTGATTGAAATGCAGCACAGTAAACAATGGTTTAATGTGTATGCATGTACGTATGTATGTACACACACGTACACACACTCTCTTTGTGAGTGTTTGAGATGTGTATAAATGTGAAGTTATATGGAGGTCAAGAACGAGGTTAGAGTTGAGAAAGATGTTCTCCTCTAAATGAGACAGTGTACTTAGTGTGTTACTGTCCATTCTCCACTATGGAGAGTGTCTGATGAGATTCCACAAGTGAAGAGACTGCTTTGAGCCTACACCTCACTTCTGCTTTTTCTTCCCCTTCGCTTTGCCCTCCATCATTTTCTTTTTTCCCTTCCCTCCTTTCTCGGGGCCGTTGCCCATCTCCCCCTCCTCGCTGGCCCTGGCGGCCCGTGCCCTCTTCTTGCCCAGCGGGGTCCTGCTGTACCAGGCCTGAGAACACAGAGAATGCCCCCGTCAGCCTGGCCAGGTTCTGCGGCTGCGAGTTCAAATCCCAGGAGAGACATCACACTTGGGCAAGGTATGAAAAATGGTTTCTCTGTGTAAGGACATCTGCTCAACTAGTAAATAATCACCATAATGTGATTTCCCACTGGTGTTAGCATTACATTCAAAATTCAGAATGAATACATTTCAAGATACAATGTGAAGAGACAGGTGACCTAGCAGAGTAGAGAAAGAGGAGATTCAGTGGTCAGTCATTTACATCCTCTTTACATCATAGACCCAGTCAACATTGTATAGCAACCATGGACTACGACAGAAAGATGCATGATGCATCTAGTAGTTTCTAGGAGTTTGAAGCCAGTGCCGAGTGAGTGATGGTCGTTTAGGAGAAGAGCTCACAGCTGTCCTTTAGTGTTCCAGTGAATCCAGCCTTTAGAGCCAAAGCTAGCTGGTCCCGCAGGGTCTGTCTGCCAATAACCCCCCTATTTTCCAGGAGTGCCCCCCCTCTCACAACAGACTGTATTTAGGGCCCAGCAGTACATCATGTCATTAGGATTACAGGTCTGTGCACACACGCACATACAGTACATGTGCACGCACACACACACACACACACAAAATCACATACAGTATATGCAACACATTCACATTAGCGCTCATTCAGACACATATACACATGCATGTACACGTGCACACACACATGCTCATATGCATCTTTTGTACATGGAAAACATAACTTTTTAACAGACATGCATGCACACACATAAACTCATATACATACCCACATAGACACACAAATGTACATGCAACACGACCATGCTAATGCTCCCATAGATCCACATTCACAGAGGCACACCTTACATGCACAAACTTATCCACAAACGCTCATACTATACTACTTATCTCAGCAGGCATGTGGCATAAAAGTAAACCCAAAGACTCAGGCTTTATGGCTGTCACATTTCTCATATGGAGGTGAAGTGCTCCCTCAAGTGTTCAAAATCAGGAAAACACTCTTGGCTTCTCCAGGTGTCCTTCCCTCATTTTATAGCAAAGAATAAACCAGCCTTTCAGGGATGTGCAAAATGTGAACATAGAACAACCAGTAGAAACATACTAACTTAAAAAAAGACTCACCCACAGAATGAGGAGAGCTGAAGCACATTGATCGGCTAAAATGGGCTTTGCTTTTTAAAGCTCACTTCCTGGTCTTGTTGAGAGACGTTGCTCACTAAGGCCAGTGCAGTTGGCTCCAGTATAGGTCAATAATTTTAAATGGTTAAATGGTAAATGGTAAATTGAGAGGCATCAATTGTAAAGCGCTTTGGATAAAAGCGCTGTATAAATGCAGTCCATTTACCATTTATAATTTTAAGCACATTTAATCAAAAACTGTGTGCCAGAGCTTTGGATTAGTCTTTTTTGAAGTGACTCGGATAAGGTTTCCTTTTATATTAAACAACCAGTGGAGAAGCACTGAGCTGCTGTGTGTGTGTGTGTGTGTATGTGTATGTATGTATATGTGTGTGTGTATAGGTATGTGTGCGTGTGTGTATGTGTGTATATGAGTGTGAGTGTGTGAGTGTGTGTGTGTATATGTGTATATGAGTGTGTGTGTGTGTGTGTGTATAGGTATGTGTGCGTGTGTGTATGTGTGTGAGTGTGTGTGTGTGTGTGTATGTGTATGTATGTATATGTGTGTGTGTATAGGTATGTGTGTATATGAGTGTGAGTGTGTGTGTGTGTGTGTGTGTGTGTGTGTGTATATGTGTATATGAGTGTGTGTTAGCAGGCCTGTGTGTTTCCTGGCCGTGGGGCCTGTGCTCACCTTGAAGGTCTCCTCCTCGTCCTTGTAGACGGGGTCCTGCCTGGCGAGGGGGGGGATGAACTCCAGCGCTCTGAGGGGCCTCTGGGTCTGCAGGTCCAGCCGCCGCTGGGTCAGCACCGCCTGCACAGCCCGCAGGATGCGGCCCTGCGTGTAGCCGTCCGTCACTTTGGCCAGCGAGCTCAGGTCCAGCTCAGGGCTCAGCTGGCCCCCACGCTCCTCCAGAGAGCGGCTCCACAGGGCTGAACACAGCCGCGCACAGGGGTGAGGAACACAGGCAACACAGAACACAGTTTACAGAGCACAGACAGGCGACAGGCAACACAGCACAGTTTACAGAGCATAGGGATGAGACAGGCAACACAGAGCACAGAGCTCAGTTTACGGAACACAGACAGGAGACAGGCAACACAGAGCACAGTTTACAGAGCACAGGCAGAAGACAGGCAACACAGAGCACAGCTTACAGGACACAGGCAGGAGACAGGCAGCACAGAGCACAGTTTACAACGCACAGGCAGGAGAGAGATAACACAGAGGAATTGAGGAATGTGTTTCTCTGAGGTGGGTGGAGGGGTCCACTGACCGAGCCTGGTGGCGTAGTCTGGCCTGGGGATGAGGATGATCTTCCGGTAGACCTTGCACAGGGGCTTGAGGTCGGCGTCGAAGGGGCGCTGCGTGGTCCCCACGATCAGCACGCGGTCCTCGGGCTTGATCAGCTTCAGCAGCTTCGGGAGGTCCTTCTTCAGCCTTTTGGGCTCCATCTGTGAGCCGAGGCAGAAGGAGACGCTGACTACTGCCGCCGTGAGCGCAAACAGCCTGTTCCCACCGCAGGAACGAACCCAAACGGGTCCATGCAGACGCATCGCTGACAGGAGCCACGGCTGGCTGAGCCCACCAAACCATCCCACAGATTAACTGGCTTCATAATTCCTTCCCTCTCCACCTCAGCTGATGTGTGGTGAATGTTCATCAGCCAGGTAGGTGCTACATATTTACAGTGTTTCAGATGCATTTCCCTCATTGCACTGCAAAGGACATTGAGGTCCTGAGGTCCAGTCCAATCCATACATGAGAAATCATACTGACTATGACTGTGTACATTTCACGTACGGCAACAATTTGATCCTTCAGCGGAAACTCTGAATTCTCAAGAGCATCCTTCCACAGTAGGTGGGGAAAATGCATACTGTTAATTCAGAGCTGAGTGTAATAATGTAACATTACAAATGTTTAAAGAAAAAAAAAAACCTACTGCATTTTATACTCATCTGCCCTCCACAGAGTAGTGTCTCTCTTCTTTGTTTTATTTTATCTGTTACCACAAGAGGGCAGTGTAGTGCTGTGTTCCACTGCCTTCACAGGTCTGTTTGACATTTGACATCCTACTTCCAGTTTGGCAGAACGAAGTTTTCCTGGAATGTGTTGGATGCACAGTGTGCTTTTCACAGAGACCATGTGTGTGTGTGTGTGTGTCTGGGTGTGTCTGGGTCTTGGTCTGTGTGTCTGTGGGGGTGCGACATGTGTGTTTGTGTTCTTTTTAGTCGATCAAGGGGAGGGATGTTCAAATAAGGATGGATAATATTTGCTTTTAAGACATGCCTTTCCATTGTGTATTTTAAAATATTTTGGCAACACATTCCTGTTTAATGTCATGCCAACAATCTAATAATGCACATTTTAATTAAATTCAACTGAATGCAGGGAGGGAGGGAGGGAGGGACAGAGAGAGAGAGAGAGAGAGATTAGTTGAGGAGACTCTGCTCATAAGTTGTCTGGGTCTGTGTGCACAGTATCACTTGTCCTGTCAGCACAAGACAAGTGACATCTGCCTGTCTGAAGGTCTGAAAAAACAAGCTCTGACGGTTGATGTGTTGTCATGGAGAGCCTTGGGACCGCTTGTCTGTGCAATAGAGAGGAAGCATTGCATTCCTGTCTGATCATGTCCTCCTGGCATTTAGTGCAGAGTGGAATACACTTTCAGTTTTACATGTGCGTGCAGTGTGTCTGCTTGAGTGTGTGTATGTGTGTGTCTCTATGTGTATTTGAATCGGTGTATGTATATCTATGTGTATGTCAGTGTGTACTGTATGCTCCTCTATGTGCATGTGCATTTGTGCACTCATGTGTGAATGTGTATCTGTCTGAGTGCATTTGTTCATGTGTGTGAGTGTGTGTGCGGGTATGTGTATCTGTCTGTGTGTATGCATATCTGAGTGTCTGTATGTTTGCTTATCCGTGTGCGTGCATGTGTGCTTGTGAATGTGTATGTGTGTGTCTGTGTTTATGTGTATCTTTGTGTATATGTGTGTGTGTGTGTGTGCGTTTCTGTATTTGTGTGTGTGTGTGTGTGTGTTTCTGAGTTTGTGTGTTTGTGTATTTGTGTGTGTGTGTGTGTGTGTGTGTGTGTGTTTTTGTGTTTGTGTATTTGTGTGTGTGTGTGTGTGTGCGTGTGTGTAGGTGATGGGGGGGGTCTCTGTATTTATTTTCATGCCGCAAATAAATTAACTCCAGTATCACAGCAGATCAGCTTTATCCTGACTCTGTTTAATCCATTACTGTACAGGAAAGCAGACCTCTGCTCAAGCCCTCCGGTCACTGTGACCCAGCTCACTCAGAACGAACAGAGGGGCCTCAGCCCTGTGCATGTGGCAATGCCTGGCCTTTAAATGGGTACGCGGGACACACGAGCTCACGTTTGTTAAGAGGTGGCAGTGCAATCTGACCTCAGAGGTAAACGTGATGAACTTGCCTTGTCATTTGAAAATAAGCAGACTGTGCACATTGCTGACCTGCTTTAAGCACCGCTGCAGATCCCACTGACAGAAAGTAAACACTGTCCAGCGAGGACAAGCTAAACTGAACAGCGTGTCGTTTCTGGGACCTCATTGGTAAGGACAACCTCCAAATAACGGTGCTTCGTTTACATAACAAGCGTTGGCTTCTGAATGAGCAAAAAACTTTTTCAGTTTGAGAGGACTAAGTCTTTCCTAACATAAAACAGATATCTGTTTCCATGTCAGGCTTTTTTGTGGCTAGAAGAGCACGATTGCTTTTTTTGTGGCAGTGGAGCTGAAATGCTTGAATTGAAAACAGTGGTGTTTACCAAGGACATTAATCCACGACTTGACTTACGGTGAGATGGGGGAGCATTTTAGACCAAAACGGAAATGAAAACCTTTTTCTGCAGGACTGAAATATTTATTTGCAGTCCTTTTTGGGGCTTCTCTCTGAATGATCTCTGACTTAACATATATTTTAACATAATATTCATCTCCAATTTAATAAATAATTCACAGAAGCTGGTCCACCATACACATCCCAATTGCAGTCAAAGTGCACCTGAATCTGTTGTTCAAGTGCACTGTTATCTGACCATAATTCTCCCTAACATGGACCTTGATCTGATAAGATCTGGATTTCCTTTTGGAATACAGTTACAATGCTATAGGTGCAGACGTGTAAAGATAGGTCACTTCTGTGCCTTCTTTTAAAAAGCTTTTCCTCCCCATTTCTGCTCAGTTTGGAATAGCCAATCATCAGCGCTTATTTCTGGATTTAGGGAGATTGCAGACTAGCGTGTGCTGTCCTCTGAAGCGTGTGCTGCAGTGGAAAATCACATGCAACAGATGACATGGCCTAACTGTGGCCATTTACTTATCTGGCTGAAGCCATATATCTTGGTGGCAGTTGACAGAGTTCACTGAAGCATTAGAGTACCGGCATTTAGAGGCAAACAAGCAAAAAGATCACAGCATAAACC
This sequence comes from Anguilla anguilla, assembly GCF_013347855.1. NCBI lineage: Eukaryota > Metazoa > Chordata > Actinopteri > Anguilliformes > Anguillidae > Anguilla > Anguilla anguilla. The sequence continues at coordinate 23,783,562 of NC_049215.1, read as the reverse complement.
GGTAAAGAGAGAATGTCCAAACAAATCTACTGCAGGTGCAGGCAGAGATATTGCATCCATTTCAGTTCTCCACTATCAAGCCAACAATGCATGTAATTGGCTTTGAAGATCAAATCTGGTGTGTTGTAAAAATTGTAAAATGGTCAGTTTGAATTAATCGGAGGAGAGGGAGTGCACCATGTGTGAAGAGACACAAGTGGCACGCCCTGCCAGATAACAGGAGGCTTCACTTCCTGCCTCCCTCAGCCAAACAGAAGTTTAAAGTGGAATTCCTATTTGAAGACAGACTGGCCAGCAGGGGGCACTCACAACCTTATCAGTTTGAGTTTTTAGCACTTTCTTAATTCATTAATCCATGAACGGAATCTTACACTTATCTTTTCCAACTTCCTTACATCCCCATGACACACTGCTGTAGAATGACATTTGCATCATTTTAATGTAACTGCTCATTGATATATTTTTCCCACCATGCTTATGGTAGGTGAATGCGTGCTGCTTTGTGCGTGTTCCTGCTTGCGCTCCATGGCAAGGCAATGGCTGCTTTTCTGTGAGGAACTCGTGTTGACGTTCATCTGAACCAGAACGCGGAGTAACACCTGGTGTTTTAAATAACGGATACGGTCTTTTGTGCTATTGCGTACAGCCGTCGACTGTGACACAATTATGTCTGCTCCTCCGCTCCATAAAAACAGAGGAGGCCCACACCCTTTTATGCAATAAAAAAGTATGAAAGACTGCGGTCTGTTTTTATGTGCTGACATTAGGTCAATGTACCGTCAGCTATTCAGAAGAAAAGTAAGTGCATGGGGCTTGCTCCAACACTTTCACTCCACCCTTCCAATACATCTCCATATTGTGTCACGGTGGTTTAAGAGTTTGTATGCGAGAGCTGTTTTCGTTCTGCTGTGGAATTTAGGGAAGAATGAAAACACCAGCAGGATTTCTTGCACGTTCAGATCAAGCGTGCGATAACCAGGTCCTGATTTCAGAGGGGTTGAGGAGTGTGTTTCAGAGAGGGCTAAGGCAGAGCTGGAAAGTCCAGGGGTCAGAAAGTAAAAGTCCTGCCACATGTTTCTTCTGCCCATGAACTCAGCCAGTTGATTTTCATAATTAGTTCTACCACCTGGCTGTAGAATTGGGCAAATTAGCAAATCCAGGTGACTGGAGCAAAATACTGGGGAGGACTTTTACTTTCTGAACTTGGGTTTTCCACATTTGGGCTAAGGATGCTGCCTGTTCAGAGATGGGGCTTTTGGGTGTGGCCACCGAGGCTATGTGGATCAAGGGCGGCCCACCTCTTTGTCTGGCTTGGGGATTTTCTTGTAGAAGGTTTTCTCTGCGTCGCCGATCCAGATGACCGAGGGCTGCAGCAGACGAGCCACCTGCACCCCACCCCACACAAAACAACCACAGTGAACCACGGCACAACCTGGTCCAGGCAAAGAGCAATAGACCACCTCACACCATGGCATACATGAAACATGAAGCACAAGACGAGAGGGCCTTGACTCCATTATTATTATTATTATTATTATTATTATTATTATTATTATTATTATTAATAATATTGTGCATTTCTTTGCACTGAAAGTCTAGTGATGTTGGTCACTGAGCAGTTATGACTAAACAGTGCTGGTGGAATGGCTGAGTGCTAGTCTTTCCACAGGGCTTCAACGCAGAAAGAACTGGAGGTAATTATGCGCTGTCACTGCCTATGGGCATGACGCTGAGTGACAAGCGTGGTATTGCGCAGGACAGAAGGAGGCCTGCAGGCCTTCGGATCCTGTGCAGGATGCACGCGGGGTCAGTGCCTCGAGAGGAGAGGCCAGGCTCAGGGCATACTGCGGACACTCAAAGGGAGTCACTGATGGGAAGAATTTTTCCACACCTGGCTTTCTTCACAAATAATCAGCCAAAGGCTTCACGCACGACTTTTGAAAGGTCTCTTATCAGAAAAGGCTGAGGTGCAGCTGAAGTCCTCAACTTGAAACGCTCAAAAGGCATAGCAACTGCTTTTAAGAGCACTCAAGGAGCGTCCTCCCTCCTTACAATGGATCTGACTGCATGCTTAAATTAAAAAATGTAACCGTTCACATCCAAGGGGATAAAACTGATTCATGGCAGGCCTGCGCTCCTCCATCAGTACAGCACAGGAGAAGAGCTGTGTGCACTACTGCTGGCCTTGGCAGATGCTGTCAGGGCCAATCTTTATGATACAGGGATGAAACTTCAAAAGGCTGCTGAAGAAAGTCTAGTGTAGTCACCCTCCCAAGACCCACCCTCCCGAAGAAGTACTGCCCAGCTAAGTGGCTGAAAAACCTCCCACAGGAGATTAGCCTCTTTCAGCCTGAGTGAGAAAAATTTATATGCGTATGCAAAAGAAAGAATCAGACAGACAGTTGAGAAGGGTAGATAGAGAATGAGAGAGAGAGAGGAAGGGAGGAAGGAAGAGACAGAGAGGGAGGGAAGGAAGGGGAGAGAGAGAGAGAGAGAGAGAGAGAGAGAGAGAGAATTGTGTGCTGTGTTTGGGGAAAAAACAAACATGTGCCAAACATACACTTAGAAAACATCCTTACACAACATGTATTGCAGACATTAAGAAACAAAGGAGTTGTGAAACAGCCTGCTCATTTCTAAGCAGGAGAGGTGTACTGGAAATGGTACGATCCAGACTCGCCAAGTCACTGGAGAAAGGGCCATTGAGCTGGATGTTTGACAGTGCAGTTTTGAAAGGTTGGTTAGACACTGTTCCAATAATATGAAAAACTGTGACTGTGATTCATCCACAATTCCCTGCCCCTATCATTTAAAGTTGCAGAACATTATATTTTCCCCAAATTAATGCAATATGAGCCCTGCTGAAATTCAAGTGAGATGCACTGAAAAGCATATCCCACACAATACTGGCATGCACTGAAACAGGATTAGATTAGATTTTATTGCCCAATAAGACACACATTCGAGACATAAATAACAATACATAATTCAGGGCAGTAAAATTGTAAAAATACATGACAACACTGTAACACTGTCACCGCTGATGATTCCCTCCCTTCAATGACCTTTAGACACTGACAGCATTATGTATGTACTTTATTAACGAGCAAACCCTTTATCGGGTTCCAAGTTATTCAATGTTCCGCAGCTGTCCCCATTGGCAGAGTTCTACCCAGTGAAACTAAGGTCCGGTTCATGGGTTCTATTTCTAGACCAGTCATTCTTGCTGGTTTATTTCATTAAATTGCACTTATGATTGTACAACACCTGGATTGTATTACCAGAATTGATGTATTCAAGTTCAAAGCAGTTTTAAGTTATAAGCAAAGGGCACCAAAAGGTGATTAAAGTCAATGGTAAAATGATAGCTTAGTGGCAACTTAGGCCCCAGGTTGTCCAACGGCCTGCATTTACATGTTAGAGCTGATGGCGAGGTAAACCCCCTAAAACCCGACCAGGCTTCAGTGTGATTGGTCAGCATGATTGGATATGATTGGTGTGGAGATGGGTGGGAGGGGTGGAGTGGGTGAGTGGTGTAAGATTAACACCTGTTCTCTGGCCAGGGCTTTGCAAAGCAGGAAGTCCTCCTGGGGGCCTCGCACTTCCCAAAATGCACTAATGGTGAGGTGGTGAAAGGATTTCCCTTCCGACAATGGGGTGAGCAGTCAGTGCGGGCTCCCAGCGTGTTTGCGTTTGGCGCGCGGTCGCGAAACCCAGGCCTTTGAGCGAGTCTGCGCCTTTCTCTCCCTCTTTCAGGTGCCTCTGTGCAGAACGCCACGTCAGGATCCTGACAAATCACCCCGAAGACAGAGGGGGTGTCGCATTTCGGCACTTTTCACGGTTTATGAACCGGAGGAGCACGGTGGGGGGAGTCACTTTTCACGCAGGATCTTAGGAGCTTGTTTAAAACACAAGCCTGTCTCACACTACCGGGGCTCAGATGTCAGGTCCTGGAGCTCCAGGTAACTGGCTGGTTTGCATATCAGCCCTGTGTCAACTTAGACCTTAAAGTTATTTGAAATAGAACCAGTGAAATTGCTGCAGATTACAGCCAGTTTCAAAAGTAACATCCATTTCAATCAATATTGTGAAAACAGATGTTTCGTTTAAATTTCTCAGCGATCTGCAGGACTGTTTCCAGATTCTTCTGACATCTAAAAAAGAAAGTATTTAATATACTGTAAAATACTCCGTGTGGCTGCCAGTCATCGACCTCCACAGGCCCAGAGGTCCTTTCCTGCTCCTTTCTCCCTCACAAACTGTTCCTTACACTCCCACACCTGCCCTTTTTCCCCTGCACTCCCGTCAGCTACATTTCCATTACCGTGTCACAAATTATTTAGCTTGGAGTGCTAAAATGGAAGAAAAAAAAAACTGTTTAAACAGATGGGGTTTTTATATAAGTGCTGTGCACTGCAGTCAGCAAAGACCCGCTGGGACGCGGAGAGCAGGCCGGGGCCTGGCGGGCTCACCTTGAAGACGACGTGCAGGAGGTACTGCAGGCCGCTGCGGCCTGGGTATTTCCCAGCCAGGTTGGCCGGGGACAGGTTGAAGAGGTTGGCCCCGGTCTCGGTGCAGAGAGCGTGGACCAGCATTCTCTTCCCCACCCCCGCGGGCCCGGCCAGCAGCAGGGTCTTCACCAGCGGGGCCCGCTCATGGACCGCCTGGGACCCTGCGTGCCACGTCCCCAGAAAACACAGGGACACACAAGAGACGGGAGAATTTACTGTGAGGCTTATTATTTTATATTTCAGCAATTTACATAAACAACCTTAGCTCTTAATAATAAGATTTCAATAGTAAGAAATATTTAGTGATGAAATATATATATTTCAATACATCTTCAATGTACTCAATGAGTTTGAAAATATTTTTCGATTGCAATGAGAAGGGCAGACAGCTTTTGGTAATTCGATAATGCTGGTGTTACCCCTTCCTCAACTTTACGTTCGACTTGTCTGTCTTTGCAAACACGCAGGCAGATTTAAAGTATTTCTGCATCTTTCCCCAGCCAGTCACCATTTGGAGTTTTGAGTCTGAAGGCTATAAAATTAACTACTTTCTGACCACAGAGGCCATAAACGTCTTTAGTTTGTTTTTTCTCATCTCTCACCTTCCTTTTTGGAATCGTTTCAGAGTGGGTCAGGAGGATATCAGGCCTTTAATGAATTCAGCCGATGGTTAGTCTGGTTAAAGGCCTGGGAACTAGGGAACAATGGCTTAATTAGGCTGCGGGTCCAGAGCGAGGCATTGTGTGGCCTCAGATGTGTGTTTACTGTGGTGAACCGCCAGGCTCGGGGAGGGGGGGGGAGGAAGCCGCTGATCTGAGCGTGAGATACAGCACACCCACCGGACACGGGACAGGTGCAGCGGCGATCGTGGGACAGAGTGCGGCTCACTACAGCCATTAGCCGTGCCCCCGCTGCTGTCCTCTCAGCCGTATCACTAAACAACATGACTCTGGCCAGGACGCCTGCCCCCCCTATTCCTGGCCTGGCCAAATGTCACAAGCAGAACCATGGAAAGGCTACTCTGAAACTCTGAAAACCTGGTACCCAGAATGCACTGCTCCACCCAGAGTCCTTCCAGGTGAATCCACATGAGGAATTACAAGGTTAGCGGCTATTGGACTCCCAAATATAAGAGATCAACTGAGCCCATGCACCACCTGTTCTGAAGCCCAAAAAAGTCCATCATTTAGTGGCATGCGTGCCTAAGAATGACCCAAACCATCTTAAGGCTCGACCACCTGACCTCTGTATGTCTTACTTACTCACTTATGGCGTAACGGTCTCTGAATAACCGCCCCTAACCTCCATGAACCAGCCCCCCGGGGCTTCAAAGCAGAAGGCCGCTGGAGTTCGCGAGGTGCTGAATTCACCAGGGTGTACGCACACATGGCAGGAGGTATTTATAAAGCGCATTTTATCGCTGTGATATTTCAGCGCACACCATGCAGTTAGACTCGCCGATCACAAGGAATACTTGATCAGCTGTCGTACAGATCTAGCAGAACGGCGCAGCTGTTGGAACTACACAGAAAGACACCCAAAATAACTGGACAGCAGGGGGCGATGTCACCAACATAATAGATTGAGTCATGGGGAGCTCAGAATCACTGGGAGACAATAACATTAAACGAAAAGAAAGATGAAAAAAAAGGAAAATAAAGACTTCTGATGGAAGTAAGACTTGGAAGTGTGTAAATGTTCTGATATACATATAAGGATGCAGTTTGGATCATATTTGTATAATGAATTGTTCTTGGTACCTTGCATTATGTGGTGAATACGCCTAAGCACAGTATATAAAAAGGCTCTATACATGACAGTAAAACAGCAGAATAAGCACTGAGTGATGTCTGGCTGTTCTGATGCAAAAGAAACTTAGTTTAGAGGGACTTTCCAAAGAATGGACAAAGTGTAGCTCAATGGAGCATCCCCTGCGAAAAAATCAACACGAGTATATACACGGCCCCAATAAAAAGATGAATTGGATCAAGCGTAATCATTTCCCCCCATTGTGTGGTGGGCCGGATACAGTTGTGGTGTTGGGGGGTGGGGGGGGTGGGGGTGTGAATTTAGTCTGAGACACCCAACAACCTTTGAAATGTGGTTCCTTTCTAAGGAGCTGTGGCAAAACGCAACTGTGTGTCTTGCAGCCAATAAATCATGATTTGTTATTTCATGCACGTTATGATTCGGGGAAAGATCGTGCATTTACAGTGTGTGTGTGTGTGTGTTTATATAAGTGGACAGACATGGTATGGTCCAGAGGCAGGGTGGGGTCAGGGCCAGGGATATGACAGGATGTCAAGAGAGGCAGTGTGATTCCTTTAACCCTAATAGTACTGAATTTGGCAGTTCAATCATTACACAGAATACTTTTAGCAACTACAGGCTTTAAGTTGAAACATGATCTCTGTTATGATCAAAATCATGCCATGTGACTTGGTGTCTTCTGTGTGGAATTGAATGTGTAAGACAAGGGACAATGGATGCCACAATGGATACCAAAGGATCAGTTAGTGCTGGGTGATCCCTGCCAAAACTGCCAAGTTTGTTCATCAAGAAAAACAGGTCTTAAGATGAAAGTGTTGTGCATTGAAAAATGTTTAGCTGATTCTCTGATGGTTGTGTTTGTGTGCGTAGGTGTTTGAGTGCAGGTGTGATGATATGGTGGATGCAGACTCGTACGGGCCGCCAAAACTATTCTGCAGCAGAATTTTGCACAGCGCCCTCAACTCAAATGCCACCCCAGCCTTTGGGCCACGATTATACTGATTATACAATTTCTCTGCCTCTCTCTCTCTCTCCCTTTCTTTTACACAATATTCGCCCCTTTTCTTCGCTGACAGCCCTTTGCCTGACTAAGCCGCTTGGCGCTCCTCTCCGCTCTCTGCGGGTCACCGGCTGCTATGACGACACGCTTTGTGGAGAGGGCAGGCACGCGAGCCTTCCAGATTAATCAGGAAACAGCCATTTTCAGAGCCCAATGTCTCCGGGCCACTTTGTACTTGGCTCTATTGCTAAACATTCTTTCCGTCCACCAGCTGGAACGCAAAAGCCCTTGATGATTGTGCTTATGACATCCTCAAGTCCTGTACCTCTAGCTGCGGAACGTAGGGTGTGAAAATCAGTACGTCCTGATTGATCAGGAGAAATCGCTTCCCTGTGAGGGGGCGGGGCCGTTGATACGCACTCACAAGAGCCGAACAGAGAGCTAGCGTCCTAAACCAGGAATGTGTTAACCTGCGGCCCCTGAGAGAACGCGCCAGTTTGGCTTCAAGCACACTAACGCAAAACAGGGAGGGGAAACGTCCGGCGTTTTGAGCTGTCGCCCTAATAAAAAGCTCCTGCTGCAGAATACCCACCGTGACGGGACACTGCTGCCAAGGAAAGGGAAACAGGACGACGTGAGAGGGAGACAAATTGGGCCCCTGGGATCCCGTCCCTCCCAATTTCTGGTAAGGCACAAAATGTACTACCTTACAAAATAATAAAAATAACTCCCAAATGAATGCATCTATAAATTATAATTCAAATGTTGGAGGCACAGGTTGCCTTGCAGAGGTGAGCAATCATATATGTGCAAATACACATATTTGAAATACCGTATTTAAAATGTCATTTGTATTTGAAATACAGTCTATCTCACCGCCCTCGCTCTCACAGGGACCTGCCTCACGCTTACAGGGTTTCCCATGTGATACCCAGAGCTCAGTGTGGCATGGCTAGCTGCACACTGGCACGGTGCGCTGGCACAGGCCTCTGACTCGCCCGTCTGAGAGATGTGCCGCGTACCCGTGCGGGTTTGTGCCGCGGGGTGGCTGGCGCAGCTACGTGGCCGATGAAAGCCGCTTTCGTTCGGGACCGAGTCGCGAGGTCGTGGCCCGGCAGGGCGGGAGGAATTACAACAGCCCCTCGGCTTCTGAAGCCTCCGGATCGGGTTCTGATTCAGCTCCCGGCACAAATCCCTTTGAGCAGAGTCCCTGGTTATGATACGGGCGAAATTCGAAACATGGATGCAACACGCGCCGAACAGATACCCTACACCGCTCATCCCCTTGTATCGGACTGACAACCGTACTCCAGATGAATGGGGGTGGGGGGGTGGGGGGGGGGGGGGTGACACAAGGGGATCCCAGGCTGCTACCTCAGCCTGCTGGGTTCAAGCACAGTTCACAGGCCTGTGCACTTTGGTGGCACCTCATCCTCTCCCTTAAATATTAATGTCACAACATCAATGGGCAGATCAATTTGGGTCTCACAATAGATTTCACTTTTCTCCTTTCCCGGGGCTAGTATGTCCAGGTTTCCCCATGGCTGGCTGCGCACATTGACAGGGACATGAGATCAGTTCCTTCAGGCCCTCAATCAGGCGTGTCTCCAAACAAATAAAATGAAATACACTTTTAAAAGCTCACAAAGTCAGGCACCTAAACAAATGTACCTACTGGGTACATACTAATGGATAATAAAATGCTAATAACATGATAATAAACATTTATCCACTACTTCCGGTTGCTTGGCAGTGTGCCCTTTGAGGATGTGCCATTCAGTCCGGCCTGTCCACCATGGCTCCTTGGTAGTGAAATGAGAAGCTCTTGATCAGTAGTAAGGAAAGATATGTGTCAAATATTTGCACAATTAATTTCTTTCACCAGTGTAGCAGCTAAGCCTGATCGCCTTTGCGCAAATTTTTTTTAGTGATACCGCACTCTGCTCTGGTGCTTGTTGCCATCTTTAATACTCCTATTTGGTGATGCTTGCCTTGGCCTGGTGGACCACTTCTAAACACCCGTGACATGGCTAAATGCAAATGTTGTGTAAGACAAGACACCCTGGAACAGGACGTCTGGCAGGCGGGTAAAGGGCAGTGTAGTTTAACGGTTAGGGAACTGGAGCTGTATCTCAGAGAACTGGATTATGTGAGGTTAAAAGCAAACAAGGTAAACTGAGTAACTCCTGGTAAATGAATGTCACTCATCTAAATGCTTAAGTGTAAATGTAGATTAGTGAGGACAGATGAATTAAAATATGGAGCACTCACCCAGGGGCAGAATCCCGTACAGGGCCACAAGCTGACGGACGTCGGAGAGAGAGGGCATGGGCTCGATGTCAGCCTGGCGCAGGGTGGTGCCCAGGTAGCTGTACTCACCTGTGGGGTAAACAAGAAGGGCAGGGAGAGGTCACAGGGCATACACAGATAGGTTTCTGTCAGAGTGGTGGGATTAGCTCACGCACCAGCGCCAAACGATAAAGCCCAGATGGAGTTTCCCCGAAGTCGCTAAGTGAACCATGACTGCACATGTAACTGCAGCAATGATTGACAAGGACAGCTATGAAAATTAATGAAAAGCAGTTATCAGAAGAGCCTGCTCTGTCCAACAGCAAAAAGAGAGGGTTGTCATGAGACTGCATTTCTGGAAGGAAACCAATGTGAATCACCGCCGCTGACGTCATTCTTTTTTCCAAGTAAACCGCTCAAAAAACTTGACCACCACAGCAACTCTGTTGCAGCTATGAAACGAAAGGACTCACCAGTGACCACAGACAACCTGCTGTGTCCATAACAACAAAACAGCACTGCCACAAGGCCACCACATTTATATCGCACGCAGTGACTTTAATGATTTAATGATGCCAAGTCATAAGGATCACAGTCGATAGAAATAGTTCATACACAAACCTACAATATAAAGTTGAGTGCCATAGTAGGCCTAACAGGGATATTAAGAATGTAATACTTTAAGTGGTGAATGGGATTGCAGATGTAGAGTTAGATGTAGCATAGGTGGGGCCAGCTGAGATGATGACTGTTTAGGGTTCAGCATTCGTTTGGCTAAGATGCTGTGAACATGTCTTTCTCCAGTCTGCTGTGGAAGACCGAAAGCGACTCGGCCGCCCTGACTGCAATGGCGAGCCCATTCGACCGCTTCTCTTCCGAGAAGAGGGGCCTTTCTGGGCAGGGCCAGCACTGAGTCATCTCTATTGGAAGGAAACAAGGACAAATCGCGGAAAATTATGTCTGTTTTTATTTATTCATTTGGCACATAATGTGAGGCAGAATATGGCCTATTCCCACCCTAATTTGGAATATCTAATTGACTACTAGAACCTATATCCATGGCTGATATCCTCAGCTAATTTAAAGGAGATTCCTAAGGAGATTGAAGACATTCCACGGTTCTCCTGCCAAACACGTCACCAGCCTGCTTCTTTTCAGTCCGCAGCCAAGCTCGCACAGAGCTGAGTCAGAGGAAGACATTTCACATGTAGCTTTGGCATGCCGTCCACAGGTGCCTGATCGGCTAGCGAGGGTTGCCAGAGAGCAATGAAGCAATGCAATCTCTGTGGGGCTTCCAGCCACAGTCGACACAGGCATGATACGAATTTGATCTACCCCACAGCATGGTGTCTTAACCGAATGAGCCATCCAGCAGCATGTAAATTATTCTTAAGTTGGCCTACTGTGCTGTAATATGTTCTCGGTAGCTGTAAACACCTCATTGGAACTCCAGCTTGACCTGCCTTCCAGGTGTGCCTCAACAAAGCCCCAAAATTCTCTTGAATTCAAAAAACGCCCTCATCCTGAGACTATACTGCTGACTGTCCATATTAATCCATGTGGCCCACCCAACCCCGTCGTGACAGCTCCCGTCATCACAAACACAGAGAAATGTGTTTCCAGCTTGATATCCTGCAACTTCAGATAAGGGTATTTTTTTAAAGGGTGGGGGGTAGATATATAATAGAGTGCTGGAGCAGAGTTCACTTTGTTTCCTACGTTTCCTTTCGGGGGGATTCCGACACGTATGTTTATGTAATAAATGTTATTAAATGTCGATGCTCCCTCAGTGACCTGTTTCCTCTGTTTTTGTTACAGCCGCAGAACGCTCCCGTGAAATGAGACGGAGAGAGCGCGATCGGGGCGCAGGAGGAACCCCGCCTGACTGGGCTGTTGACCGCACTCATGAGTCATGCTACGCTAACGTCTCCTCTCTGCTCTTGGCTGCGAGTCGAGTGCTTTGCAAAACATTCTTCACATTTTTACAGAATGTGTTTCAGCTTTAGCTTGTGCATCACTGCTGCTGCTCAGCTGCTGTACTGCACTGGACATGCATCCTGACTAATATCAACATGGTGCCTGCACTGGAACACGAGCATGGGACACAACCTCACATTGAACACATGAAATGAGAGACACTGTGGAGAGACACTGCAGCAGTGAGGAGAGAGAGAGACACTGCAGCAGTGAGTAGAGGGAGAAACACTGGAGCAGTGAGGAGAGAGATACACTGGAGCAGTGAGGAGAGAGAGACACTGCAGCAGTGAGGAGAGAGAGACACTGCAGCAGTGAGGAGAGAGAGACACTGGAGCAGTGAGGAGAGAGAGACACTGCAGCAGTGAGGAGAGAGAGACACTGGAGCAGTGAGGAGAGAGAGACACTGGAGCAGTGCAGAGAGAGAAACACTGGAGCAGTGAGGAGAGAGATACACTGGAGCAGTGAGGAGAGAGAGACACTGGAGCAGTGAGGAGAGAGAGACACTGGAGCAGTGAGGAGAGAGAGAGACACTGCAGCAGTGAGGAGAGAGAGACACTGCAGCAGTGAGGAGAGAGAGACACTGGAGCAGTGAGGAGAGAGAGACACTGGAGCAGTGAGGAGAGAGAGAGACACTGCAGCAGTGAGGAGAGAGAGACACTGGAGCAGTGAGGAGAGAGAGACACTGGAGCAGTGAGGAGAGAGAGACACTGGAGCAGTGAGGAGAGAGAGAGACACTGCAGCAGTGAGGAGAGAGAGACACTGCAGCAGTGAGGAGAGAGAGACACTGCAGCAGTGAGGAGAGAGAGAGAGACACTGGAGCAGTGAGGAGAGAGAGAGAGACACTGGAGCAGTGCAGAGAGAGAGCCACTGGAGCAGTGAGGAGAGGACAGACACTAGGGAGAGTGGCAGGGTGTGTCCAGTACCGATGTATTCAGACAGTTTGACGTTCAATGGCTTGATCAGGACTCCCTCTAAGACCAGCTCTTCATACAGGGACTCTATCGTCCTATAAACACAGAAAGAGACAGAGAGAAAACACTGCAGCCCATCAGATCCTCAGACATGCATTACTTATTATCAAGGCAGTGGTGTTCAGTGTGGTGGCACGCCCAGCAGTCTGCTGTTGAATTCCGACTGTGCCAGTGCCGGCAGCCCTGACTGGCACATAGATTGTCTGTATCTTCACCCAGAATGGGAGGGTCTAACCAGACATCTCTAAGGCTCCTGCAGTCTGCTTTGCCCTACCACACAAATAACTGTACTCCTTAAAATAAATGCCTGGTGAACAGCAGAGTGAAAATAATTTTTGCCTGCAGCGCACACTTCTGAGATGGAAAAGAATCAGGGCTAAAATGGTTAAAAAATAATATACTGTACAAGAGCTTTCTGTAACCTCCACTGGGGAAGTAACATCATCAGAATATGTTTGCTATTAGTGGGAAGGGAAGTTTAAAAGAAAACCAATTAGGTGGAGTACTCAAAGTTTCCTAAACCACAAGACTGGTCATGGAGAAATCTTCCACCAGAGGTTTCACAACAAGCCCAAACAATGACACATGAAATGAGCCAGGGACCCAAAAAACAACATTTTCATTTCCACTTTCCATTTTAATTCCTATTTTCCATTCAATGCTAAATCTAAGTCTTACCTGGACAACGCTTACATGCCTGAAACCACTGCTGCACTGGACCGTTGCAGTGTTTACTGTGTTCAGTCTAATGCTGACCAAGCTAATTTATCAACAAAAGACGTAACTGTCAGAAGAACTACTCCATCACAGACCTGTCTGCTGTCTGATCTTTCTCCCTCCTCTTCTTCTTCTTAGAAGTCTTCCCTTTCTTCTTCTTCTAAAATTCATAAAAGTGCAGTAAAATGTAAGCTTTTCACAACTTTTCTAAATATCAATCAACATCAAAACAGGGACCACAGGCCAGCCACAGAGCAGATGAAGGAAAACTGGCCTGAGTCTATGTGTGGGTACTGCTTGTACATCTCAAGGCATCTCATAATGTTCTACACCCTCAGGATATCAGGGTATCTTGGCTCATTTGGATGGAGTGATAACCGAGGTCTTGATTCACTGTGGTCAGTGTCTCTGAATGCATCTCTATGCATGGACCTTGGCATTAAAAGAAATGGACTGTGGGTAATGACCACCTGAGGAGAGCTGACACACAGATACCACAATTAGATAGCTGGTATGGGCAACAGGCAACTTTAAACTTTAGAGTCTAACTCTAAATGATGATAGTGATTCTTCATGGATTATTATTATTATTATTATTATTATTATTATTATCATCATTATTATTATTTCACTATGATGTAATATTGACATTTATTTAGATTTTTTTGCAATTGAACGAGCACAAAGAAAGAAAAACAAACAAAACCTCCAGACCAAATAAATAACACAATAAAATAAAATGTATACAGTACCGAGGGACATTAATTCACAAAAGCGACCTTCAGTGAAACTAAAGAGCGAGTTCAGTGAGTGACTTTAGTAGATTCCAATTTAAAGTGATATGAAAGGTTACAATATATTTATATACATTAGAACATATTACATAATTACACAATGAATATACACTGGTTACTGCGCTTAGCTCCAGTCATGGAATGTTTGGATCCTCCATGACCCACACGCCCACTGGCTGGAAGCCACAGGGAGGATTCAGCTATGTGTTTTGTTACACTGTGTTCTTCCAAACCACCCAAGCAATGGCAGTCGTGAGGCTGGAATCTTCCAGTAACATTTCGCTCAGCCATGTGTTCTTTCCGAACACATGGCACAGACAGGTCTGTTCCCTCCTGCGCATGTTGACCTCCAAATGACCAGTTAGTCATCTCTGGGCGGGAAAATGACACCCTCTTAAATCATCACCTTTAGAGTATGGGTTTCCATTCTACTTTTTATATATTTTTTTGTTCCTGTGAACCTGTAGTCACTCACAATCCTTCCACTGAAATGACAGAAGAAAAATGACAAGAAACATGGTGACAGGCTATAAGGTCCAGATTGGGAGAGTCCGTGGGTGAGATTGAGCATTAAAAAGATCTTTTGCTATGCTTTTTTTTTTTTTTTTTTAGAGTTATAAGACAGTAGCATTATACAGAAAAATGCAAACAAAACAAAGGGATGGTGTAAAAATAACAGAATGATAGGGTCCAGTCTTTGCTCTCAGTAAATTGATGGCACACAGATCAGATATTGCAAAGCAGTGCATTCATGACTGTCAGGGATGGATTAAAAAAAAGCTAAATTAATTTGCATTAATTTGGCTTTGCAAACAGCAGAGCACCATTCAAAAAGAGAGGTGAGCTGCCTGTATCACATATGAAATACATACAAGCAAATACATATTACAAGCACAAAAGTCACTTCTTTAAACCTGTAAGATGCATGATCATAAATATTTGATGAGCATGTTCTTAACTGAACATTCTAATGCTGATGTAACAGTTATTACTGCTCATTGAAAGCAAAGAAGTTCCAGAACACTGACTTGGAATTTTGAAAAAAACATTCCAAAAAACCTGAAAGCCATCATGCTGTTTATTTTACTGTTTATTTTATCGCAGACAACTTTGCATTCCTACAGTTGGGATGTGGAGAAGGAGTTTTGGCTGTCAGGACTGAGAGGACCCCAGCAGAAATGACCCCCCTGTGAGCCCTAACTCATCCTCAGTGGGAGGCCCGCAGGAGCGGACGCGCTGCGTGCCACGCTCAACCCATCATGGGGCGAGGAGCAACTTTTCAGAAAATCCCAGAGCGGAACAACTTTCAGCATCCTGTAAATTGCAGCCAAAATGAGCGGCCTGAAGAGGAGAAGCTGAATCAGTGGATGAGAAGCTGGCTGTATTATGCTCTACAGGAGGATCTGTCTATAACAAAGGATGGTTGCCAGATCTTACATAAGAGGGATATTAATCAACACCAGGCACCCTTTCAGGAGTTAAACAGGGTGTGTTGTCTTACTTTGTTTACAGAAAAATCACCAAGCATCACTGCATTGGGAAAGAAGTTGTCCTTCTAAATCAGATATTTAGGCATACAACGAGGAAAATTCCAGACTTCAACAGCCCTCTAAAAAAGGTGTAAGGTTTTAGTGTATGCAATAAAATGTGTGCCATGTTTCTGCAGAGGAAGTCATAATATTATTTTAATCTCTTACCAGTAACAGAGGTAGCCAGCATAATAAAAAATTGCAACCATACCTCTAACAATGAGTGTTGAACTCAGCAACAATGTTCCTCATTCTCTCAAGGACCTGTCAGCAATGTTGTCTCATCCAAAGAGATCCAAACTTAAACTACCACCTAAGCCAAACCCAATAGCCCAACCCTAGCCCAGCCCCAACCCAACCTATACACTCCTGACCTTACCCAAACTTCAACCTCATTCCAAATACAAAACTGACCTACACTGCAACCCTACCACCCTAACCCTAATTCCAACCCAACCCTCAGGCCTCACCTCAACCCTAATCCAAACCCCAATTTCAACCTATAGTCAAGCAGAACAGAACATAATTTTTCTAAGTGCAGTTAAATACAGTAAAATATAATAATATAATACAATAATATACACGCAGTGGCAACTTTGTTAGGTATACCTATCTAGTATGAGGCAGGACCCCCTTCTGCCTCCAGAACAGCTTGAATTGTTTGCGGCATGAAGTCAACCAAGTGCTGGAAACATTCTTTAGGCATTTTGACTTGATAGTATCACACCACAGGTCCTGAAACTGAGATTAGCTTGACAGAGTCTGCCCATTCTCCTCTGACCTCTCATTAGCATGATGTTTTTGCCCACACAACTGCTGCTCACTGGATGTTTTTTGTTTTTGCACCATTCTCTGTAAACTCTAGAGGCTGCAGAGCATGAAAATCCCAGAAGAGCAGTTGTTTCTCAGATGCTGGAACAACCACGTCTAGCACCATCAATCATACCACAATCAAAGTCGCTTAGCTCACAAAATTTTCCTATTGTAACGTTTGGTCTAAAAACAATTTATCCTCTCCAATATGTCTGCATGCTTTTTCCATTAATGAGCAGGTTTACCAAATAAAGTTGCCACTGAATGTACATTCATGGTTTAATAAATTGTGACAACTGCCATAAACCGCTCTTAACATTTATCATCTATTTTTAATGACAACATGCCAGTTCAGACACCTGTTACAGGGATGTCAAATACTGGGACATGATCTCTTGGATGGGAAATGGGGTCACAATCATGTGGCCAAATATATTAATCAGTCTTCATTTCTGGATAGGGCTATATGCAGCTCCTTACAATGGACATATTCAAAAAACCAGAAAGAACCCAACGGAACCACTTGGGGCCTCAGCATCCACTGGTAACACAGGACAGGCCCAGCACATCCTGCCTCTCAAGCCCACTTCAAAGCCCCACACATGTGGCAGTGTGCAAAACTCATTAAAACTCACTTAATGTATGTAATGAGTCCCACACAGCCTCCTGGTACGGCCGTGTGTACTTAGACACGCATCGCTTGAGCTGTGACATGACCGTGTTTGACCGGCAGGACCAACCAGCCAGCGGCCTCTCGGTCTATCCCCGTGAAGGATAGAAAAAGACCAGGACATCCCACCTGGAAAGGAAGGCCACCGCTGATAGAGTAATGATGCTGCTGGGGTCGACCAGAGAGATTCACCTGACCATGAATGCCTGATGATGGTGGTGGTGGTGGGGTCAGCGTTAGCTTCAGTGCTTGTTTTTACAAGTCCCCCCCCCCCCCCCCTCCAGATTTGCGGTTGCTTGGACCGCGCTGGAATCAGGCCGGAGCGGATATGAGTTTCTGGAGCAATGGGGATCCCATGCTAAGGTTCATTACCAGTTCCACCATGATCAGTGCTTTGAAGCATAGCAATTACTACTGTTCAGACTCCACTTGGAATCCAAGGAGGCTGAGCTGCATATTTTTGTGAACTTGCAGACTTTCCGATTGCTTTCCCTTATGGAAATGAAATAAACTGCAATAGACTGTAAATATGTCGACTTGAAAATAGGTTGGTGTATATATATATATGTATATACACCAACCTATTTTCAAGTCCATATACCGTATATGTATATATATACATATATATACTGAAATATACTAATCATTCAATTTCATATATATATATATATATATATATGAAATTGAATGATTAGTATATTTCAGTGATGGTGGTGGTGTTGTGTTGTGTATTCTCAGTGTTGTGTATTTCTATAAATAAAAATGTGCTAAATTAAAATATCTGAAAGTGGCATTACTTTGTATAATAACCCAGCAGAATATTTGTAGTACATTGCATTCTTGCAGATTTTTTGTTTCTCAGTTTTATCTGAAACTGGTAAAATTTCACATAGGTATAGACTATTTCTATACCAAAGTGTACAATATATGGTAGATAAATATGCAGGACCCTTGTGGCATAAATTTGTAGAACAGAAAGTAATACTCTAGAATAAAAGTTACAGTAAAAGCAATCAAATAATATAAACACACTTGCTTTTTACCTTCTTGCTCTTTTTCTTTCCCTTTTTCTTCTTCTTATCTTTCACTCGGTCCACTATTATCTTGAGGTTCTTCAGTTCTTGTCTCATCAGCTCATCAACCTTTGAAGAGCAAAATATTTCTGTGATCTATACTGAAATGCCATCATGGCTTTCTCCCATCAAACTGAGCAACCGACAGATCATTTGACCTGCATCCCTGCCCCTACCTCAATATTGACATCCTAATTCACCAACATTTCCTCACGACACACCGCAAGATTGGCAGGTCATTTTACTTGTAGACCCACCCATGTAAGTGCAAGATTATCAGGTCATTTCAACAATGGCTCTGCCCTTCAAGCTTAAAGAAACTGACAGGCATTTTCACCTGCAGCTTCTCCCTCCACACTGTGTTGACAGCAGAGCTGCATTCACTAGAACGGAAGGTCATTTCAGAGCTCTAGGCCGTGGGAACCTGCAGGGCCCTGCCAATTTGGTTAAGTAGGGCTATTCCTCTGCCTGACCACAAAACAACGCCATCTCTGGTGGATCAGGTGTCTGCAGTCTGCCTGCACCAGCTTTGTCAGAGGCATGCTCTTCTTGTGTCATGGCTGCTCGGCTCAGTTATCTGACTGCAGAGAGAAGATGAGCGGTAGCTGGCTGTATTTATCGAACTGATGGAGTGCTCCAGTGCGCAGGGTCCGCTCCCTCACCTGAACTCTGACCTCTTCCTCCACCTCCACCCGCTTCTCCTCCCGCACCAGCTGGGCGTCAAAGGTCTGTGTGAAGTTCTGGCTCTCGTCTCGGTGCTGCCACACCTCTGAAACACAGAGAACGCCCAGACTGAAAGACAATTCACACCTGAGAAACAACAATTCACACCTGAGAAACAACAATTCACACCTGAGAAACAACAATTCACACTCGGACGGTCTTAACACTACAGTTTACATTATGCCAGTTTGGGTCTGTCTTCACTAAAAAGACACATTCTTACACTAAATAATTCTTTAGACTATAATCAACTCCTTTATGGGTAAAGATATACGATGAAGCAAGGGCATTATCTACGAGGTAACAACTCTGTTTTTATTTAACTTATCTTAATTATGTGTAGATTATCTGAATAGTCCATTGACAAGCTGAAACACAACTGGAACACCTGACACACTCACACCAGAAACTCCTCACATACTCACAACTGAAAAACAGCAAGATAGCTTTCTAAGTGTATGTGGTTGATCATGTGAAAAGGCCTACCAGCTGTAGCTATCTTTGATGAGAAAGTATGAAATTTTGTGCTCAAAATTCTAATCCATTTCTGTGTTGTGAAAGATGCAGTTTTCCACCCACCAGTTCAGTGTTTGTGTGGTCAAATGAGATTTAGCATGAACACATGGCCCCTCCAGGCACTCCAGGGCTAAAACACAATGATGCCAGTACTCCCAACAAGCTAGGCTGAAGTGTAACAAAAGGTGGCATTCCTCATCCATTAATGAAACACGATAAACAACTTCTAAAAAAAGGTAAAGGGGAGGAAGTTGGCAATTAAGATTCCACAGTGGTCAAAACAACACTTCACTGAGTCCTCCATCAAACTGCAAGATCTGCAGGCTGTCAGGCAGAGAAGGGGAAAGAGGAAGCTGTGGGAGGGGGGGAGGGGGCTCATTGTCCACATGGCTTTCTCTAACTGGTGCATCCTGGGTAGAAGAATACCCTCCGATGAGTGCAGACGCATTAGTACCATGGGGCAGGTGTGGACTGCGCTCATTAAACAGTGCTCAGACCAGGCCCAGAGCACTTAAAAATGTAGACTGTAGTTCTCCTTCTCTCTCACTGATCACTGATCTGGCCCACTATGAAGAACGAAATTCAGAGTAGGAATTAGCTGAATTATTGAACATACTCAGGGGGGAGGCTGTCTCTGTACCTTAGGGTTAAGCATGCTACTAGCGATCAAACCTGGTCAAATAAATACTGGAATACTTTAATCCTTTTTGACACCAGTAATCCTGCACATTATTGATGATTTTACAGGAAATATTTAGTTTCACTAATAGTCAGAACATAATACTTTTTTTCATTTGATTTTATATTTTTATTAGCAACATGTTTCTGTGAAAAATTCTTAAGCCTCTGTAGAGTGATTTTAAAATGTCCCAGCTTCTAAAGAGTTTAAATACGTCAAACATGCATTTGGCCCCAGTTTGCAACCAATTGATTAATAATGTTGAAATATTCAGTAGAACATGGCATACTAGTATCAGTTTGCTGTTGAAGATTACTTATATCAGCAGGTGAGAGCTGCCTTGCCACTGTGATAGCAATATCTGCTGAACTCTGATCACGTTAGTTTGTGTGTGATCAGCACACATAAAACGTTTCTGGTCTTTTATTGAAACAAAATGACTTGGAATCGTCCATAAACGTGCATTAAAAATATTCACTAGCCATCTGACTCTGTATCTCTCTCTATCTGTATCTCCACCTATCACATGCCATGGCCTGCCTGGCCCCTGCATATGTCTGTGGGGTGATACCTGGGGCCAAACTGGAACCGTTTTGGGTGTGAGCTCCCTGACCTCCTTCATCTCGTCAGCATTAAAATAAAAATAGCAGTTGACCACTAATGCCGTTAGAACTGTTAAAATTACAGACAAGCACTTCTTTTCTGCTAATTAATGGCACAAATCAAAACATTTGTCGTTAATGGTCACCGACCGTATCTATTTAGACCTGGATTCAATCGACATTTGTCCTTCACTCAGCTTACAGTTAAAAGCAAATGTTGCGGAACTGGCCAAAGTCTCTTTATGAAGAAAAAACAAACACTTCAATTTGTGTGTAAGTCAAAGTTAATGAAAATGTTGATGGAATCCAAGCCTATGCAGACCTCTCCACTGAGAAATTTATTAAACATACAAATCCTGTAAGCAGTCTGCTGCTGACTAAAGCAGAACCCAGAAAATAAGAGAGTTCAGACATTGAATGGCCTTCATTCGTTCTGTGGTTTGAATAAAAACATGAATTCCCTGGGTTCTCCCTTTTCCCTGCATCCTCAGTTACAATCCCCACATTCATAGCCGATTCACGTTCACGTTCTGCGGTTAACTGGATTAACCCTAAACTGGGCTAAAGAGCCACCCTTTCCTTCATTTATACGCATTCTAATTTCCACAGAACTTAAAACACCCAACGTAATCCAATTATGGGATCAGAAGACTGCAGATTCTAGGTTTTTGAGCTGGAACTTCGGATTGCTTTGAAGAATTTCGCTATGACAACTCGTCCATTTCAATTTGGGCCATGAACCACATGGCACTCCACAGAGGTTCTACACAATTAAACCATCCCATGTCAGACATGTCACAGAAATGATTGACACAGGAGCCATGGCGACATGCTCATTTGTGCTTTGGGTATTCCACTCGACCCCCTCTCACCGATCCTCCTGTGTCTGCTGGATTAACTAAGACTGGATTACTCTGGTAATGTTTGCCCTTCCCATAATGATTACTCTATCCTGCCTCTCTGTACATGAAC
This sequence comes from Anguilla anguilla, assembly GCF_013347855.1. Classification (NCBI taxonomy): domain Eukaryota; kingdom Metazoa; phylum Chordata; class Actinopteri; order Anguilliformes; family Anguillidae; genus Anguilla; species Anguilla anguilla. The sequence goes on along the minus strand of NC_049215.1, from coordinate 23,761,956 downwards.
GTGTGACAGGCTTCACTGCTATTGTTATTTGCTCGCTACACCCGGTCAGTTCCCTCAACTCAGATGGTTGGTCAGTTTTAAGGGCATTGTTTGAATGACCATAACAACACTACTGTAGCCTTTAATCACTCTATGGTACACACAAACTCCTCTGTGGATGAGCATTAAAACACAACTGTATAAATTCCCATATTTCTTTTAGCTTTTCAATCACACTTGGTATTAGCCTTTCTTTGTCATGCAGGGGACATTTGGCCTCCAGTTTGCTGCATGCCCCCGATTACATTAAGTGAGAAAAGTTATTAAAACATGAAGGAATAAGCTAAATGTACAATGACTCAGTGTCTTCTTGAAGTATAAGGAACTTGGCAAAAACTTTGGCAATGCCAAATAGGCTAAAGGTCATAATGGGGTTAGCAAATCAGGAAGATGACATCTCCTGTAGCTTTAACTCTGAGAAACGTTCACAGTGTCTCGACTGAGCCTTGACTATGCTTTCTAGATAAACAGCAGTATTGAGAAATTCAGATAGAAGTGGGCCACAAAGCAAAATATTATAGGAGGAAGGTGGAAGTCTGGTGTTGACCTTACAGACAAACACAAGATAGTAAGCGGCCCAGTTTCCCAAAAGCAAATGGCTTTCAGGTCATTCAGGTCTTTTTCTTGCATTCTTTCTTGAATTCAGTATGCACAACAAACAACACTTGTTTAAATTTTGTGCATGTGTGGCTCAGAGTATGACTAGATAAGTTTAAAATCTCAGTTCTTGCTCACAGTTATATGCCCCACACAATATGGTCCTTAAACATGTTTTCTGCACGCATGTTTAGCTTCTGATGGTACTAACCCATCCTTTACTGTTTCACTTAGCCTCTAGTCCATGCCCATATAGATAGGCATTTTCTGGAAAATATTAATCCACATTAACTCATCAAACCACTGTCCGCTGACATTCTCTTGAGCATAGCTCAAAGATGCGAGCCATTCAGCAGTTTGAAAGCCTTCAGATCGCCTGTTCCCTCAAGAGTTACTGTGTTTTCATCAAATAAGAAGCAAAACAAACAACCCAATAACAGCTGCTTCAATTGCTCTTGTGAAAAATGAAACAGCTCCCGATAAAAACAATTACTCTGAAATGCCGCAGAATTGAAAGCGTGCCTTGAAGGACTTGCTTCATTTGGCAAACAGAAAGAACCTTCTGACTGTGAAACGTAATCTGCTTGCCAGGTCAGTGATCTCCTTTTTAAAATATTTTTTTTCAAGGCACCAGGGGCAATCCGATACACCAAATTACCTTTTTTGATCCATCATGGTGTGTTACCACAACACAGTTTTGGTGTGAAAAAGGCGTTAATTATATTCTACTGAAAACAGTGGGGTTTAGGAGAGTCCTGTTTTAGAGGCGAACAAAAGCCCCAAGGTCAGGCATCTAAGCCCTATTTTAATAACATTTGCTAAAGAAAATACACCATTAAGCTTAAAATAAGGCAAATGCAAAATTTCACAAGCTTATTATCAAGCTGATCATTTCATAAGCTAATGTCAAAGGAAAGTGGCTCCACAAAGGGACCACACACATCTTTATAAGCAACATCTTTCCTGAGTGCTTCACATATACGATGCATCCCCTCTTTATAAAGAGTCAGCACGTAAGCCCATAAACTGCAGTAAACAGAGTATTCCCTATGCTGAGATGAGTGTAGACCAGCATTCATGTTTTCTAATAGAGTTCAGAGTAGAAAACAATATTGAGTATGTTGCTGCAGAATCCATGCGGGAGTTAAGCAAAATTGTCGATTCTTCAGAGTGGAAACTGTATTTGAAAAGGGATGATTTACAAATGTTTTGTACTTCTTTAAAAAGAAAATAATGTTTATAAATTTTATATTTCTGAATATTTTAGTAAGTTCATAAGCAGCGACAGAGACCTCTGAGGTGTTAAAGTCCAGGCTTGACAGATTCTCGTACGACTAGACAGAAGGAAAATGATGAGCATGCATTGGCTGAATGGCCTGTTCTCATTATTAAATCATTTCATATCCTCACAAGTTTCTTAAAAATCTAAAATGTCTCTAAGATGTCAGGTGGGAGGTGTAGGAGTAGAGGGTATATTTTATGTGCAAAATGTGTTGCTGACTTTGCGGGGGAGGTCAGGGGGGCACTTAAATCCTCTTGCTGTGCGTATTTGATGTGTTTAAAACATCTGCATTAAAGGCATTGTTTCTTTATTGATGTTAGGCTGCGCTGTAAGGATTCAGGTGTAACTAATAAAGCTGCAGTTAAAATTCAAACCCCACAAGGAGAGGCTCCACAAACAACAGCGATTGTATTCCAGCGCTCAAGTGCTTCCTTTAATCTGGACAATAACCTGTTTTTGTCCGAGCGGAGCGGACGAGAGGGAGGGCTCGATTCTTCCTCAGGAGCGTTTCCCACTCGCGCGGACCGTGGCCAGGAAATTGAAATTAAATCCACGGTTCGGGTCCAAGCTGCTGGCCCGTGACGCTGGCATGCTGGGACAAAAAAGCCGAGGTTTCCCACCGGGGGGCACGTCAGCACGCGGGCTCACCAGCTGGACTGGAGGGGAGGGAGGAAGCGGACGGCGGATGGCGAATGGCGGACGGCGGACGTGCTCACGGCGTCAGAGCAGATGGGCGGTGCAGCGGCCGGGCTAGAGGGCCGCCGTTGGATGCCGCCAGACGCGCGCTGTCTGGGTCTCGACCCGTGTTCCTCGCTCGACTCTGCGCGGATTTTGAGGGACGAGTTTACGCGCCATTAGCACTAAAACGCGACGGGAAGAAAGAAATTACAGACACCTGATAAAACAGCGCAGTACACCCATGGGAAGCTCATCGACCGGCAGAAACGTTTCCTTGAAATCACACGCTTGACAGGCAGGATGTTTCGCATGCATTTCAATGCATTTTTAAATGTTTTGACCCAGAAATCTTGCTTAATGCTCGAGGGTACATTCCAAAGAAAACCCAACTGTCACCATTTCCCACAAAGAATAAATGAATCTTTCAGATTCTGTATGCAGCTCTCCTCTCTCAGCCAAATCAGGCCCAAACAGGACAAATAACACAGGAAGTCACTGTCTGAATAACAGAGCGACATTAAAAAACTTTTTTTTTTTAAGTCTGCATTTGTTCCACCGCACACGCTCAACAACAAATTACACAAAATCAAAACAAATGAGCAACGTACGGAGGGATGGGGGGTGTTGTCATGACAATGCTCAACCAATCGTATATGCAGAGGTAAAGCCAGGATATGGAGCCTGCTTTCTATTAAATCTCACAGCCTCATTCTTTAGGAACGTAACCTTAGGCCCAGGTTGTGGCTGCTGACATTCTTGAAGGAAATCATAACGAAAAAGAATTAAATGGCTTTGACTTGGGTGCATAATTGCTTCCTGCTGATGTCTAAAGGCATGTCTGGTGTTTTACTTTTTGTAACCTTTTCTAACTACAATAATAGTAATTCTGCATGTAGACAGAATAAAAAGCCTGCCACTTATTCCTAGGAATATATATTTATTACTTTAAAAAATGTTTTTAATACTAAAATAAAGTTATATTTTCCTGTGATTCTGTGCCACACCTTTTACCATGAGGATGAACACAACAAAGCATTCACACTGTAAAACACAATTGTCCAGTGCTTAATAGGGGATTCAATGGGTTTCAATGAAGAATATTGTCAATATGCAATCAAATTAACAACACAAAAATAAGGGATTTCAACCTTATTATTACAACTTAGATTTTCTTTCATCAAAAACATTTTTCTTTCTCAAAATATCCAACAACCCACAACTTAGGTGGGGCTTTCGCAGTAACACATGGGTTTGATTGAAAATTAGTGCTTCGCCATGGAAAGCAAAGTTCGATTGGGGCAATGAAATGATTGACAGCATGTAGTAACTCAACCCATTACGGAGTGAATGAAACTTCACCCTCCCGTGACCGCACCTGCAGCTTGTGTCACCATAAGTCCGTTTCAGGGCTTGAGCCAGTGGATTTTTGCGGCTGTGAAACCACCATGGTGACCTTCAAACACTCAGAGATGATTTGATTAATCATCCATTAAAATGAATTCAACCCCCAATCTGTACCCCATTAATAATAAAGATATCAGGGGAGGCGATAACCGATAGGAATAAAAAACCAAAGACACAATCATTCATTCAAATGGCCTCTGTTGTTTTGCCTAAGCTCGGAGCGCCATGGACGTGCTGAGATAACACTGGTGATTGATTTCCAATATCTGTGCTGTGATTGATGTGTTTTCACAGGGCATGTTGATCCAGAGACCACCGAAGCTGTATAGCACATGCGGCCCCAGGGAGCCGTAGGGTCTAACCTCAGGTGACCAGGTCAGATAAGAGAAAAGGAGGAGAAGGGAGGAAATGAGGAGTTTTCAGGAGTGATGGTATAGTTATCAAGGCCAACTGCCTGTGGAGCACCAGACGTGGGGCCCAGAGCTGGACTGAGGCCTCTTTCAGATGAACAAGGAGCCGATTCCCATCTCTTCCCTGGATCTGAATGCCTTCCAACCGCGCTTCACTTTCACTTGAACCAACAGGGTGTGGGTAAATATTGATCGCACTGACCATGGGCACACTGCCAAACATCCCCCTCGCGCACATAAAAGCATGAGGTTCAGGTCCATCCAAGTGTCTAACCAGAGAAAAAGTATACAGAGGACTCCCGACAGGTAAATATGCCTAGGACCATTGTGATTATATGCAAGCAGCATACGCACATAACAGCAGTCGGTAAAGTCGATAACACCAGTGCAATAAAGTGAAGAATACAATATCCAGCATGCAATTTCTGTAAGTTTGGGACCCTCTGGGGGGAGCTGGAGGGGAGATTCCCACTTTGGCATCTGGTTTCCAAGTAGCCTCTTTGTTCTATTGCTCCCTGTTGGGATCTTACAGAGGGAGTGCCACCGGGTTTTCGGTTTGAGTAAACCACCATGACACACACGTTCACGGTTCACCGAAACTCGGAAGCAGCAGGCAGAGCCTTCCTCCATTAGGACCAAGGTCAGGGCGAGACAGGAAGGAGTGCTCAGCTAGTTAGCGCTGCCGTCACAACAGCAGATTGATTTGTCTCTCTGTCAGCCTGTGGCCGTGATGATATACTGCTGACCTCCTTGCTCATTCCTGGAACACACACCCTGCCCCCTGCCCCCTGCCCCCCATTCAACCCCCCCCCCTCCCCAGTACGGCTCAATGATACAGATGTCTTTGAAAGCCCATCAGTAATAAAGACAGAGAACTATGACACGTCCTTCGTCATCTGTATATCTGGTAGATATCAGAAAGAGGGCAGTGTTGAGAGTAATACTCTGGCATTACTCTAATGTACAGTAATGTGGCCCTATACATATAATGTGTGCATGAGTAACTGCACACACACACACACACACACACACATAATCCGCACACACAGGTGTCTTTTGTTTGCTGTTGATTCAGAGATGGCACAGTCAGCCAGCCGGGTCAGAGGGTGGTAAGATCTGGCAGCTGGATACAGAGGGCAGTATAATCACACAGCTGGCAGCATGGGCAGTGGGACTGCAGGTCGGAGCAGGTTTGCACAGCTCGCTCCATTCCCAGCCCAGTGCTGAGCCCCATTGTCCCCAGTGCCGGTCTCTCACACGCAGGCTGTGAGGAAGCTCTTTCTGGAAGCACTCAATGGCAGGAAACTAGCCCTGTTTCCCAGGGACCAACAATAAAGCACCACTGCGCTCAATTCAATCTGCATTTCGGATATTGCTGCGGTAAATTGCACACACACACACACACACACAGTTAGACTAACAACCTTAGACAAGAGGACAGAGACAGATGGAGGGAGTTTCAATCGGCTTTATAACAAGGGGATCCCCAAAGTCTCATCTGTCAATTTCACCTTGATTTCAGGGAGCACCCCCACACCCCCTTCCTGCCTGCAGCAGGCTTCAGTTCAGCACTTACTTTGGTTCTGATGGCCCTGAAATAAGTTTTGCTTATTGAAACCAAGTTCACTCCCTCAAAATGATCCTGATTACGTCGACTCCCAGCCCCTGGTATGCAGGACTGCACACTTTTAACAGTGCAACTTGCATTAATGTTGTCACATTTCTCCCTGGCTTGGGAGAAAACAACTCACATACAGACCGGCATTTAATAAATTTTTTTTAAACCAGAGCACAAAATCACAATAATTCAAATATCATTTCTTTTCTAAATTTAAGTCATCTGCAGGAATGGTTATGCTGTCTAAAGGACTGAGATAATTAACTGACCCAGGGATGGCCCTTTACATGGATGTAATTCATCGCTGTGTGTCCTCTGTGACCGCTACAAAACTGAGTTATTCTGAGCATTTACCTTTGTAGGTATTGGCCCCCTCAACCACCGCTGGCAGGAAACTGCTGGGGGGCATTTTCCAACCCGTCTCCTCCTGAAATAAAGAAATAAGAGAAGAATCATTATGTTTCCACTGAAACAAGATAGAATGACCCTGTTGAAATTTCTGATGGTTGAATATCAGAATAAAGGCTAATAGAATACGATAACAGTAAAATTATTAACATGAGCAAAAATGATGGCTGTCAATATATGCTGCTTTTAAATGTGGAACAGGACTTTTAAGGCATGTTTTCACTAACAGTATATACAAAATTCATGGAAAAATGCAAGTAATATAGCCAGAAACCCCTGATGCCAAGATATAGGTCCAGTATTCCTATTTGACTCGCAGTGTTGGACAGCCAAATATGATGTTGTGTTTATATACAGAAAACAGTCCAAGATCTGAGAAGATAGCGAATATGAGGAGAAATGATTCTTTTAATAAAAACCAGCTACACACATATTCTAAGCCTCAGTGTAAACACATTTTTCCACAGTCATCTAAAACAGAAAGAGCCAGTCCAGAATACATTATGTGTAATGCTCCATATCATGCTTTTCAGATGAATGGCTACTTCCCTCATAGCAGGCTCAACCACTCCCTGTATACCTTTTTTTCCTCATGGCATACGTGTAATTCTTTGGGATTTGCACAGATTTATTTTGGTGGATAGTATCGTATCAAGAAAATCAGAAAAGCTGGCACAGGCACATCAAATCCCTCCAACATATTCCACCAGAGGAAGGACCTTTGGCCAATCATGCATCGCCATGTCAGACACCCTACCAGTCAGCAATGGTGAAATATGAACTATACTGCATGGTGGATGCACCACTGGGCTAAAACCAAGTTCCTCCTCTTGCAAGGTCATCTGGACCCTCTACAGGAAATATTTTTAGATTACACCTCTGTAGGAGAGGAACTGCCAGGATGTCCGAATTTTAAGGACACTGTCACTGGCCATATGTCTCCACCCTCCTTGTCCTGTCTGCACTTCCTGTGATGTGCAGGGTTGTGGTGTGATACGCTCCAAGGTCACCTTCAACAAAGGTCAAGGATGTTTAAGTTTAAGGAGCTAAAACCAGATGAAGTGCATATTTCCACCCAATGTTCCTTGAATGCATTCCAAAAAGGAAAAAGAAAAAAAGAGAAAAGAAATAATAAACAAAAACCTTAGTTTACAGTAGTACAGTAGTCAGGAAATCCATAATTAAACACTGTATATTATTGGTATGTGTAACCTGATTTATTACTTGTTTTGGGTTTACCTGAACATTAAAATTGCATTTCCTTCCTTAACAAGTCGTGTATCATTCTTGTAGGTACACAGAAATAGTCTTGTGGCCCACTGAGGAGAATACGGGTGATATGTGTGGTGTAATAGTGGGGTTCATCTGAGGACATTACAGGGTGACCTTCAGCAAAAGTTCCAGTTAGGAAGGATCTGCCTCCCTAGTGTCCCCAATAGACAGTTTAATTTAAAAGGCATTTTCCATATAATGTTGTAATAACTTTATTTTTCCATCATCTCACAATAATCTTTTGGCTTTTATTGTCATTGACTTCTTACTTTAGCAATAGTTCTGTATTAGCACTTTAAACTGTTGTATGTTCTATGTTTACAGAGTGAGCCATAACAAAGTATGTCATACTATTAAAAGAATGCACACAAGAAATCATTAAGCTGGCCAATATTTACTTCTTGTAATGCAGAAAACTACTTTTAAATAATATCTGTATTAATTATATATAAAAATGAACCTTTATTAATAATCTGTACTATGCATCTCTTTTCACATTGCTTTCATCTGGGCTGTTCACCAATGGCTCAGTGACCTGGCAGGGACTGTCAGAGGTTATTACTGTGCATTTTATTCTCCCCCAGGAGTAAATATTTTACAGAATATCTCTGTAGCAGCACAGTGTTCCATTACAATGATTCTGTCTCAAATGAATCACAGACCACAGCTCATTAATCCTGACTGCTGACGCACGGAGTGATTTCCAATTAAACAAATGTCATAACTGTCCATTTCAGTTATAGTTTTTACTTGAAAAATGGTTGGTTTCGATTTCTTTGGGTGCTATATGAAATTAAATGTGATTAATTGGTTGATTTAATCATTCTACCTCCCTCCTTAAACATACGCAACCTGACACCTGTCATTCAACACTCACCATCTGTCGATCGCTGTTGCAGATTGTACTTTACATGGATCTTTTTCTGTCTTTCTGCCCCAGGGTGATTTTTACCTGCAGTCGATTCTCTATAACTAAATTATGGTTGTGACAGCTATGTTTGTTGTGCACTTAAGTAGAGTATGCACGTAACAGGAGTAAGTGATGTCAGTGGGATTAAAACAGGAGCAGCTGTACACTATTATATGGAACACAACTGGATTATGCAATAATCCAATATCCAATTTTAGGGAGGCTGACTCTATCCTGATAATTCAACACCATCTCTTGCATATCCACTCTCCTCCCCCACCCCCCATCACAAACCCCACCTGACCCGACGGTAAAGGGGCGCTATAAAATCACGCTTGAAACGGTTCCAAGGCAGACTCAGGAATGGATTGGTGAGTGCAGCCATGTGTGATACGTTTTCTGCAGCACGAATTTAAGGGGAAGTTTTCTGTTATTCATGATGGTGCTCGACAGAAACAATGGCTCCATTCTAGCGAACCTGACCACAGCTTGGCAAACTTGCTGTGCGCTTGTAATTCATACTGTTTAGGTAGCCGCCAGCGGCCGTGACATGTCATCCCAGGGAAGCGGCTCGGGGTCCGAGCTGGAGACAGAGCGGTGGTGCCGTCCTCCTCGCTCTCTCAGTCTGTGATCTCACAAAGGTGAGAGACGACCGCCGGGGCTCGGCCAGGATGGACAGAGCCTCTTTCTCCGCTGAGCCCATCTGGTTTCGGCTGGACACCCAATACAGGGCCCCTGTAATCACACACCAATTACGCCCCCAACCCCCCAGCCCCACCCCACCCCACCATCATAGTCCTCTCCTGAAGAACAAAAAAATGGGCCCTAGCTTCAAAGGAGGGCCTCATACAAAACGTGCATTGTGCAGCCACGGCCGTATAGGTAACCCACTTAAACACACGGACGCCCCGTCTGAAACCAGAGAACCCAGATGAATTCATTTTACCTGAGCACTTCATTACGGCGCGAAGCGAAGCGGTTTATGGCTGCCAGCTCCCAGCTGCACAGCTTTTAATTACACTTGGATTTATGCTGACCTCCATTTCGGGCCCTGATTAACACAGCCTGATGCTTTGAGGCAGTTTTTTTTAATTTTTTATACAGAAATAATTGGCACGTTGGTTTAAACGAATGACTGGAATTGGAATCTGGTCTTTTTTCCCCCCTCTTTCTGCATTCCGCGCGCTCTCTCTGCTAATCAGCGCGCCGTAGCCGACACGCTTGCGTAAGGCCGAACAAAAAAGAGCAGTGACAGGAGAAAAGGGCGGGGAGGACCCTCTGGGAGAGCGAGCTGGCGGGGCGGGGGGAGCGCTGAAAGGTTTAAGAGGGAAGGGACGCTGGGCCCGCGGTGTTAACGGACCATGCGAGGAATGCTCCGTCGGGACCAGAGACATTTCCTGAAAGCGGTGTCCTGCGGTGACGTAGCACAGGCTATCCCTGGCGGTTCAGTCAGAACCCTAAACACAAATCAGAGGAAGGGCAGTCTCCACAAAGCAGCCAGGTTAGGTGTCCATGTTTCACACAGCATACATGTGTATTTATTTTTACATTGTGTGATATATATATTTTTAAATGTGTCAAAAAATTTTGGAGGCACTTTTTCGTGTTCACCTGAACAGTGCAGCTGAAGCAGTGGTGTCACTGTAAAATAGGTTCAACTGATTAATTCACATGGGAGGTCAATTCACTTGCCTCCTCAATGGAAAATTTAAAACACAATCCTGTCAAATTTTGTTGGAGCGAAACAATTTCTGCAACTGATATAACAGCTGCTTTGAGAATTACCACCAACTGCAAACAGTGTGAGCTCCCATGAGGTACTGTATTTCTGGCATGTATGACAAAAACAGAAGAAATTTACGGCGCATAGTATTTCCCAAAGAGAGGCACAGGGAGTTCTGTGGTATGGAACCCGGTCCCCTTCCTGAATTATACCAAGCCCCTTATATATTTCTGCATTACATTCATGTGTGTATATCTAAACTTTTAACATTAACAATTTTTAACCTAAAAACTATTAAAACTAGAAACCTAAAAGTTTCCCAACCAATAGGCATGTTATACTTTATAGTCATTAAAGATCCTGTGAACAGCACACAAGCCAGTGAGATCTAGTTTTATGGCAATTAACTTCTGCTACACAATGGGAATTTTATCAGTGTGACTACAGTGTCTCAATAACCACAAGGTCCTCACTGAGAAGTGATTACAGGATTCTGCTTTTAACATGACATTATTAATTTGCTTGCCAGGTATCAATGAGTCTTCCACAGTTCATATTTGATGGACCATTTATTCATACAGTTGGATATAATCAATTCAGGTTAAGCAGCTTGCTCAAAAGTAGAGTGACAGTGCTGTAAACCTAACTGGACATCAGCCCCGTGTTCACAAACAAGCATCCATAGCTGCAGCTGCATGAATCATGCACTGTGCTTTATCTGGATTCATTTCAAGGCAAACTTATTTAAGTTTTCTAAGATGTTAAAATGTGTAGATGTTTGAAGCAGCATGGGAAACATTTCTGGCTGCCTTAAAGAACATTTAGACCAGTTACTTCAGAAGCTTCTGAAGCTAGAGCATTAGTAACAAATACTAAGGCATAGTTTTATGAAGTCACCTAACTGACGTTTTATTGCACACAATGGTAATTTCCATTTGGCCAATAACTGACATTGTAAAAATGACATAATTTGAAGCGAATGGAAAAGTAGTTAGCAGTGGCAGGCAATCGACCAGGCCTTTTGCTGAGCTGTGACATGTCATGCCCACCCGTCTTCTCTGTGAAGCCATGCCCCTACCTCAGAATCTGCATCACTCTTCTTTCCTTTCCCCTTTCCCTTCCTGTCTTTCTTCTTCTCCTTCCCAGACGACTTCCCTTTTTTCCCTTTACTTTTCTTCCTCTTCTCCTTCTCCTCCTCTTTGGCAGCCAGTTCAGCAGCAACCTTTAAAAACACACACATTTTAATACTTTATTTGAGCATACAGTTAAAGAGCCAGTAAAGGGCCCCAGGTTGTGCATCTGCTCTCTATGTTAATGTCAATACAATGTAAACACTTTCACACAAACTGCACTGATCAATTCATTTAAATGACCTCAAAACAGTTACCGTACACACAATGCACATGCACGCATGCGTGCACGCACACACACACACACACACACAGGGTTTAAAACCTGATGGATAGATCTGTACATGTGTTGCTCAGATGCATGGAGTGGCTAAATGCATTACTGCAATGCATGAATTATGCAGGCTGCTTACTGTTAAGCCTCCGGAAAGTAATGTGGTCCTGGACACCATTAAAGATGAAAGTTTATGCCTTTTCTTAGTTCTTTACTCGACTGACCATGTAAAGCCCTCCAGAGGGTCTGAATGGCCCTTTTGTCTAGGGAGAGCAGACATAGTCACTCAACCCGATCCAGCAGGAACCATCCATTATCAGGGATTAGAGCTAAATCACTGCAATAGGCCAGAGCTACATCCCTCCTAACACAAAACGTTTTAAGAACACTTACTGAAAAATCTGAGTGAATTACTCTTTGGATGTGAGATAACGCCAGGAAGGGAACTTTCCAAAAAAACAGGCTTGTATTTATTGTTCCAAAGTTTTGTCAGAGAAAAATGATAAAACTTTGTCTGCATTAGGGTCTATGCTTTATTGGCTGACTTAATATTTTCTTAATATGTACAGTTTCCTCTTAGATAACTCTAAATTGGAGTGTCTTTTCCTGTTTTTCTTACAATCCATTTTAATAAAATACTCATGTCCTGCTGCAGGACTATGAAATGTTAAGGTTTATGACCAGTTTGTGGTTGGGGCTGGGGCTGGGGTTGAGTTTGAGGTTGAGGTTAAGGGTTAAGGTTAAGGGTAGAGGTTAAGGGGTCAGGGACATAAAATTCATGGACAAGACTAGTTAGGAAACTGGCCAGTAGTTCCGCTGGCTGATCCCTAAACACTACAACATCCCCCAGAGAGGGAGGGTTTCTGTAAGTTTGGCATCCCATGCCCCATCCTGTAATAGGACAGTCGCTGCAGTGATGGGATGTTGTAGGTCTCGAATTATGACTGGGGTCTATACATGTGGCTGTCTGCAACCTGATCCTTCTTGCATTGTAAGCATCCCAGTAAACACTGTGGCGCAATGCACATACACTGGGTCATTCATGGGTCTGTGGAACTCAAAGGACTCACCTGCTCAGGTGTCTTCTGTGCAAATATGGCTGCCGACCCCCCTTCATCTATGCTGGGGAAGTCTGGAAACTTCCCAGTGGCATCTCTGCAGTGGAAAAAACAGCAGAGCTCAAGTTTAAAGGACGAGCTATACTTAAAAATCCCCTATTTTAACACTGGAGAGAGCATATCAAGAAATACAATAGTTAACCTACCTTACCTGTACTTCCATAGAATTCTGTTTCTTCAGTGGTCTAAAAGTATCTCATATGCAATCCTGCTCAGATTTTACATTTGAACATCTCAACTGAAAGGCTAGGCCCTGTTCTTTCTCAGAGGCATACGAGCAGGTCTCCATTAATGGGGTAATGGGGTAATGGCTCGAATCAGATCTTAATAAAAAGCAGACTGCAGCCCCTCAGCCCTTCTCTATGTAAAAGCTGGAGGTGCTGAGAAACAGACCACTCCTCTGTGGCCTGGGCTCGAGAGGTTTTCCACCAGCTCTCTGGGGCTGTCTAGAATTACATACATACGGGCAATACCGCAGCTTTCATTATGGAAATGGGCCATACAACAATGAAAAGAGTAGTGGGAAGGCCGCTGGCATAAACACTCTGTGCAGTCGTTTAGGGCCACAACCATCCCTGGGCCACACAACTAAAGTTTTTTTTTTTTTTTTTTGGAACACTTTGGGGCCACAAGGACATTCTCGTTTAGGGAGCACCAACACCCTACAGCAGGCCCTGGGAATGCTGAGCAGGCACAGCTGCAACATGCCAGCAGTGGCTCACTGACTTGAACCAATCATTATAAATAGCTGATTTCATTTGGTCAAACAAGTGATTGATACACTGTAGCTCCACGTATTATAGGGTCCATAGGGTTCAACTCTTACTCTCCCATCACAAGAGATCACAGCCTGGTCAGTGGAGCACTTGCTCAGATCCCACTATCCTCACATTATTGGCACAGATACATTATTGCCCAATGAGAAAGCGAGCTGCTCAAAGCCGCGGGGAGCTGCCATTGTGGGCTGTGGACAGCGTGCCTCTCCAGGGGCCCAGGGCTGAGATGATTTAGGGCCGTGGGCTCCCCGGGAGCGGGCGGCGCAGTCTGCTGCGAGCGCGTAAATCACAGAGGAATGCGCTAATGAGGGTCTGCGGAGGCTCCCGCCAAGGCCCAGCCTCTCTCCAGCGCTAGCCCCACTGCGAAGAGCCGCTAAAGACAGTCACTGTTTTTACACTGGACCCTTTCAGCGATGGGAGATTCACAGCCCCAGAGGCAAAGAACAAACAGGTGCTCCTATTATTATTATTATAGAAAGCTTGACCAGCAAGCTTGTACGTTGCTTTGGATAAAAGCGTCTGCCAAATAAATGTAATGTAACGGTAAGCAGAGACAGAGTGGGTGGGCGGAGCCCTGGGGGTGAGGGGGCGGGTCTCACCGGCACTCGATGAACCACTGGCGAATCTGCTCCTGCAGTGTCTGCTGCATGTCAGGCCCCTCCACCTCCCTCACCGAGTCCTTGATTTTGTCCTTAGCCTGCAGGAAGTCGGCCTCGTGCTTCTCCTGCAGCAGCCTGCGGGAGCATTCCACCTGCTGCATGCGCACCTGTGCAGCGCTCTGCCTCCCCTGCTGCGGAGGGGGCACCTGCAGGGAAGGCAGGGCAGGGCAGGGCAGGGCGGGGCAGGGCGGGGCAGGGCGGGGCAGGGCGGGGAGGGGCGGGGCGGGGCGGGGGTTCACAAAATACGCCGAGCACAGGTGAATGCATGTTAAATTTTCATGTTTTTAAATAATAAAATGTACGCGTATATATGAAAAATGTATATGAACGATATCTTGCAGTACACAGTATATGCTGAAATTTATCTTGGAAACTGTAAATGTGTCTGCACTCTTTTTAGCCCGGCCAAACATGAAATTGGTCCTAAGGGAATTAATAAAATAATATTGCATTGTTTTTTAATGTAAGCCATAAAACGCAGATGGCATCTTTGATTCGCCATCTGTTCCACTGCCATTTTTAAAACAGCAAAGGTAGGAAGAGACCATTCTCAAAGACGATTCGTCAAATTCAGGTAGTTAATTACTCTTCGTCTTTAAAAAGTTGGCACAGTAACTAGAAGTTGATGCTGATACTTGCAGAATAATGCAACATATCTTCTATGACCAAACGTACAACACATTACAGTGACTGCCTTGATCCCTTAAATCTGGCAATATTTTAAAAATATTTCATCTTTCAGATGCATAACATAAATGAGCTCATTTCAGTTCATATTTTATTCCCCTTAATTCAGAGTATAGATATGGCACATAGTCAAAAGCACATGGCCTCCTAAAAAGCTGATATCAACGTGCCTTTGTTCTCCTGTTTGTTTAACATCATAAATCTTGGGGCGGCCTTGTTTAAATCAGTCCAGCCAGTTTTTAAGCAGTTTATAGAAAGCAGTTGGCAACACTTTAGAATATGTCTTGGATGAGTTATTAATAACTTAATAAGAAATCATTAATAAATGTGAGGCTACAATGCGTAGGTCCAGCACGTTTGAATTCTTCCTAGCCATGTTCAAATAAAGGCTTTTTAACTTTACCATTAAGCCTTGCGACTCCCACTTGTTTGCCATATTTATTTTATTTTATTTTATTTTTTACAATTTTTACTGGCCAACTAAACCATTTCTGATTAATTAATAAAAGTATTAGTCAAAAAAGGGCCAAGAAAGCCAGACAGTAAATTCAACACACAATAAGTACTGTTGCCATTGTTCAGTTCATATACTGTAAAAACCAACAATACTGGGGCTGTCATCTTGACTGCTTCTCCATCTGGAGACACTCTTCTTTTTGATTTCAGATTTACTCATATTTATTAATGTTGGAACAAAATGCAATAATGCATTTCTTAACGAAGCCTATTGCGTTTATTAATGCCCTGTGCATGCTGGGTTTTTAAGATGTGCACGCTTCACCTCTCTTTGTCTTTGCCCATTGGTAACTGAATGCAGTCCTCATCAGATATACAGCAGTGGTGTAATGCTACTATCGGCTCTCCGTTCGGGAGATTGTAGTTAGCTTGGAGCTATTTGCAATCGCCATCTAGGAACTTTGGAACAAAAGCATCTGGCAGACAAATGTAACTGTAAATGCTGCCACCCTGTTTTCAGCAAGACTGGGACTGAAACATCAGCAGGGCTGACCACACTGCACCACAGACGCATAAAGCTGCTGTTCCCAGACTTGTGCATTCATATTGCCTTCACATGCTGCTTCAGTAAATGCTGCAGCACAGCTGTGCGGCACAAGCCCTTGATTTTACAGTGAGAGCCACTTCCTCTAACCACATGGAGGTGTACCGCTAACGCCTGGGGGCTCGGGGGGGTCAGGGCCGCGATTGGGTGCTGCTCTGCGCGAGCCGTAGGCCTGCGTGAGACACAGCATTCCTGCTGGTGGAAACCACGAATGGAAAACACCTGGGAGACAGGTCATGAACGGAGGAGGAGGGGAGGGGAGAGGGGCTTGCGTGTATGTGATGGTAATGCACACACACAAACACACACACACACACACACGCGCATGCACACACACACACACACACACACACACACACATATGCACACACAGGCACTTCCCCTCTGTGTTTATCGCATCCCTCAACACACACACTCATTTCTCTGTTTACTGTTCCAGCTGACTGGTTGCCTGTCAACCGCTGTCTGATTCTGACGCAGCGTACATGATTTTAGCTTGGGAATAAATGTGTACGACGCAGGGGGACAATCAGAGCGCTTGATTGTGGAAAAGATGCGGTGGGAGAGGTGCTTCCATTTATTGTGAACAAACTATAGGAGGGCTGCTTTTTCAGATTTGGAGATTAGGGACACTAGATAGTGTGGAAAGCCATCTACATGGAGTGTCCTTTTGGGGAGACCATAGGCATTTTATATGGTGTTGAATACTTGTTAAAGAAATTAATAGTAGGCCTACTCATTAACATGTTCGACAAGTTAGTTCAGGGTTTAATGTTAAATGTGTTGAGCTAATTTGCTTGCTGCATTGACACAGCATCAATTTAAATTTAAATTGTACCCTACTCAGTTAAGTTATGAATGTAATTAAAACAGGTAATGACTACTGACATGTCAAAGCTGCTTGAAGTAAAATTCCATAGTGCTATGCTAAATATTTTCTGAAAAAATGAACAAAATCCAAAAACAGATATATACAGACTCTGCTACTCTTCTAAATCTGTGTGTAGTAGAGTTTGTTCATGTTACTGTGCACATTTCTGCGAGTGTGTGCATTATTATGCATGTGTTACCAGTGTTTTTGCACCTCCTCTGTTTGGTCTTTGAACAGACTGGTAAATCTCTGGCCTTGACAAGCTTATTTTTTTAAAGGCTATAATTCTATTTTTAACTTATGTTATCAGATAACTTCATTTCCCAGGAGCAATTACACTACTCATATGATAATAGGATTACAAATGCCTGCACTAAAGGAAACCATGCTTTTTATGCTTTTCCCATGAAAACCATAAATTACTGCAACTCCCTTGTTTCTGACACAAAGACCTGCAATGGTACTGAAACAAAAACGGGCAAAAAATCAAGTTTGGCAATCAATAACTTATAAAACACGTGACCTTTCCTCATTCAGTAACTGCTTTCATAGTGGTTATGAAAGGCTGAAACATTTCCTGTGGAGCATGTGTGTGCATTTGAGCTTGTATTTGCACTGTTTTCTGTCATTCATGATGAATTTAAAGTATCGTTTGTGGTGACTATGATGCACACCACAGAGAGCTGGTACAAGTCGCAGTGTCTGTGTTTGTGCTTTTTTGAGTGCTGCATAAACACGCTCATTTGTCATTCAATTGTTTCTCCTTTATCTTTTTATCCCTGATTCATCTTTCAAACACCTTTCCCCCCCTCCGCTTCTGGTCATTTTATGATGCTATTTGTGAATGGCACACAGTATGATTGAACTGCAGTTGTGCAATGCTGTCGGCAGTTCTCTGTTCTGTTCAGTGACAACAGATGAAAAGGATCACGTATCAGAATTTATCCTTTATCGATATAAATATTTTACACTCCTCCCTGTTGAATGTATGAATGAATAAGATGCATTTCAGAATACCCACCATCCCCAGAAACACCATCTCCTCCAGTCGCTCCTTTTTCATCCTCTTCCTCGTACTGTACCCGAGCCACACCTGGAACACAGACAGAATATAACCAGTGGGTCCATGATGCAAGACTGTATATCATGGAGCATCATGCCTTACACCAGGGGCTATTCCGGTCCTGGAGGGCCGGAGCATGTGCGGGCTTTTGCTACCTACCAATTAGCCTGGCTAAATGAGCTGACTGGCTGCATACACCAACACTGGCTCACTCGTAGATTAGATCGCAGTAAAAGGCTTCAAATAGGAACAAAAGAACAGCCTTCCGCTTGCATTCATGAGCTTATCAATGTAGTGAAAACGTCAGATGATGTAACTGTTAGGGCTGTAAGTAATTAGGCCAGAAGTTGGCATGAAACCCAGAAATAGACGGGGCCCTTGTTGCCGTCCTCTGCCTTATATTAAAAATGGCATGATTGTCAAAATGCACCAACATGCCACTGTATTCATGTAACAGTATTTTTAAAGTATTTTTTTGTCTTGCATTATTCATTTGGAATTTGAGGACAATTTTTCTAACAGGAAATTTGCAGAGTTGAGCACGTCATCATACCAGTTCCACTGTTTATCACCAAAAACCCACTTCATTTAATACACGAGTGTCAAAACTCCTGAAGGGTTTTCCTGCTTAATTGGTGTGATTAGTTAAACAATTACCCTGATTTATTCGCCCAAATGCACAGTGTTAACACTTGGAAGTCAAGACTCCATATGTAGGTCTTTATGTGCCATTATTTTTTCTAAGAAAGTATTGTACTGAGTCAATACGTGGGTTAATTATACACAACAAGTAGAGGTTGCAGCACAGACCAACATGCAAGAATTCGATATGACGCCCCTGCTTCATTAAGCAAGTGTCTGCAAGAGACCCATAATCCAAACGGTCTGAATGAGAGACTGACTTCAATGGACCCGTCACCATTCCTTGCAGAGCAAAGATGCCTCCTGATAAAAAGACGGCCATGATCACCCTTGAAATAAGGGTTCTTATTTGCACTGAAATCAACTTTTAATTAACATGGTACTCTGAGGACTGGAAATCTTAATATTACTTCTAAATATAATTCTCACAGGGTTCTCACTATGATGTATCCTCAGTTATGACTGGGATTAGAATTCCCTTCAAACATCAGATATCCTTCCTCATATTGCTCATGATTAATGCAGATACCTACTGCAATAGGATAAGGGCCAACAAAGGCTAAGCCCTCCAGGGCCATATATCAGACATGGGGTAAGTCACAAGATCAGGGGTATAAACAGTGGAGGGATTAAACTGGCTCATCACCTTATTTCATACTGCCTGATATTGCTCCTGTCCCTAATCATAGAACTACCATCGATATCACATACATACATCATCTTAAAATGAGGCAGAAGGCAGAGATTTAACCACCATTTTCCTTTAACATAAAGCTGTTTTTTTAAATTTTTTTTTTTAACTTTTTCTAAATCGTTTCCTGTAGCATTCCTTGTGATATCATGACTTAAATAACTATAAATAAAGGTTTCCAAGGCTAAGAAAATGCTTCACACTCTCCATACCATCTGTAATCTGTATGCGCGTGCACACACACACCTTTCAAATGGACCCATAACTCCTCAGATATAGCGATAACCAGCTCAAGTGAGTTCTTAAGATACTCATTTATCTTTCCATCTTGTTATTGACGGTAAAATGCCTTTGCAAAAACACAGGTGCTGAGGGACAAAGTCTCTTTAATCTCAGAGGTACCTGGAGCCACAACGATATCGATTTTTATAGGTCCCGGCAGGCTACACAAAAGAAGTACATTCCTATGAAAAAATGCATTCATTTTTTCTCCTAGCTTTGACATCATAGAGCCTCAGAAAGCTTATGGCTCCCAGTCACGTTATATCTTCTGTGACAGTACTTTTCTTCAGCTGCTGCGCACAATCTCCTTTGTAGACATCACAATGCGTGGGACAAGATTTCAAGATTACAGAGCTCAAGAAAATGAACACCTTAAAAAACTAAACCTGCCTACCCCCTTTTTGGGAAGAGAATCAATGTAAAAATGTTCCCTGAGTTCATGATACCCTTTGGCACTTTGAATACCGGTAGTTCTATCTAGCAGATGTTTTCAAAGATGAGTCAGATCACATGACTCTTCATAAGCCTTCCCTCTGCTGTACTTGCGTCACATAACGTCCCCTTTTCCTGGGAAGTGCAGAAATTCCCTCTGTAACTTACAGGAACACACCCTCTGACTGTCACGTTCCACAAGGACTAGCAATACGTCAGACAGCAAGTGCTAGAGGAGAGGGGCCAGGCAACAGACAGAGCCAAAACACAAACTCAATCATATTCTTAGTTGGTAGAGACTAATATGCATATACTGCAAATGGGACAGCTTGTTGAAAATGCATTCAATGTGTGTGTAGTCTAATTGCCAGTGAATGGTGTAGATCATAGGTGACTGTTTCATAACAATGCTGTCTTAATGACAGGTCAATATATAAAAGTACAGAAAGCAGTCTGAAGGATGTCAAAGCCATGGATGGAATGGATGGTCCCTAGCTGGTATCTCATTGCTCATCAGCAGACATTGACTGGGGGTCTGTAGCAGGAGGACACAACTGGCTCTGTCCTGCTGTTAGCAGGGTGGGTTTACATTGGCTAATGCTCCTCAGGTTACCACTGTTTTAGGTCCTCCACTTGGTGTGCCAGGCAGCATTAGACTACCAATGAAACCTCCAAACATTGAGCATGTTTCTATAGTAAGTGATGCCTCAAAACATGGCTACTGTTTTATACTGGTGAGCCTTTCCCATGTGAGCTGGTACCTTCTGGATGAGGGTGGCTGCCGCGTTCGGGTCCAAGGTGTCGCCGTTGCAGTTCCGGCCCTGACGGTACCTCTCTTCCTCCCTGCGGATCTCCTTCATAAAGCTGGCCCTGAGACGGCCCTGTCGAGCGCGCTCAGACACCTGCACCAGACGCACCGCCTCGTCTATGGGCAGGGCACGCGCTCGGACTTCCTGATACAGAGAGACGGATGGAAAACCTTTTTATGCTTTATAAAAGAGTCCAATCAATTAGCTGCACCAGCCTGTGCTGCAGGAACATGCAGTCGTTATCAGCTTCATAAGATTGAATGGCATTCTGCATTGTGCTATGTGCAAAAATAAACTTTATTTATCCTCGTTATTGTTGCAGGGTGCTGTTGTCACTCCTATTTGAGATGGCAGTATAGGATTTCAGACGGCGTTCCCTCACCGGCGCTGGATCCAGGTGTTCCCCACGGGCGAGAATTTGGGCCAGTAACTTTTCCCGTTCCCGCAGCACACGCAGTTTCTCGCTCACAAAGTAGCGTGGAATGGGGACCTCCAGATCCCCCTATAAGGAAAACCAGCATTGAGGATGGATAGAGAAACAAAGGCACATCAGTATGTGATATTTCTCCATTAACAGTAAAAACACTTAATGTAAATGTAAACAAGGCTAATGCTTTAATTAGCCATAAATATATGTGATTTGGTCCTTTTTTATATCAGGATGAATAAGGTTCATCCTCATATACAAAATCTCGTCCTTGTTAATTAAATATCTTGCACAAAATTACTAAATCACAGAAAAAAAAGAAAAAAACAGTAAGAAAGGCAGATTTAACAAAAATGAAAAACAACACAACAATGTATGTCTATAGATATTTTATCTTTGGAAAGTTATTATGATCCTTCCTCATCCCAAATTTAGGTGCAACTCAGTGGAACTGGTCTTCTAAAACTGGTGAGTCAAAATTTAAAAGTCTGTCAGGAACAGTCTGAATTGGCTACAAAGCAGACTCAATGAAGTATTGCAATTCCTTGGCAGCATTTTTAGGCTTATTTCCAAATGGAGCTCAGTGACCAATACATATGGAAACAATTCAACTTTTCAAAATTAGCATCATTGGGAATTGTTTGTGTTGTTGCACCACCCTATCAAGGCCTACGTTCGACTCTAGTTCAATGTGAATGCAAATTGAACTTGTGCAGTGGTGTTAAATGTAGAATGCAGCGTCGTATAATGGTTAGGGACCTAGGCTTGTAAATCAGAGGTTGCGAGTTTGAGTCCCAAGCAGGGCACTGGCATTCTAACCTTGAGTAAGGTACTTCACCTAAATTACTTACAATAGTACAAATGCATTGCATGTTAAAAATAAGGAGTGTTATGGGTGGCTTAGATCAGCTAATGATATTCTTTTCAGAGTAAATTGGATTCAGTGAGACCAACATTGTTTTACAGAACATCTGCTTGTGGCCGCTGTAGTCTCAGACTCAGCATGTCAAATCTTGAGTCCATTGGCTCATTTCTTGTGACATGCGTAATCCCTATGACATTTCGCAACATTTTAAAGTTTTTTTCCCCTAAACTTTTATTTCTCTTCTTGTCTGCTTATGCACTTTTGAACTGAACTGGGCTTTAATCGCTCTGGATAAGAACATCACCTAATTGGGCAAAACCTAAATGCAAACGAGAGGCGGAGCACTCACGGGGGTCAGTTTGAGGTCCTGTAGAATGTCGTCGTAGTAGTGGAATTCTGAGAACTCCAGCTCCACCATCTCGTTCTTCAGCTCGAGGAGGCGGCCCGTCACGCCGTCCAGCACGTGCCGCACGACGCGCCGCTTCTGCGGGTGCACCATCTGGTCGTAAACCGCCTCCAGGCTCCGCAGGATCTGCAGGTACTTCACGTAGAACGTGGCCAGGGTCTGGAAGACCAGGAGGCGGTCCTTCTGCGGCCGGGGAGGGACCGCTGGAAGCTCCTCCTCCAGCATGTCCTGCAGGGCCCCCTGGGCCTCTGTCCACATCCTCCCATAGGTACTGATGAACAGGAAGAGGAAGAGGAGGAGGAGGAGGAGGAGGAGGAGGAGGTGAAACAGGCATGCCACAATGTCAGGGATCTCAAACTCAAGTCATAGAGGGTTTGCAGTGTCTGCAGGTTTTTGTGGTTTCCTTTTTATCAACAGCCAATTTAGGCCTTGGAAACAAACTCAGCAGATTCTTTAAAGCCAATTAAGGACTTAAAATCAAGCACTAAAGAGCTGAAACACGCCTAAAGCCAGCAGACATTATGCAGTCCTCAGAGCTAGAGTCTGAGATCCCTGCAATAGGTAAATGTCACTGATCTCTTCAAAATGAGCAGTGTGTGCTGACAGATGGGGTGCAAAACCACTCTCCGTGGCCAGAGGAATGTAATTATGTTTTATGTTTGTAATTTTATTCCTGAAATAATTCTCCTTGCTGTGTATATGTCAGAAAGATTTTTTTATTTTTTTTAGATTTTTAACAAACTCTTAACACTTTTGTGACCACTTAGAAAGCTTTTCCCTGTCTCTATGCACACAAAGTCCAAGTCTGGAAATTGCTGAATTGTGGAAATTGACAACCATGTTATACAAATAAATATACCCACAGCAGTATCTTAAAATCAATATAAAATCTGCCTATTACCCTATTCCTGGAAGAATAATTGTTTGAGAATTTGTCAATCATAACCAAATGAGTCTGAAACTGCACATCTAGCCAGGGGTATGGTGGATGTCATTTGGATAGGTTTCTTTGGGCATTATGTCCTCCAGCAATGACCCAGAATGCCCACAGGCAACTAGCTGTCATCTGAGAGAGAGCGGCCTTTCTTCCAGTTGGCACAAACTCTCCTGTAATACTGTGTGACAAGCACTATGGCTTGCAGGCTAGTACATCAGACCAGTAATAATAATAATAATAATGATAATAATAAGAAGAACTATGCATGGAAAGCTAAGGCTCATCCCACCCAGTACTGGCATTTATATATGCGCCTGCCATTGGGAGATTTTGGTCTTTATAGTGTCTGGGCTCTGTGCTTGAAAACCAGAATGAGGGGCCACAGGGAGGGCGCTTAGTGCTTCTTTTCATATTCCTATGAGGCCCCCGTTCTGTTGGCTAGCCCCAGGGTGTTTACCCTGCCCACCGTGACCCTTGTTAGGAGGGCAACACAAAATGAAAAGAGGGGACAACAGGAGTGGGTGTTGAAGGGCTGTGGGAGGGGGCTGGAGTGGAGGGCGGAGGCATAAGAGGGAATCTGCGAAAAGGAGATTTACACAAAAATAGAGAGAGCCCTCCTCCTCCCTGTCGTTGACCGCGTGTGGCAACAAAAGCCCTGGTTAAAGAATTCCAGACAGGGCTTTCACAAACCTGAACACCGAGTGACACATCAGGAAGGCCCTAGACAGAGACTAACAGGTTGACAGCCGATGATTGTGGGCTCCTCACAGAGGTGAGGGCGTAGGTACGGGGGCGTATGGAAATGGAAGCATTTTTGTCTTTTGTTCTTGCCATCATGACAATGCTGACACATCTGCTTGCCCTGCCTTTTTTTTTGGGGGTCCACTAAAAAGGGCCAGGTTCACATTGATGGCTCTGTTGCCATGGGAACAGAAACACAATGTGCACTTCCTCTCCTTGGGAGCTCGTTCACACCCTTCTCTATGCAGAGCGAGGATCCCTCCACATGAACCCCCACCTCCCCAGTTTCATAAATCTACCGGGAGGACAGTGAGAGAAAGAGCACTCCCCATTGTGTCATAATCATGGCCTCTGTGGGTGAAGCTGAGAATTTTACAGTATGGAGGACAATGCAGAAAAGCCTTTCCAATTCCCACGCAGCATGAAGCAAAATACAACCACAAAGCTCACAAAACACTCCATGGCATCTCTAAATGGAAAGTTCTATACATTTCAATTAAAATGCCAATAACATATTTCAGACAAGGTTATTAGTAATCAAAGTGATTCCCCTCAGTCAATCAATACTGTTTTCTAAATGAGAAGCATTGAAAGTTTGAGAAATTGATCACAAGGGGATTATTCTGAGATATTTTCCTCAGAACTCTTAACATTTGACACATGATCTTGACCAATGCATCTGCGCAAAGATTATATAAAGAGGAAATAACAGTATTGTTTTTTCTGTTGTGTAAAAACAGGTGTGCAGGTCACTTCACTGGATATTTTACCTTAATTAATTTTTAAATTATGGAAATGCTAGTGGGAGACTAATTATCAAAGAGAAATATAACCATGGATGACACAAAAGCCCCAGAGCAAACCCTTTAATCTCAAGACATGGCTTGCTTAATAATGTTGATCATTTCTATGCCAAAGGGCATCATTAGTATTGTAGATGTTATCAACATATTCATGCTTGTGCCTCAGAGCAAGCTTCATTTGAATTTAACAAAAATAAATAAAAATAAAACTACAGCCTTTTATGTGGAATAATATACATGTTTTGCGTGCGCACGGATGGAACTGGACTTTTTTTACATCACTATCCCAGACTACAATGCTAGAGCTATTAGAGTGTAAGTGTGTAAAAGCAAAGTGTGATTGATGCGATTATGACGTTCTGTGCTAGTACAAAACGGACATGAGTAAAATCAACGGGGTTAAATTGGGAACCTATTCCATGCAACAAAACGCAGTTATCCAATACGCAGCTATACGGAGTCGGCTTTACCTGTGTGACATAGTTCCCAGCTGTTCACAGTTGGTCCCCAGAAATCTCTTCTGTCTTCAGATCATGGCACTTTGGGTAAATACCCAAACAACACCACAGTTCCGCAGTTCAACTATACACCACTGATTGACGAAGGAAAATGAAAGAATAAAAAATCAGAAACAGAAAATGCTAATAGGTATACACGTATAACAATTTTATTTTTTAAATGTGGAATTAGATAGAGTCTAATTATACGTAGAAGCGAATACACTGAATTTACAATGCTTAAGTTTATGCACGTATCCTTAACCAAACAGGTTTGCAGGTTCAAGTGAACAAAATTAAACCAATCGTTCGCAATCAGCGTTAAGTTAAATTTACTTAAAGGATAGCCCAAAAATATTCTGTTGCAAATTGTATCAGTGTCAGCAAAAGTTTTCGCAAATTACTTGCCGCAGAAACCTCAGCGTGTTTGCAATCTTGCTTTACAACACATCGTCTAGCAACGAGACGCTACGCCTGCGCAGTGCTGTTCACAGAACTCTACTCTTCGTGTTTCAGGGTGAAACTATGGATTCAGAAAATTGTGGAAAGTGCGCTTCTGTACTCCTTAGTCGTGTTTTTATTCATGTTCAATTCATAATCATATAACTGCATATTATTTGACATAGCAACTTTGTTCTACCTCTTTCATTTGACGGTTGAACTAAGCAACGCTTTTATGGCAATGCAGTTCGCTACATTAATAATCTAGGCGTATGATTGATTTCCATTGTGCGTATATTGAACAAAAAGCCCAAGAGGCTGGTATTCAGTTTTTGTTTGCTGTGGGATTCCCTTATCATCCTGCGAAAAATAATGTATTTTTCTCTCCAGCCCATTGCTGCATTTCTTCATTGCTGCAGAAATTCATATGGTAAAGAAAAAATTGAATGAAAAACAACAACGTACAATCAGTTTTACATTATATATATAAAATTTAATTTTATGTATAAAACTTTATCATTTTTTAATCATTGTGAACACACACACACACCTCAACATTAAAGCATGTTACCTTTTACTTTTAATTTCTCAAAAATAATGACACATCTGAATCGAACAACTCTACTTGACTTGAATTGCTCAACTGATTAATATCCTTTCAGCAGATTAGCACATCCTATACATTTTTAGAATTGTACAACAACAGGATAATGCCACTTGCCACAGTAGCAGTGGTATGAGGCCCTGATTGGAGCAGAGGGGGATTGAGGTCACTAGCTGGCTGTCACGGTCCCTTAGACTTAAATTCCATGGGGACCCAAATCGCTGGCCAAAGAACTCGAGCAGGAGCCTGGAAACCAGCTGTGCGTTCTGCACAGACATTGATACCTCCTGGAACTCCTCCAGACCTCCTAAAATTGCACAAGAATTAGGTACGAAGCTGCCACTGAAGTTTAAACAGGGAATCACAAGATATAAAACTATGAAAGCGAGTCCTTGGACAGTGTATACATGATCGTCTACATTATGGGATCATAATCAGCCTTTGTATGATCAAGCAGTTGCCATAAAATTGTCATAGTAACACATTTCTAGTTCAGAGCACAATTATTTTCTGTTTACTGTGACAAATGCATTTACACTAATTGCCCTAAAGATGGTTGGTGTCACTGAATTGTTTTATTTGGTGATTTTACACTATGTGGTATATCAAAAGTGTTCTAATATGAACCCATGGCACATTTCCTTCATGATTTTCAATAAATTCAACATCCAGCTAATATTTGCTTTTATTCGAGTTTCCTACCACAGCCCAAAGACATGCAGGTTAAGTTAACTGGAGTCTAAATTCCAATTAGAGTCGAAAATGCCCAGGTATGAGTGTGTGAGTCAAAGGTGTGTGTGTGCCCTGTGATGGAGGGGCGAACTGTCTAGAGTGGATTCCTACGTCTTGCTCAATGCAAATACTCCTGGATGGATGGATATTTGCAATCTGATACTAAATTACAAGCTAAATTACAAGTATACACTGTTTCCCTCTGAGGATATGTGAGTTAATACCTCATGTATAATGCGTGGTATCCAAGTCATGGTCTTATATTAGCTATGAATAATTAAATTATATTAATTAATTAATTACTTTGATTTTATTCTTTCCGAATTCATTCTGTTTTATGTTCACAGCTCTCCTTCAACAACATTATGAAACCACAATAATGCATTAAATCAAATTTATTTCTTTGTTAATGATCTGATTTTCATTTTCTAATTTACCAGAGTGCAGCTGGCAGAAATGTCTAATAGGCATAGATAAACAATAAAGTAATCCATGTCATAACCAGGAGCTCTACGTATACATTTGCCTGAAGTGAGTGTGTACATACGTATGCTAATTCATCAATTGTACATATTTCAGTGACCCAAAGCTATGTCATTAAAAGTAAGTTTTTCCTGTACAGCATGACAGTACTGTCAGTTCCCAATAGTGAGACAAAAACAGGAGTGTTTCCAACACGATTTAAATTATTGCAATCATATGCTTACAATAAGGATTTGTCTGGTTGCAAGAGCTCATTGCACATTATACTTCAGTTTTGCAATGAAAATTGGCTGATATAGCTGTATTAATTTATTTTATTTGCTTAATAATTTTAACATACTTGAGATCTCAGAGGTTGATATATCTTCACTTCTCAGAATATGAGTATTCATCAGCAACATGCTAATATTGTTAACAGCCCTCCTGAAACAAATACCCATCCTAAAATATGTACTTTCCATATGCCTGCAGGGATATAGGCAAATTTCTGGGAAATGCGACAGTATCCTCATTGGTTTCCAGCTGACCCCATCATCATTTGGAACTAACATTGAGCATTACCTTAATTGCATGCCCTTTTGTGAGTGAGGTTTCATCAGTACTCAAAAATCCCAAAGAGCTGCTTTTGTGAATGGTACTTCAAAGCACTACAAATTTCAAATCCCATAAGCTTATTTTAAGGGTTTAAAAAAAATGGATTGTATGTACATTGAAACAACCATGTAATCAAACAGAATGGGTCTTGCTTGCTTGATAAACAGCTTTTTATTAGCTTGATAAGCTGGTTTGTTAATGTATAGTTTGTTGAAGTGGTACCATGTGCAGCTTTTATTAGGGGACCACCCTGTGTGCTGTTAACATATAGATCCCTAGAACCAAACACCATCCTTCAAATATTTATATCTGGGTCCATAATGGAACATTGTATTCTACAAATAACACCGGGCATAGGAAATGTCTCATTGATTTTTGTAAATGTAGAGACATTATGGAAACTGCTAATGCCCTATTTTCTTTTTCTCAGCAGGCTACGATTTAGCATGTCCAAATGGCCTAAATCGGAAAAAAATATCAATGCTCACTCCATTAATTCCTTCAAAGCCAGATAAACAATTGTCCTCTGTTTAGTGCAAAGGAGCTTGCTGTGGTTAAATCGGAATTAAAGGGCAACCCTTCATTAAAATCTACTTTAGAACTTACTCCATCCTGCCAACACATTCCCCCTGAGATTAATGAAACTATTAATTAAAAAAATGACAGGGGGCATTGGCAATGATGATTTATTTAATTTCCCTGGTTTCCTCTCTGAATGCTGTCTAAAGGTCATGCCTGGGAGTCACCAAACGTGTTGAACAGGAGTCCATATTAACAGGCCTTCATTTCTATTTTGTTCTGTCCCATTTCTAACCAGCACCAGATGAACAATGCTGGACATCGCCGACTTTGCAATTGATTTGTCAAGCCGAAATGAAAATATGTCAGATGGTGCATGTGAAGAATTCACATCCACTCTTTCACCTCACAAAAGGAATCCCTGGTCTGGTCTGTCGATGAGCCTTCAGCTCTTCAAAGCATCTGCTGCTTCTGCTGCTGCTGGGGAGGTTAGCTTCACTTAAGAGCCATGTTCCAGTGTAGTGACAACTGTTCTCTAAAATGAGATAACATGC
The DNA here is from genome assembly GCF_013347855.1 of Anguilla anguilla. Lineage (NCBI taxonomy): Eukaryota > Metazoa > Chordata > Actinopteri > Anguilliformes > Anguillidae > Anguilla > Anguilla anguilla. Next base: position 23,732,518 of record NC_049215.1, on the reverse strand, counting down.
AGAGAAGTTGAGTGATAAATAACAGTGGCCGATTCACCTGTGAATTTAATGAGCAGTAGGTGTTTCTCCACTTGCACAGGAATCATGAATTGCATGGGAGGCCAGGGTTGCCCCTCCCAGCAGTCTGAAATAACTATCTCTGTTAAGCCTACAGTTGTCACCAGACGTGTTGTGCTGGGCAGCCCAGACACATGGCCGATAAGAGAGGATACTCAGGAGCTCATGAAGTTTCACAGTCCCCCAGGTTCTGTGGGAACTGCTACATCGGAAAGTACCCTTATCAGGTGGTGGCACAGGAAGTTGGAGAGCTTCCCTTCCTGTGGCCAGGGTGATCCACAGTGGAGTCCAGATGTGGAGGAGATGGGGGGCGTTGCATATGGAGGAGGTTTAGTGTAGGGTAGGGGGAAGGGGGGCATTGTCCGCCCAGCTGCTACTCCCCGTGCCATGGCCAGGCGCCAGTTCATACTTATCCTTCCTTTCCTTTCATGAGACAGCCAGACACAAGAAAACAAGAAACTGGCAAAGGTTTTACGCAATGGCACGGCTGCTTCTCTGAGATCTTTTGAAACCACACAGTCACAGTCAAAGATTATTGATCTGGGAAGACAATGGGGACGTACACACGTGCTGTATTTTATTTATTTTCTCTCTCTCTCTCTCTCTCTCTCTCTCTCTCTCTCCTTTGAAGACCTAAATAGTCTTTGTTTTCCACCTTTTGTTGGGCTTCATGAGGTTTGACATTTTCAATATGGAAACTAGTTTTTCAAATTAGAATGTTAGTATGCCACAGAACAATTTGGAAACATTGAAAAAAATAATTTTGCCCAGTTATCAATCCTTTATCTGTATGAGGTGCATAGTGACTTATTAGTGTCAAAGTCAAAGAAAATATGACCCCTCATCTAGTGGTTCAGAGATTTTAATTGAATTATGCCCTTGGTTTGATTTCAGCTTCACACATTTCATTACAAATACTGGACCTTACAGTTTTTTTGTAAGATATTAAACTCATTTGACACTGTACATTAACAGGTGCTTTGGCAATGTGCTCCAAAACAAATAACATTTTTCTTGTAGTCCATTCCCTCCAAGCTAGCTCCCCCAGGGCTGTTTCACAATGGCCAGGCACAATGGAAATGGATGCCGTTAAATATAGACTCCAGCTGAGGCGAAGAGGAACAGGTGAGCTCTCTTGTTCACACTATTCTAACGTGAGTTAAAATACAACCTCCTGGATGCCTTTGAGTTCATTCCAAGAGGATATGCATCAGTAATAACACAGGACACTAGAGATGTAGGACAACAGCAAAACAAGAGATCTCACTAGGAACAAGTTCCCTTCACCTGGTCTCTCAACAAACATTATTATTATTATTATTATTATTATGATGTTATTTTATTTTGTAAATGTATTTATAATTATTTCTTTCTTTCTTTTAGGAAAATCATCTGTGACACTCTCTGACTCATTAATTTCCTGCATACAGGCTCAGCTGTCAGTATGTAGTTAACAAATAGCAACACTCATTAAGAGAGGCACTGGATAAAGCAAGTCTGAGCACTATACTAAAGGGCTATTCCAATTCATTCGGATATATATTATGTCTGACCCCTGCTGGTTCTTTGTGAAATATGCGAGTGGCTAGGACTAGATATGAAATAACTAGAACTAGCTGACCTGTATCTGCAATATCAACCTGAAATACAATGTGTACATGTTGTGAAAAGGAAATGGCACGCATTATTTTCCTAGAAAGTATCGTATCAATACAAATATGCTCCTATTAAAAGAGAAACTCCTTGAGAAATACAAAACCTAAATCATTTTTTGCCCATTAACTATGTAATCATTACAGTGCAACCGTCTCTGACAATAACTTATTTAATAAAGATTCATATAAATTTTTTTAAGTATTTGCGGGCACTTATAAGTCTTATCATAAAACATTGCAAGTAAAGTGAGCGCTGTAACACCAAACTGACCGACCTAAAATGATATTCATTCGCATTTGTATGTACAGTCTTTATACATGCGAAAGACAACACGCGCTGAATTCAAAACAAAATAGTGACGGTGACGTACAAACTTTTTGTTATCAGATACTGCAAATGTTTGTTTGCTGCTATTTTGGAAGGAGTGGAAATCCGACGCTTCTCACGTTCGTCCGTCCTATTGTTTTTTGGCAGAAACTTCAATGAATCAGTTTTCCGCATTACCTCGGGAGGCGTTGCAGCTTCCCGTATATTAACAAGTGCATGCGAGCGTACTGGGTAGTTTCGCTGTAACCCAGCTGGGACAGTCCTTATCCGTATTGCGTGTAGACTAGTCCACAGACCTTAGAGAGATAAACTCTGAAGACCTCGAATCACACCCCCGATTCGTCGTATCCTGCAGGTAGTGCACATCATCGAAGGGGTCACCACCGGAGGATATATTACACACACAAGTAAGGTTTGGCCGTTATATTTTTAGAACTCGTCCGAAGTGTCATATGTTTTGCCTTCCGCGGCTGTTAAGCCCTTTAAAACAATATTTTATTGAGCGCTTCTTTCTGCCTTTTGGAAAAGCAAACTGGAAAGTTTGAACGTTACGGATGAATACTGTAAGGTCTGGATAAAAGCGATATTGTTCGGGTGTTGCTTAGCTAATCATTGCTACTACGTGAAACCTTTGGCGCTGGCGCTAGTAGTCGTCATTAGTTTTTTAAGAGCGCCCCGGGCTTTCACAGTTGGTGGCACGGATTAACAGTGAGTTCCAAACTCTTGAAATGTTCCTATTCCGTGAAAGACGCCTGGTTGCACTTCGTTCATACGCATCCAATAGGGCTGATGCAGGACACATTTTTGAAAGTCATTATGAAAAATCGCAGTACTCGATGGGGATCAATCCGAGGTAGACCGGGACCCGTCTGAGCGCACGATTTTATAAGTAATTTTCATCACAAATTGAAACTACATCTACAAAACAGCTGCGTGTGTATTTATACTCAAGTAAAGGTGTTACGGTGGATGTTTTCAAAAGTATGCATGCCACAATGCTGGTATTTGTTCAAACTTTGCAGTTGTGTAATCCTAATATTTGAATTAATATACTTCCCAATATAGTATGCATGTGATTACATGCACATACTGTACGCATGAAGACATTTCCTGTTTACCGGGGAAATGCACACACATTTAAGAGGGTCGGTAATTGTTTTTTAACGCTTAACATAGCTGGAAAATGTGTTCATATTTTCATCCCAACAAAACAAATTGACGAAGGGAATACAGCGATGTTCAGAGCGCATAGACGCTAATAAACGGGTTGACATTATATTCAGCTATTAGTTTGGAAACAGTTTTTTTATTTTTTATTGTATTTTTTTTACATCATTTGTTCAATCAAACTGAACTTTGATGTTACTGGTTTTATAGTGGAAATATTGACACAATACTAGGGTAAGAACGATATTTCAGGAGGCGCATAAAGCTTGTGAACCCACCCGTGATCCCTCTCAGTGTAGCGTTTCTTTTGCAACACAAAAGGTGGCTAAATCATCGAAAGTAAATCCATCCACTGAAAGACAGCTCAGATTTCCATTGTTGCACCTCCGCGGTTTTGGATTAACATTATAAAAAGCTTTATCACACCCTACGTCATCACACCCTGCTCATTCTGTATCCGATGCAAAATGATTTTACTGCAGTATATATATATATATATATATATATATATATATATATATATATATAACGAAAAAACAAAAACAACATTTGTAGTTTTATGCGCTCGTTGAGCACGTTGAAAAACTTTAAATGGCGATGTGTATGGTGATGCTACTGGTGCTGCATTATGCGATTAACTGTGACAGAAGTTCACTTCTTTTTTGGAGTGGAACAAAGAATCAAAACAATTATCTCAGCTGCTGCCTTCTTCCATATAATACATAAAGCTGTATTATTAGCATAATAATATTCAAATGTATTTAAACAATCATACCATGTGATGAGCATGCGTGCAAGCATATGTCTACATTTTACACAAACAGATGAAAATTTGCTTGACCAGCTCCGCTTGTAAAGGATGCAGAAGAGCAGGATATCTCAGGTTTTAACGCAGTGCATTTAACATATAATGGCAGAGTGTATGCATTGAAGAGGCGGCTCGTGTGTACTCTGGAGATAGAGACAATGTGTAGCAGCAGGGCTTCCACAGTGCAAGAGCCTGTATGTGTGTGAGGTGGTGGTGCTGGTGGTTGGGGGGGTGGGGGGGTAATGAGGGGGGCTTCTGCAGCCGCTGGGTCCACACAGGGAGCCCTTTGTGCCCGTGAGCGCCGGCTGCCCGGGGCCGTGGGATCAGGTGAGGGGCCGCTCTGTTTTCGCACTGTAAACAGGCAGTCAGAGGTCCCTCTCACTGTCCGGCTGTTTTTTTTTTTTTAACCAGCCACAGAACCGCAGGTTAAAACCCAGCGTAGTTTTTCCCTCCGTCCCGCCCGTTTCTCAGGGTTTGTGCCTCAGAAATGATTTGTTATTTCCGTTCCGTGTCTGCCGCTGGCGTGGAGTGATGGCCTGGAGTTGTGTTAAGGTGCTGCAGTGTCCTCTCATTTTACCTGCAATCCTGTTTAACTGCCAGCGTTGACTTTTTCAGAGTGGCCCTGAATGTAATGGCTGTGTTCAGGGGAAAGAAAAAAACAACATTGTGATCTAAGGATTAACGTGGACAACTAAGGATGTTGTTTTTTTTGGTAGGCATTTGGCAGCTGCCGTTAAAACCTTACTGGGTAATTTCCAGGGAAAATTAATGTTTACTTAAGAAAACAACTGCAATGGCCTGGTAGTCTAGTTTGTATGCTGTTAGATAAGCATTATATCCGCATAGATATTTTACAGCTTTAGCAGTGCCATTTCTGCATTTAAGAAAAGCAAAACAAGCAGAACCATGTAGCAAAAGTACACATTTTGTTGTTATTTAGAATTTGTTCTTAACTGCGTGATTACTTCAGTTGCCTGAGGTCTGTCTCTTGCGGTTTAAGGTTTTTTTTTGTGGTTTTAGTTTCTTACTGGCATTGGCACAGAGTTTTCAAGATCTTTCATATTCAAACTATTGCACCAAATTCAGCAGAGATCTCTAAATCTCAGAGAGAACGTTGGCTGATGAATTTGCTGTGGCCCCCATTACCCCCCACCCCCCCAATCTTGCACTAGGCGAAAAGTGAACAGAGTCTTTCTTGAGCAACCATGAAACAATTTACACACTTTCACTGGTCTCAAGTTGCAGCATTTGTGGTTGCCCTTCTTTATGACCAGTTGCCCTTTGTGGTCAGTTATCTGACTTTGACTGTGGATGGTCTGTATTTAAGGCCTGGTGACCCCTTGTGCAGGCCACCCTTGAGTCCTTAGATCCTGTTTCACATCTCACTCCTGGCTTGGCAGCGCAGCAGTTTGCCTTTACCCCAGGTTTCTCAATCCACGGGTGCGGTGTCGTGTTGTTTAAAGCCCGTCGCCATTGAAGTGTTGGACCTTTCACCTCTTCTGTGTTCAGGGGACACCCCGCTCCATCCCACCCCAACCAGACCATGCACCCCCCCCCCCCATTCATCGTGTCAATCAAGGAGCTTTTATGGGCCTCAGTGGGGTTCTGGCTGATCTCTGGAGAGGGGTGGCGGGGGGTGGGGGATGGCAGCACGCTCTCTCTATCATTTGATGGGGTACGCCCCACCCCACAGACAAAGCACTAGTCCAGCTGTAGTTTTCACTTTGCTAATGTGATGAGAGTTGAGCCCTGTTGTGCAAAGTTCTCCTTAGGTTTCCTCCTTGGACTTCTTTTGCTTATTTTTTCCTTCATTTTTCACCCTGGAAATATGTGCAAGGTATATTTCTTCACGGTCAGGCGAGAAAACTTCCACTTCCAAAATCCAATCCATAATACTCATAAAGCACACATGCACACACACACACACATACACATTTCGGTAGAGGCTTGTCATCTCATGACCTAAAAACCCTTTTATTGGCTCATATTTACACACATACATACACACACACACTGAAACTCACACACACACTGAAACTCAACACTCAATCTACTTCGTTTTAATTTTTGACATTATTCTTCCTCCATAACTTCTGGTTTTAGATAGATGAAGATGAAGATGAAGCACATTATCAAGTATGTTGCTAATGTAATTAATGTTATTAATGAAACTCCCAGGCTGTGGCCACGGGTTCAAACACTGTTTGAAGTGCTGCAAGGACAGGGGCGGGGGGGGGGGGGGGGGTGGCAGCACTACAAGCGGGGCCGAGTGCTGCTGGCCCGGGGAGGGCAGAGGTCGCCGGGGCGACCCTGACGGAGCAGATCTCAGCGGGATAGCGGCATGGTCTCGTTTAGCGTGTTTGCTTTCTCGGATTAGCCTCATACTCCGAGGACAGCGCGTCTCAAAGGGCCCCGGCGATAAATCCGCACTTTGATCCCCTGGCCGTGGCGCTGCACCCGTCCACAGCTTCCCTGTTATTCGTAGCGCAGTGATGGACTCAGGGAACCATGGGAAATGTCTCTTCATAATGAACAAATGAGAAAACATTCTTTAAAGCGGCGTCGGGTTTCACACTCTGTTGGCCTCCGGACCACAGGCGTTTGAAAATTCTTCTGTTGCCGATCGTTTATTTGAATAGACTTTTTGATGTTTCTTTTTGAAGTGGTTGCATTCTCAACATTTAACCATAATCTCCACATTTACCCAAACCAGGGATCTCAGACTCTAGTCCTGGAGGCCTGCAGTCTCTGCTGATTTTTTGCGGCATCTTTTCAGTCAGCAGCCAGTTTAAGTGCTGAAGTGCCCCAAAATCAGCATATTGTGGACTTGCAGGACTGAAATTTCAGATCCATGCCAAACACCGTGTCAAGTCTTTGCAGGTGACCTGCTAATTGCCTTTTTCTCCAGGTTTTCTGTCTGTTGTGAGGGACACCACCCAGAGAGGCCAGAATGAGTCTGAGCGCCAGCGACCTCTCTGAAATCATGGACATGTGGGAGGACCTGAACCTCAACTTCAACAACTCGGAGGATGGCAACGTGTCCCACGTGGAGACGCTGGTGTGCCCAGCCGGGTTCAGCCGCAGCGGCGTCCTCTACGCCATGTCGACCCTCTACATCTTCATCTTCATCATCGGCCTCGTGGCCAACTCGGTGGTGGTGTGGGTGAACGTGCGTGCCGAGCGCCACCGCTACGAGACGCACCTGTACATCCTCAACCTGGCCATCGCCGACCTGTGCGTGGTGGCCACCCTGCCCGTGTGGGTGAGCTCCCTGATCCAGCATGGCCACTGGCCCTTCGGAGAGGCCATGTGCAAGTTCACTCACCTGGTCTACAGCGTCAACCTCTTCAGCAGCATCTTCTTTCTGGCCTGCATGAGCGTGGACCGCTACCTGTCGGTGGCGCTGTTCGGGGACTCGGACAGCCGGCGGAAGAAGGCGGTGCGGCGGGCCGTCTGCGTCCTAGTCTGGCTCCTGGCCCTGGTCGCTTCGCTCCCCGACACCTACTTCCTGCGGGCGGTGAAGTCGGAGCACTCGGACAGCACCTTCTGCCGGCCGGTGTACCCGGCGGACAGCCCACGCGACTGGATGGTGGGCATCCAGCTCAGCTTCATAGTCCTGGGCTTCGCCATCCCCTTCCCCGTCATCGCCTTCTTCTACGCCCTCCTGGCGGGCGCCATCTCCTCCTCCGCCGACCAGGAGCGCCGGATCAGCCGCAAGATCATCCTCACCTACATCGTGGTGTTCCTGGTCTGCTGGCTGCCCTACCACGGGGTGCTCCTGGTGGATGCCCTCTCCCTGCTGGGCATCCTGCCCTTCAGCTGCAGGCTGGAGAGCTTCCTGTACGTGGCGCTGCACTTCACCCAGTGCTTCTCCCTCATCCACTGCTGCGTCAACCCCGTCATCTACAACTTCATCAACAAGAACTACCGCTACGATCTCATGAAGGCCTTCATTTTCAAGTACTCCACCAAGACAGGCCTGGCCAAGCTCATTGATGCATCCAGGGTGTCTGAGACAGAATATTCGGCTGTGGAGAACCACCCGCAGCTGTGAGGTTTCCCTCCCGACACAAAACCCATTCCAAATAAGACTTTACCGGAACTGTGCAAGTGCTTGACGAGACCCTGTCCGGTACTCTCCCACACTTTTTGGTCCCTCTTAAAGCTTGAGACTATCTGCTGTGCTCTGTCTGTGTTGGGAGGGGGGAGGGGGGAAGCTTAGCATTATGTATATATATATGTGAGGCACTATAAAGACCAAATTCTAAAAGCTTTTTTTATATATATATATATATGTATGTAAAAACCTAAAAAAAAAAAAAAGCCACAAGCTGCCTCCACAGTCCGCCTGTCTTGCCATGGCTATGTTTTTTTTTTCCGCAGTCCCAGCATTCTCGTTAAGTATTGCGAAGATGGTTCGCCTGGGGTCAGTTTGGTCAAAGGCCTCAGAGATCTGTAGAAAGCACTTCCCCGTGCATCGCAGTTTGGAGCGTGGAGCAGAGGGGCGGAGCTTGTCGTCAAGCCGATTGAAAGGCGTGTAGCAGCGGCAGACTGTCGTTGGAATCACGGCAGTGTTTATCTGCTGCCGAGAGGTCAGTCATTACGGCTCCATTATGCTCCAGCTGCGTGCCAGTGCCGTCAGGGCCTGCCTTTTAGCCAGAGAAACGCTGCTTATAAGAGGTAAGGAATGTGGCCTGAGACACTGTGACAGAAACACAAAAACGAGGTTCCAGACCCAGTGGAGCAGTCCCAGAAAGTTCAAAATTGTAAGTGTTCCTTGTATGTATATACTTGTGTTTGTGGGTGTGTGTGTGTGTGTGTGTGCTTGTTTGTGTGTATGTACGTGTGCGCGTGTGCTTGCATATGTGAGTTTGTAAGTGCGTGTGTTTGTGCTTGTTTGTGTGTGTGTTTTCAGGTATATCACTGAATGACTGTGTGAGAAAACAGACACCAAACACAACAAAAGGAACACTTGCAACACTTTCTTAGTGCTTTGCGTAAAATTAGAAGGAACATGTCTTAAAATAACTTATATTAATAGATCTTCTGTGTTTTGTAAATATTTTGATATATTTATACATTAATTTACATGTATACTGTATTTTTTTTCTCTCTCATGTCACTAAGGATTTGTATTGCATGTTTGCCATGTTATATGTGTTGGAATGTAATGTTGATAAGGTAAAAAAAAAGTTTTAATTGAATCATAGGAACACCAGTATCATGTTTTCAGAAGTAGAAAAGCAGCTCTGTGTTATCCTGTTGTTATATGCTGTGTGTGTGTGTATTGACTTTTACGAGGCATGGGTTTCTGAATTACAAGTAATATGCTCAAAGACCGACTGTACATTCTGTACATTATCCTTCAATGACAAACCATGTATCCTTGGTTTTTGTCCTATGTATAGGGTGCAGAAACCATTTTTTGCCTGAGTCTGTAAATTCATTGGCTGTACTGGTGTTACAGTATACTGAAAAAAGAAGATGCTTCTTTGACTTTTTATATTTTTTTCATATGGTCAAGATTCCTGGTATACTGGTGTGAGTGAAAGTATTGATCTATACAATAGGCCATGCTGCTATTGCAAAATAGCAACATGAAAAGAAGCACTTAATATTGATTGAACCTTTAAAGTATCACTTCATTGTTGACGCAGCAGTTGCTGGCTCTATAACACTGAAGTTCTGTTCAGTATGTATATAGATGGGTCTTGACAGGAAGGTGTCACTTGGCATTCTGTAGTACCAGTCAAATTCATGATTATTAAACAAAATTTAAGGACATGTGCCTTTGCCATTAACTGCACATTTTTGGTTTATTTTTAATTTATTGCATTATTCATTTAAATGAAATGATAATGTTGCTTAAAGGACAAAACTGTTGCTTCATTGAATGTGTTATTCCAAGTTGAATTCTCTTCATAAATGCAAAACATGACATGACAGCAGCTCATAACTGTGTCAGAATTTTTAAGTGTTACAGTAGCTTGATCTGCATATTTTTACTGTCTTTTGGAAACAATAAAGAAATACAAATAAATCTGTGGATTTGCTTTTCCTCGCTGAAACTTGAGTATGACATTATTTTTACTGTTGTGTATATTTGTTAGAATAAATTACGTTATTTATATTAAGTGATTACAATAGTAAATTATAAGAGAATGTATGTAATTATAAAAAATGTAATCAGGAAGCACTAGCTAATGAGAAGGGTTCTATTGTCAATATTTAATTTATATTGCATAGTTTCTAAGCCATCGGTCAAAATAAATTTTAAAAGCATAACACATTCACAAATAATCATGAATAAACATTACACAGAATGTTGTAGTTAGGAAGCTAAAAAAGAAGAAATGCAGTCATACAAGTTGATTAAATTTGCATTTGTGACTGTGTGCATGCGTGAATGCGTACGCATGTGTGTGTGCGTGTGTGCGTGTGTGCGTGCGTGAGAGAGACAGAGAGCACATGCCACCAAGCTTGGGTACAAATAGGCTGGCTGTTTGTCTCTTAACAGGTTGACAATGGAGGTCGGCTAATGGACAACACCTGGTAAACAAGGGTAATTTTTGCTGTATAATGTTATCTTTGTAGTTTGTGAGTGGTCTCTCGTATTGAAGACAGTGTAATAAGCATTTTAGCAGAGGGACGAGTCCTAGTAATCTTTTCTCATGTTTGTTCTGTTTCCACTCAACTTCAATTCACCTGTTAACTGCAAAGTTTCCAGTAAACCAGCATACTTGCAGTATCAGTTCATTGACACAATCAGCATTTCTTTTGTAGAGGAAATTCTAATTTTAGAAATTTGTTCTGTCAGTTAAACTCAATGTACTACTGTTTTTGTTGAGCATGAGTCATACATTTTCTCCCAGGACTCTCCTGAGTCAAATGGGTACCTGGAAACTACTACCATGTACTGTCAGTACAAATCATGTTTTGTTTTATCAGGGTGGACATCTTGAGAGCGCAACAGTTAGAAACTGGATTTGTGTAAAGCACCATCCATTTTCCTGCTGGCAACAGCACTAATTTAAGGGAAACACATTTAAGTGCAAAACCGGTGTAAAAAGCCTATTAAATCTGTCACGAACTAAGTACCTTTCAAGCTGTCCCGTTAACATGAAAAGAAAGGAATGGCTTTGAACCAATGTGGGCCATTGGACTTTTCATTATTTTATCCACCTAAGATTATTTTTTGACACAGATGGAAGACTCACCACTTTAAATTGCATCATGGCTCTCCTGATCCCCTATAGATATCCTTTCCTTCTTTCTTTCTTTGAATTTCCTTTTGGGATAGTGGAATAGGTATAGCTATGTAAAGATTGTGGTACTTTCTTCTGTTGCCATACAAATTGTTGTTAGGTTAGGCATTACATTTTTTAATTATAAATGGGCCTCTGTGCCTTCTTGGTCATATCAGATTGTTGTATTCCTGAGAGTAGCAGTGGTGTTCTCATCTACAGTTAGTCACTAAGAATGCCTGCCAAGAGATCATAATGTAATGCAATGTGTGAACTGTAGTTATGCCTCACGTCTTATCCAGCAACTACTATTTATTTGTGATTTGACACCTGTCTCCACCACACTGTATTACAGGACTCATGTGGGGCTCACAATCCAAAGAGTTTAGATTTAAAGACGAAAGATCATCCAGGCAACTTTGAGGTACTCGCCAAATTTCGCACATTGCTTAGAGGAAAGTATGAATGAATGATGACACTGGAACACAGACACTGGCAGAAGATTCTCAATGACTAGACTGCAAAGCAGATGTTTTACACAAAAAGATAAAAAGACCAAATGAAAGGTACAATTAAATGGCTTAAACACATTCATTACTGTAATCAGCAAAGTTATGTTTGGTTTGTGGCATTACAGAAGTTCAGTACAAAATGTGTGACAGTAAATATGCAGGCCAGTTGAGTGACGTTTATTGTGGAAGACTGTGGAAGAAATGACTATCCCTTGGCTTACTCTTAAGCTATTTTAAATACCTCTTTGTCATCATTAATAAGTATGGGATGGAGAAACATAATACAATGCAATTCAACTTCAGCGCATTATTCTGTTTTTAAACCAATTTTAACCCCTACTTCCCCCTTTCTCCTAATGTGAAACTCTCCATTGTGGTTTCAAGCCTGACTGGAGTGCTGGAGTCTCCTCAGTCAATTGAGAGTAGGACTGGCATGGAGATATGAGGAAAAAAATGTTTTCCTACACAGACAACATTTATCCTCATTTATCCTCGTTAATCCTCATGATTTACAGATGGTAGAAGTAAATACGCTATGTTAAACCTGTGATTTCAACGAAGATTTATTTAACTATTTCTTTTTACATTGGATGATTTGCGGGCCAATATAACCAGGATGTCCTGGATGGAGAGGATTTATTGACGGGTGGTAGTTTTTGTGAATATCATGGGAGTCTTGGAGGTGCCCTGGTGGAAGGGGTCAAATTCCCGCTGTATGTTAGATGTCAGTCCTGTCCTTTGGTCCACTTTGGGGCTAAAATACTGCCCAGCTGGAGAGGTATAAAAATGACAGATCGTTTTTTTGTTATGAACCTGGGAAACCACTTTCTCCCACTATCCTCTTCTTCCAGAAATTCTGCTGTTTTATTTGGCACTGGGCCATTAATGGGGGTCATTTTCCCCCCAAAAAATTATTTCATAATTACTCAAAGATCATTTTCATATGTGGACTCTATATTTCAAAATATTCAGGCAATTTTGCAGATGTCATATTTTACAAGCAACCCTGCCAGTCCTAATCTTTCATTGTTTTACTCAATCATGGTATGTGAGTTTAATTTTTTAAGTCTGAAGAAAGGGAAAGGAAATGTTTGTTTTACTGTTAATTTTCATAAAACAGGTATTCCATGGATGGAAGGGCAGTGTATCAACCAGGAGGATTCAATGCAAAATGCATCACTGTGTAGCAAACTTAGTGTCGCATCTGTATGTAATTTGTAAAATATTTTCCTTCTTATGTAAGGATGATATTTTGACAGTATTATTTGATAATAACATAGATTGTTTTTTATATCTGTCAGGGTGAATACTAAATTAAATGTATTACATTGTGTCTTTTTGAGAGGAGAGGACTGCATATTTCAGCATATTACCACAATATGGTGGATATTCATGACCAGACAAAAATCTTTTATAGGATATTCCTGCATAGCATCTTGCATGTGAAAGGTTGATAAGCAGCGGGGTAAGATGGAAGAGAACCATAATTTCAGAGAATGTCAAAGGGAGAAGATTCCAGAAGATTCTGAGGGAGGATTAGAGAGCTTCACAAAGGCAAGTGCTGCCTAGTCTTCAGTGTTGCCATTTGCTTGTGTTTGCTTCTCCCAAAAAATCCCCCATCTACAATTAATTCCTATAATAAAAATATTTTTGTTCACTACCTGACGTACCTAATTTTAAACTCCCCCATCTACCATAGACTCCCACACCTTTGCCCTCTGACACAAAACGACCCTCATGACAGAACAAAATAATATCATCCCTAATAATTATAAATATGAAACCTTTTTTAAATCTTGCATCTCTAGTTTAAGCTACTGCATTGTTGTCAGTATAAGCAGGGGCAGTCCCTGGAGTGAGAGCCTGTTTGAGCTGAATTAGCATCAGATCTGCCTAATGCTATGTGGGCTAAACCCCTCAATATACTCTATACACTATAGTCTGTGTGCTCTCTGGATTGCTGGCTCCAGTCTTGGCTGTGCCTCGTGCGTAGAATATTGGGAACATCCCTGTCATGCAGGGGAAGCCTGTGAGGAAGAGAAAGTGAGGCATAAAACTGACCTTTAAGCTGTAAAAGGTCCTAAAACACTCTGTAACTAATAGCTTACAAGTCTAAATACCAATTCTCATTGCTGGGCCATTTCCTTCATCTGTAGTTGTTTCTTATATTGCAACATAACAGTATCTTTCCGCACTTCACATTAGACAGTTTTAATCATGATTATAAACCTAAATACTGGGTTAAATCATTCTGATTACACAAGAGATCGTAGATAATTTTATTATTTTATACAGAAAACCAGCTGCATTTTTTGATTAATGAGCTCAGAGAGGTAATGATATTGCAGATATGAATGAAGCAAAAATAGCTGTCTGCCAGCTAGTGGCAACTATTTAAGCTGTCATGCCTGTTAGCGTGAAAATAGCCAGGAACCAGTCCAGGACCTAAAGTGATGATCTTTGCATCGCATATTTGTCGCACTGTCGCTGTTGTTACCCTCAGCGTGGCATTGGCCCTGGTATTTGGAGCGGATAGTATTTCTATCCAGGGATACATTACAGCAGAATCCCATTCACGGGTGATATTAAAGCCAGCCACACCAGGCAGGAGCCCTATGGCATTTTACTTTCCCATTGAACATCAATGGAGGAAAACAAAACCGCCTCAGCCAGATCCAAGTCTGGTGAACTTGGGCTCTCTGTGGCGTGCGGTGAATGGCTGGATCGTGGGAGCGGTGTGTGTGTGAATGCCAGAGGGCCTCCGCCAGGCGAAGCCATGCCCCGGAACAAACGACCTTTCTCTCTACCCTTACTGTGGCTGAGCTGGGAGTAAGAGAAAGGCAGGGTTCTGTGTGTGTGAGTGTGTGTGTGTGTGTGTGTGTGTGCGTACATACACTTGGGTATGTGTATGTTTTTGTAGGTGTCAAGCAATATATATAGGTGTAGTTTTCTGTGTATGTGTGTGTGTGTGTGTGTGCGTACACTGGGGTATGTGTTTGTGATTGTTAATCAGTTGTATATAAGTGTAGTTTTCTGTGTGTGTGTGTGTTTGTGTGTGTTATGCAATTGACGTGTGTAGTTTTTGTGTTTGTGGCATAGTTGTGTACATGTGTGATGTAGTTGAAAGTGTTGTTTTCTAGCATATTTATGTGTGCGGTTGTGTGTGTGTGTGTGTGTGTGTGTTATGTAATTTGATGTGGGTGTAGTTTTGTGTGTGTGTGGCAGATTTGTGTACGTGTGTGGTGTAGTTATCTAAAATATTTATGTTTGTTATTTGTACGTCATATGCATGTGTATGTACGCACGTATGTGTGTGTGTGTGTGTGTGTGCGTGTGTGTGGTGGTTAAGTTTCTCTTTTATATGGCTAAGACTCCAGAGAAGAGACAGTGATCTGAAACGCTGTGTGCAATGCACATCCTTTCACACCTCTCTCTCTCCTTTAAGAGTAGCACGAAGTCTGGTTTCATGAGCAGATGTGGGACAGATGTCTTTATGATGAAAAAAAAAGAAAAAAAAAGCATCTTCCTCCTATTCGGCATGAACTACCTCCACATCAGCCATGTACTAGTGCACATGTGGCTAATTTATAAACTGTATATACTCACAGGTTGCTCTTGATTAAATATTTTGGGGAGAGCAATGCTGAGTCAACTGAGTAATTAACGACCGCAAGCTTCAGCTCTGGCGTGCATAAACCTTCCCGATATATCCAGTCTGCAAATATTTACTGTTTCCATGAAGGGGCGAAAGCGCCGGTTTCAGAGATTTGCTGGACGAGCTGTTCTCTGCTTTCATTCGTCCAGAGAGCGTTCTCAACACCGCTCGGGTCAAACTGGGGTAATACAACTTTCAAAGATCAAATGTGTTCACTGACAAAATCAGACGGCATATTTAACACAAAGCCTGAGATTTAATGTCATTTTTATTGCTTTCAGTTGGGTCCCTTCAGTCATGTTATATACATACACTTGTTCATTCCCTCAAACCAACTGACCAGAGCACTTACATCACAGCTCCTGTCACGAAAAGTAGCTAAAGAAAACTAGCTGTTGTCCAAGTCAGACAAAAAGACAATTTGTTCTTTCTTTTTCTTCCTAAATATGATTTAAATATGGTGTGATGACAGCAATAAAATAGAAAAAATGTATTAATATTCATTTGTATTATGTGTTATGTTCTGAAAGAGAATTATTTAAAATAAGAAACTGTTGTAAGATCTAAGCCAACCAATCATTGTGATTTGATATTGTTACATCACATTTCCCAGTTAATTACATTATTATTATTATTATTATTATTATTATTATTATTATTATTATTACACTCGTTTAATATATGTTTGCATATCCCCATCTACAATGCACTAGGTGAGGAATATACAAAGTAATATTTGAAAGGGCAAGAATAGAAATTAAAGTATTCAGAAAAAAATTATGAATACCTTGGAATATCTTCAAAATGAATTGAGTCTGAATACCATTTGGCTTACGGTTCTGTCCAGATATTGCACTCTGAACATCATTCAGCTACTTATTCAGCAAGTAGAAATTAAGTTGGCGGTGCCCTGAATTTAGAGGCAACAAGATAATCTTATCATGTCTGAAACAAAAATAGACAGCCAGCTCTTATCAAGGGGGACTAAAAAGCTTACAAAAGCAATGGTACTTGACATACATTACAGCCATTTATTATTGGTAAAGAATGTTTTTACTTGTTTTCATTAAAACATCTTTTATATGCCGCACATACTCAAGCTGGTTATTGTCCTCCTGTGGCTACTTATCCTATTTATCATTTCTGGATTTTATTTCCTTATCTTTATAATTGTGCCTAGTTATGGAGTCCCAAAGGAAATGAAAAAGAACTTCTAAAGACACTGGCCCACTGAACAAC
Source organism: Anguilla anguilla (assembly GCF_013347855.1). Classification (NCBI taxonomy): domain Eukaryota; kingdom Metazoa; phylum Chordata; class Actinopteri; order Anguilliformes; family Anguillidae; genus Anguilla; species Anguilla anguilla. The sequence continues at coordinate 23,715,853 of NC_049215.1, read as the reverse complement.
AGGGAACTTACTGCTTTGGTTTCTCCCAAGCAAGTGTCAGATGCCCACATGCACTCAGCTGTCGCCTGTGAGAGACGCACTTATCCCCAACAGATCGATACTAGTGCTGTGAGGTACTGTAGTGCCGTGTGACCAGTGAGTTTTAAAATAGTCATGGACCCGAGCGTGGAGACAGTGCTCTTTGCAGGGGTCTGAGTTGAGAGGCACAAGCGGGGATTTCAAACTGAGGAGAAAATAACAGGGAGAAAGAAAAGTGTGCTCTCTTCCTTACAGAGGCTGTATTTAAAATATATAATTTCGCTTGGAACATCTGTGTATCACTTTAATTTGAATCATTTTTATTTTGTTTTCAGAAACCTGTGAGTGATGAAAGTTAACAGCAAGGATACATTTGTAAGGCTAACTGAACAAACATTTCACTGTTTTCCTTCCCGATCCAGACACAGCACTACAATAAAAAAAAAAGTTTGCTCAAGGACAGACAGCCAACCACATGGGGACTTGAAACCAGACAGACAGGTTTGTGTGACCTTCTAATAAGACTTAACAACCCTTCATTTGTATTTTTAGCTGGCAACTTGCATCCATTGTGGGAGGAGAGGCTCGTAAGACGCTGACGGAAAAAAAGAGCACTCTAACAGACCAAGCCCTATGCCTTCCCCAAACACCGCCCGTGGTCAGCGTCCTGTTAAAACCTGTGGCTAGTTAAAGCTCTGTTTGCTGTCTGCACGTTGTTGGGACTGCTGTGCCTCGTTTAATGCAGGAATGCACCCGGATTGGTGAAGGCAGGCTTTCATCATAAAAGCCTTTTTATGACGTAGGGAAAATGACCATTTATTTTGGCTGGCCAAATGTGTTACTTTTGGCTAAAAGCTCTGATCCTTTCTGGTTCTGCTAATGTTTGACTTTAGACTTTACGTATTACTGGTGAATATGTTAAAAAAAATTACTCTATATATTTACATCTATCTATCTATCTATCTATCTATCTATCTATCTATCAATCAATCAATCAATCATCTGATACTGTCCAGCACTTGTCGTCTTAAAATACTTGTTATGACTGTCCCACGCGTGTGGCCTGGATCCGCTCCGAGTCCACCTCAATATCTGGGTTGAATCCCTAACAGGGACTTGGCCCGGCTGCCACACGTACAACGAGTCAGCACAGAGTGCAGCCAGGCAGAATCCAGATCCACAGCATATGCAGGCCAGTTCTGGCACAGTTCCAGCTATGTATTATCACCTTCTGTCCAAATAATGACCGTTGCTCTCAGCTCTGGCCCGAGCCTGGCTGGGACCCGCAGGCCGGCACATTCGTTTCTCACCTCCTGACCGAATCTGGTGCTGAGGTGCAAGCCAAGTGTGACTGCTATGCGAGCAGGGGAGAGCACTCCTGGTGAGATTAGACCAGTGTGATTCGGTGTGTTCCTCTCCTAAAGCTTTCTTTTCAGTATCTCACAGGAAGGAGTGAGACGTGAATGTGAGGTGGTGGCACCTCTCACTCTGATTTCTGTGGGTTAATTGACCCTGACGAGGGGCAGGTGTGTGAGTGCTATGGTGAGGTGATGGCACCTCACAGGCATTTGCTCTGAGCTAATTGTCCCTGATGAGGGTCAGGTGTGGGAGGCCTATATCTAGCCCCTGATTTCTGGGGTTCAGCGCAGACTCATTGTTTGTCATGCTCTTGGTGTGTAGGGGTGTAAGAATCGGCAGAAGTTACCGTATTGATCCTATCTGCCAGATTTGATCACCATTTAATTTCTTCTCGAGCTGATTATCTCTTTGAGCTGTGGAGGATATTTTGCTCTCGTCTCTTTAGTTTTCCTTTTGTTTTCTACCTGCTAGAGTGCCCTTTTTCTTTTGTAAGTGACTCCACTCTGTTTTTCTAGTGGGGTTTTTCTTTCTGGGTAGCTACACTGGCGGTGTTTCATTTCTTTTAGTTTTGAGCCCGCGGACAGAAGTTTCAGTGAGTGGAGGGAGCGATTACTTAGCTCTTTATTATTTGTTATTTTCCCTTCCCTTTCTATCGTTCGGCGATTTTGTGGTTACCCCTCAGGGTTAATTTTTAGATCCCCTCGGTCTGCAAATGCGTCCCACCCTCCTCAACCGTGACAGTGAAGGCTTGTCTGAGAGTGTAGAGCAGTAGCGTGTGCAAATGTGTGCGTGGTGCGGCTGGTTTTGGGTTCTGTAATGAAGTTTACCTTGATCACTTGATCCTTGTTTCTTCATTAATTCTGAGCTCTTCCTGCAGTCCCCCTTTTTGATCTGCTCGTTATCTTGACTTCAGCCCATTAAGGCTGGAATCTGTTTCTTTTCTTCTATTCTTACCCCTTGTGCGCTGCTTTATTTTCCTTTGAGCATCTCACAGCCCTGACAGCTTCAGCTTACTGAAATAAGCTGTATTAATATGTCCCAAGGAGTTTGGTTGACCGCTCCATGTAATTTATACCCTCGAGTTGCAGTTTGGAAACAAAGGGTACATCTCAGGTTTAAACATACAGTTCTCTACAAAAGTATGGATAGAGTGAAATCTATTATTTTTGCTATACATTTTCTATATATTATGGTAATTACATTTACATTTGTATATGTTTCACTCTTTTCCAAAACAGGTGTTTTTGTGTTGAGTCCCCCCATTTTCAGCCATACAAAAGTAAGTTAATAGATGCACTTTAAAGTAAATCAATGCAGTAAAGTCTAATATTTGGTTGCATAGCCCTGAAATGCAATAGCTGCCACAAGTCTAAACCCCATTGGCATCACTGATCGTTTGGTATCTTTGTAAATGCTTTTCTGCAGGCCTGCAGCTGCTTTCAGTTGACCTTTGTTTCAGGGGGTTTCCGTCTTCAGTCTCCACTTCAGCAGGTGAAATGCATGCTTGATTGGATTTAAATCAGGTGACTGACTTGGCCAGTCTAGAACATAACACGTTTACCCATTGATGCATGCTTTGGTTGCATAGGCAGTGTTTGAGAAGTGTGCCTAAAGATGCCTAAAATGCATAAGATGCCTAACAGAATGTATACATGACTTCAGGATCGTTGTTGTGAAGATTTTTCCAGGCATCATAACAACATGCCTGCTTTGATATCAGTGTCAGGCTGTCCTGTTCTAGCAGCAGCGCTTCCATTTTGAATTTGGAAGGTGGCATTTCATTCATCCATCCACGGGCGCTTGGCTGGGGGCGGCGGTCAGCTGCTTGACTTTGGATAGGCTCAGGGCTTGGCTGAGGGGGCCAGCATGCCATGTGTCAGGTGGGGAAGAGAGATACTGTTTCATTAGGACCATGGGGCAACATTTAAAGAGGTAGATATCCATGCATCCCAGCAATCAGCTGATTCATCAACAGACGGAGGGAATTCATGTCACTCTATCAGGGATTTTCTTTGGACCATCAACTTGATATACCAAAGTCTATCTCTCCCTGAAGCCTATCCCTCTGTTCAGCCCAGGACCATAATCCCTAGGGAGCATACCCATTTCTGGCAGTGAAGATGTTATATGATTGATTCCCTATCTGAAAAAATCTGCTGACCTGGCCACAGTGAATCATCAAATATAATTTTTGCATTTGCAAAATATGACTTCATAGTCATAGGATACTTGGACATATACAAGCAGTCAGCGATAACATGTAAACACCAATTCAAAATGAATTCAGAGTGTTCAGCCACCAGTGGGGCCAGTACTGCCTGCATGCACTGTGGTATACTATCATCTGGAGTTCTGCACCAGGAATACAACTCCACTGTCCCATGAGAAAACTAATCTACCCACGCTATTTCAGCAGAAGTGGAAAACACAGATTTGAGTATCACATCATACTCTGTGGATAAGGCCTTTGATTTCCTGGAAGACAAAGACAGACATGGAGTAAAGAGGGCCCCTTCACACTAATAAACAACCATCGTGAAACCACCAGACCCATTGAAGAGATATGACAGTCGGAACACCATCATGTTTCCTTTATTTTGTTTTTACAAGCCAAAACTTTCCTTTTCCGTTTATCATATTTACCGCAACCTCCTTTTCTCTGTGTCAAGGAATACGTTTTCAGATAACCCCTATTGATTACCTGACTTTTCTGGCTTTTGATTTTTTATTTGTTTATCTTTTCAATTGTACTTTTGGATTTTTGCCTACAGTGTCCTGCTTTGGGACTGAACTGTTTTTCTTTAGGAACACATGGGGATTATAGCAGTCCACTATCAGAAATAAAAAAGTATAATACCATTCCAAGACTTATCTGCACGTGGCTCAGAAGCATGTTTTGTCCAGAGCTAACAGCATAACAGTGACATCACACTTTGGCGTTCCAGTTGCAGGCTCAAGCTGTAAACAGATGGATGCAATCGGTGTGACTCCTGAGGTCATTGCTAAAAATGGCATTAGCGATGTGTTCCCTTTTTTAATGTGCAGAAAAAAAGGCTTGCGGGACAGGCACAAGCCGTCGGGACACCGCACATGAAGACTTGATAAATGGCTCTGCACACCCTTTAGCCTCTCCCCTCCTCTGGAACTGACACACAGGCTGTCACACACCTCATTTCTCAGCCTTTCCCTAAGTGCAGAATGTTTGTGCTCCTCTGTCGGGGAGAGCTGTCTTCATTTAACATAGCCTGAAGTGCAAAAACAGGGCCCGTCCCTGCCGTGTCTATGTACTTCCTCTTTGTCATACAGAAACGCATCTCATTAATGGATATTGGTTTACAGAGTGCTTCTTTTTTGCGTGGCCCACACCCTTGCGAATGAATGGGGAATCAGAAGGCTTAGTCAGGAGCACTTCCTCGTTAAACTGAAATGGCTTGTCTAGTGGGTGAAAGTGAAAGGGAGAGAAAGAGAGAGAAACCAATGTGCTGACGCCCCTGGAATTCCCTCTGCTTTCTTTCTGACAGTTGTGAGAACGCCCTTCATTGAGTATATCTGGGGGTGGGGGTTGTGTGTGAAGCTTGTAATTTATGTATTGCAATCTGCTCTTTCCTGATGCTCAGCACAATAAAAACAACTGACCACAGAAAAAGTTATGGATGTGCACAGCTGCAATACGTGACCGGTGTAAAATATTTAACAGGAATTTAAATCTGGAAGGGAAGTCCAAGCAGTATGGCTGTATTCATTGAATACAGAAATGAAACAAAGGAGTACAATGTCAGGAGAGGAGACACAGGTATACAGGAGGATAGTCGGCTGACCTACAGATGACACCCTCGGTGACTCCAGGAGAGCATTGATTTCTTGGCTTTTGTTATGCTTTTTTACAGACAGGATACGTTTCTGAAAGATGTCAAAGGCTTTCATTCATTTGTGCTATTATGGGTGGGTTCATCTCCCACAAAGAGCACTGCTGCAAAAGAGAAATGCAGGGTATAAAGACAGACTATAACAGTTATTGAGGTGTAGGTGGAGGAAGGAAGGGCGTACAGCCAATTTAAGAATTTCACAAGGGGGAAATAAAGGGTTTTAGTATTTTTAAGGGTGTATGCCAATTATTGTGGCTGTGGTGGAGAACTTCATAATGGTGCATTAACAACATTCCTTCCAGCAAAATTAAATGTCAACTTTCACTTGCGCTCCTGCACTCAATCATTAAATTGCAAATGAACTCTCCAGCCCCTCGTACCTCCAGCACAACAATACTCTCCAGGTGAGATCTTCAAATGGCCAGGCTCAAAATGAGAGTGCCAGGGCTCAACTCTGAGAGGCTGAGAAAGGGCAGCCACCGCCAGGGCCGGCCCGTGGCATAAATGCTCTATGCGGTTGTTTAAGGCACACAACCGGGGGGGGGGGGGGGCACACGACCACGAGGGCAGGCCACACGATCCAATGTTTATCTAAGGTAAATAACGTTGTTTTCGTGTTTACGTTATTCATCGCCTATCGCGGAACTAGCGGTATAAATTGAAATTGGAACGGCGACAGTTCATAACAATGTCATGTAGGAAGCATTTTACCAAGTAGACTCCCCCCGACCCTCGCTCGACAAACTTGTTTAGGGCCACCAAAATCCTAGGGCCGGCCCTGGCCACCGCAAGCATGCTCAACAGTAATTAAGAAATGACTGATGGACATTATAGCACAAATGAGAAGCTTTCAGCCACTTGTTTGCAAAAAAATAATGCTAAATAAAAGCAAGAAAGCAAAGAATAGACATTGAATATGAGGAATCCATGGAATAAACATTAAGAAAATGTGGGAAAAAATATATGGGAGCCATGTTTATATTATAGGGAGAGTAAAGTTTCTTTCTCTGTGTGTCAGACAGAGCTGAAGGCTGATGAGGTAGTGTGTCTGAGGGAAAGGTAAAAAGTTCCACTTCGTGCTTTTTTGTGTTTGGCGAGGTCTTCCGCTTGAGAGAACATTATTTACCGCTGGACAGGAAAATAAACGCACGACATGCTCTGGCGAGATGGATTTCACCTTTTCATGGTAATACAAGAATAATGAATTACTCTGCTCATTCATTCCACAGCACCTCTCCCTACCACTGGACCCCAAACCAGATATCCACACAAAACTGCGCCTACGCTGCTCCGTGAGGCCACTTTCATGGAACAGCATAAATGGCATGTTATTATCTGTAAATTCATTTACTAAAATGTTTTACACAACTATTACAGTGAATTTCTGAGGAAATTCTGTCGTTAATGGAGCCATTTGATACTTTCCCACATGTACATGGTCCTAAACAAACACCACAACATAATTTTGTGGGATTTAACCACCTCCCATCCTGGGCAGCAGCATTTCCACAGTTAGGCTATACAGCTTTGATTCAGCCACAGGCAGAATGAGCTGCGGCAGATAACTTTGGTCTGGAAGTGATTTGTCAGATCAGCAGTGGAGAGAAAACACACAGTAATCATCACGGCAGTATAAATAAATACATAAATACACAAGACAGGCATGAGTGTGTGAGCTATCGGTTGGCCTACTGAGCAGGTCCCACAATGCACTGCGGGGAGTCTTAAAAAAATTAGAAAAAAAAGGAATCCATGCAGAAGTACATTGCAGGAAATTGCAAAAATTTAGTTTGGTAATGAGCAATTCAAACAAATGAACAAGAAGTCAACAGACTAGAGACATTTATATGCTTAAATAAACTCAAGCACAAATGATTATGATGGAAATATAAAGAAGGAACACAATACATGAAGGAACCTGGCCATGTTCTGAGAGGAAACTCAACTTCAGGTAGCATGTTTATACTTCAGTTTATCTAAGCACATCGTAGCTGTGAGCTTTGTGGTTGTGCACCATTACACATTAGGGTTGCAATTTAAAAGGTGACACTGAAAGGTCTGGCACATGATGGGGTCAGTACAGGAACTCCTGGTGTGTCGGTGTGTGGCACACTGAAAGCTCCGGAGGTATGTTCACCTATTACGAACTGGGAAGGAGGTCAGAAGAAGCTCCTGGTTTATAACACACTCTAATAGAATGATTTACGAGAAGACCTTGTAACTCGAAGGGTGCAGTGTTAATTCCCATGTGGGATGCTGCTATTATGCCGTTGAGGAAGTTGCTTAATCCGAATTGCATCAGTAAACGAATAGTTTATGTCACATGTTTATGTCGAAATGTACAAAACAAAACATTGCTGTTTATAGTCATTGCAGTATATTTTTAAAGCTGCTGTGAAATATCTATTTCTCTTTATATTTTCCGAAATTCCACATATATCATATATTCACTTTATGTAATGGTAAAATGTGCATGTAAAAAGTCGAGTAATGGAGCGAATATTGCATCCTCATGAACCTCATGATGCTAGGATGTGGCATTTCCTTCCATACACTGTGAGGGTTGATGAACACAAACCGGGGCAGTATGGGTTTGACCTATCAGGCTCACCGCTGGCGCTATGCCTACATTCAGTTCCTTACATTGTATTCCTGAGCAAGGAACTTAACCTGAATTACATGCTGGAAAAAGCCCAGCTGTGTAAATGGTTAACAGGAGAAAAAAGTCACTTGCAGAAGTTGACCCCCCAGTGGAGCTATGTGCCAGGCAAGCCAACATTACTAAAGTAGGTATCGGTGTGGTAGAATAATAGAGAGAATCTTTTTGTATATTTCATAAGTAAGGTGCTTAGATCTGAGGTACATCCAGCTGGACTGCATTTGTACTTGGTATAAAATATCAGCTGGACAATTCACTCTGGACAAACGGCATTTGTTAAGCGAATAAAAATAAATATTAAGAAATGAGCTAATTAAATAGCTCAAAATGCACTTACAGCCAAATGGGTCAGAGTGGAGATGGAGGATTATGAGAAAAGTGAGAGGCTGAGGGGGTGGGAAAGGGGTGCAAAATGTCCCCTTGCCCTGTCTGAGTGGCATCAGGCAGAGCGGCACTGACAGCCATGCAAAGATTTAAATAAGAACTGGGGGGCTGTGGGACAGGGGGGGCACCACAGGTCTTTTATAGCAGTGACAGGCTGTATTTGCCAGGTGACAGCTGTAAGAGCAACAGGAAGTTCTACGGTTCTTCTTTGCAGAGAGAGTTCTCCCTGCCTCCCTCCCTCCCACTGCACCACATTCAGATTCTCCTGTGATGCGTCACACGGAATGGAAAATGCAATCCATGTTTCCTTATGACAAAGCCATCTTTTAATAGAGACAGAATCTGGGAGTTTCCACAGCTGGCTGAGAAATTCTAGGGGAAAAAAAAACATCAGAAGAATTTGCCTTTTTTTTAATAAGAAAATAAGCCATTTATTTTTATTGGCCTCTGTTGATTAGTTAAGTACTAGTCCATCAAATATCTCACATCACAATGTCATTTTTTTCTAATGATGAGAGGCTGAATTTTTGGTAAGAAAAGTAAACAAACACTCAACACAGACATCACAGAACTCAGATCTATTATTCAGCCAATAGAAAATGTTCTGTCTCATTCAACTCACGAATTAAAACGTACCAGTGATAATTTGTTTAAGACAATCAATTTCTGAATTTTTTTTTTTTACGATAGCGATAACCATTATCATGTCAATGCCAGCACATAAAGAAAATAATTTTTTGCTGACTGAATTCATGCATGGCTTGTGAGTTCTAATACATTAATACATTTCTAGCCTTTTAGGGTAGAGACAGGGCCCAGAAATCAATGCGACAGAAACGCAAAGAAGCTGAGCGATCGTGCTGTAGGAAGAAAGTCATGTGGAGACTCGACTATCATGAGTGTTTCCAGATCGCCTTTGAGCATCCTGGAATGTAAATTTTTATTAGATTTTTTTTCACTGCCAGTAAAGATTGGCCGTTGGTGCGGAAGCCTCTTCAAGAAAAGCTTAACGGATATCTGAGCCAGTGTGCCTTCATCCCTAATGGGTCACCGCATGGAAAACAAACAGCTCCACAGAGGAGTGTCCAGCACCTAACTGTGACGGATTACCCCAATTTCTCAGACGTCTTTTTTTTTTAGACATGAGAAAACTCCATTCATTAAGTTCCATTCATTTCTTCTAAAAAGAAAAACACCCCAAAACACACAAAGGCTAAAAAAAAACGGAACCCGACCCAGTCAATCACTGTCAAAATAGGGGTTATATAATACATCACACATAATCAGACTAAGAATTTTTTTGTTCAGGCATCAAATTTCTTTTCTTTTTTGTTACCCCCCTCTCTTTGTAATTCTCTCTGAAACTAGTGTTGGGCTCCATGGGGGGAGAACTAGCTCGCCTTGGTGGCAGCAGTGCAATGAGCGAGTGTGGAAAGACGCTTACTTGTGAGGGAACATGGATCCTGCTGTGATCATTTGTCTTCCGCGACACAGCTGACACTTCCCCTGGTGGCCCAGTTCAGCCTGAGCATCTCACCCCCAGACATTCAGCACCGGCCCCCAACCCCACCCCCTTGCATCGTACTTCATCACGAGAGGCCCCACTGGTTCCCTATGAAAGAGTGTGAGGACCAGGAAAAGTGTCTAGAACTACTGCCACTTTGATTCTTATTCTTTTATTATTCTTCAGTCCAACGTAAAGCATAATGATTATAATACAATTATACAATTAATACAATACAAAATTAAAATCTGTAAATATTGTTTTACTAATACCTAAGATTAAGGAAAGAGCTAAATATTTAACGGACATGACAAACTCAATCATAAAAAGAATTAAACAAAGATATAAATGAACATTTCCTTCACACATTGGCACTACTGAAGACAATAATAAGAATGCTGGAATGAAACAGCAGCTGGCTGATTCCTGTGGTTCCATTGCGTAAGAAAGGAACTAAAGACAGTCTTTATTTTTTGGGATCTAATTCCTTTTCCTATCCTCTCTGAGGATTTGTCTTTCACTTTGTTTCTCTGCCTGCGTGCTTCCCTCGCATGGTTTAGCTCAGTGTGTAGGATGCACTGGCTGAATGCTAACACCCCCCGCGCACCCCCCCCCCCCCACCCCCACCCCCCGGCCAGGCATTGTCTGCCTGTTTTGGAAAGGGATCAGCAGGTGAAGCTGGAATTCGGGAAGGCTTATCCCCCTGCTCCCCAGTCAAACAATGGCACGTAAGACAGATTCACGCCCCATCAGCCCATTGTGAACTCATTGTCCCAGGCTGTAGCAGCTATCTGCTGGGGACTGTATTCAGTGTTTGCACAGTTCAGGAGGAAACCGGCCAGGCCGCTTTCTCAAAGGAGAAATGGAGAAGGTCGATGTGACATCACTCAGTCCCAAGCCCACACATAATTTTCAGGCTCAACACCATGGTGAAAATGATTTGTTATGAGTCAATGCTTGATCCGTGAAAAGGTTCTGTTTAACTCTTAATCTTGATCAAACATACAAGCTTCGGCAAACTCACCAACTATCAATGATACAAAATAAAACAGTCATCTATTGTAAGATAACATTTATAAGTTTCATTTTGTTTTCTTTAAACAAGGTCATTTAGATAATTTGAGAACTCACAAGAGAAAAACTTTTGTGAAGTCAGATATATTATCCCCTGAATTTATGAGTCACGTAAGAATAACTGTCCTACTTTATTAGTTTGTTTTAACAACCTTGGAATTTACTGAGGTAATAATTTTTTTCTGTTTTTCATTTTCTACACAAAACAAAACATGACTTTTTTCTCTCCTTCTGGAATTAAGCACAAGGTCACTTTAATCTGCTTCAGTTGAACCGTGACTCCCAAAAGCGCAACACAATTCAGGACGTGTCCATGTATAAAACACACCGACGTACACACTAATCTGGAATGTCCTGGGTTAAACACTTTTGCACATAGCACATTAGTAGACGTGTGCTACACCCCTGGCTCATGAATGTTTCTGCAATGCTTGCCACTGACATTCCTGCCATTTAACATCAGCCTGCATAGGCCAGGCAGTCACAGAAGCCTCTCATGACATATCTGATTGGTTTGCACAGAATGAAAGTCTTCTTATACCATCTATCATTGGGGCTTAACCAGCCAAGCAGACACGCGGTGACATCAGCATGCCTGTGTCTAAGAGACTGCATCACTGTACTCGGCCTCCCCTGTTGAAAACATGCCAAAACATAGGCAGCATGGATTTTCTGATTAAATACATATCTGGCCAAACATACAAATACATATTTAAACTGTTAATATCTTTCAGCATGTCATTAAAATATTTAATTATGTTAAATGCACAAATTGTCTTGCTCACATCAGGTATTGCTGATAAATAATTTCAGCTTTAGTTATGAGACAGACTGCCCTTTCACCAGCTTGCAGCCCTTTGGCACTACAGCTGGATGTCAAAACAGCCCCTAACCAGGAGGGTCAAGTAACTGCTAATGCTCTAGGTGGCTGTTTGCTTTTGCAAACTCCAAGCTCCAGCTGATCTGATACTCGTTGTCATGGTGCCAAGAGTGATTGACAGTTTACCACTAATATTCCTGAGCCTAAGGATTTCCTGAGGTATTTTTGCTATGGGTTATAGGAAAAGGATCTTTGTTTTTTTTTTTTCTCTCTCTTTTTTAAGGTTCAGTATTCAGGAAAAATAAGGAAAGAAATTTATTTTGAAAATCGTCACTTTGTCAGCATTAGGACTTACAGTGGCGTGAAAAATATTTGCCCCCTTCCAAATTCCCTCTATCACTGCACAATTGTCACGCTGAATGGTTTCATTTCAGCTCTTTTTAATTGCAAAGTCATGATCACTGACCTTAGCTGAGGCTAGAGAAGCCAAAATTCTTTGAATGTTCTTCTGGGATCTTTTGTGACTTACTGGATGAGTTGACTCTGCACCACTGGAAAATGTTTGGCAGGCTGGCCACCCCTGGGAGGATTCACCACTGTTCCAAGTGTTCTTCGTTCAGAGATAAGGGCTCTCACAGTGGTGTGTCGGAGTCCCAGAGCCTTAGAAATGGCTTTGTAACCCTTTCCTGAATGATATTTCAACAACTTTTTTTCTCATCTCTTCAGGAATTTTATTTGATCATGGCATAGTGTGCTTGTAGAAACTTCATAGTGACTATTTCATTCTAATGGTAAGGTTCAATATGATTGAGGTTTAGACAGGGCTGGCTGCAATCAATTGCCTGGCTGTGTTCAATCAGATTAATCAATTATCAGTTATATAAGATTAATCGGTTGATTGAGTAACTAAGGGGGGCAATTACTTTTTCACATGGGTGATATGGGCATCTGATAACTTTTTTCATTAATCAAATGAAATAATAATTAAATGTGTTTTGTGTTTACTCAGTTTACCTTTGTTTACTATTACATTTTGTAAAAAAAAAAATACTATTCAGAGTGACAGGTGTGCAATAATAGAAGAAATCAGGAATGGGACAAATACTTTTTTTTACAGCACTGTGAAACAGCAAATGAGGGGTTCTGGAATTCGTCATCACTGTGTAATTTTCCATTGTTAATATTAAATTGATTAAGCATTTATGCTGAAATACAGAAATTATGCAGAAAAAACTGCAGTGTGATCCTAAAATAGATGCAGTGCAGTGTTAAACAACAGAGAAAAGAATAGAAAATTACAGGAAGCAACAACTGACAGATTGAAAAGTTTTCTGTGGAGCCAAGATCTGCGATGGGCTTGTCCGAGTCCATTCACATCAGATGAATATCAGCCTTTTCCCACTGTTACTAAAAGGCTGAAGCCATGCAATTGGTTGGAATGAAATTACTAGCCAACAGACTGAAAAAATTATGGGCAATGGGATTGAGAAAAGAAAACTACATGTTAGATATTCCTTACATTCTAAGCGCATGACATTACACTGCGTATAAATGCACATTCCATTAAATGCAATGGGGAATCCTAAAACTTTTCATGGTAAAAGCAGGCTAATCAATGGACAGCTTGAAGCAAACTAGACATCTGCTGCAGCCAAGCATGACTGGACAAACATGTTAATAAAAAACCTCCACGCTGAAGAAGTTGTTAAGAGATGGGGGGGATATAAACGCACAACGGGAGAGGGCAAAAGCAGTGGCGGAGAAGCGTACCAGATGCCTACAAATCATTTCCTGCTGTAAGACCCTTCCCTATATGCCTTACGGGATCCTCTTCATCTGATAGGAGGGGCTATGCATCGTGGAGGTCACAGCAGTTTGAGGTTAGCCGCACATGCCTGAGGGATGCACATTTTCACACAGCCTGTAATGGGAACTCCAACACTGTTCCACAAGGCCCAAAACCATGGGTCCTCCACAACCAACTTTCTGATGAAATCTCATCATTGCCATACTGAACGCCTTGCCAATATTTCCTCTGCTGTTTCTCTATATCACAGGGCCTCAGGCGGGACTCTCACATGGTTCATGAGAATTTAGGCATCACCGATGATGAGAATAAGCCATTCAGCCAATCTCAGTTAATCATCTGTCTATTCTGTAGAGTAGGGACCCCACATGATGTTCCTGGTGGTCTGCAGGATGTGATGGATTTTACTTTCACCTTAACATCAAAAACCAGTTTGGACCCAGGAAACAAACTAAGTGAACTAAGTGTAATTGACTGCTTTAATTGATTAGAGTATATCCAGCACATGTTCTGGCAAGCAGTTCCACACAAAAAGCCTAGAAACCAAATGTTGTTCCAGACAGTGTACAACCACAGCTCCAATGCAAGTTTTCATAAAACCCAAACCACCAGTCATCATGCTATTTCCTTGGATCTTTGCAGGCCTGACAGAACAGTTTAAGTCTACCACCATCACATGGTTTATTGTAGCCCCAGCATAGTGAATCAATCAAGATTCTATCTGAACTTTTTCATTTATTATTATTTTAAAATGTTCTGCTAAAAGCTGGGAAAGAACACATAAAAAACATTAGAAGAGAGGACTGAAGTAAACCTTCACATTGCTGAGGATATTGTCATCATCTGTTCTTTTAGGTATTGCATTTTATCTGCAGTTAGAGAGGTTCTGACCATCCTCTCTCTCTCTGGAGACATTAGTGGCAAGTTAAAAAAAAATGTAGATGCCCCCTTTTCTGACTCTTTGATGGCCTCACCTTGTGGCATGATGGTTATCCTGTTTGATTTGATTTCTGTTGAGTCGATCTGTGACTTAAATCGGACCTGGCTCAGAATAGTTGAAGTCTTCCTGATTCTTCCGAAGACTCATTTAAGAGATTTCTTGCAGTACACAATACCGTCATAGGCACACAATGCAACCATCATGTCTGTCATAGATGTGACTGCCGCTGGGTACACGGTTTTGGAAACATGCCAATGTGACACGATGATACGCGGTACCTGTGTGCGGAAAGCACTGCTGACAGACCGGTGCCTACAGGAATGGTGGGACTGGCCTCATGAAGTGCATGGCCCTGGGTCTCCATTCAGAGCAGCTTTGTGTGCAGAAGATGCCTCAGATCGGGTTCTGGAAACCCGAACCGCGGTAAGAGCTGCCTTCCAGCGCTCCGTCGGACATCCAAAACCAGACCTCAGCACCTGCACCTACAACTCTCCGGATCTAAATAACAATGGGTCACATTTCCGCCTTGCCCTTCGATTTCAATGGCAGCAGAAGCCACAAATGAGGGGGGATACGTTATTCCCTCCCCCTCGGCCAAAACAGCGTGGCCTTCCCATTCATCCGGTATTCCCAGTCATTCCGCTTTGCTGTCTCCTGCACAGCTATCCTGGCGGTGACATCACATCACCTACATGTGCTGGAATGGAAGGTCATTGACCCCTGAGACCTCCTGCAGTACTAGCAGTGAAACACTCTGCTATTCCTATAATTATTGAATGCATGCGGTTTGAAATATTTGTAGCACAGTTCCCCAGGTAGCCGAGAAAGCAATTGGTTGGGTGTGATAATTGTACACATTTTGGGCAGGACCTGAACAAGCACACGCTGGAAAACAAGCTTGTTAATAAATGACTCCTCAGCAGATACACATCTTGGCCTCAAGGACACACTGAACCAGCCTCAGGTCTTAAGTGGCCTGTTAAATACCACTGGTTACTCTTCACTCCAGCAGCTGCAGAAATGACAGACTAAATAAACGGACATCCTAAGGAAGACATAATGAAAGGAATACATTTTGGAAAAGTTACCCTATAACAATGTTTGGATAGGATTTAGATTGTAATGTTACATTTGGGATTCTGTAACCTAAGAAGAGCTGTAGAAAAGGACAGTTAAAATAATGTGGTGATCATAGGACCCTATGGACCTGAAATTGGCTACTTTTATTTCCAAGCCTGGTCAAATTGTCAATCTTAATAATAAGTAGAAGCAGAGTGAAAAAACACAACTACATACTCTGTCATCTTGTAAAATACCAAGCATTCATGATATAGATGGGTACTATATAGCTAAATAAAATATCGGTAAAGTAATATGGTATTAAAACTGACATGAAAATAAATAACATATGACCGAAAAAAGCAGACCATTAAAAACTGTATGTGTGAAGCATAGACAAATGTATTACTTAACAGCATTTCTAAGACTCTGCAGTGATTTCAAAGTCATGTAAAAAATTCTTGATGAAAATGAAAACACATGATGATAGGCTCTACACAGAAACAACATACATATTAAAGTGTTGATAATCATTTGAAATCCTTTTGATATCCTTTTGAAATTGAATAATGAAACATTATTTAGACTCCTGAATTTTCTCTGAAGGCCACACATTAGGCTGACAGGCATCACATTTAAACCCCCATCCAATGAGTGAAGGATAGTTTAAGGTTAAAAGGTGAAACCTTTAAAACTGACAGTCAGACTGTGGGAGTCAGGCTGGCTCCTGGCTCCTTAGACTTCAGCTAGGCCAGCAGGTGGTAAGATCTCAAGAATACCAACAGCACATTCCAAGGCAGGAAGCACAGGTCTTGAGGCAGACTTCAGCCACACTGGATGTGAATAGTCTGACACAGATTTCCCAGTTTTGGAGACCCAGGCTGAATTATTAACTGTGCAAACATATAAAAATGTAAAATAAGGCCATATATTTCAATATATCTGAAATCACAGAATATACTATAACAAAATATATTATATATGTGCATACAATATACAACATTACAATATAATTGTTTCTCATAAATATATTGCTGTATATGTATTTAATCGGACTCTATATAAATCTTACTTGGGAGGTTAACATTGTATGTCTTCATTGTACAACCATTGTACAACCCTTGACTACTACCCCTGTACGCCCGAACTATGTGTTTTTATTCATATTTGGCTGCGGTTTCTATTAAATGGGTTAACATAACTTTATATCACCTGAATACATTTAAATGGAAAAGCTATGGATTGGAATGCTTATAAATGATAAATCTGAAATAGTAAACACTAAACGCTGTAGGCCAGAGGTCATGCTAACTAACTCATAAGCCCTGCATTGGTATGAATGAGCTACACTATTAGACTAGAGACAACCACAATAGTGGACTGGCTGGCTGATGGACAAACATATTTGACGATCAAAGAAGTTCAGTGCTGCTTGGTATCTTAGAAACAAATTTGTGCTTGGATTGTTGCACATTGAACCTCTTTTTCAATACTTCCACACATGTTTTGTTACCTACTTGGAGGAAACAATGACCAATTTGTAAATATAATTTGTAACTGTTTAACCAAACCTCCAGCGAAATAATAGAATTAGAAAAGTAGCCTTTGATGTGGTGGCCATGGTTAACAAAGGCCAAAAAAGCCAGGAAGTTCAAGAGTGCTTTATTTGATCTATATTCCTGAAAAAGCTTCCCAACACAGCAAAAAGTATGCAATGCATTTCAAAATTGTTCTTTATATGCACTAAAAAAACTAATTTCTTAAACTTCTGTATTGAATGTATATATTTCAATGTATACATCTATTAAATTAAAATCAAATTAAAAACCAATTAATCTGTGAATCAGTAGATTTTTGAAAGTTCGATTGCCATGTCCAATCAAAATATTTTCTTAATTTTTTTACCATTTATGAATAACCAGCTTACAAATGATCTGCGAGTCAAATATTAGCTGTTCTCTATCACCAGGGCTATTCAAAACAGCTGATCTCCAAAAATAAACACCACTTACAGCACATGTTCTTCTGTCACCTGTCACTCACTCTCATACTCCCACTGTGTGCAGGCAGTACAAATCAAGAACAGATCCTGAGCCAGTGTGTGCAAAGTACAAATGACTGTATTTCTGATGTTATTGACTGTGGCTTGTAGGTCCTCAGACTTCAGCCAGTCCAGCAGGTGAAAATCTTATCTAATTACTTCTGTCTGTCCTCGCTCATTTAAGCATGCCAGGAAAAGTCTGCAATATTAAGTGTTATTACATAAATAGTTATCTTCTAGATAATAAATCTGTTCCAGTCTGTTGCTGAAGAATGATTCAAGCTCAGGCTCAGCTAAAACTGCAATACTTCATTTTCGGAAACACCTCACATGGATTCAACGTGTAAATAAAATGACCTCCTTTTGTAATGAGTAAAAAAAAGACATTTCAGAGACTTTTTTCCCTTTTACATGCTGGAACTGGGGAGCTGTTAAGCACACGCAACCAGCTGGCAGAGGGAGAAGGAGGGGCCCTGACCCCTGTCACTCAGCAGCTCACCCAATGACATCATCAATATGCATCAAACGTGATGCCTCAGCACCAGTAGGGTGGGGGGTTTGGGGGGGACAAAGACAATTCTGATACTGAGGAGGGGGGAGGCTACATAAACACAGCCGTGCTGCTGAAGGATCCTGTGCATGCTGACACTGCAACCTCTTGCCATTGAGGACTGCTGATCCCAGTGGCGGATCTGATTCTAGGTGGTTTCAACAAACGATATTCTATGTACTGACCGGGGAGTGTTAGCCTTGAATCCTAAAATATGATTTTCACATTTAATAGTTACAGCACTGACCTTTACTGTCCACTTTTCCTCAAAGGGAACATGTTACCCTTACAGTAATATTCACTTGAAAGCAGGGTGCTGTGATGTCTATGAACATCTGGTCATTACAGATCATTTCTAGTCCTGCCCATTGCTGAGGTTTTTAAGTGGTGGGAATCATGGAATAGATGGGTTACATCCTGTGGTGTCTTTGACCTGCCCCACACTCAAGAGACAGATCACTGCGGCTAAGATACAGTCAGTTCAGTTGCTTTATCCCACCAAGGTCTGGGCTCATACCATCTCCCAGGGGGACACTTCATTTTAGGCTATGGGCAAGCGTAGAAACACGGAGGAAGCTCACTTCAAAAAGAGGAGTTTCTTGCTGGCTTATCCGACAGCAACAGGCCATAAATATCGCCCTCTCCTCGTCCTCCTCCCAATTGTGTTATCATTTTTTAAACAACCAGAAATAACGAGAGCAAAGGCTCCACGGTGATAAATATGGGGTGGGTCTTGGGGGGGAAAAACCTGATCACTTCCCCATTTCATCTCATCTTGAGTTCGGGCTCTGACTCGATATGTCTGCCAAATGTGCCAACCGACAGTACGTTTTGCAGCCCAGATGCATTACGGCAGTTTAGCTCTTTATATAAATAGACGTGTGATTATGATAACCCGGCCAGTTCTGAGGCTGGGAGGGTCTGACTCGCAAGAGGGGATCAAAGGGAACCCGGTACGGGCCGTGCCAAGAATGTGCCAAACGCTCGTCTCCCGCCAGAGCGAAAGAGCAGGGGGTAAAGTGATCCGCCATCAATCTGCTATTCAGCCCCACTATAAGCATGTCTGCGCAGCCGCCTCTAGCAGAGACTGAGGCATTGTGCTCTCTCCGCAACTGACAGACCTTGTGCTCTCATTACAGCGCCGCACAACCAAAGCTATTTATTTTGGCCCTGGGTGCTATTTTTCATTTTATGAAGCATTCACTGCCCCCGTTGCCAAAGCAGAAGCTCGCTGGAACATTTGGTCTTCATTTCCAACAGGCCGAGATGGAGACGGAGGCGCCGGAGAACTGAGGACTGCTCCTGTACGCGTCTGATGGCTCGGATCGCTGCGGTCTGTTGCGTATTCATGACCAGTGGTGAGCATTTCATGGACCTTTCAGTGAAGAGAAGCTAAAAGTTGCTCAGAGAGACTAATTAGACCAGGGGTGGGCAATTCAGCTTCTGGAGGGCCAGTGTGTATACAGAGTTTTGTTTCCATCAATTACCAATTACTCTGGCTAAATGAGCCAAGTGGCCGTATACACCAACACTGGTTCAGCTGTAGATTAAAGTAGGTCACATTTAAAAGTTTCATATAGAGACACATGAACAGTCTTCGGCTGCCATTCATGAGCCTATCACATGACAAAATGTCAGATTGCAAAAATGTTAAGGCTAATTAAATAATTAAGACCAGAAATTGGCATGAAATTCAGGACCAGATACAGCCCACCTCTGGACTAGACATAGAGCTCAAAAAGAGAGACTAAAAACAAAACGTGCAGACAAAGCAGAGACATTAGTGGCAGTGGACAGGAACAATAAAGACAGAGACAGTGCAGATAGAAAGTAGAGCCACGTTGTTTCAATGCTGATAAACAGTAGAGATACAGCTGATAGAAGCAGAAGAGAGAGACAGAACTGATAGAGGGATAGTGGAGATAGGCAGTACTGATAGGGAGACAGACAGTAGAGACAGACCTGATAGACAGTAGGATTGGACGTGTCTTGGTCATTCCAGTGGCTGTATTTCTCCCTCCCTCTTTCATTTTTGTAAACTGCAGCATGCTCTTAGACAGATCATCACCACTTCTCCCTCAGCCATAGCATGGTGACAAGGCAAGACTACAAAATAGACCAAAAAGGTTACTAGAACAGAGATGTCTACAATTTCACATAAAAAAAGAAATAAATCAATTAAATACATATCCAAGTAGGATAGTTCAGTAAAAACGTGGAACTTAAAGCACAAGGTTTCCTCCTGTGTAAAGGCTTCATTGCATTGTTCCATTATCAATGTCCCCAGAGCTATCCAAGCCACCTTTTTCTCCCCAAGGCAGTCTGAGTGTGCCATTCATGGCAGTTTAGAAAATATATTGCTATAAAAATCTTACATTACGAAAAGGAGAACAGGGAAATGGACGATCCTTCATAATACAGGGAGTGTTAGGGAAGTATGCCAGGCGTAGTTTTCAGTGACTACATAGGCACAAACAACACCTAGTGCTGGAATGTTGTGCACTTTCTCCTTAAGTATTTTAATTTTTGTCAATAACTAAAATTCAGAATCTTTATTCAGACAATTACTTGCATTTACGGAATATGGAAAATTTAGATAAAATAATACATTTTCAATGGTAGATTTGAAACTATAAAACAGAATTATTAAATGATAAAGGACGGATTCAATGAATGCTAAAGTAGATAACAATAATGGCATGCAGATAAGTTTAAAAAAAATACATCTCTTTAAATGTAGGCTGTTGAAAGAATATATGCAAGATATATTTACATATAATAATTTAATTTGTCAATAAAGCTGTCATGTTCCCTCCCATGTGAATATATATCTCAACCTACAGCTTGTAACTGAATATCCCTAGTAGGACAATGAAGTTGGCAGTGACAACCTGATATTATTTCCCTTTGGACGTTTTTTTTCCAACACCCATCCCAACCTCATATTTCCATACCAACTGGTTGGAGACATACAAAGGAACATCACTGCATTGTATTTGAGGGAAAAAAAAATCTATTTTGTTTAAAAAACAATAGAAAGCAGGCGAATGGAATTATCTCAGTGAATGCTGCAGATGAACACTCTGTATCCACTCAATGCACATTGACACCTGTCAGTCACGTCAATGCTCTGTGTGAGAAACGAGCGGTTTGCAGTGATGCAAATCCTTTCAGGGGAGCAGCGCGAGCGCGTCTATTATCTCCTCCTGTCGTGGCTGTTAAATGAGTTTCTCTCACACATCTGTCATCTCCCCCCACAATTAATAACGCAACAATAACAGCGTCTCGCACGGCCCCATCCATAACTGTCTCCTGACGCTGCGCAGTGCGCTGTGTGAACCACACCTATAAACAAATCCAGGCTCCAGGCTCCGCACAGCACCATTCATCATCGAACCCACGCCAGGCGTACTGGCACGGGGGGGTCGCGCCTGGAACCTACCACACTGGAACCCGATATAGGCACCGGTGATCTGGGACAACAAATACTAGCCCGTAGCACTAACCACAAACACGGGATTTCACTTGAGCCAGGCAGAGTAACCATGAAGTCACACGCTTACTATTTCTGGATGTATGCACAGAGATAGTCTGTGTTGTTTCACGAAAATGGTGATGTTTGCGCAGATGTTTGGGCTAGTGGGTACTTTGTAAGATGTTTGCTTAGGGTTGGTCCAGAATGTCCAGTTGTACTTCCTGAGAACAAAGTTAGATTTTCTTTTTAGTTTGTTTGGTGGATAGCAGTGGCCCTTTTTTTGGAAAAGACACCACAAATATGTGTGCTAAATTGTGAATTCCAGTGAAGCCAAGTTGAAGGAGGGCAAAATGTTATGCATTGGTGTGTGTGTGTGTGTGTGGATTCCAAGTGTGCAATTCTATTAATTGCAAGTGTGTGTATGCATGCCTTTTTTTGGGGGGGGCAGTGCATGTTGTTGGTTGCAGATTATTGTTATGAATTTCAAAACTATTCAATGCAGAAAAAAAACACCAGCCAGATCATATGTCTGTCTTTCAGGCGGTCTGTCAGTCTCTGAGTGGGTTCATTGAGATGTTCCTTCAAACAGCACTCACTTTGCTGGCTCCTACAGGCAACATGTTTGACATTGCTAGGGACCAGAGTGGGGGATTCTGGAAGAAGGACCCCTCAGGCACTGTTTCAGCTGCCTGAATGTAAATGATGTGGCAGACAGGCGGCAGACAGACGATCCTGCAGCTTGTAGACCATACTGTTTCCCACTGCAGCCGGTCTGTCGTGGCCACAGACTTAAATCCCAGATATAACATTGAGCAGCTGGGAATACACATACTTTTGTACTTTGCTACGCTGCAACACAAGATGGGATTAAACAAACTAAAGGATAACCCCATAAACATTATGATTGTGTCATATTAAGATTAGCTTCTGAATGAACACATTTTGATATCCTGGCTAAGACAAGGCTTTCTAATTAAGATTGGGGGGTGGGTGGTTCACTACTACAACCCTCCACTTCCCCTCTGGGCATCATTTGGAAGGCAATGCCCTAATCAATAGATCAATCCAGTCAGATCACGTTCTGTAGTAGTCTGGGATTATTGAGAGACACACGTCGTCTGGCCTTTTACAAATGACCTCTGCTCAGTCTGAGTTACCTGTAAGTTTCATTGTTGCAGAATAGAACAGCTTGAGGGGAAGACTTCCAGGCTTACCTGCTTTTTGCCTTAGCTTGCCTGGGAATATTAGTAGTGGCCAACTGCAGTCCTGGACTGCCACAAGGACTGCTGCTTTTCCCTATGCCTTTGCTTTGATATCAGCAAGAAATCAAAAGCCAATTAACCATTGAATTCTGAGCGAGAGAAAAACACTGGTCTCTCTTGGACCAGGGTAGGCTATTCCTGTGCTAGAGCATTCTACGTCCATAGTTGCTAGATGTGCTGCAAGTCTTTGGATTACCTGTGCTTGTAGAATTTTAGTATGAGTTCTTGGTTCCTTGCATCAGATGACCTTTTGATTGATACTGGTCTAAAATGGAATTTGGTGTTTAATTGATGCATCTAGCTGAAGCACAATCTACCTGTAGTTTACGGAAAGACCAGCAAGAACAAACACCAGTGTATGCTGCCCCCCCCCCCCCCCTCCTAGCAGGAGCCCAGAACCACAAGTGAAAATGTCAGTTTGTGACGAATACCGCACGCCAAGGCCCCAGTCTGAGGCCAGCCCTGTCTGACTGACAGCACTGGTGCGTTTCTATACAGGATTCCCCTTTCAGTCTCAGGACTGACAGCCCCCCTTCCTGTGGCAACACGCCTGCACAGGACCTGGTTCAGTCTCTCTCGGGGGGGAGGGTGGTTCCTCAAAAGACCCCACGACACAGTAAACACCCTGCGAGCCAAGACAGCACCCACAACAGCAGAGCAGAGAGGACGACTCCCTTCCAACCCCAGGGCGGGCCGCCAGACGCCACTCCCGTGACAAACGAGAAAATAACTGCCGTAATTAAGCCAGGAGTGTGTGCTCGCTATTCGCGGGACCGCATGCCCCACTACCATAGGGCGGCCACTTCCATTACCCAAAAAAGGAGGACGCTGTGCCGTGGCACCGATTCAGGGGGCTGTGGGGAGATTGAGATTCCAGAATGGGGGGGTGGGGAAGGGGGACCAGATTGCTATCGCAGACAGGGGGGGGGGGGGGGGGGGGCGGTGGCGGGGGCACTAGCAACACAGCCAATAGACTGGCAACCAGCTAAGATTAGATTTTTTAGTGACACTTTACAATACTGGAGGCAAATAAGCATTTACTAATACTTGAATGTATGTGTAAACCATGATGAATGAAGGAATAGACTAATGCTTAACACATCAAAAACTAATGAAGCAGCCACCGGAGTCATACATGAATGACCATTAAAAATCCCAAATCTGGACCATGAACTGAAGTAAAAAGAGTCGTTCTGGGGTTTACTCAGCGCAGTTATCTAGCAAACTCAGTAATTAAGTTTCATAAATACCCCCAGTTCATAACCAGGGAGTCATCACATCACCAAATCAGAGTGGCAAGTGGAAAATTTTGTCCTTATGTTTCCATTAAGTTGCAACCTATTTCCAATGTCCTGTGAACATTGAGGGGTAAAAAAGTTGCTAAAATGTTTCTGAAATGGTAAAATGTTCCAGTGATGATGCGCTTACTGTAACAACCCCATGGCCTATGCCATAAAAGAAAGAGAGTGAGACATTCCTGTGGAGTGCAGGTTCATGCAGGCGGGGTGCTCGAATCAAACTGAAAGTGAGCCCGATTCATTCCAGAGACATTAAACCGTTTTATTATGCAATCCAAAGGCAATGTCACAAAACACTTCACAGAGAGCACGATGAGACGCTTTCCGGCAGTGTTGACAGCTTCAGACTCCACCTACCGCTATTTTCATTTCTTTTTCCTGTGGAATGCAACCCCGGATCTGATCTATCTTTGCATTTGCCTGGTTGGCAGCTAGCAACTCTTGAACTTGTGACCAGTTTGATGTGGTAAGCTTGTCAGTGAGGAACCTATTCGATACTGATATATTGTTGAACATATTTGTTGGCATTTTATTCTGGTTCATCTTGCGCTTACTCTTCTCTGATAACATGTACTCAGTGACAGATGCATCATGCAGACTTAAGGAGGTATTCATGAATTTATGACCGGCTATGATAACCTGAAAAACATGAAAATATGAAACATGATCAGCCGTAATGTCGCTAGCCTATTGAAAAGTTTTAAACCACGCACCTTGACTTGTGAGTCATTGTGATTGGACTCATCAAGCCTCTTTTATATGACATGTTAATGCTTCCTTATAAAACCCTTTTCCTCAGTATGGACCCAGCCTTGTGGCACTGTCTTATCCTGCCACATTTCCCATGGAAAACCCACTTCCTGTTTCCCATGACCACTTAAGATATGGAGGGAGATATATCTATGCAGATGCTGATGGAGATCAAACTTCTGAAACTCTTCGATGGCTTCTGTCCCCTGTGGGTGGGTGGATAGATAATTTGTAAAGTTACAGAGAAGCCTCTTCACTCTGTGAACCAACAAAGAACATGGGCTCTTCAAAAAGATGTACAACAGACTCCATTGTGTCAGACTCCATTCCTGGAGGGCTACAGTATTTGAGGTGTTGAAGTACTTTGATTCATGATTCATTTCACTAAGGAGTCCATAAATCCTCTTTCTGAGGCCTATACTGGCTGCAGAGACACAAAAAAAACCTGCAGACGTAGTGGCCCTCCGGGACTCTCGCTTGACATCTATGGTACACAGGGAACAGCGTTTTCTTTAAGTTTAGTTTATCAGACATTGGTTTGGAACACATTTAAAAAAGACCCTGCCTCAGCTCTTTGTATAATGTCTTCAGAAACCTTTAAAAGGCTTTAAATCTCATGGTGAAGGTTATTGCAGAAAATGGGCATGTCTCCCTTCTGGTTCTTTCTGGCAATGCGAATAATATGTTTGCACATTACACTTATGCAGTGATCGTTGTGTGGGCTCCTACATGCATGCACTTTCCTTGAACTTGTAAACAACAGGAGAATTCCCTGCTTGGAGTTGTGCTGTGGTGAGCTCAATGCCAGACGAATGCACGGCCAGCACTGTCTTTGCATAACTACTGCGTTTCCATGGTACAGCCAATGGAACAGCTTCCATTATGAGGGCCTCGACCACATAAACACACTTGTTTTTTGTTGTTCACATCATAAGCGCATAAGTCCTCTGAGACCATTAGAAGAAATTAAAAGAAGAAAAAAGATTTGCACAAGCAGCACGAATGCTAATTACCACATAAATATTTACACCAGTAACATGGCAAAAAAGCCTGCGATTTGAGGGTAATTGAAGTTAGACGGGAGTCTACTCGTGCATGCTAAAGGTCGGTGTCACTCACAGCAAAAAATAACCTCATTTTTGAATGTCACTGTGTGTCATAGAAAAAGGGAACTACTGGGAAGAACCTCCGTTTGTGCGCAAGTGTGACATTCAAAAATGAGGTCATTCTGCACTGTGAATGACACTGACACTGTGCACCTACTTTATGTCACACAGCAGGGTCTGGGTTTCACATTGCAAAGGAATGAGGAAGCATATTTCCCAGCAGGGTGTTTTTCTACATGGTGGCAAATGCATATTAACACGTATTTGCGTGATTAAAATGACTCAACACTGTACAAGTGCTGTTGGACATTTTATAACTAAACATGGGCTTTTACAACCTTACAATAAATACCCATTTTACAGCAGAAATGAAAATTCCTTACATACAATGGAAACCTCCAGTCTGAAACTGATTAAATCTTAGACAAAGATTATGGGCTATGTCATTGGCAGATTGTGACCACAAGTGTACTGCTGCAAGACACAATTGGATCTATCCTGCCAGTGGAAGGGTGGGTTTGATTTAGCCAGGGTTCCTTGGGTTAGAGCTACATTAGCGCCTCAAAAAGACATGCCAGGACACCACAGGCTAACAGCTGTCATCAGTCAGAGGCCATAGAAAGCACACGGAAAAAAGAGAGAAAACATTGTTCAAAGAAAAAAACTCTTACTTAAAGTCATGTTCAATATGTAGAAAAAAAACCCACATTTCTTGAGGATATTTGAAGTTGTGGTAAAAACTATACACTATATGGCCCTATTACTCATATTGTTATTGTTATATTATGGAACATACCATTTGAGAACATACCACAGAGATTCATTAGCAGAGCTGTCTGTCATAAGATATATGGTATTTGGGGTTACAAGAGTCCCCATCTCAATATTTCTTAAAAGAAAATTTATATTAAATTTCATTTCAGAAGATATATTGCACAAATGTATCTTTGATGGGTGGTGCAAAGACATGATGTACCAGAGCCTTCTCCAAATGTGTTCTGAATTCTCTTCTATTGCTGGACTCATGGGTAGAGCATCCAACTAAAGCATCAAAGACCCTGGTTTAATGATGCACCCTATGGTCTGTAATCTAATCCAGACCATACCAGTGTCTATGGCAGGGAGACCTGTGGGGTAAAGTGCAGTTGCCAAATGCATTGCACTGGGAGGGAGGTGTTCAGTGTTGTCCTTGCGTCATTGGGCAAGCGGGACTCACAGGCAGCCGAGCATGAAGTGCTGTCCCCGATGCAGAGGCTGCACAGCTCAGTCATTGTACCGCGGGAGACAGGAAGCACGAGCTGACAGCACATCAACAGGCCACACATGCTAGTCTGCACCCGCTAGAGCTGACAGAGTATGTTATGGTGACTGATTGCTTTTTTATGCTTGGTCCAAAGGACTGTCCCCTATTGGCCCATTAACACCACTTCCGGCAGCAAGTTAGCCTCCCATCCATCCAAGTTGCATGCTTGGCTTCAACCTTCAGGCAGGATTAAGGTGCACGGTGTCAAAATAGGTCACGGATAGGTCAAAATAATTTTAAATGTGGAATAAACCCAAGCTGATGCCTCCGTTAGCTACTGCTAGAGGTGGGAAAACCGTTCAGTGAAAACACTACCATAAAAACAAATGTCTATCACTGAGCTTTAAAAAATATTTAGCTTTAGTCAAAGACTTTAACCCTGTTATTTTCAGGTAGAGGGACTCAGGGAGGAATTGAGGAGCCACCGCCATTCCTCAGACAAACAAGAGCCCAGGGAGTTCTGTGGGACGACTATAATAAATGAGGGGAACCTAGAAACTGTTTTTAGGGGTCTTGCACAAACTCCAGTGGTCATTAGTTTACCATTTGTAGTTATAATGGTCAGCCTGGAACACGCTAGAGTTGTCACAGTGAGTAATATTTTGGTTTTCCTGTGCAAATCCCAAATTTATCCACAGAGCAAACATTGCTCTACATTGGCCGGTTTTGATGTGTTACTTTAGAGAGCACAAACTGTGGTGAAAACCGAATTTCAAGGGGGGGGGGGGGAGGGAAAAATTAATATTGTTTGCAATGATTTCAAGGAAGAACAAAAAATAAATAAATAAGTTCAGATGTCCTGAGCTACAATCAATGGAAACAAAAGAGGTGCCTTTTGTTTATTTTTGTAATCTTCTGGCTTTGTGAAGGGATAGTCGCAGCGGTTCACTGCTGCTGCTTCCTTCCATTCATTAAGAGGGAAGCTGTTAATTGGCGGCAGCTTTATCTGCTGGCGCAGCGCATTCGTGCGGCCGCCTTTGCTGACCCAGCTGCGTCTGGGCTCGCTGTGAAAACACAGCTCTTGGCTCTCTGCTCAGCACATTACCGGTAACTGGCAGCACATTATGCTCGATAAGGACAGTCAGATCCAACAAATGGAATACCTGTGGCAAATAACAGACAAAATGTTGTTTTTTTTCCCCCTCAACTATCAATTCATGAATAAAATGGCCCATAGAAGGCAGCTTGGCCAGATTTCCATTTTTTAAATATTATCCCAAGAGGTAGACAAACAAAAGACCAACCCTCCCCCCTCCCCCCCATTCCACCCCTCCAAAGAACATGCAGCATGCAGAGATGTTGAAGAACAGATGGGGGCTCCTATTGGGAATATGGATTAAAAACACATTTCTCCCCCCAAAAAAAGAAAAATGGATGAATCGCTCATTCTACGTGCACAATCACAGGTGCACACTGTTGGTTCTGTCTCAGCTCCATGACTGTTGGCCCTTGAACAATTTCAGCTCTGATGGCTGGTCCCTGATCTCACTGTCTGGGTCGGTGCGAATTTGAAGGGCGAGGGGTCATGATGTTTGATAAACAGCCGAATGCACATTTAGATGCTGGGGAGTTTAGGGGCAGAAAATGGGACAAGGGGCAGGACTGTTGACTTGGTGGTAGTGAACAGCCTGGAGCCTGGGGGTTAACTGCATTCAGAGGGGGCGCTGTCAGTTTGGCAGTTGCTCTCAAGAGGGCTATTCTCTCAAACCAAGCCTGGAAATGATTACTATCCGAAATTAAAATGGGAAGTGAGACACAAGTCAAGCTACTTGAGCAATGTTTGGCCATGACTAGGAGAGGGTGGGAAAGCTTTGGGGGGCACTAATCTCCCCACAACAGAGGATGGGCTGGAGTAAGGGGGTGTCCAGCAAGTTCTCACTTTTTACCCCTTTTTACAGCCCTATTGTTTGCAATAAATCCTATGGCATCTTTCATGGTTCCAGAGATCCAGAACCTCAGTTTAACATCTCATCCATGAGACAGCCTCACTATCTACACACAGACCACATCCATAGTGAGGCACTGGTTTTCTGTTCTGTCCAGAGAAGAGAGTGTCCCCTACTGGCTGAACAGAACCTCTGAGGAATCAGTTTTCACAAAGGACTCTATTCAGGTCATAGTCTAGTGCAAACCCGCTTAGCCTCAACCAGTTGGAAGGGGAAAGGTATGGGTTGTAAGTGTGCTCTGGCTATGTAGCAACTGTCTGATGTTGTCTGATTGCATCACATCAAGGCATGCCTAAGCTTTCACAGACAGCTGTGGAAACAGAAAAGCTACCCACAAAACCATTCTATGAATTTTCATTGTTTTTAAAAAAAAAAACTTGGTATCCTCAATCCCACCCGAATTGCTGGTGGGAGAGTGAAGACACTCACCTCCTCTGAAACACACAGTGCCAGCCATCTGCCTCTTTTCACACCACAGCCAGAAGCCATGCATGCGTGGAGCAGGGACAGAGGAGACCCAATCATACATGTGCGCAGAGCACAAGCCACAGGCGCCTGCACGAGCAACAGGGGACATTCAGGCAATGAACATTGCTATCCTCACTGACTGAATCCCTCCCATATATCCCTTGGGCGATACAAAGCCGTGCTCAGTGATGCACAAAGGCAAGCGGCGCTTTTACTAAATGAGCTTACCCAGTAGCCCTGTTTTTTAAAAAGACCTCCCCTCTCTAATTTTCTTTACACTGAATGTTTATTCTTTTCTCTGTTTTACATCAGTATTTTTGTATGTGCTTTGCCACTGCTGACCACTTACATTCATTCCTTTTTTGATGTGTTGCATTACTATCAAATGTTGCTTTTCTGAAGAATTGACCATACATCCAAAAGTGCAAAAGCTTATGCCTCTGTTTTACAGTCAATTCAATATTCATTTTGAAAAATCTGTCTGTTTTCACTGTTTCTCCGTTCTGGTGCTTGTTTCACAGATGTGGCAGCAGAGGCCATGGCAAAATGGTCCTGTATCAAAGTCATCCCAGGCTATCCCCTGCTAACCGTGATCTGCTCCCTCACCACCCATACCCCCAGCCTGCTAACCAAGTGACTGTTTTATTTTAAAACTCAATTTAATTTTGAAACTACAATCACAAAATGCTCTGTTAAAATAAGCATTTCAATCAATTATTTCCAGTAACCAAAAAATACCACACAATAAATATGCATACATTCTATCCTGGAATAATTTTTTTTTTTTTCCATTTTCTTTTTTTTTCAGCATGACGGAATAAAACAGAAACGAAAGGTAAACAGGATCTCATATTGCAAGGTCAGGGGTCACAGAGGTCCCCTGCATAGCTGTCCTCCTGACCTCGAAACTGATCCGCTCAAGGGAACCCGTTTAAAATGTTCACATGCAAGGTTAATGCATTAACCAAGATATTTGCCCTTAAAATGACTAAATATTTTTGGAGGAGGATGTGCAGATACTAGTGAGCTGTCACTGGGGAACTTTTCCTCATCACTTCAGCCAGAAGCCAGCTTGGACAGCTTTTTGGATTCTTGGAATTCCTGAATTCCTGCGGGCATCTTGTTTTGTTTCTCATGATCTGGACAGTATAAACACTGATCATTTTCTAGAGCTTTCATCTGATTGGTTTGCTCTTAATCCTCAGAATTCAAAATATTTCTGTTCTGTTTAACCCTCTTTCCCCTACCGTGTATTTTTAAAAACAGTACATATTATGAAATACCAATTTAAATCGCTTTTGGGTATACAAGAACTAAAATTCGCTTAGCTATTCCCTTGTGTCCAAATTGTCCAGCCAGACACCAGATGGTTGTGGATTTGAGTCTAAACTGAATATGGTACAGTACTTGTGTGTCTTTATAACCCTTGGTAATACAGAGGTGGGTATTGGAGATGGACTCATGTCGTATACAGGAAGTCTTTTCAAGAACTAAAACTTTGTATTACTTAATTCCTAAAAACTATGATTCCAAAAAATTATATTCTGACCATATATACCGAGTTAAAATTAAAACTTTGACATTGTAAAGTCATTTTAATAGTCTTTAATCTGATCCAGTAACAATATTCCCACATGCCAGAGGATCTCATTAACTCTTTTTGGGTCATACAGATATTGAAGTGTAGTTCACATTTGGCACAGGATTGGTATTGCAAGGATGTGACAAATGACTTTGATAAAGCTGTTATGTCTGATCCCTGACCCCCCCCTGCTTCTGAAAAGTATTTAATGCCCTTCTGAGATAAGCTGCATCCTGGGAAAAGTCCCTGGATAACAGTTTGGAATGGAAAGGCTAGCGATAACATCTGACCTGTTCATGCTGAGGCATTGAGTTCTGAGTGGCGATGCTTGAGTTATGAATTCAACCATGTTTTAACATTGAATACAGCGCCTAGTTGAAGCTAAATATTTTTTTAAAAATTAATTCAAAATGATATTAAACTATTCATAAAAAAGAAAAATGGTAAAATTGAGGAAGTGTTTGTGCATCTTGAATCTCTGACTACATATTTCAAAGATTCAAAAACAAGGAAATATGACATCATTGTGAGTAAAAGTACAAGGATAACCTATACCAACAGCTAGAAGGCGTGCTAAAATGTTGACAATGTACAATTATATGAATATTATTATATGAATAATCAGCTTCAGTGAAAGAGGCCTGCTGTCTGCACCAAGGCACAAATTCTTCAACACATTTCACAATGTCACAAAAATAACAACTTAAATTGCAGCTGTTAAAGTACAGTTGTAATTGTGTGCTCCTCAGCTTATTGTTTTGCTGTTAAAGTCAGCTGTGAATGTGGTAGTAAGTGCATCATAGTTATTTTAAAATGAAACATAAGTTGTGGGCAGGCAGATGGAATTATGAAGGCTGAGTGAGTTTGAGTTATAGTCAATAATAGATGTAAATTAAGTTAAATTTAGCATATTTATAGACTACAGAAATTTTTGCTATATCAGGCATGTCTGGATATGGCTAAGAATCTCTGGCAGGGCCTACAGCACTCTTGTGTGCTCTTGTGTGAACCCATTCGCTCTTATTTGTTTGACTAAACTACAATCAAAAAGCTAAAACTAAACCTCAATCCAAACATCAAAGCAAACTACTGTAACAAGTGCGAGTTTGTCTCCAGCCACTTTAGCCACTGTCAATGCGGCTGCTCTTTAGCGCCGCTTCTCCTGCTCGCCAGCTGCTCTTTCGTTACTCTGTTCATAACTGTTCTCTCGGCATTTTCAAATGGGTATTATATATCGAGTAGCCATGTAGAGACTACCCTTACATAAGAGCACTGGTGAGGAGATTTGGTGCAGGTGAGTAGTGTAGCGTGTTCAGGAAGGCAGGCATGTGCCTCCACTCATCTAGATGGAGCCAACACACACATATCGCCTTTCTAGCACCACACCTTTCTCCCTCATGTTTTGTTACGCAGGGTCAGCAATTCTGGATTGATTAGTATCAAACAGCTAGCAGACCGTGAACAAAAAATAAAAACAGGCACAGAAGTGATAAAATCAGGACCCTTCAGATAGGTTCTCTGTTATGTCACTATTTTGCGCAAAAGGACTTGCCCAATCAACAGAGTTGTTGCTTTTTCCTTTTTATCTTGTAAACATCATCAGCTGGAACATAACATGATGTACAAAGTATCCATCTATTTCCAGGAAATTTGTTTTCCAGAACATCCATTTGAGTATTTAACAATATCTAACTTACAATACTAGACTACCTACTATTATGATAAAGCAGTCAAGAGTTTGTTAAAGGGGCTCAGCAATATTATTCACTGTGGAGAAGTAAGTGTGAAACAAAATATCTGTGTATCGCTTTTCTCCTTTTGCAGAATTGCTGCTTGTATTTGGGAATTTCAAGATATCACATATTGGGCAGAGACGTCAGCAGTGCCATTGTGGTCAGGTGCCTGGACCTAAACAGAATGCTGTAGGCTGAGTTCTTGCTCCACTGTTGTAGGCCAAGCAAGGCAAACAGCGTCAGTCCCCAGTTACCAGCTGCCTGTATGCGCGAACGCATAAAGGAATCCCTTAAATCCATGCGGGCTGTGACATCGTAGCCCTCGTCACGCCTTGTAATGGTGACCATCGTGCAGGAACGTGCACGTCTCTCAAAACCCGCGTGGCGAAAGGAAGATATAGCCAGAGGACCAGCATGCTTTGAAGTGTTTGAGCCAGCAAATGAATCCCCCTTCGCTGCCTGACAGACGAGCAGGAGACGGGTTCTGATGGATGGCGTGATATGAAGCGTGGGCGAAAGAGGTGAGGGTAAGTGTGGACGCAGATGAAGTGAGAGGAGACGGGAAACAGAGCCTGCCCGAACAGAGACGCAGATAGACCGTTAGGAATAGAAGGGGTTGAGGGTCAGGGGTGAGGGGAGTGGAATAAAACAAAATACACACAATAATCATTAAGGATCGACCTTGAAGAGAGACAAATCGCGTCTCCAGACCTCGGCCCGTCATAAAAACCGGCCTTGATGAGCGGGGGCTGGTTTCCCCGTGCCACAGTTCCAGGGCAGGTGTCATCTCCCCTCCTTCACCGTGAGGCTTATCGCTGTACCAAGATCAACAGCCGATGGATCTTCCTGTGCATAGTTGGCATGGGGCTGACTGGAGGGAGGGGCTAAGACAGAAAGAGAAAAATCTAGATTTAAATTATAAAGAGCCATTAATTAATGTGCTATTTTTACATACTAAAAATGCAAGAAGTCAACCTGAGGATGTTAGAGATGAACGTGTATATTAGTGGTACTGGTTATTCTGATTAATGGAGTTCTTCAATAATGTAACACATGCAAGAGGCCTTACATGGGGATGATACCTAGCAGCCAGGTAAGTAATATTCGAAACATTTGTAGCCAATGCAATGGAAAATTACATTTTTTAATGAAACATGCTTGTCAAGGTTTTCAATAGCCCTGCAGCTGCAATTGAAGACCCAGCCAGAGTGATGTCAAGCGGCCATTATGGCTCTATGAACTCAAAGAAAAAGCAATGCAGACCACATGGCTCAATCGCTGCCAAGGTCACAAGCTCTCCTCCATTTTGACTTTTTTGGCAAATGCCCTGAAAGCCTCAGAGCCATACCTTTAGTGCCAAAACAGCATGGATGTGAACTGGCAACTCTGATCTGTGCCACATGCTGGCATAGTAGATGAATGCTGCATTTTTATTGCATGTAAAGTATAATTATACTATTTATAATTGAATCGTTTAGCAGATGCTTTAAACCAAAGCGACTGAAGTGCAGTTAATACCCATAGAGCTAGAAATGCAATTATATAAATTCCCCCATGACGCTGCATGCCTCAAGATGCATACAATAAGGAAGAGAAGGATTATTATTTATAATAATAATAATAATAATAATAATAATAATAATAATAAATCACAATGGTTGAATAGCAGGAATTGGGTGTGTTAAAAATCGACTATACTCCCACCCTACAATTATATATGACTGAATTAATTTAGATGATGAATTATCTTCAACCCACAAACCTCAAATCCAAAATAAATCTTAGTAGATAGAAATCTTTTTCTCTTTGTAATTCACATGGTGTAACTAACCTTTATCAACCAGAGACACCAAATAGGTCCACTGTGATGTTAGTCAGAATGTACTAACATGTTGATGTAGTACACAGACATACAGGGATAGTGGTGGGAATTGAAATGGTTCCCTTTTGTATTTATCTAGTCACAGTATATGTACATTTCCTTTGGAACTGAGGAACTGCAGCCTGATCTAAAATGTCTTGTCTTGTGTTTAACTGGGGTGATTCAATCTTTATTAGAGGGGAAATAAACACTTCATTACAGTACAGGTTTTCTGATGAAAAATTGATGATGGATGCCTCTGACCACTGCTGCCAGCATATTTTGAGGTGTCAGAGTAGCTGCATTTAAAATTTTAAATTAAATCTACTTCTACAACATGAAATTTCACATTAAATGTAAGATTCCTTTCCATGCAGAGGAACATGCTCAGAAATGAATTATAATGCTCTTTAGGATACATTAGTCACAAGTACACACTGTTAGAGGTTAAAAAAAGAAAAAAAAGTTACTCTATGCTAGATCTAGGGGGTTTTGCACAGCATAGCATTGACTGTGGAAAGAGGGTTTCAGTTATGGTCATTGTTAATCATTGTGAAACAGCCGTTGTGCAGAAATGATAAGAAGTGGTAGCAGTTAGCTCCACACCCCTTGAATGATGCACATGCTTGTCTGTGTTCTGCCATAATTGCAGAGGCCATAGCAGCAAATGGGTAGGGCACAATTTTACATTCCAAATTTGGAGAAAAGGTGAAATAAGAAAAACAAACTTCAAAAGGAGCGCAGACTGCTGAAAGTGGGTTGCTGGAGTTGATGGAGGAGACTAATTCTCCCTATGGGGGACTTAAACACAGAGGCTTTGGGGCTCTGAACTTGGCTGTGGTTGTTTAGGCTTTAAATTCAAACCATGCTGCCCTCCTGAGCAGCAGACACCTTCAAACACACACTCTGCCGGTTAGGCTGATCTAACTGGGGCATGATTTATACGTCCTGTCTGGGGAGATTACAGAGTGTCTCTATTCCCTGGAGAAACAAGAGGCTCGATCAAATCCAGTGTCGGAGCCCATGTCTGACAGTGTCAGGAAGGTGACTGAAACTGGCACCGTTTGAACTAAAAAAAGGAAAACAAAGGAATGTTTTCACCCCTGGGACTGAACTACCAAAGGGAAAGATAATCAATGCTTTTGGACTTCCTAAAGAACAATAGCACAAGACAACACCCTTTTTTAAGCTCAAATGGTGTTTTTTATTTTTGGTAAAAGCCAAGAAAAAGGATTAGCCTTTGCTATTGACACATTGGAAGGGCCACTATAAAAAATGAAATAATGTAAGCCTTCAGCTGATGAAGTGAAATGTTTAAAAGCAGACTATTCTCTTATGAATGTAGCTAAATGGTCCCATATGCAGAATCAATATTTCAATTTATTAAATATATTTGATGATATGTAAAACTATTTGATGTTTAATTGTAGCAAGATATGAAATATTTACTTTTGATACAAAAAATATGAACAATGTGTTATATGAATATGTTTATATATTGGCTGAACATAACTTGGAATGCAAATGAAATGTAAGCTATTTTAATCAATATATAAATAATACAATATAGCTGGCATGTATGTATGTATATATATATATATATATATATATACATACATGTATATATATAAATTTGAATACATTGTGAAATATTTATTTTACATATGGGGACAGAGCAGCATTCTTCCCTCTGAAATGACTTAGTCATGTGACCTAGATTAAAGCCGAAAAAAGCTCCTGACATTCACATGGCAGAGTGAAATGGAACGCCAGATGCTAATGTGTCATAGTGGGTGATGAAGCACCTGGTTTTATGCACTGAGAGTTAAAAAAGGAGCCAATACAAAAAAGGGGCAAATACTTTTTCATGGCACTGTAGGACTTTTGGGGTGGCCAGATATGGGATCCTGTTGGTATCCTGCCTGCATTCTGCCTGCACCAACTAATGCAATGAAATGTATTTCATGTGCTGTGCAGTATATGTAGGTTTTAAATTAGCTGAGAACGTGTATAGATATAAATGTACAGGTATAATAAGAGACAAACCCATAATCCAGGTAATTAACTGCCCTATCACGGAGGATGATCTTAGGACGGATGGGACTGATAATTACCCGGATGATGGGTTTGTCTCTTTCTTAAAAGGCTTCCTACCATATCAAAGCTTCACAGCGGTTGTACACACCGTAACCCGTTCTCGTCACCATAAAACGACAGGAAAAAACACAGCAGAACAATCAGGCCATCGTCTCCCGGGCCCTGCTGCCAAGCTCAAAAAAATCATTGCGAGGAGTGGAGATTCCACATTTGTCTGTGCCCCCCTCCCGGCCCCAAAACAGCAAGACACAAAGTGGAGGAAAGGCGAGGCCCACAATCGAGCTGGCCTTTGAGTTCTGGCCCTGCTTAACCGAGTGGCCTGAACCTCTTTGTTAAAGAGGGGGCTGAAATCAACATGGAAACAGGAGTCGAGGATAGACAGCCGCTGTAAAACAGCCTGTCTTGTTTTCTTCATAGCCACTGTAAACACGCCCCAGCACTGTATCAACCACACACACACACACCGCCCCCCCACCACACCCCTCCAGGAACCTGACCTTGGGGAAACAGATAAGAGCATCTTGAGGAACACTTAAAACGTGTCATGATTAGGCATGTATTCCGAACAGCACGTTATCGTCACACCCCCTCCCCCCTCACCCCCCAAGCCCCTGTCCCCTGCCTCCACTCAAAGAAGGTTTATTGCCAGGCTATTGACCCTGCCCTGGCCCTGAAAGTAAAGAACGTCCAGTTTAGAGAGGCTCTTTCTCTGCTTCCCCATTTTAGGAGGGCAGTTACCGCAATTTATGTTCGCGCCAGCTTGACTACACTGTGAGTCTGCGTTTACCTGCAGCTAAATCTTTCAATACCCCCCTGTTTCAGACTCTTGCGTAAGTGTAGCTGTGGAACCAGGCACACTTAGAATGGAACCAACAGAAAAACAATCTATATGCAACAAAACCACAAATCTGTTTCAGGCAGCAGTATACATTGGGGTTATGACAAAATGGAAAGTGTCTGATTTAGTTATTGCACCTATTGAACACAGACTATTGACTTTGCCAGTTGTGGTCAGTGGCATATTCAACTGAAGAAAAAACGACTTAATGATTGATGATAGAAATAATTACATCAATTTGGGAATGGGAATGGAATTTACAAGCAACACTCATTTGAATCACATGTTGTATGCAGTACACACTTGTCTTGTTCATTTGAACTGGCTTGACTTAATCCTCTGCCCAACTGGTGGACAGTCTGAGGTTCCTTCAAATGTTTAATAACACTTCTATGTTTTTTTGTTGATTTTATGATCAAAACATTCTGATGTCTATACATTGATTTTCAAGGTATAATTGAAATTTTGTCCAAGTTCAAAATGGAGAAGAATGAAATTAGATTTTATAATAAATAATTATTATACAATTTATTGATTTATGAGAAAATTTGTATAATTTGCCTGCTTTTGCTTACTGTCACCTACATTACCAGAATTCCATCTTCATATCAACAGTTGGGGGTAGTCCTCAGGTAAAGAACATATTAATGGCTCTGACTGAATTTTGTTAACATCAAAACATGAACCGGAGTCCACTGATCACCTGGTTTCACTGTATCAGTGCAGCCAATATTGAAAAGATAAAACTAGATTCAGCAAATAAAATAACCGCTAATAGCTAATTATCTTTCACACATCTCCCGAATAACTGGAAATTATTTAAACGTACAGATAATGGTTAAGGCTTTATATCTGAAAATGCACCAAATACACACAGTACTTTGTCCACCAATGTTGTCTTTCATGAAGAGCACTTGAGGGGAACTGCAAGGTTATAGGTTTTTGTTTTTTTAGATACTGAATGCTGATGCAAATTTCTCTGAGACTTTCAACACAGATTGCAACAGTTTTCTCACACTGTGTTGGCAAATGACTGAGCATTGAGGGTGAAAGTGTATCTAACAGGCAATGCTTTCCTTCCAGTTCACTGATGAAAACAATTAATCAAAGTAGAGGGTTTCTTTTAATCAATTGTTTCATTTGAGGAACAAAAACGGATCTACAAACAAATTCCTGTCATTTGATCTCCCAAAGTTGGCACACTTGTATGAATTGATAGCAAAGAATAAGACCCATAGATTTTATCACCCATATGAGGTATTACTTGGCACGGTAGCTTTCCTAAAAAACATTGACTTCATGGTATTCTCTTGTGGCTTACAGGAGAAGAACATTGTGCCTGAAAAAAGACATGTAAAAAAGTTTTTGTTTTTTTAAAAATGTAAACAAAGCAAAAGCCCCAAGATATTTTTGTTAATATTCCCTGAAAACTTCTAAAATTGTAAATTTAATCATGCTTTATAAAAGCAAATTCATGACCTTGAATTTCAATGCATTGGTACTGGGCCAATGAGAAGAAAAATATCTGGGAATCAACTAAATATTTATTTCACTGACAATCAAGTAGTGACTTGACAGTAGTTTTAGTCTGTTCAGATTAATGTTATGTGTTTGTATAGAATGTCATGCCCAGCCTCCCAGGGGAACATTTCTACAGGGGCGCTTAAAAGCGCATGATCAAAAAAAAAAGGGGAAAAAGTACCGAAGTTAATTAGAACCAAGCTGTGACCATCCTGCTCACCCAACCGTGGAAGCACCCAGGCTCCTTATTGAACCCATGCTTGGAATTCACGCTGTCGTCTTTGACTAACATATGCCCTCCCTCCCCCTCCAAAGTTAATATATGCTCAAGAATGTACTTTTCCTCATTTCTGGAGATTCATGAAGATGGTCGCCTACAGCATCGGAAATGTCCTCCTTTGGGATTTGCCAGAGGTAAGGGCCTGAGCAGGACCGTTAAGCAGGGATCATCAGGCATAAGCTTGCATCAGACGGTAAACTGCAGGGTGCTGCATTACTGTGCAATGTATGGGAAGTTACCTTCTCCTGCCAATTCCAGAAGGTTCTCTGCCTCTGATGGACAAGTGGAGCTGCCATTGTGGCTTAGTGACCACACCCCCAAATACAAGAGTATGTATGTGAATTCCAGTGTGTGAATATCTGGTCAGTATATAGAATTTCTTGGAGGTTGTATACAAAGATATTTTATATACTGATCAGATATTCAATTTTTCTTCAAAATCAAAAGTTATTGTCTGAAATGCTCTCCAGCTGTATCCATTTCAGACATCTATTACAGCATATATACAAAAGCTATTAGACATTGCATGCACTCATCTCAGTTTACACACCAGCATGCAGGTATCTTGTACATAACAGGTGAGTAAAAGAGATGCCTGCATGCTAAATTGAAATCTCCCAAACAGGTTTAATTGTGCAAATAACATTTTGACCTGCAAAGGTATTCCAAGCCTGAAATTAGGTCGATGTGACAAATACCACTGCAAGTTGAAGTATTGTTTGGATTATGAGCATTCAATACAAGCATCCTTTTTCCTCATCTGTCTATGTTGTGCCCTCATCACGTGTGAGATTTCTGAACATGTGTGCACTGTCTTTTCTTTAATCCTGAACATATCTCACATGTCATTGATTTAAGAATGGTCATATATCTATGATTTTTTTTCTGTTTTCATTAAATCATTTCTCATTTTTCCCCCACCTCACTTACAGTAATACCTGCTCTAAATGACACTTATTGGTTGTGATACATTCAGTTAACAGCTAAATGTTGCCTCAACCCTCTCGCCAAGAGTAGTGATAACTTGAAAAAAAAAAAAAAAACTCAGGACACCCCAGCCCTTTGCCCCTCACTTCTCCAAATGTTCTCATGCTCCGTGGAAAGGAAATGGAAGAATTGAGGCCTTTCTGGAATGTTCTCCACAATGCGTTTTATATGCATTGGTGCGTACTGGCTGGATAACACAGTGCAGGCCTCCACCTGGAACTGTGAGTAAACAAACTGTCCTTGTCCAACTGTTCAGCGTCTCAGGAAACCGTCCGCCCTAATTATGCTTATTGCTCATTTCTGCTCTTAAAAGGGTGGGGATCCCTCACCCCAAACAGCCCTAAAATCAAAGCGGACGCTTACGCCCGTCTGCGGTTGTTCGTTTCGAAAGGACGGTGACTCAGAGCGGGAGAAACGGGCCCGTCTTTGAAGTCGTTGGGGAGGTGGCAAGGATCCATACTCGCGTTCAGCGTGTGGTTACAGCCAGCTCCAGCTCCCCCACATGTCCTTGAATGTGTACATTTCTGGGCGCCAGGTGCACCAAGGATGACACGGACAGAGCACACACTGGCGCCCCCTACGACACCCCCGAGACCGGAC
The DNA here is from genome assembly GCF_013347855.1 of Anguilla anguilla. Taxonomy (NCBI): domain Eukaryota; kingdom Metazoa; phylum Chordata; class Actinopteri; order Anguilliformes; family Anguillidae; genus Anguilla; species Anguilla anguilla. Next base: position 23,674,665 of record NC_049215.1, on the reverse strand, counting down.
ACTTTGTTCGCATCTTCCTTGTTGACTTGGGGGAGTGAGGCAGACTGAGCATTTGAGCATGTTTTCAGATTCTTCACTGTAAGTCCACATTTTTGTGGCCCTGTGGTTAGCCTGCTCACTAAGCAGTAGCAGGGTCCATGTCAGGCTATCCCTCACAGGTAGCTATTCAAAAGAGCTTTCAGCCTTTTTAGACATAGCTGAAATTATTGTATAAGATGTCGATTCTGCATTTATAAACAATTTTAAAAAAGTGTGAACTCTGAAAGTCTGGAAAATACATTTTTGAGTGCAAACCATTTCATTTCTTAATGCTTTTTTGCCATTGTTTCACTGGTTTTGATGCATTAAACGCAGCAAGGCTGTGTGGAGTGATTCCTGCTACAGATTATAGCTTTAAGCCATAAAATGTGCAGGCATCATGTTCAAGGGGGATGAACTTGGCTTAAGTGTTCTGTTCAGCCCCAGTGATCATTTCAAAGGTAAAAGGTGGTATGGAAACAACTTTTAGGTCAACACATACTTTATTTATGACCCCGAGAGATTAGCCTCTGTTGTGGTACATTCCAACATAAATTGATTGCTAAACTAGCCTGGGAGGCATACATTACTCTGTTTTCCCCACAATGGCCACACATTAACTATAACGATGGTAGTGATTGAACTAAAATTTATTTGCAGAAGTTCACATAACCATGTTTTGACAGAAACAGGCTGTCGTGTATTCACCCCAGACACCTCAAACTGATGTATGTATGTTTCAGCAGATCCCAGAGGCAACTCTGTTACAAATAACAGTCATTCTGGGTTGGTGTTTTATTGCAGTCAATCTACTGTGGATTATTAAAATGGTGGGTTTCTTCACATTTCATGAAATGGGACCAATATAAATCAAAAACACTTGAATGCTGTTAGGATGAACAGAACAGAAAATGTGCATATACAGATTTGACTGAGAGTTGTGCTGGCAGGTTGTTATATTTTAAAAAGAATTATTTTAACAATAAACTAATTCCAGTGACTGCTTCTCATGAAAATATGAAATATCAAAATAACAGTTTTCACTAGAACATATCATATATTCATACAAGCAGGGATATCTATGGGCTAGTAATACAATAACACTAGCATTATAAATGTCACATCTGTTTATAGTTCTGTTGTGTTTTTGTGCATTGGAACCTGAATGTGCTACAGCCCCAAAATTGCAATAGGCATTTAATATATTTTTATATTCCTGTTATTATTATATACCTATTTATTTATTTGTACACTTTTTTGAAATGAAAAGATATTTTAAAAATCTTTGCTTGGCAAGCCGTGTAAATTATGTGTCTGTCCCCAACGCTAAATGGATTGTTCCACTAATGAACTCTGTTACTATGTACACTTTTTCACTAATGTTTAGCATCACCAAACCAATCCCAAGCACTACTGCTGGCGCAAGCCCTGAGAACTTCTGGCGTGGGCAAATAGTGGTTTATTTACCAGTCTAACAAGGCTTTTAAAATAATACCACTGGTCCAGGATACCACACGCTCTGGTAATCTTCTATTTACACTTCTGCACAGTAGGGTCTTCACTCATTCTAGGAGTGTGTAGCCTCTATTAATCTTTACTAACCCCATCAGCCTTTTTCCTGTTTTGAGTAGCGGGGTTGTTTGTTCCTCCGTTCCTGTGCACAATATGCCAAACGCTCCCAGTTGAAGCCGGTTGTGTCAGCCCTTGCATCAGTCTTTCTCTCCAAACCTCCAGCAGCGCATTGGCTTGTAGAGCAGGAAGGATTTGTCTTGTCAAAACTAATTTGCTCCTATTAGCAGATGTTCCTTTGTAATACTCAGTGCCATTTAGCCTCAGAAATTCACCCCTGCGGACTTGTCTCAGGAACAGGAAACAAGTTGTTTTATGTTCTCACTGCTGTCATTTAGTCCAATTTAAGAGTAAAAGGAATGAAGGAATGAACTGTAACTCTCAAAAAATGGATTCCTTCACTCATTTTGATGTAGTCACTCAGGATCTGGGTCATTAGAGCTTGGAGGTTTAGGCGCACAAGAAATATATTGTACTGGTCAGAGACAGAGCAGACAGGGAGGTAGTTATGGAAAGAGACAAGGAAGAGAAAGTCCAGGAGAGGTCCACAGTTCTGTATTTTCTCAACTGGTCTTCATTCAGTCCAGAATTTAATCTAAAGCAGTTGTGCATGCGCACACTGATCACCTGGCATATGGAGACAGGTAATTACATCTGGCTTCCATTTAAATTCTTATTAAGATTCGAGTATGACATTGAACAAGTGGACATCTATACACTCAAACAATTTTATGAAGGCTAATTAGATTTGACTGAGCATGAAACCATTCAGCTTCATTTGGATCATCCACAGATGCAATCTGCAGCATGTGATGATGTACAGTACTTGTAGTTCTTGTTCAGAAAAAATCCCAGACATCCACAGCGAGCATGACAGAGGTGACAGAGGGAGGGAATGTTTCCTTCTATTTCCAGGCAGCTATAGCTAGTTATTGTTAATATTTGTTCTCCTCACTTGTTTGCAGGGTAAAATAGGAAACACGGTGTTGTGGGCTTTAGCACAGGCTGGCACAGGGAGAGCACAAGCAGTATGAAGGCAAGCTCTCAGTTAAACTGGCCCCACTAAGTAATTTCTTGTCTGTTCTGACCTTTGGTGGAGGTGTAAGCAAGGAACTGTTTTTAAGACAACAGTGCTTTTTTAATATCACATTTTTTCTTTTTAATCCACAGTTAATTTTGTCTCAGATTTTTTTCCATCCCAGTCACCCTCCTGTGGAAGGGGGTCGGGTGGAGAGCGTGTGGAGACGGGGCAGTGTGCCAGACAGGTCTCAGACTCCCAGGGCAAAGCCATCAAATCGCCATTAAGCTGGCTGCTCCGCGCTCCAAGAAGCCCCAGTTTTGGAAGCACAAACAATGATAATGGCTCCGAGCACTTAGCGTGGGCAAAGGGCTTCAAAGCCAGGGGTTGGGAGATCACACACGGGGCTATGGGAGAGAGCACAGAGGGGCTCTCACAGTCTCAGCATTCCAGCAGTCTGATTTGGACAGGAGCCTAGGGAATCATAACCGCACTTATTGAAACTTTCTCCTTCAACCTCAATGGGTGCATTTTTTTTTTAAGCGCGAGCTGTACAGTTGACTTAAATAAGCAAAGCCTTATTCGGAGAGGTGATTGATACCCAACCGTCGCTGCCATCGGGTTGAGTAACAGGTTACGGATCCTCTGGGACTGAGCCGGGTTTGGCTGCATGCCACCATGTGCAGGAGCCAGGCCGATCACTGCCGTCCAGCTTTTTAACCTGGGGGCCCCCAAAAAAAATCACTCACCCTGATCCTGATAAATACCCTGCAACACTGCAGCTACAGCAGCGATTCCTCTCTCCTCCGCATTCTTGCCTTTTCCATAAATACTCTCTCTTCAGGTATACAAAAAACAGGAGCACTGCCTTGCCTCGCATTATTTCACAAACATATTCACACTGGACAGGAAAGGCCATTTGCTATAAACAAACGTCCAGGTAGCCAATGAGCCTGTGAACACTGATAATGAGCTGTGAATAAACTAAACCTGAGGAGGAAAGACACCTGCCTGGGTGGCTGTCATTTCTGGAGCCAGTTTGTGTGATGTCTGCATGGTCTAATCATCCCAAAAACAAGCTTCTTGGCATGTTCTGCATGCACATTTCATTCTTTGATCAAGCGAAAGAGAATGCTACCCAATGTAAAAATAAAAAAAAGGCTCTGAACAGTCAGTCATTAGACAAATAACTTTTATTCCTTGTGGTGTTCTGTAGCAGTCCGTGGCAGAAATGGATATCCCCTACAATTGATGGGCAGCACCATCTCTTGATTCTTACATTTTTTGTAATTATACAAATTACTGTTATGTCTTATTTTTTCCCAGGGGAATCCCAGACTACCACACAAGCATGCATTGGGCATATACACTATGAAATTATGAAAAACATCCATCATGATATTCATCTTCAAGTCTTGGAAAACAGACCACCCATGTAACTCTGATAACATAATTTAAAATATTAAATAAGAGTGCAGTAATGGAACATTCAGTCTAAACTGATCCTTAAATTTGACTATCAGTATCATGCTTAAAGTCTGTACTTGTTTTAGTAACCACCAAATGTGTAATGAAGAGGGAAAAAATGGAACTACAATGTATGTTGACATGCTGGCATCCTTTAGTAAGTCAAATTAAGGACATGGCATTCTAGTGGTTTAGACGGACCCACTCCCCTCCCATAAAACATAGGAAGGTAAATAAATACAGTGACCATGTAAGGCGATTAGGGTCCTGGCAGGAAACTGGCCTTTAGTGAACTGGCCTGAGCACGGAGAGATAAGAATTAACCCCCTCCTCTACTGCTGGAGTCAGATGAACGTGGAAGTGGCCTGACGCGGACTCCGCACGAGAGGTGCCTCCCGCCATTGTCCTCTGCCATGCCATGCTATGCTGGGCGCCCCCCCCCCCCCCCCCCCATTGTACTGACAGCCCCGCCACGCCTCCGGTACCATGGGAAATTGTGTTCTAGTGTGACCCTTCTTCTCTTTGCTGGATACAGCGTGGAGAGGGGAAGTCATATGTATCAACATCATTGGCACCAGGCAAAGGAAAACTGAGTGGATGTTTTCTCTTTTTTTATAGACTATTGTTAGGTGCACCTGTAGTTATGATTGCATTTTCAGTTGAGTCATCATCATTATCATCCTAATTTGTTTTACATGATCATGTACCAGACATTATTACAATAGCCTAGTGTACTGTAGCAGTAGTGTCAATAAGAAATGCTTGTTCCTTCTTGTTCTTTATTGCAATTTGAGAATTTTTACACTGCAAATAAAGATGACAGATTACAGGCTCAGAACTCCCTATACTGCTCAGCTGTGCCCTGTTTTCTTTGTCTAGTGCAAGCGTGGGGGAAAAAAACCTGCTGTATCAACCAACAGTGCAGCCAATCACCAATGTGATGCTGTGTGTCAATGAAAATTTCAACAAACAAAATAAACAAATAAAAATCCAGTAATCATTTGCATTTGCATAGTATTCCTTAACAGATCCTGGGCAGCGGTTTCAGTTTCAATCGTGGGAAACCGTGCTTCCTCGTAAACAGCGCAGTCACAGAAAAGCACAGCACAATATGCAAGGCGCTGCTTTGGGGCCATTAGATTTCCTGTGTTTGATATTCCCCTCAGAGACAGGAACCGCGTCTACACGACATGACCAAGGCTGGCATCCCACTGTGTGGAGCCCGGCTCCAGTGGCAACTGCTGCCCCCCGCGCAGAATGCTGTTCGCGTTCAGCTTGCCCACAATGGACCATTATTACAAGGACAAGTTGACGAGTGTGATAGGGCGCTTGATTTGGGCCAGACCGGTCATTTATTCTGAGAGAAATCATAAAGGCTGCCATCCATAACAATAAGGCTATGACGGGGGCACATTTACAGAATGGCTATTGATAATACAAATATCTATAACTTTTCTTTATAAATGGGGAAACATTATAATTATTTATTTACCTGGTAAAATGATCTTATATTTTCCATATTGCCCATATATAAAGCTGGATACTTGTTCTAAACTCAGGTTACAGTAGCGTACCTCCTTTGTCTCACAGGTACAATACAAATGGTACATCTGGGTTATGAGCTGGCAAGCCTAGATCCTGAAGCACTACCCCATACTGTTTCCCTATAACACAACATCAAAGCTGGCAACTACTGTTCCTGTGGATACAATTTAAAAACACAGATAACATGGCGCTGTTTCTACAAATCTATTTAATTTCAGTCCCATTCATTTAAATTACATGTTTAAATTTAGAATTTCACATGATTTCCATACACTGAATATCTGGACCCTCAACTCAACTGAGATATTGGCAGCCAATCCCTGGACATGGTAAAAGCAGACATGAGCATGAGGTGCCATCTAGTGGACAATGTGACTGCAATAAAATCTTACTTGAATTACAACTGCAGGCAGACATTTCAAACAGGATATCAATATTAGACAAGGTGTGTTTTCTATCTTTCAGACAGCATATAGTGCATTATGCAGAAACAATATAATGTTGCAAGCACTATCACTGCAATCTGAACATTAAAGGCAAAACAGAAAACCAAAGCAGTGATTCCAGGGTCCAAGCAGTCAATGGAACTTTCCTTCACATGGACATTCAACCATATCAATGTACCAAGACAAAAGCCCTGAAACTACTCCAAAGCTCACCAATCCACAGCACTGAATCACCCCACACGGCCAATAAAAAACAAATACTCAGCAAAAAGCAACACAAAAAGCAAGTTTTATTAACAGTTTTACTGACAGTAATTTATACAGAACCTAAAGAAACCAGGAACCGTAAACAATCCACAGCCACTGTGTTCCCTGGTCACAACCCCTTCTTTAAAACCCTACAGTGCTGCCCTGTTGACACAATAAACTCTTGCACACACTTATAAACTTCACCCTGTCAACTGATTTAACAGTAAAAAAAAAAGAGGGAGAACGTGGTCACATTAATGTCAAACAGAACCAGTAATGGAGGAGTTCACTAATGCAGCAAATTAGATTAATTATGGCAAGCATTTTTTTTTTACTGATAAAAATATCCTCGTGATTTTCTAGAGCCTACTGCAAAAGAGAAAAAAAGGCTTTTAGTGCTTTTTCAATGATATTTAAAGGATGAGGAAAATTCCAATATTGTCAAAGTTGTTTGTGGTTACAATATTTATATTGCAATAATATGAATATGTGGTAATAATATTTATTTATTTGTGTATTCATGTATTTCTTTTACAAAAAGGGCCTGAGTGAGCTGCAGAAATGGCCAGATTCCTCCTCCGGAGGCCCAAATTTCTCGGCCCTTTTGTAACTCTGAGTGAATCGTGCATTACTTCTTATTTCCAGAAGATGTCCCCCTACATAAAACACTTTTAAAAAATACATTACTTTAGAAAAGGAAGTGACGTTTCTTCCGATGAAAATCTCTTCTCCATCCAAGATGCCCGCGGCCGTGGTGATGGGCGAAAACTACGATAAATTACTGGAGCAATGCGAAGCTCAGGAGCTAGAGGTACGTGTTGTCAGACTTGCATTTAAAAATATCTAACTGGTGTGGTCGTATTCGTATTCGGTATCCCGCAAAAATAAGAATCTAGTTTTGTGAAAGCAACAACTTGTGGGTGTTAGCTAGTTAGCTAGGCTAGCTAATGTTGGTTATGTTAGCTGGCAACAAGCCGGGTGTGTAGCAGGTGAAATTGCATATACCGGTGGGCACTTGAACTACTGTACCTTGCTTGTGGCAGCGGTGGACACCTTGTTGTGCTGTCAGTAATGGAATACGAATGGGCACGTGGCCGTTTACTTGTTTACATGTTCGCTTGTCAGTTAACTTGGGGTTTGAGTTTGAGTTGCAGCTTGCAATAACTAACGTTAGCTAATTTAACACATTGAAAACTTCGTCAACTAACGGTTATTGGTGGCTGGGATAAGCTGTTGAGCTGGTATTGCCTACTGTCAAATTAAAAACTGGCGTTGTTAGTTAAATGCGATCCATTGCAACCTAGTGTACGCGTCAATATCGATGGCTAGTAAGATTTTGAGTACGCTAATTTGCTAGCTGCTATAGTAAAACATACTGAAACTGTTTAACGTTAGGTAACGTTAACTTGGCTGACTTACTATTGAATGGTCTGGCAAACCAACCAACTATGCAACTGAATTCATATTGCTAGTTTGCGTGCTATAATAATTTAAGCGAGTGAGACAAACTGTTGAGTAACGTCATAGCTAGTACTAGATCTTTCTCTGAGCCAGGAAAACTGCCAAAGGTGTTTTGGCATCTTGTCATCTCTAGCTGGCAACATGTTTATATGTCATTCTGTGTTGTTTTGGCATCGTGTCTCCTCACTAGCAGCATGTTTATGGGTCATTCTGTACCAGTTGCTAAATTTATCTCGTCTGCTTAATTTTTCGTGGAACACTGCGGTTGAATTATTAGGGAGGTCAAGCACATTAGCTACCCAAGAACCGCAAGTCAAATGAGGTGGTACGTCTGGCCAGTATTATTAATGCACAGCTCAACATTTCACTTTTAGTCGTTTGTTTATACATTTATCTATTTAATTATTAATTATTTTTTCAAGGCAACACATATAAGGGTAATCATAAATTGTAGTAATATTATTAGCTAGTATGATGAAATGCTAATTTTTTAGCATAATCTGAGATTGAAAGAATGGCTTTGTTTGTTTTTAACTTGTTGTGCATGTTCACTGTGCGGAATAGCTATTGATGGTATTAAAGGGTAAGCACCCGATATTATAAAAAATGAAATGCACCAGGCAAATAGAAGTTGTCCTATTTTATGATTCAGTGTTAAAAAAACCTAATTTCATTGAAATGAAGGCAAGAAATAAATAACCCCTAAAATATAAAATTGCTTACTCTTTTTGTCCCACTTCCCTTTATCAACAATCTTCGGAATGATCACCTATGTCATATGTTGTTTTGTGAAAGGAGGAGGACGTGATATGCTGTCAAAGTAGCTATAGCTGGCCCTTTTTCGATGATAGAATTGGTCTGTATTTGACACGTATGAGAAAGTTATTGCGACAACGCTAATGGAAAATTTGTTAAATGGGAATATGATGCCAGACAAATTCACTCGCTAGAGTGGATTAGAGTAGACCCTAAGGTAGGAGCCATGTTGCTAGCTGGTGCGTTCCACCTGCAGCCATTGATACAGCTAATTCTTTTAGCATGCAGCCTGTATTGTCTAATATCCTTCTACTGGAACACACAATTGGTGTCAGTCTTCTCGTATGAATCTGGGCAAGATAACTAAAAAGCAAATTTACTAGAAAGTGCTCTAGTTGTTGGCTTTGGGATGAATCCTCTAACCCCTCTACAGAGTTTTCAGAGCCACTGATGTTTTTTGATTCAGAATGAAATATTTCAGTGCTTTCCATTTCTGTCAAATTTTCAACCAAATGCTGTCAATTTCTGTCATCTTTTCAACCTAAAGGTATAGGCTAATAGCAGAGCTGTTTGTCTTCCACGTATTATGTCGCGCATCACATAAGTAATTTTCCGGCATGACTTCAGATGTTTCCGTCAGGAGTGATCAATTTGTCAAATATGAAGCCGTACTATCAAAAATAAATTTCAGATTCATTTAATGAAAAACCTAGACTAAAAAGAATTGGTCTAATATCTTTGGGGAGTGCCGTTATGTGGTGGTTGTTTTTTAAGTGTTGGGTGAATCCATGTAGGGCTAATGTGCTCATCTGTATCTCCAGGCTCCAGGCGGAATTGCCACCCCTCAGGTGTACGCACAGCTGCTGGCCTTGTATCTCCTGCACAATGACATGTGAGTGCTCACCACCGCAGACTGCTGCCCGCCAGCTTCAGGTTTATGTAATAATAATAATAATAATAATAATGTTTATATGTTGTTGGACAAAGCTATGTTAAGGCGATTGTTAAGACGACTACGGCTATTACATTGTTCAGGTTTTCTGTTGACATTTTGGTGATGATTTAGATTTTCTTGATATTGTTTATTTTATACTCAAAACATTTCAATATTGAGCTATTATTATTTACAGAACCACACCACATTTAATCTGTCCATTATTATATTTGCCCTCATTTAATCTATCCATTATCATATTTGTGCACATTTAATCTATCCATGATCATATTTGCGTACATTTAATGTATCCATGATAGATATATATTTGCAAATTCATATTATTTAGCCTAATCTTTGGTCTTGACAGTTCTGTATCTGCAGCCAAAGCTTTTACTCCAGCCCTGTGAGCCAGCTCAAGTTTACAGACTCAAACAGCCAGCCTGATTCATTCAGTACTAATCCTCTAGGGGACACTATTGTATTCCAAATGTAAGTGAACAGGGACTTTGTGCTCTTAGTGGCTTCTTGGCTTGTAAAAGCAAGGTGGCAACTTTTGTTATTTCTTACAATAATGAAGCTTGTTGGCACAAACATGAGTAGTCCACCACTAATTACAAAAAGTTAAGTTGAAGAGTTCCACAACCACAAACCTTTAGCGTATACATGATGCTTCTGGTCCAGAATCAGCTACCTAATGGCAAGAAGTAGCCTACATACAGGGCTAGTCTTACTTGAGAACTGTTCTCTGTTTGCAGGAATAATGCCCGGTATCTTTGGAAGCGGATTCCACAAGCTATAAAAACTGTAAGTAATTTTCTTCCCTGTGCTTCCCAACACAGGTTGAGTGAAATGTTTTCTTTTTTCTTTTGTACTTAAGACATTCAGTTTTCAGATCAAAAGATGAATATGAGATAAAAGTACAGACAATCAGCTTTTATTTCATGGTGTTTGCATGCATACATGTTTTACCATTTTACCAACACAGCTGTTCTTGTGTTGAATCCTCCCATTTTCACTGGAATACCGTCCCTGAAATACAATCATTTTTAGTGGAAAGATTGAGGTCTTTGGAAATAGTGTGTTTTCCTTTTCCTTCCAATATAAAGTGAATCATCTGTTTTTCATTTAATGAGAACTATCCATTAATTTCCCAAAGAGATATACTGTATATTGGATTGAACAGATCTTGGCTTGCTGAAATTAACCTGACTCTTGCAACTCTCTTAGCCACGCATTCAGCATGAAACCTCATTTTTATTAACTGATCATTTTGTTGAGGGCACTTCTGACAGAAAACGCAAATCATATGAGGAATTCCTCAAAAGACTTCCAATTATTTCTTTTTTTGACATCTCCAATTCCGTCTGAATTTTGGATGTCCAATTGACAAACTGTGCACGAGTGTGCTCGTATACTCCCCCGGCTGTCTCTTCGGGAGAGTGGAGAGGACCCGCAGCTCTCCTCTGAAGCACAAGTGCGGCAGCCAGCTTCTTTTTTTCATTCCGCAGCCACAACCTGCGCGTGTGCAGAGCGGGGGCGGAGGAGACCCATTCATACGTACGCACTGAGAGCAAGCCACGGGCACTCGGATGGTCAACACTCGGATGCTCGACCAATGAACCTTGCTATCCCTGCCAACTGAATCTTTCTCATGTATGCCTTGGGTGGCGCAAAGCCAATTGTGCACCGCCCCTCCAGGGCTGCCGGCACTGGCGCGGGCCGGATTCGATCCGACACCGCGGTGCTCCAGATGCTTTTTTTTGATGAGATGATTGAAGGCAGAGCTGGCAGAGGTGGAGGAGCATGCGGCCTGTGCTACCATGTTAGCGCAGACTGAGCCGTGCGATTGCCTCCTTTGAGGTTTTATTATTAGTGCTGCTCCTGACACAGGCTGACTGGTGGGGGTGACATCTGACATTTAGAGCTCCCTCTCCAGCAGCCCGAGCGACTCGCAGCCAGGCCTCCAGGAAACCTCTCTCCCAACTGTCAAAAAGCTCTTAGCGCTTAGCTGGAATGAAAGTAACACAAAGCAGATCTGCTCGTTCCCCTGTCTACCCGTGTGCAGTGCGGTGGTGTCGCGGGAACTGTCTAATGCATTTTCCTTCAAGTGTATCATACAGTTCTCAGGCTCACAGAAATACTGGATGTGTAAGTTGTGTCTGGCTGTTGGAAAATGCGGTGGGCATTATTCTACCATAATGCTCAGATAGCAAGTGCTGTGTTTGCCTTGCGTTTTGTATTTGACTTTGGCTAGACTAGCAGAGAGAAGCATTTTATTTAATTTGTTTCAAAAGGAGTTGCTGGTTTGCTTGTATGACTGTGGCATCAGCGCCCCCTGATGTTGAGGCGTGGGAGCGCGTGAGTTAAAGGTGTCGCTTCCTGCAGGCCAACCCTGAGCTGACAGCAATCTGGGCAGTCGGCCAGCGCATCTGGCAGCGAGACTTTCCAGGAATCTACTCCAGCATCGCCGCCTTCCAGTGGTCAGAGAGCATCCTGCCCGTCATGGAGGCCCTAAGAGGTAGCGGCCACACCCTATAAGCACAAAAACACACACCTGTGCAGGACTACATGCAGAAAAAACATACCTGCGCAGGACTACATGCACATAAACACTCACCTGCACTGGACTACATGCAGAGAAAACATACCTGCCCTGGACTACATGCACATAAACACTCACCTGCACTGGACTACATGCAGAAAAAACATACCTGCGCTGGACTACATGCACATAAACACTCACCTGCACTGGACTACATGCAGAAAAAAACACGCCTGTGCAGGACTACATGCAAAAAAATACACACCTGTGCTGGACTACATGCAGAAAAAACACACACCTGCGTAGGACTACATGCAAAAAAATACACACCTGTGCTACATCATGCACCTGTGTAAGATTACCTGTGCCACAACATACACCTGTGTAAAATTACCTGTGTCACATCATACACCTGTGTAGGATTACCTGTGCTACGTCATACGCCTGTGTAAAATTACCTGTGCCACACCATACACCTGTGTAGGGTTTTCTGTAGTACAATACACATCAATGTGAAGTTACCTGCACCATACTAAAGATTTGGTATTCAGCTCCAAATGAAATATGCATTTACTGCTGTGACATCTATTCCAATAGTATTTACTGTTGACATCAAAACAGCAAGACTCCTTTTAAATTTTATTTATTTAAATTCCTCGACATCAAGTACATACTCTTAAGGCAAGCGGATGCTTTTATTTTGAAAAAGGGATTCAATTCAAAATTGCAGAAATATAGGTAAAAATTAAATGGTTGAACCAATAGTTACTTAAAATTAAAAAGAAAAAACATTTACATGCTATTTGTGTGTATTCTCTTTGCTCTCAACCTCAGTGGACAGTCATTTTAAATTTATGCTCATGATGCCATTTTACAACTACTTTAGTTTCAAGTTTTACAGCTTCATTGAAGCCCCTTTTTCTTATGTATATTAATGAGACCCTAAAGGCAATAATGGATCCGTAATACATTTTTAAAAATTCTAAAAAAAAGAATGTTTCTAGGTGGTACAGTATGAGTACTTATTTAGGTTGAAAGTGATATCTATGCTTTACCACTTTTATTCATATATATATATATATATATATAAATCTTTATTACTGGGGGTCTGGCTAGAGTGGGTTATTTTTGATCCTGTGGATACAGGATGCATACATAACCGGAAACAACATGAGGGTTTAAGGGATTTCAGCTGCACATCGCTTGAAAAACATTACACCTCAACATTTACACCTCTTTTTGAAATAAGGAAACACACGGCAATGCTAATTTTATCTTTGTCACCATCGTTACATGTCCAAAATAGTTTGGGGTTTATTTACATTGAAGGCATTGCAAATCAGCCATGCTCCACACTTTCCTCATATAAGCAGAAATGGCCATGCATATTACAGTTTGTCTAATCGAGATGCAGCTCTATCTCATTGTAAATAGGAAAAAGAAAACGGTACTCCGTTGGTTGTGTAATTGTAAATTGTAAAGTGTGAATTGTAAATGGCAGAGGTAGGATGCATTCTCAGCTTTTAAAACTACGCAAATGTAACCTGCTGCATTGCGGGAGGGAGATCTTAACATACCTGTGAGCCCTGGGTGAACTGAGGCTTTAACCGTGCATGACTGTCCTCAGCCTAAGATCCACGAGGCTGAGGAGTCTTCAGATCACTGTGAACCCGACATGACATAACCGGTGCGGCCGGGTTAAAAATATCACACCTTGTGCACTCTGGCCTACCCCTCAACAGCTGGTATTTATAACCGTCTGATAAACAGCACAATAAGTACTGTACTTCCATGGCCGAGTTGCACAAGACTGTCATCATGGGAAACTGCAGCATGTGTGACTGACTGACTGTTTACAGCATTCCGTAATGGTACAAGCTTCTCTGGATCCTTAATAACTCATAATTAGTGTTATGTTTGTTGTGCTTGTGTTTGGGTTTAAAGGGTGATGGAGTAGTTACCAACAAACCAATGTGTCTGATTCAAGTAAATAAATCGATAAAAATGTAAATGAAACAAAAACAGTTAAAATGGTCATATGCACATTTACTCTATCTTGTAATTGTTATTCAAATTAAGAAATTGTTAATTTTAGTACCTACATTATTATTCCATTTTCTCCTGTTATTTCATAAATAAACATAAAAGATATTAGATCTCTTAAAGCTATCTAGCCAGCTAGCCACTAATGTATGGGAGCTGTTCATGCTGGCTTTGTTAAGCTAAAAAGCCATTTTATTGAAGTTGACGTATCTGCTTTGGCTATATTCTTATTGTCAGGTTTAACACAAACATCGATAGTGCTCTGGATTTGTGCCTTCAGTTGGCTTGTCATCTTGGTTAGTTAATGGAAAATGTTCACATTTTTAAAATAGATTTTTTTCCAGGGCTTATCATTTGCTCACTGCAAAGGAGTCCATGGCAACCTTTGATTTACCTTTGAAATATTTACCTACAACTACAGCTACATTTCAGATTAATTTTAGCTTTTTTATATCCCCTGGAGATAGCCTTCCTCAGTATATATAGTGTAGTATAAGTATACTGTTTATCTATAGAAATAAACATTATGTTCGTAGGCATATGTTTTAAATTAGGGGTAGACAGGTATGCATTTATTTAAAAGTAAAAGGGGATTACGAGAGGTTTTTCCTTCTGGCCCCCAGGTCAAGGAAATGAGAAGGATGTAAACAAAATAGCCCCTTTTAGCAGGTGGCGGGGCCGCACGGTACACTTGCCAGGAAACCGCATATGATGAAACCAACACATCTCGCGGCCCTCCTGTGTCACATGTGCTGTGTTTATCTCCTACTCTGACTTTGCCCTTAAGCATGCCTCCCCTGGACAGGAGAGCGGGGGATTGGGGGACGGTTTAGCACATTGTGGCATGTGACCCTGGAGGGGGGAGGGGCGTTTTCTCCGAAAAGAGACTGACAAACAAGCCAACAGGAATCCTCGAGCAGCCGGCGCGACTATCAGGTGTCGGAGGCAGCCGGGGCACTATAAATGAGGGCCGTCGAGACTGAGCCCGGGCAGATCAAAACAAACCTCACGACAAGAGCTGCACTAGTAGCACCCAGCAGCCGCGGTACCTTTTCAGCGCAACGAAAGGATCCTTCTTTCCTTTTCGAGTCGAGCTCTCAGGGATACAGATTAACACTTCGAGCCCAGAATGGACATCCGCACTGGCCACATGGTGAGGTCCTCCAGCCCCATGGAGAGCCTGGAGAAGCAGCTGAGCTGCCCCATCTGCCTGGAAATGTTCACCAAGCCGGTGGTCATCCTCCCCTGCCAGCACAACCTCTGCCGGAGCTGCGCCAGCGACCTCTACGACTCCCGCAACCCTTATCACTTCTCCGGCGGCATCTTCCGCTGCCCCACCTGCCGCTTCGAGGTGGTGCTGGACCGCCACGGCGTCCACGGTCTCCAGAGGAACCTGCTGGTGGAGAACATCATTGACATCTACAAGCAGCAGCAGGAGGGCGGCGGGGGGTCCACCGAGGCCCCGCTCAAGGCTAAGGACACCAAGGAGGCCATGTGCCAGGAGCACGAAGAGGAGAGGATCAACATCTACTGCATCACCTGCCAGGTGCCCACCTGCTCCCTCTGCAAGATCTTCGGCTCCCACAAGGACTGCGAGGTGCAGCCCCTACAGAACGTCTACCAGAACCAGAAGGTGGAGCTCAGCAACTCCATCGAGATGCTGATGGCCGGCAACAGCTGCCTACAGGTCCTGCTGACCCAGATGGAGGACAGCTGCAAGACGGTCCAGGAGAACAGCCAGCGGCAGAAGCAGGTCCTTGGTGAGAAGTTTGACCTACTCTATGCTATCCTGGAAGAGAGGAAGGGCCAGCTCCTGGAGAAGATCAGCCAGGAGCAGGACGAGAAGGTGCGCTTCCTGCGCTCCCTGGTGCTGCAGCACACCGAGCAGCTGCAGGCCAGCACCAAGCTGATGGACGAGGCCGTCCAGACCATGGAGAAGAGTGGCGTGGCCGAGTTCCTCCTGTCGGCCAAGCAGCTCATCAGCCAGACCAAGGAAGCGGCCAAGAACTCCCTCCTGCAGAGGCCCGAGCCCGGGTTCGAAAAGATGGACCACTTCACGGTGGACACAGAGGACATCGAAGCCATCCTGGGAAAAATGGACTTTGGGACGGACTCGGATTACGAAGACGCAGACGATGAGGAGGAGGAAGAGGAAGAATAGATTAGCCTACAGTTTTAAAATATGAACTTTAGTTTCTTGAAAGAGAAGGAAATTTGATTGAAACTGGTTGAGTGAACTGTGGAGGAGGAAGTATATATTAGGAGTTGACAAATGTTCTGTGGAGAGGTATAGTTTTCTTAAATCCAGAAATAGTTCACGGTGCTGTGAAGTCATAACTTATCTCCACCATAAGTGCAATGTTTTTTTTGTTTTTTTCTACACATACAAAATGTACCATTTTGTATATACTTTTCTATTTTATACTTTTGTATTGTAATGTCAGTTTTATACTGAATTATTTATTGATGTCTTCTAGATTCATGTCTACACTTGAAGCTTGTCACAATATCTCCCTAGTTTAAAGTCTGGTTTAGAGTGTTCAATAGCATTGGAATTGTTAGTTTTTCAGCAAGCCTAGAATGTCTTGCCTGTTGAATTGCTGAATACTTGAATATGGAATGCACTTGACTGATGGTCATAATGATTTAAATAAAGTTTAAATAAAACAAGTAATGCAGCGCTGATCTCTTCTTTACTCGGTGAAGCCGCGTCATGTTCTGGACCCAGGAGAAATGCCAGAATTTGGTTTTGCAACCTGAGGCAAATGTGCCTTTTGGCACAGTTGAAAAAAGACCCTCGCGCTTAGCTTGCAGCAGTTTTTTCGAGTGATGGGGTGGGTTATTTTTAACGAAGGAGAAGGAGAGGCGATGAAGCGCTGGGAATAGAAGGCCGGGGCAGCGCGGGCGGGGTCGTATTTCTGTCCCTGGCCCAGCGGCTTCAGCTGCCGTGTACCATGCCTGGGAGGGCAAGGGGGCGGCGGGTTTGAGGAGGGGGGGGGTTTTGGGGGGGTCACTGGCCCTCACCATATCAGTCTCTGGGCGCTGCTTAAAATAGGTCTTAGGGCATGTTGTACCAAGATAAAAAAAAAAAAATGGGGACAGCTCGGGATTAAGGTTTTTCTGCTGTGCAATGCCACAGCAAGCGGAGGGTGAGCCGTGCCTTGGAGCTTCCTTCAGAATCCCTGTGCCTGTAGCTTCAGTCACGGCCTGTCCTTCAGCAGTGATGATATTATCATCTCTAATGCAGCGTTTTCCGTTCATTAATTCCGTAAATGCCCACTTACATGGATTGATTGTCCAAACTCCCTGCATATTTAAATTTTCTCATTGAGTACTGTTTAATGTTGGTCGGTTGCTTATGCATTCAGAGCACATTTGTCATTGTAAAGGCAGACACTTCTCCTGAATTTGTAATGACAGTTGGTGCACAGTTGGCCAATTTTTAGGATTTTGTCATCATTAATTAAAAAGTAGGTCAAGTGCCTGAATGTAGCTAACAAGACCTAAATTGCTGCACTTTGTCTGTTATTTCCCCCACCCCCCACCCCCCTTGATCCACCTCATAATGATGTTATGATGTCATGATGAACTCGGAGGGTTGAATGTCATCTTTATTTTGACGGAACGCTTATGGCTGTATGTTTTCATTCTAATATTCTCAGAGAACAAGGTCTGAGGAAAAAAAAATCTATTCAGACCACCCAAGGCTCAAGGGAGCCTCAAGGTTTTATCAGCAGAATTTAAAGCCCCTTTCCTGGCTTGGGTACATCACTGTTTCTGTTTCTTTCTTTTTTTTTTCAACAAATGCGTTAATTTCAACCAAATGTGTCGTTAATTAAAAACAATGCACACACACTAGGACTGGGGAGATTTGCAATGCTGAAAACAGGGGTAACATTTTGTACACAAGCAGCTGTTGCTTCCCGTCATGGTGGATACTGTTGCCGTCGGTTGCGCCGTTACCGCGAGGTGTTGTTGATACATAAGAGTGTTGCCATGCTCCAGCTGGAAGGCTCTTATCCTTTGCCGTTGGCATTGTTTATAAAGAGCAAAACAAGATGCAGGAGGCGAACAGGCCAGCTAGTGAGAGTCTGGGTCGTCGGGAAGCTTGGGGCCCCTGCATATTTCACAGGGCTGTCATGGCTATACTGAGCGCAGGCCATCACATGGCACATGTCAGCACTTGTAGATGCTGGCTTTGTCACAGCAGAAATGATAAGAGAAACGTTTGAGCTGTGACCCCTTGCACCTCATGACTCTGTGTGTGCGTGCTTGTGTATGCGTGTGTGTGTATGCGTGCGTGCTTGTGTATGCGTGCGTGTATGTACGTGTGTGTGTGCATGCCCACGTGTGCGTGTGCGTGTGCGTGCGTGTGCTTGTCCATGCCCACAGAGACCACTCGCAGGAGGGCATTTGGGCTGGTGGCGCAGGCCTACACCTCCATCACTGCGGATGACTTTGCCGCCTTTGTGGGATACTCAGTGGAGGAGGCAGTGAAAGGTGAGCTGCACTGAGCCTCCGTCCCTGTCATCTCTCAGTGACTCTCCTAAACCAAAAGACTTTTAAACGCATCATCTTCACCGACAAACACTTCACCGAGCCCCAGTCAATGACTCCTCTGAACCCAAAGCCTTTAAAACATTTCAAGACGCACCTCATTGAGTCCAAGTCACAGCCACCTCTCCCTAACTCTCCTGAACCCTCTAACACTTCATCTTCACCCACAAACACCTCACTGAGCTAAGTCGCAGTCAACATCGAAGGACTTCCCTGAACCCTAAGCCATTTAAACACTTCATCGATGAGCCTCATTGACCTCCAGTCGCAATCCGTCAGCTCTCACTAACTCTCCTGAACCCAAACCATTTTAAACATGTCATCATCAGCAACACGCGTGAACTGTCTGAAACCTTACCTCTGTTGTGCACGTGCAGACCAATGTCATTTATTCTGTCAAAAGCTTGTGCCTGAGGAACCAAAAACAACTTAGTGAAAAATGTGATTTTGTGAGTCATGCAGTCTTTTCTGTTTCATCTTGCATAATTAAGCATCATCAAAGAAAAGTACTGTAGTTAAGAGCCTTCTCCCTTTTTCAGTCCTTCCTTGAAGTAAATGCAAACCGAGTTCTCTAATCTATTTTTACAGCACCACAGTGCACATTTCAGTGTGGTCACCTTGAGCCTGCTGAGGGGTGTCATTCTGTAACTGTAGCTGTTGCTCACAGACCGTCTTTCTGTCTTTTCTGTCTGTCTGTCCGTCCGGTCGCCTTCAGGAGTTGTCAGTCAGGGCTGGCAGGCAGACCCGAACACCAGGATGGTTATGCCACAGAAGCCAGGTAGGGGGAGCTATTGCATCATTTTAAAATTTTAGTGCGTTTTTCTTTCTCACAAGGCGAGGGCCCTTCACTGTTATCTTCTGTCTTAAACCAGACTTGGGCTATTCCTGTGTTGATAGCAATTTCCATGAACTCCAGATAATGTTATTTTACCCCTTAAACAGTTTACGTCAAAGTTGCCAAGCCTGTTGAATTATCGTGTGTGCTGTCAGATGGCAGTTCCCCTTGTTTTTTGTTAAACATGCAACAGGAGGAGTTTGAGACGGAACCACAAGTTGCGTGTTGGTGTATTTGCCTTCTGCGGTTGATTGCATTCACATAGGTCAGCATTTAATAGGATGTCTGGTTCATGCATGAACTCCTCCTCCAGACAGTGGATCATCATGTACATCTTTAGTGCACATTATTCCAGCCACGCAGACTCTGCTAATCCATAAACTTCTCTTCTGATTGATGGCAGAATTAGAAATTGGAAAACAAGTGCCATACGACATGAGGCGTCTAGATTTACTTACTAAGCAACCACAAAAAAGCCAGTGGGTTTAATGGGTGTAATAAGTCAATTTCTGAAAAAAAAATGCTTTCCAAAATTCAGTATTAATGTTGTTGATTTCTGCAGATGTAAGGAGTTCTCTTTGCCTTGTGTGCGCAGTGAAAGGAAAGTGGAGCAGTTAAGCCCTTGTTTTGATGGCTTTTAATGAAGGGGAAATGGGGCTGTGTGTTAGAGGCTTTCCCAGAGCCATGAGAACTGGACGGGGAGCCCTCCTGTCGCATGCTTCTGTGGGATTTCTGCCGCACCGGAAACACCTCTGCCTCTGCACTGTTGCTCTGGCCAAGAGCGCCAGAGGCAGGCCGTGCTGTAGGAACACTGCCCTTTTCTTCCTCCCTCCTTCTGTCTCTCTCTGTCTCTCCCCCGCTTTCTCCTCTGCTGCCTCCCTCTTTCCCTCTCTCTCCATTTCGCTTTCCTTCCAACCCCTCCCCCTAAATCTCTTGCTTCCCCCCTCTATCTCTTCCCCTCCCCTTTGTGCTGTCTTCCATTCTCCTCCTCTTTGTTCTCCTCCCCCTCTCTCTCGCTCACTCTCTCTCTTTCTTTTGCAGATCCTCCCCCAGTCTCTCTGGTTCCCAACGAGCAGCAGCTGGCCAGACTCACTGACTACGTGGCTTTCCTTGAGAACTGATAAACCCGGCTCAGCCTGCTCGTCAAAACCTGTGGCTCCCCCCGAGCATGGTGCACCTATAATTCCCCCCCTCTCACTCCCCCACCCCGCCCCTCCTCTTTTCCCTGTTCCTCGCCCCTCCCTCCCTCCAGCCCCCAGACCCCGAGACGCTCAGCTAGTTTCCCTGTGCATGGTTCTGAGCCCAACGCCATGCCGCTCACACCATTTACAGTGCGTTAGACAGACCTGTAAGGCGCCCGCCACCCGGGCACGTGCCCAGCCTAAGCCATGCGCCGGGCTTCTCCCATGATGAGCTGTGATTGGACGAGCCACCTCCTGAAGCTGAAACGCCAGAGGTGCCGTTTCACCCCCCCTCCCCCCCCAAAAACCCCCCCCCCCCCCCGTCAAATTGACGGTGACATAAGACTCCAGCCGCATTTGGAGCGGCATTGCAAATATAGATTTCACATGGCCTGTAAAGTATTGCTGTTGGAGGCTTAG
The DNA here is from genome assembly GCF_013347855.1 of Anguilla anguilla. Classification (NCBI taxonomy): domain Eukaryota; kingdom Metazoa; phylum Chordata; class Actinopteri; order Anguilliformes; family Anguillidae; genus Anguilla; species Anguilla anguilla. The sequence continues at coordinate 23,653,621 of NC_049215.1, read as the reverse complement.
CTGTCTACTGTAAGTTTCTAAAAGGAAAACTACAAAGAAGTATTTTTTGTGTTCATAGTCTTTTTCCTTTTATTTTTTTATGCTTTGCATGCATCACGTAACACGTGGGTGACGGAAATGGGGAATTTCAGAAAAAGCATCTGGCCATTTGGGTTCTGCATCAGTGTTTTGCAGCCACCCTGTGGTCTCATCTGTGGAAGTGCAGTTTGTGTCTGTCTTGCAAATAAAAGTGAAAACGCAGCGTTCGTTTTGTTCGTTCACTGGGGGACGTTAATTCTTCCTTCTCTGGAAAGAGGCGCTGTAATCTCCGTGTTGTCTGCCATCTGTTCAGACGGAAGCTGAAGACGCTCCCTCCTGAATGCCCCTCTGTCCCTGGTTTTCATTCGCAGGGGGAAAAACTGATATAATGGAAGAAACACGGTGTTCTCTGTAGAAATCCTAATTGCGCTTTCAGACGGGGGTAACAGAGGTTGAAACCGGGCTCGTTTCTTTGGGTTTGAAAGCCATCTGAGGTATAGCCCTGCGACAGGCTTGTTTCTACTCCTTCCTGTGCCTCGTACGTTGAAGAGGACGGTGAAACTCGCAGACCAATAAAATGAAATTTGATCTTGTGACAACGGTTCCCCACATCTGTTCTCATTCTCCACCTATGAAGGAAAAGGGTTCAGCTTTAATGGAGGTTTAGCTGTTAAGCGTTTAGATGAGCTTTTAAGTGACAGAAGCACGTCGTTCTTTTGAACGGCTGAATGCCGTGTTCTGCACAGAGCGCACATTTGCTTTTTATTTTATTGCCTTCTGCTTCAGAACGGTGTGTGTAAACATTCAAAAGCCCAATTAAAGAATGTTTCCTTCGGAGACTGGAAGGAAAATGAGCTGAACAAATGGAGGCGATACAGCTCGTCATTGCAGTGGGCCTCTTGTGTGATTCTGCTGGCCTGAAAAATAATCAAAAATACAGCATGACAAACAAGCCTGGAAAAAAATAATGGCCTGAACGTGAGTGCAGCTGTTTCCTGTGAAGTTGGGCCCTGGGTTGACCAAACTGCTGAGCTGACGCAGTGCATTGTGGGAGAAATTGGCAGAACACTATTGCAGGGTTAAGAGTCTATGAGCTCTTGAGGAGAGCAATATAACCATGACCCTTGGAAAACCTTTCCTGTCCAGGCAATGTGTCAAATACATATATTTTAAACATGCATTTATATATTTCATGTGATATGAGTTGGCCTTTTTTTTCTATGGTTTATACTTTTATGCACCTGCAGGCCAACTGCAGCATCCTGTGCGGTTCACAGCTGTGCTGTGCTGTCTGTACCTGTGTCTAATGTGATTTTGTTTGCAGTGTGTACCGTACAAGCAGGAATCTCAGACTGACAACACGTGTAGCTACAGGCACCAGGCCCCAGGTCTCAGCTGACTGCAGCTGGTTGGCATCAGTCACTTGTATGATTACACACGTTTTTTTGACGAATGGCGTGGTATGCAACACCCTCCCCACCCTGACCCCTTGGTTTTCCCCTGTCCTGCCTAGTGACAGGTGGTGCTCAAATGACTGGTCACAAATTTGAAACGAATACCAGCATGCAGTCTGTCCTTTAATAAGCTCCATCCTCGCTTAAAACGGGCCATGTGACAGCATCTTCCTGCTGGAACTCTTCCTGTGTTACCATGACTGCATTTATCATATTTTACATCTGTCTTCCATACAGTACTAAGAATTATCTCATGACTAATACAACTATAAATCTGTACTATTCATGAAAATTTATAATAGAAAAAATTATAAAGATTTTAGTATTTAAAAAGGCTGTGGCACTAATTATTTCAGAAATTTTTTTTTGAAAACCTAGCATGGCTACACCATTTGTCTCATGTATCCTTCTGAAAGCTGCACCATGTAACAAGACTCATAGCCTAAATGGTGGTTCTTGTAAAATATTGAAACAGCTGAGTTATGCTGCTCGTTCTCTCACAACTATTGTGAAGCTTTGTTTTTTTTCATATTTTTCATTTGAATTGAAATGATTGCATAAAGGCATGAAGGTACGATTATCAAATTAAATTCAATAAAGGAAAAAAATCACCTGTGAATGAGGAAAATAAAAGTAAATTCTTCGAAAACAGCTCCATGACATCCGCCTGAGAAATTCTGCTTTTTATCACAATTGGGCATGTTTCAATTCACAAGCCAGCTGTTCTGGTTTTTTGCTACTCAAAAAGATGCTTACTGTGGGAACAGCTGCTGTTTACTGAGAGATGCTATAAACAAGGGCTAGTGATACATTCAGCAGGCACGGACAATTGGATGTCCACGCGTTTCTAATGTAATCAGTCCACTAAAATGGAATTGTGTTTACACTGCAACAGGGAAGCCTATACAGTGAATTACATTCTGTAATCAGTTCTTTACTCAGTTCTGTATAAGTGCAGCTGTTGAGTGAGAAAATTGGTCAGAGGTCAGGATAATGTCATTTGAATGATATTGTCCAAACAAGCTGGATGAGGTAATACACTATGCCTGATGTGTGTGCGTGTGTGTGTGTGTGGGTGGGTGTGCATGTATGAGTATGTGCCTGCTGTGTGTTTGTGTTTGTGTGTGCACATGTGGGTGTGTGTGCATGAGTATGTGCCTGTTTGTGTGTGTGTTTGTATGCATGTGTGCATGTGTAGGTGTGTGTGTGTGTGTATGTGTGTGTGTACATAGGTATGTGTAAGTTTGTGTGTGTGCGTGTGTGTGTACATGGGTATGTGCATGTTTGGGTGTGTGTGTACATGGGTATGTGTATGTGCATGTTTGTGTGCGTGTGCGCGTGTGTTTGTGTGTACATGGGTATGTATGTATTTGGGCGTGTATGTGTGTCTGCATGTGCGTGTGCGTGTGTTTGCGTCTTAGCTACAGACATCTGAATGTTAACCAAAAACAACGCGCTGTCGTCTGGAGGAATGCTTTGAAGTCGGAGGCTGTGTCATCAGGGTCATGGCGCACATGAGACCTGTGCCCAGAAGGGCTCTTTGATTCCTTAAACGTTTAAAGGTGGCGCCGTCCAGATGCCCTCTGCTCCAGCTTGCCGCTCTCTTCCCATCTGCAGCCTGGCGAAGCGCGGGCGTCGGGTGACGTTTTGAAGACACGTAATGGATTCCCTCCTGCGCTGCCACCATATGTTTCCAGCTTCATGGTTTCAATTATTCGCAAGTTTATTGAACTTTTATTTAGTTTGCCAGTATTGGAGCTGTTCAGGAATCCTTTATGCAAGCCTCCTTTGTAGCCCATCAGTGATTGCTGAAGTTAAGCGGGTAATATGGTCTTGATTAAGGAACTCTGCAGTTGCTGGGCTCATAGGCCACAGTCTTTCCTTCTGTCATCCAGCTGAAAACCAACACCAAACTCCAGTCATGGTGACACTGGATGAGATGCTAAACCACGTTCCTGACTCACTGTGGCCAGTAAAGGTTTCATGGGCCTCATTTAGGAGATGGGGCTTTCCCAGGCTCCCTGGCTTAATTTGCAATCTCCCCATTAATCTACACCTCTGCTAATGTGTGCCTCCTGTACATGATAATGCATGGATCACCCGGAACCTAGTAACCCACAAAAGGTGCTAAACTAATGGCATCCATTATTAGTATCATTATTATTGTGAATCAGTAATGCCATTTTCATGCAGTGCAGGATTTTGTATGCTAATATTAGGGAGGGTGAAGGACAGGCTATAGGCGGAGGTTCCGACTGGTTGCTGACACTAATTGACTCAATATTGTCATTGGCACCCTGCGGTAGGTGTGTGGCAGCTCTACAGACATCCCAGTTCTTAAAGGCTTAACGGTCCCAGTCCCAACGGCCGTCGCTACAGCAACACTCATATTTTACTAAATAAAACCAGCTTGCTGTTGCTCCTATAACCAGCTCAGAGGTCTTCTCACCACTAAAATTAGAACTGTGAATCAGCCTGTAGTCACCTCTGTCCTTGAAATGCACACACACACACACAGGCGCACGCACGCATGCACGCATATACATACACACACACAACAACCACAACAGCAAAACAGTACAAAGTGAATGGGGGGGGGGGAATGGGGGTTGTATGGCTAGCCAATAGCTAACACCAGGGGTGAGTCTGGGTTGCTGTCTCTCCCTTTGCGCCAGAGGCCCTCAGGTCTGGATTACACAGGCCGGAAAAGTACTGTAAATGGTGGCAGTGAAACTGGTGGAAAGCCTGGGTATTAACACTGACAGCTCACAGGCATGGCATGGAGGCCGTGTCCTCACTGTGGAGGGCACCGTGCTTGCGCAACACGTAAACCAGTCCTGAGGGGAACGCTGAGACAAGACTGGAGTTCAGTCTCAAAAAAACGTCTTAACGTCAAGAAAAAAGTTTATAGCGTCAAGAAAAAAGTCTGATATATCCTTTTTCTGTTTGGCCCTATGTAGTTAATTTCATGACGCTGCTCATCGATTCCATCTTGGGAAAGAAAAAGTGAACAACGCATAAATATTAATTCCCAGAAGGGGTCTGAGGGGTCTGAAGGTGAATACATTTATTTAAGCTAATCTTATTTTAATGTTTAAACCCAGGGTGAAATTTGGCAGATGGATGCAGCATGTCTTTTGGTGACATGGTAATTTCCCCACAATGCATCATTAGTATATTTTTAGGTAGTTACTAACCCCTGCTTTGGCAGATCTATAACAGCTTCTGAACATTTTCTGTAACCAGCTAAGTCTTTCTATTCTTGCTTTTGGATTTTTTTCCCACTCTTCTGTACTGAACTCTTGTAGCTCAGAAATATTCTTAGGTGCCCTTCCTTGAACTGCATGTTCGAGATCTCAGACAGATTTTCAATAATATTTAAGTCAGGGGTGAGTGACTTTTATCATTCTTTCCTGTATGTACTTCTCGCTTTATTTTGAGGTATGTATGGGTTACTGTTCCATTTCACAAGTGTTAAAAGTTACATTTATTTGCATTATAAATGTAAAAAAATATTTATTATTATGGATGAAAAATTAGCAAAAAGATTGTCTGGCCTGTACATATTTTAGCCATTTCTATCGTATGAAGTCTGCCTAATGCAGATAGAGGGTAATCCAGTGCATCAGACAGAAATAAACTCCAGTTTCTACATCCAAAACAGGCTTGCAAAAGTATTGGAATCTCAGACTCTAACCTCATTTCCAAGTTGGTGACTGGTGGACAGAAGATTTAACAGGAGCCAGCAGCCATAGCACCCTATGGCCTCATTGCGGAGCTGAAGCCATAGCAACAAAACAGGGAAAGGCTTGGGTAACACTCTAATAGGAGGTGATCTTGGGAAACTTCTCTGCTGTTGGAAGTGTTGTTCGTGGGACAGATGGAGACTCTACTCCCTTTAGACCAGGGTCGCTAATAAAAAGGACAGAGGTGCTTAACCCCAGCCTCAGATCCCAAAAACAGCAGATTTCAATCTGGCCACACAATCCTCTCCCATCCCTTTCTCTCATGGCTTCCTCTCTCAGGTCAGGCCATCTCTGTAATAAAGAAAGGAATCCTTGGTTGACCCTGTTGTTACACCCCCTCCCGGTCAAATAAATGTTCTGAGAGAACATGCTTAGCACTGACGAAATGGGGTGAGGAGCTCCTTGCTGCATGCATCTTTTTATTGGCCACACAACATGGAAACTGGGAATCGTAACTTCAGCTGTGTAGGGTCTTTGTTTTCCTTGTGGCTACTGAGTCAAATGGAATTATAATATAAAGGGACTTAGCAACTGCTGCACTGCAAACTTTGATCAGTTGCATATTTTCTGTGTTTACTCCTTTCCTTATTATCTTGGTTGTATACAGTATGGTCTGTACAGAGAATGCTAATTGGTTTGTATACAGTATGGTCTTTACAGAGAATGCTAATGGCATTACATCCAGTTGAACTGGTAAATTAAAGTGTGCAGTAGAATGAGTTCTCATGACAGTCCCTGTTTTATGTTGCAGTGAGACGGCATTCATGCATTTGACTTAAATTCAGTTAACTTGTTTTTTTCCCCCTCATTAAGTTCATATTATGCCTCCATACAATCAAGTACAATGAATAAATGACAGCTTCAATTGAAATGTCCATAATGCAAAGTTTGTAATGCGCCCCTATTTATGCTAGAAGTAAAATAGACCATAAATAGACCATGTAAAACCCATCACTCAAATTATCGCAAGTATCTTAGCAATGTGAAAATGTTTGGGTCTGAAATGCACAGATTTGCAGAAACAAAGCATTTGTCTTTTCCGCTTTTGGCCAGGGTGGGTGAATTTCTTTTTATTTTTTATCCTTGTTTTAAAAAAGAACTACATCTGATGGAAAAATGTTTCCATGTGAGTCGATGAGTCATCCGCTCAGATGCTGTAGGCGTCCAGGGCCAAGGGGAGATGGGGGAGAGAGGGGCAGATGGTTACTCTGGCCAGAAACGGGCCCGATGTTTTTTTTTTTTGTTTCTGTTTTTTTTTTAATCTTCTGCAGGGACTGCTCATTTCGGCTGAGCGATTTATGGTTTCTGCACGATGTGTCCTTTGAAGTCTTTTTAATGCTGTTTGGAGGACGTTTGTCAAATGGTGCTGATTTTCAGATTGTGCAACGCTCTGTCAGGAGAATGACTCTGAGGCTGCTTTGGATGCAGATGTGCACATACGTTTTTAGAAGAGCTACTCTCCTCCCCGTGGGAGGAAAGGAGAAGGAATGCTTATCTTTTCTAATTTTCTGAGCAAACACTGAGAGCCCACTTCCAAGATACGCTCCTCTGTTTTCAGGTCCAGTTCCCCATCTTGTGTTTAATTACTGCACTTCGTAAGACCGCATCTTCTGTTTCTGATGTATGAGCCATGCTTTTCGACTGCTGCTTGTTGTAGAAGGTCTTGTTTTCTAGCACAACCTAGCTAAACCGTATTGCTAATTCCTTAAGTTAACCCCAAAATCCTAAAGACAGAAAATGGTTGTGGAAAAATCACACCAGATGTAATTTGTCTCTCTCCACGACAGGGATCTCTAGGAGCACTCTCTCAGGCACAGCTGTTTTTGGTTTAATTTTTTTGCTTTAGAAACCTTTCCCCAGTTTTATGTGATTGCTTTAAAAGTTCTTACTCTGCTGTGAGATCTGTATCATTGCTTCTACATTTCAGGAGATTTCTTAAGTTGAAACTTTTAGGATCCAATGTCTAAAATTTGCCATCCAAGCCAATATAAAAAAGAAATGCAGTTTAACGCAGAAAATACAGAAACTATAATTTTCCTCTATAATTCTTAAGTCTTGGATGATTATAATAAGGTATATATGGTTAGTGACAGATCAGTAAGTTATTTTGAAGGCAGCTGAGTAGTATCACTGAGAACCTGAGGCTTGTGGTATATTAGACCATTGCATTGCTGACAGTTGCTGTCCAGGGAAGAGTATGAAAAACAGACTTCCCCACTCAAAGATTTCCCCTGCTTTTAAAGCTTCCTGTCTGAACGCTAAGCAGTTGCTATTCCTGAGCGAGCATACAGAAGATGCTCTGAGAAGTCTGCGATAGCGCTTTGGAGACACTCTGGGCTCCCTGTCCCAGTGTACAGGAGATGCTCTGTGCTCCCTTTGAAAGCGTGTATGAGACATTCGTCTCGTGGGAATGTGTAGGAGTGACCCTGAGCTCCCTGGGCGAATGTTTAGGAGATGCTCTTCCTGTAGGTGTGTAAAAATCATTCTCCCTGTCTGAGCGGGTAGAGATGCTTTGAGCTCCCTGTGTGACCACGTAATGCATGCTCTGAGCCTAGGTGAACGCTTAGAAGATTCTCTAACCACCATGTGTGAGCACGTAGTAGTCACTCTGCACATCCTTTGTAAGTATGTGGGAGATACTCTGACTCAGTAGGTTCAAGCTGAGCCGCGCTCTGGCAGGACCAAACCCGAGCCAGGCTGACAGCACTGGAGCATATGGCTGTAAAAATTTGATACACTGGAAAATGTCATGGAGCCAGTTAGCCTTTTGCTGGCTCAAGTCAGAAACAGCCTGTAGAAAGGAATCCCTGAGTACTGTTCTTGGCTCGCCATTACATCTCACACAAAATGGATGCTGGAGATGGAGGGGAACATGTCTGCTTGTCTCCAGAGTGGAAAAAGAACACAGCCCCTGAACAGCTCATCTGTTCCTGCATTTGAATGATGTGAAATTCTGGCACCAAAATGTGCACATTTATTTGAAAATGATCAGTCTCCCAGGTGGGAATATTAACAAGTTAATAGGAATCTTGAGGAATTTCATGTTAGATTGCACTTATTTCGAATATTTTCAGTACATTTGATGGGGTGCAAAATGATACTTACTCACAAGGGACTAATTTTGAAATTAATGCAAATGAAAGCATATTATTATATTCACTCCATCAAGGTGATGTTCTCTTTTGAGGAATTAAATTAAATCCCATTAAATCCCATCAACTTGTTTTTTAAAATAATGGGCATTAATGTCTTGTTTTTAAATTGTTGATGACTAACATATTGACCTCATTATGATTTTATGGGAGGAAATTACAGTTTTCCAGAGGAAAGATATGAAATCTCTTGAGAAGCATTATCTTATTTTTCATATTTATATATTTATTTTTTCATATTTTCACATGGGAACTGTCTGGCTCCTTCCCGCCCACAAAAGAATAATCAATTTTAATAACAACCTGGTAATTTGTAGATTTTGAAAGGGTAATATTCTTTAATTTCACTTTTAATTATCTTGTAGTGTAAGATTTACACTACTAAATGCACATTGAATTAAGTCCTGTGTTTATTTTCTTGAGCCTGTCTGTGTGTAAATTCCTTTAGAGCCGCTTCATTTAAACACCCAGGCCACATGAGACATTCTGTCCACATGCTTGGGGTGCTCTGCTACCCAAAACAGCCATTTCAAAATATTTTTTCCATATGTCCTTTTACCCAGGAATGTCCTGCTCTACCTAGAATAAAGAGCAGGATATTACTGCAGAGGTAGAATCACATTCCTTTTTAGATGTGGCTATACATTGAGCAGAGAGGTCTGGAGACTCTCAAAGTACACTGTCCACTGAAAATCAATATGCACTATTCACCCATTGTGAGTTCGGTTATAAATACTTGTGTAGAGTTTCATACTGTTATTATATGTTTCATACTGAACTCACAGGAGATTATTTTCATATTTCACAATAGATTTGTTGATAGGCTGTACGTAGTAACGTGGCTCAAATCCAGGGAATCCAGGTAGTACCTGAGCCCTCACCGCTAAATGTACTAGACTCTGTCCAGAGGAAATAGCCCAGGTGGATATCCCAGAAATGGAGCCATTCACTCTTATTCAGTACTAACTATCCAGACTGGCTTTGTACAGATGGATCAGAGCCATTGGGGTGGGGGTGGGGGGCAGATACAGCCGTACACAAACCAGGAACTTTTTGTGATTGTTTACTTCGTCTTTGCCAACAATGCACTTCTCAAAATGGAGTGTTGATATGTTGTCCTAAATCAGAGGCTTTGTGTAACGATGGACTGCAGCCATGACCTTTCAAATCTGTCCATTAAATTTGAAAAAATACCTTCTTTGGTTAACAGTGCATCTGGGCTCAATGTACAGCAAGACTTAAAGGGAGCAGAGCACTCAGTACACCATGCAGTTGAGTTATCCATTTTGGCCACATGGTATCACTAAATAAATCTGTATTTACTACAATAAAATACTGTTTAAAAATTTGATTTGGCAGATTGCTTTAACTTATTTAATTTCCTTCATGGATATCACCCAATGAGCTTCATTTATTAGACAGCAATATTCTGCATTCTGAAAAAGAGCACAATTGAAAAAAATGACATGGGATGACAAGAACAAATAATTTCAAGTTATAATGCTAACAACAATGAGAAACGTTTGGCTAAGAACTGTAGTACAGTGACAGAAAGTCATTGTTGAAAGTCATTTAGATGCATACTCAGGTTATTTATTTCTAACAGCTAATAAATGTAGTGAAAATATATTTTTTAAATAAATCAAAAATAACACACTCAGCAATCAAAATTTGTCACCACAAACGTCAAGCCTGTGTGCACCCCCATAACTGCATGTTATCTCTGATTCAAGTTGAGTGTTTAAGAGCAAATATCTACAAAGCATCCTTGATTACATTCTGAAAAGATTTATTGTCTGCTGGTTCCCTGGAATTCAAACATAGGGCGCATGTTGGCAAGGCCATATATCTTGTCTTCAGGTGATTTATAGTATTTGTTTAGGTTACTTATTAAGGGGTCACAGGGGCTCATAGGAAACTGAAATGCCTGTGCTTTATTAACCAGCCCCATGAGCTTACTGAAGTATCTTTGACAAGGAGGGATTTATCTTGAAGGAAAATAGCTAGAAAAAGCCTGCCTAGAAAAATATGTCTATGTCTTCTGTCCCCCATTCTAGGTGGCTGCATAATTAAAACTAACAGACTGTCAGATAAAACTACTTGATAATCATTGCAAAAATATAGCCAGCCACATTATAGCACTTGGTATTGTGCAATGGGGGACCAATTGGCTATTATTTCGTGATATGCTCTCTTATTTTCTCTCTTTTTGCAGCAGGAAATTGATCATTCTTTTACTGTTTTTGTAACTCCACTTAATTCACTCAAAACCTGTCAAATCAGCATACCATACAATTCCTCTTCCTCTGAGTTGGAAATAGTTAAATTCTGAAATATTTCTTTTAATCCAAAAATCTGGTCTTTGTTTGCAGCAAATTACTCATTTTTCTTGTTCAATTTTATAGTTCATCTGGAAGGACATTTGAAAGAGGAAGTACAGTATATTTATATGTGTAGACCTTAATATCTACATTTTAGTGTCATTTTCTGTATTTATGTATCATTATTTTCATTATTTTGTGCTCTCTGTCCCTCTTCTTTCTCTCTTTTTTCTGAAGAATTTGGTGTCCGCTGATTAGTGTGTGACACAATATTCATTAGATTAAAAAAAAACTTAAGAGTGGCATGCTTTGGGCGATATATGTCCGTGTAGGCCACAGAAGCAGAGATAATAGGATACCCTCAAACAGTAAAAACTTGAAACTTGATTATGAAATCATTATCAAACACTGTCTAATGCATGATGAATGTGCCTACTGTAAATACTCATAGATCTACAATATGAATCTCAAACTCTAGTCTGGAGGGCCACAGTGCCTTCTGGTTTTCAGTAACTCACTGAATAAATATTACACAATGCTGCTTCCAAGGCCTATATTGGCTGCTGATTGAAACAAAACCACAAAAAACAGCTCTCCAGGGCTTAGCCAGTTGTAATCCTGACTGATGGAAAAAAATAGTTCAATATCATAAATTATGTCAATTCTGATCCAAAACCAGTGAATGAAGGTCATTAATGTTGGTCTGTGAAGTCCTAGGAAGCAATTTATACAATTTTCAGCAACTTATTTTCTTATTATATCTTTTCCATGTTTGAAAGGCCTTTGTCCACGAGTCGTATCACTGCAACAACGCCCCAAAATTCAGGAGGTCCCCACATCCTCTGAAATGTGGACTGCAAGCTGATGTTTCCTTTTCATTTTGCAGAGATGCCAGGAGCAATGGAGGTAGGGCATATTATTGATATGTACTGCACATAAGCACTCATCTTAACATGCTTTACAATTGCCATATTTACTGCTTTTACCTAGTTTACTGTCAACACAAGACCACCCATAACTCCCAAAAGGGAAGCCTTCTGTCATCTGAATCCCAGATAAGATGCAGGTTCTCAGTGTTCAATCAGCACTCTGTGAATTAGGAGGATTGCTCAGAATCGTAATGCTGCCGAGGGCCTGCATCGTGCATATGTTTAAACGAATCACTAGAAGAAACTGCATCTGTTGGTCAGAAGTCGGTGAGTCATCTGTGGAAAATAAATGATATTCCACTGCCAGTGGCTGAAAGATATTGTTTAAAAGGGAAATACGTCTTAATTTCTCCCTCTATTCTCCAACACATGGCTGTGGTATTGGGATAAAGTGACCTGAACAGGGAATTCCTTTGCGGATGTTTCATTTCTGTCGCGGTTAGCTAAATTTCCACGGTGACTAATGTCCCTGAGAGAAAGGCCGGATTGGGTAATGGGAGGTCTTGTAGTTGCTGAGCCAACATGAGGTCTGTTGAAATGGAGACACACCGCCTCCGCTTCTCTATAGCTTCTCTCTGCGGGCGGAGAAATCGGCCAGGACACCGACGTGCCGGCACACGAGCCACTCACACAGAGGAGGGAAGGAAGAGGGAAAAGGCTCCGAGTTTCTGCTTAAATCTCAGATGAAATACGATGGACAGGGGAGAAACAGCTCCCACAGCTGCTGGAGACCTCAGAGGTTATAGACACAAGATTGTTCTTGAAGCCCACTGTTCAGTAATCATGCTCAAGAGGCCTTCCTTATTTTTGCTTCATTCTGGAAAGTGTGTGGGCTTTATATATCACATCAAACACACATAATGTATCAATTTTATTGCCAGTAACTCTTATTTGAAGAGCCTTACAAGGCTAGCACAGCATGGTTCATTTAATTCATTAAATGTATGGAGCAGCTGGAAATACAGTAGCATAATTCCAGCTGAAAATAGCCAAAATAAATTGAAAAATTGAATTGTGAAAACATGTGCCACAACCATTCTGAAGCAATAGCCTTTGTAAAAGTAAAGTCAGCAGCTATACCTAAAGAGGAACGTCATACCAAACCAAATGAGATTGCCAAAACACCCACCATGACTGGCATTTTCAAATGGCTTTTTGTTAATAAAAGAGTGGAAAAAATAGCATCACATAATCACATGCTAGCCTACTGTAACAATCTAATTGCTCACTCACATGTTAGAAAGGAGAGACATAATGTTGTGTATTTCAAGCAAAAACATGACAACGGATGTGGTCGGTGCTTGACGTGAAAATAAAAATATTTGCAGGAATCAGGGCGACTGGATGAGATGGGAATAAAACCTGGACAGCCGCATGATGTGGTTGGAGGCTGTGATCCGGACTCGAGTGGGGGAAGATGGAGTGGGAGAGACTGCGATCATGAATGCTAGAAGAAGTGCTGGTGCTCATATGAGCGAAACGAACAGGTCTTTACGCCAGGCTTCACCAGATTTGTTGACCCCTTTTCAAATATGTTTGAGCATTGAACTACTCCTCCAAAGAATTAGGGCCCAAGAATGAGTTCGGGCTGTGTAAGATATATGGCAGGTCTAAGAAAAAACAATACATTCTTCGTAAATTTCACATATTTTGGCTAATTCAATAAAAGTTCATGCATTGGCTGCACTTTTCAATAGCCAAACTCAGTAAAATATATCCATGCTTTATGTGATAAGTGTAGCTCTGTGGATTTCGCCCTTGCACATATTTTTGTGGTTTTCCTAAATTTTAAAAGAATGGAGTCTGGCGAACCGAAATGGTTTGTATACATATACATATGGGCTCATATATATATATATCACTTCAGCGTAACAAATTCAACTGAAACATATAACATATGGGGACCTTTTCTTTATTACTTGTAACACAACTGAATTTATTAACTCTGCTTTCATGGCTGGTGCTGGATCTTCTGAACAACAATCACAAAAATATAAATGTATCAACATATTACCAGATGCGACTGTTGGTTTCTACACTTTATTATTTCAGAGTCTCTTCAATTATTCAACTATTATTAAAAACACTAAACCTTCTCTCTCTTTACATTGCAGGTCTTCTCGTCTTCATCTTGATAGCACTGATTTGCCTGGTTTCTATTTCTAGTAGTATTTGCTTACAATGTTAAATTGCATGTTTTATAAGTTACTTTGAGTACAAACATCTGCCAAGTGGTAAACTAAATTGTTAAGAAACAAAGAGAGCACTATATAAGACTGTATACTTTTGATTTTTTCCAGCAAATTTGCCCAACACTTTTGGACAATATGGATGTAATTAGCATTTTCTCTCTGAACTGTGGGGGATTTCTCTCTTTTATCCTTGTTTGGGTGTGGTGAGTGAATGTAGCCCCCTCAAACTATGGCACCCCCTGCAAGAATGTGCCAGGCCCTGGCTTTATTTGGCATTTCAGAGCTGGGATGTCCGTATCTCTTCAGCTGAGCTCACTGAATGGCTCAGGCCCTGTTAGATTAATGCTGGAGCTGTGACAGGCTGCTATAGTGCAGGGTAAAGACAGGCTTCATGAGTCACAGGCAGTCTTCATGTGTCGAGGCCAAATACAACAGGCCTTAAGACCCCTCATATTAACTTCAGGGAGTTCAGGACTACCTTTGTGCCTCTGTGAAGCTATGAAGCCATTATAGGAAAAACAAAAGTTGAGTTGAAAACTAGGTTTGCAGGAAATTAATAGCACTCTGGTGTTATTTTTCTAAACTTTCTCAGCCCACTGAGTCAGCTTGCCTAAAGCATATTAATTAGCAGGTTGACCATGGAACATTGTATTGCCACATTGATAATGTTGCCAAAGTTGCCACACTGATTAAATAAACAGTCAGGCTGTTTATTTTTTCATATTGTATATTACAGTGGTTGGTTGTGATGTGTATTTTTACAGTTGCAAAACTGCTGCACATTTTCAGACATACCTTTCTGACGGCAATTTGGGAACAAATGTGGGGAGGGGATTGGGGGAAATTGGAAAAGCGCATAAAAGTGTACATTTCTAAAATAATTAGTCACTTTAGTGTCTCACAGATGCAGACTCCCAAATTCCTACAATACAGGAACAACAGTAACATGGGAGATGCTATATGTTAATTTTTATGTAGGATCTTGATCACTAGAAGAGAATTTATGCCAATTTATCAAAACTTTTTGAATGTTTTAATCCAAGATGCAGCATTTAGAAATTAAATGTTTAAATGTCTAAAACCTGCACGTGTTACTCAACAGAAGTAGTTTACCCCTGTTATTCAAAGCAAACCACATAGCCAGCTGTGCTGTTTTTAAGACACCCTATTGGTCTGCAGCGTCAGGAATCCCTAACATAAATAGAAACAAGAAAACTGTTGTTGCATCCATCCTTGGTTACCAGTCAGCTAGCTATTCACATTTTAGACCACTGAATCAAGCATCGTCTAAGACTTGAATTAGGTTCAATCATGTCAGGCAGTTGTAAAATCAATCAGGGCTAGTTGTTGGAAGCAGTAGCCAGGGATGGGCAACAATACCCTAAAGTGACTCTTGTTGTAAAGTACCCAAATACATACATCTATGACCTAATATTAAAACTGTAGGTTGTATTCAAGATGGCACATGGGTATAAACCATACAACAAAAAGAGGTGAGCAACCAGTGTTATTTCAAATACATGTATTGATACTACAGCTCATGCAAACCTCTTTATCTCTTCATTAGCACTTCATTTTTTTCTCACAAACTCCCACAAACCAAGTGGAATTTTTTTCATCGGGTTCAGGACATCTTCTGTATATTCTGTTTGACTGTTGGTCAACTGTCGCCTGCGGGTATAAATACTCGGGACGATGGCCTCTTGACTGTAAAAGGTGGTGCCACAGTTCTTGTATCCTGCAGGCTCTGCAGTAATGCAGAATGGCTGTGATGCTATGAGGAGCTAGACCTATTTTTAAGACCAATTTGTTTTCACATTATTTTGAATTCCCAGTAGTTTTTGTTGGCCCCAGCAACGTCCTCCTTCAGTTCGGGAGAGTACAGATAAGCACAGGCTTATATCCAAAGTGTGTGCCTCCGGCTTTCATTACTGTTCACTCTGCAGTCCAGCAAAGTTGTAACACCAGCCGAGCTGCACAGTCAACATGGTGGTGTAGCAAACTTCATGTGCAGCTGGCACAGGTAGGCTAGGTGTGCAATCAACCAGGGGATTCGCTGTTGAGATGGGTGCATTCCAGTCAAAAAACTGAACCCTTGCCTTGACAACACATTAATACCAACCACGGTCTGCTGGATTTAATCGACAGCAGAGGATTGTGTCATAGAGTATAAATAGAGTATAAATATTACACACTATATACACACTATATCTAGGGTCCCCGTGGAGTCGGTAGTGCCTGGGAAAGCTTTCCCTATCATA
Source organism: Anguilla anguilla (assembly GCF_013347855.1). NCBI lineage: Eukaryota > Metazoa > Chordata > Actinopteri > Anguilliformes > Anguillidae > Anguilla > Anguilla anguilla. Next base: position 23,637,548 of record NC_049215.1, on the reverse strand, counting down.
CCCCCTTAGCTCCACCTCTGCCTTGAAGACATTCTCTTGCACATCACTTTTTTGGGAACCTCAGTTGCCTACATCCAGATAATGAATTTAGCCATATATTGGCTTCACCTACAATCTCATTGGTTCACTGGTTGTTACTTTGGTGACTTTTTATAGACTCTGACGTCTGCCCCTCCAGTTAGAACATGACCCACTCCCAACCTTATTGGTGAACTGACTTCAAAATCCAGCCCATGATTAATAGTGCCCAATAGTGCCATATTGTTCCCACAATAGATTAGTGTCCCTAAGAGCACTTCTCTCATTCATTATTGATACTGTGAATGAATCCAGTCTGCCTCCTTCATTTGAGGGGCATGCTAAAATGTCTTTTATGGAAGCTGCTATGGAAACGGCAGGGAACGTTGATTGTTTTTGGAAAGCGTGTATAATTTTATTCGCTGTTGCGCAGCTGGGTGGTTGGCGGGGGAAAAATCGACGTTGCTAACCAAGTAGCCCACGCTAAGTAGTTAAAATAAAGAAATAAAAAAATTTGACACAAAGTGCTGCCTGTTACTGTGTTTGCAATAATGATTCACTTACTGCGCTGTGCCAAAGCCTCTTCATCCGGTGCTGCAGCCCGCTCAATATAGCTTTTGCAGACTTGTACTGCTAGTGAGCTGAGTAAGACCTTGGCCCTTGGAGCGCTGCCTCGACAGCTGTTCCATCCTGCCTCTGTTAACCCCCCCCCCCCCCAGCTCCCCAGTCCCCCCGGTCCCCCCGCCTTAATCTCCCCGTGCCAAAGAGAATAGAGGCATGGTGTAAAAGTTGGCCAAACATTTAATCGAGAGCTCAGTCACACGGTCTTAACCAGTACATGGGCCATATGTCATTTGTGTTAAGCATTTGAGTTTAGATTAGGGGTAGACAGTTTTATTGCAAGAGCATTTCTGGCTCTGGGGCTAATCTCCTGACATGACTGTCACACCAACCACAAATTTCTGTTTGGTTGAGAATTAATAAATGCTACTCCATTACTGAGACTGGTGTCTTCTACAATGCTTTGCTGTTAGGTTCCCAACTGTAGGATGACCAAGCTTGATTTGGTTTTGGATGTGTTGCTGATTTATAACTCTGCTGAGCACAAATACATGAAATGGTCCTTGTCTGTATTTTTATCATAAGCATTTTTGTGTATCCACCTGAAATGTGAGATTACTGTAAGTTTATATAAAAATATTGCTTATATAATTATACTTTGTAAATGTAATCCTTTATATTATCCAGCTCTGTTCACAAACCTTTGATCTTCAGCTGGATTAACATTACATCAGTTAAATCCTGTCCAAGGCCAGTGGCTTTTAACTGATCTGTTCCTCTTCCTGAACCATAGACCACTCCCCTGGATTGAGTTCACATGGTCGGTCATTTATTTGCTAACTTACTGACTTGTGAAATGCATGGCCAAGAACGACACACAGCCTGAATCCATAATAAGAAACTGATCAGAAATGTTCTGAAAGCCAACACATGTTGTTAGTATTGCCTAAGCAGTACTGGAAGAGTGCCCTTATTCTATGGCTATTTATGTATTTGTCCTAGGCCTGAGCAATTTCCTTCATGGAAAGATCCTTTAAGATTACATCACAGCAGAACAGTTACAGAACAGCCAGTGACTGAGTAAACAAGCATCAAGATGAAAACCAGACTAAAATAGAGAAACGCACATAAATCATTGTTTTAACACGTGTCCAATGCCGAGCACGTCCCCCCTTTATGCAAAATGCACCCAGTGCACTCAGTCAGCGAAGCGCTGCATGCTGGGTACTTGGCACTGAAATGAAGCAGTTTAATACACAGATGTAAATAATGGCAGCGGTGTCAAGGCTGCAAAGCTCTGTGCTATTGGGTGACACAGTCCCCAGGCTGTCAGGAAAACGACTGATAAACTAAGAGTAGACTATGATGTGTCAGCTGGCCGATCCTTGTTATGCACGACCCTTCCGCATAAACCTGCCACAGCACGGTCTCAGGCAGGGTTGCCAAACACAGCTTACGGATGACAGACACATATGCTGCCGTTTGCTCTCCAGCCTCTGTTATTCATTCATTTGCCGAAGCTTTTTGCCAAAGCAGGTTCAGTGGATGATTAGGTGCATTGCTTTACAGCACTAATTAGGTGACAAACAGGCTGTCCATTTTTGCAGTCTGACATCTTCCCCCAGATCTTGCTGTTAAATATATAATTTTATGTCTGACAAAAAACAAATTTATATGTTTGAGGTGATGGGAGTGGAGTTACCTGAGGCAAAGGGTAGGATGTAGGAAATTTAGCTCACCCACTTTGCATTGTCAAGAGACTTATTTGTAGTTCTGCCAGTAAAGAAATGATCAAAAGGGACTCTTTGTCCCTTGGATTTAGGGAGGGTGTGGCTACTGCTGTTTGGCAGATGCGACAGTTGAGGGTAGGCTTTGACCAAATGGGATATTTAATATTTTTTACATTATACTGACTGATTAACTGAGCCAAGCAAACAAAGTCATCTGTGTGTGCTACAGTACAGCCAACACCTTGCTCTGCAGCTGGCTTCTCGCTCTTTGCATTGCACGGTTGTAGTGGGTGGGTGTAACTCTAAAACACTACTGTACTTAGTCACAGTCAGTTTGAACTTGATGACCAATTTAATGGTTGGCTGTGCCTGAAGAAAATTCGATGAAACGTTATTTTACTCACCTGGGAGAACAATAAACTACGCATAAACCACCAATTCAACCTATTAACATCTACAAACCCTAGTCTACTAAACACCAACCAGAACCATAAAAGATAACATCTAATGTTTCCACGACACCTTGTCCCCTATCCTACAGTTTCTAAATGACAGCTGATTCCTCCTCCCTACACTATATTTTAAAAAAGTGAACAACCTAAGGACGGTAACTCTGAATGCTATAGTAATCAGGTAGGAAAATGTAGGCTTTGACCCTCAGGAATAGTAATAGGTATTGAAGGATTATATCAATTTAGGCAGCAAAACACATGAGCATATTAAGTTCACTAGCAGTAGCAAAATTGTTTAAAATGCACAACATAACCAAACAAGAATATGCAGACATATATTCATACATCCAAAAAGTAGCCTTACAATGACTTGTGCAAATGGATTTAGTAAAAGGATTTTCACAAATGGCACCCCTATCTCATGTAGCAAGACAAATGGAAAATTCCCCACCATCTGGGTTCTGCATGTTGCCATTTCCCAGGTTACGAGTTGCCTTTGAACCCCAGGAAAGGGGACTGTCCCTGCTATGTCACTGGATGAACAAAGCATGCCAAATCAAATGAAAACGTATGTGCAATCCTATCCTAACAATACATACAAACATATATACATGATGGGCAAAGTGATATTGTTCCAGAAAACACACGTAATTGTATGCACATTTGGTTTAAATTGCCTTCAAATCAGCTCAACCACTCTATACTGTTAACATTAGAAACTGCTAAAGCTAAGCCGATGTGGACTTGGTTACTACTTGAATGGGGCACCTCCAGAGAAAACCGCAGGAAGAGGGCACTCTTCTCTCTGGTCTTACCGGGTTAAATAAAAATTTAAAAACCATGACCACCAGTAGAGACTTCAACGCATAGAAAAGACAAGTGCACTCCTTCCAATGTATTACTCACTTTTTCTCTCACTGGTGTCCAACTCAGCGGGTATGAATAAAATGTTTTCACAGCATTGTAACCACTTTATGTTCATTTTCCATTTGGAGTTTACTGCCTTCCCCGGCAGGGAGCTGGCTGATACGATCTTTGGAAAAAGATCTAATGCACCTGGTGCGGTATACAAGCCCTTTGAAATGCATTGCAGCAAAAACAGCGAGTCTGTGGCAGTGGATGGTAAATGTCGAAGTGAATTTAACATATCAGAACTCCCAGAGAAACTTTGTTTTCTCATCTCCTTCTTTGTTTTGAAAAATCTGCATGTGCGGTAGTAGAGCTGTTCCTTACTTTCACAGTTTCAAAGGTTTCTTGCCCTAGGCACATGTGGCTATGGAAAGCAGCCTAAAGCAATACACAAATGAAATAGAAATTCAGGCACATTGAAAGGGTAAGGGGCTACCTTGGTGGCTTAGCAGTGCAGGCTGCAGGCTGGATTATATAGAGGTAGATTGATACTGGACTACGACATTAGATGACTGTGCCCAAAAGTCCACTGTGATGGGAAGCTGTTGGATTTGTATTACTGGGTAGTGGGCTTAACTCACTATGTAATAGCAGTTTACCCATTTTAGTTTGTGAGACACATCTCTCCTCTGGTTGGTAGACATCACTCTGTACTGTACGAGAGTTCTGTATGCCCTAAAATGTGAGTTTAATATGGCCAGCTTCCCTCACATTATGCATAGATGCATAAAGAGTTCACAACCACTGAAAAACAAGTTTAATGGTTGTCCATGAGAGATTCACCGCTTCTTCGATCCACATTAGCTCTCTCCGACACCACAGTGTGGCCTGTAGTGTGGAAAGTAGTTGGCTGGTTGGCAAGGACTAATGGGGGTGGGGGGAATGGGATTCAGTATATGCATTTCCCACATGGTAATCTGGGTGTGAGTGGCATAGTGGTGCCAGGAGAAAACAGCACAACTGGCGGTTCCAGTTGAGAAGTGTTTTCATCCTACTAATAAAGCATTAAATACAAAGCACCCCTCACTGTTCATTCTGACAGTTTGTGGAAAGTATGTAACTTTCTCAATCACACGTTTTTTAAACACACGCTGCATAAAAGGGAGGCAATTGTTCAAAGTTGATATTGAGAATGTTCCAAATCAGGAGCAATAATAAGGGCCTTGAGCCAGAGAGCCATCTCTGCAGCACTCAAGAGGAGTCGAGCCCTGCAGCCAGATCAATCCACTCAAGTCAGGAATCTGGGAGGGGACAACAGAGACAGCTGTAGGGAGGAGAGGAAAGTTGTGTTCTGTTTTTTTTTTTGGCAACTAATAAGAGCATCTCTCTCGTGTGGTAATGTTCACCACCCCTGGACCGGCCATAGCTTCTTTGTATGCTACTTGCCTGAAAATTTTCCTTGAGGAGACAAGTAACCTTTCATGTTCCACAACTCCAGTGTGTACCTGTCTGGCCCTAATGTGACATGTCTGTCATCCACAGACAATAGGAGTCCATATGTGTGTGATACTGATATCTGCTCTGATATCACCAAAGTAAGCTCTGAGATAAATCTTAGAGCATTATTTCAGTCTTAAAAATATAGCTCAATTAAGGTATATGTCACACGCCAGCATGACACCCCTGGTAGGGAGATGTGGCAGTTTCGGGAAACACCGTTGATTGCCACATGGAGAGAAAGAGAGAGAGAGAGAGAGAGAGAGCGCACCCACACGAAGGCGAAATAAAATAAATGACCATCTTCACCCTTCCCCCTCACAGGTTCCAGGCATAAACAATAAACTAAAACGACAAGCTAAAATAACAAAGACAAAAGTAAGTAAAACAGCGTGACCACTTTCCAGTGTGCCGCACGTAGCTGGCCCGCTTTCCAGCCGGACCAGCTCCTCCAGCTTTACAGTGGCGGATTACTTTCTTGGTCTTTCCTGCTTGAACAAAACTCTAATATAAAACGAAACGAAAATCATGAACACGCTCTCAGTGCGAGCTCCCAGTCTTGGCCTCAAACTGTGGAGAGCAGCACACCTCTAAGCACCTAGACTGATTAGTTAACGCAATCCAGGTGCGTGTGCCCTCTCCACCAGCTGGCGTAACGGAGACCAATTTGCTTCTTCGGTGGACCGAATGCTATAGTATAGTTTTTCCTGGAAACAAAGCATTGCTTTAAACGCTGCAATCAATTGTGCCAAAGCAGAGGACAAATAATTTATTGTAACTAAATTGCATGCAAATATAATATCATTAAATTTTACCAATATTATATAACTAGTAGTGTTTATTTTCGCATAGCAAGAAAATGTTGTTTTAATATTTTTTGCAACATAAAAAATGCATACTTACCCTTTATATGAAATATAAGGTATCCACAATATTTATATCAGACTCATTTTATTTTACTGCAAAATCATTTTCTCCTGGTAGAGGTTCAGTTGCCTGTTTTAAAATCCTAATGATGTGTTTGGCTGTGACTTAATAGTACTTGAAATGTCCTTTGCTAACTGACCGCAAGTCAATGACTCGCCATCATTTATGAACAATAATTTAGGTTAACCACTAGGTGGCAAAACACACATTTTTAAGGGCATCCACCACAGAAGTCTCAGTCTCTGAAGAGTGCCTGCTCAGCTCCTTATCACGCTTTGTCAATGTCTCTAACCACTGCAGTTTAACTGCTGAGTATTTCCTCTTACCTTCTACAAGGGACTGCTGGATTGTGCTTTGACAGAATTTCAACCAGCCACATCTGGAAAGACAGTTGATTTTTGACATACTTGCATAAATTTTCCCTATCATGCTTCTGTGCTACAGTATTACTGTATATGTACATTGGTGAAGAGAAAATGGTAACGATGGTTTTCAGGTCTGGTTTAGCTCAGTACGAAACGTTGATTGTTTTGAGATCAGGTGATCTTTAAGGGAATACATTATCTTTGACTGATACATTAGCCGATGTGACACACATTAATCAAAAGCTTGTTGCTTTGTGCTTAGCTGTACTTCCCTATAAAACACTGGAGGGAGGACTGACACTGCTGGTGCAGGAAGGCTGGGAGTACATAATGTACCACTGTATTTGCCATCGAGCGATGATAGAAAGCCTACCAGTCGAAACCTCCCTTTTCTGGGTGACACCATAATCTGTTACTTTGCAGGAGTCTTAATGGTAAAATATACCATTAAAATTGTTAACAATACGAATGAGCTGAGCATAAAATTTGAAGGGTACATTAAATGTTTTAGATTACATTTTATGTGTTATGAAAATTTATGCCTTCTGCCCTTTGAAGTCCACAGCTATGGTCAGGGCCCCCAGGATCTCTGTGGCAAATCTGTTTTGCATTTTGCCCAATGCAGTCCAGCATATCATCACTGATAAAGATAAGCTGTTTCCCTTTGCACTTTGCTGAACAGAATATGAATTTGCTGGGGAAAATTTAAAAAATAATTTCTAATAAACCAATTTATCAATCAGTGAAACCTATTTGCTACAGTCTTTTTAAATTAAATTTAAAATTAAACTGCTCTGAGCAAAGTTTGCCTCAGAAAAAATCAAAATCAGGCAAAATCAGAAAATAACTGCAGATAACAATTTATTTTCAGGAGGGCACAAACATGATCGAACAGGTAAGCCTGAGCCTTTATGTTCAGGCAATGGGTGAAAATATGTCATTTTAAAATGTACCTTTGGCCAGATATGATTCAGCTTCACTGCTTTAATTGTATTTTACATTATCTTCATCTGGCTATTTCTCACACGCAATAAAATAGATGATTAAGACCATTTGTCTCTGCTACTCAGCAGAACCACAAAACATCCCTGCAAAGAAGGGGTGAAACAAAACCGCTGACAGTGATGTGGGGAGGGGTAAAAAGGCCGTTTGAGAGATTCATGACACACCATTTGGAACTTCAAAGCACAACAAATGCCAGTACTCATTTGGGGCTTCATGCCTCGGGAAAAACTGAGAGCATGCCTTGACTTTGCATGAGAACGGCCAACACACATACTCTGCCTTGAAGTCGGCACCAATGATACCCGAAATAGAAAACTGGAGCAGGCTGTAGCTGAGGTAGACAGCATTGTGCTTTCCAAAGCTATGCCAGTGCGTAATTGTTTAAAGTATATACAAAAAATATTAGTCAACAAATCTCTAGTTCAAAAGTTCTCTTTTGCTATTCACTGTGATCACGCCAAAGTACTGTGATACACCAGTATTGAAAACCGAAATGCTGGGGGCACCGCCCTCATCAGCGGAACAGATTTCCCAAAGGCACATGTAAAGCATTATCGATTCTGCCTTGAAAGGAAATAAATATTCAGCTTCCACAAGATGTGATCTTTATGTTAAATATGCTGGAGAGAAAAGTTGCATGCTTTTCTGCCTGTAACTAGGAGGACCAAACTCCAACAGGATTAGTGGACTTCAGTTTTTCAGGATCTGAAGCCAGAGGAGTAGTTTAAAAAGAATAACTAAGCAGAAATAATGTATTCTCTAGTCTAGTATTTTTTAAACTATAATTGGCTCAAGCACAGCTGTTGTCCTTTGTGACATATTCTGATAGGAAAATAGTTTAGCCATACCATAATTAGCAAGGCTGAGTCAGCTTAGCTTTTAGTTCTCCTAGATTTAACAATGTGGGTTTCAGACATCCTCATAGCGTGAGTCCAGCAACAATAAACTGACTGATGTCCCACAGATGATCCTAAACAACAAAACCAAAGTTCTCATTGCTGGTCGCCAGAATTCCCTTGCAATTTCTAGTCATCTAAAATATAACTAAAGTGTAGAAGACTACATTTCCCCGAATGACATGAAATACAGTGGGCTCATTGACCTCCAGGCATTCAATCTGAGATATCCAAGCAGTCAGTCTAACATGGACGATGATACTAAGCTGCATTGGGGACAGAGAGGGATTTAGGACAGTGCTCTGGAGCTCATACTGATAAGGCAGGGTCAGCAGGAGGTCTTTTGACGCTGTGACAGAAACACATGTCATGTTTTGTTGGTTATAAACGATCCACATTTTATATGAGGCCTGTAAATTCATACATTAAAGAGTATGATATTTTTGTTGGTTTCATTTTCACTCAGTGCACCTTATCCCAACACAACCAAATTTTGGCAAAATCTTCAAAAGAGAAACCCGTTTTAAAATGCTGCTTTTTCAATGTTCAAAAGATATTATCACAGTTAAGACTAACTCTCCTTCTCTGCAGTTTTAATAACATTCAGTCATGGATGCTTCAAAATAACCAACTTTGGAGAAAAAGTTGATCCTCTGAAGTAAGGAGCCAAAACCAGCTGCCTTTGTGACATTATAGTATGCACATTTCATATGGTATGGACTGAACACAGCAGTCACCCATTGGCTTAAAATAACAGGTAGACTTGATATGCCTCATAGACATCACATTACCATCTCACACATTTATTTGTCCCCAGTCAACATGTCCAGTATTCTCTGTACTGACCCCAGGGAATTATGGTATTATTCCCCCGCCATTGTGACGATTCTCACGGACGTCAATCCAGGGGACAGCCCGATCATTCTGCCATGGAATGTCTGGCTCATGTGCACGTAGGAAGATAAATGTGGACACATTTTCCACTGTGACTCAGCCTGCAGATAAATTAACTATATTTAAAGTGGAGCACTTCAATGTGAATTCCATCAAGGCTGCAGTTAACGGCATCTGTGGAAAGCTGGAAAGGCAACAGGATGAATCAGAGTCTGCTGTGCTCCATTCAGCCGCAAGATCTGGTGAGAACCTCCCACCCAGTCTTTCAAAATGCACTTTAAAATGACAAAAAAAAAAAAATCTCACGATTTTAATTTTCCCACCACAAATGTACGAGGACTCCACGGACCATAAATGTCTCATGTTTATATAAACAGATATAAGCAATCCAGTATCTCCAGTATCTCCATCAAGGCCTCTATGCAGCATAACAGCTTCTGTTTATTTCAGTGAGTCAGCCCGAGCGGAAATGAAAAATGTTATCGATGCCAGAGGAGGCTGACCCTGCTCATTTGTTAACATTATATTTATTCTTTAAAGAAAAGATGAGTTAGAGGTGGACCTTTGGTGCAAACAAGGTAGTTAAACATTGGCTATACATAAGAAATAATAGAAATGTGATTTGTAAATGGTATTTTGCCTTTCCGTATTTTTATTTATTCTTTTATCGATTGATTAATTTGATATTGTTAGAATTCCACAATATAATCAAAGCAGCGCTTTGGCTTAGTCAATAAAATGAAGTTGTCACTGAGGCACAATATGCTAAGCCACAAATTTAACTAGCCTTCCTGCATTCCTGGCCTTTTTGTATCTTTAATATGATAACATTTTTTTTAGCATTTTATACAATTCCTTCGAATTTCCGGAACAAATAAAACCAGAACATAAAACCTTAATTTTCTCCAAGCAAATTTATACCTGTTGATAGATGTGTATCTCTGACATCAAAGTCAGTATATTAAGTGCTTTAGAACTGCAATCAGACCAGTTATTTAATCTCTGTAAGGCTGACCTTTTATTGAGTTCCCAGTTGGTACTGTAATTACTCAAACTATCTTCCTGATTTGTTTATAGATAATCAGTCAATGTTGAGCAGTACCTTGTCATTTCAATAGCACACCCACTATCAGAAAGAATTCCTGTTGAAACAGCTGTCATCATCTTTAAATAATCAGAGTAGCCAGAGGGAAACTTTGACTTTTCTGCTTTGGATTAGCTGGGGTAAATACCATTAATCCCGACGGTAGAGAGGGTTGAAGGTTCTGTTCCACATAGTGGTTTGAATTAAAATCAAATGAATCTGTCACTGCGTGAGAGAGCTATTCCACGAGCCGACATGTGAGAGTGAGATCACGTTCAAGAGAGCATCCAGGTTGCAAAACCCGTGCCACTGTAAACACTCCAGCCTAGTTCCAGTGAACCACACTTATTTTCTTCCCCAGTTGGATAACATTGTGGTGATACCACATCCACTGTAGTTTTTGCTTGAATACCCCGGATACACATGCAGGAATCTTTGTTCTACACTCATACCCTCTTCTACATCGGACCCTGAGCCTGTTATTATAAATATAATTTGTGAATATAATCTATTAATCTAAGTAAGTGCTCAGTTATTTACTATTGCGGTCATGGTAAATATTTACCACAAATTTTCTTTACAAATCACAAACTTGGCCAAGAGCAAAAGGTCAAGCTTATTCTTTTCATTTAAATTAAACAAAGCTGGTCTTGAGACATTGTGAGAGGTTTAAGAGTTGCTCTCATTGAACCACTCTTTCAGGTCCACTTGCAATTTCCCATAATGCTTTTTAAAGTGGCCAATCAATCAATCAGCTTTATAACGAAAGCCCTCACTTCTAGAAAAATGTTCAGTCATCTGTTAATGTGTACATCTCCCCCCCATGTAAATTGCATCATGCTGTGATAACAGCATTACCGCTGTGCATCATTGTAGAAGGATGGACGGAAATTGAAAAGCCAGAATTCTGGGGTTGTCAGACTTGCCAAATTTCTCTAAATTGTCTCCGTGATAGTATCTCTGTAAAAAAGGGCTATACAAATTATTAACTGAATTTAATTTAAAAGCTCATCAATTTAATCTGGAATCTTTGTTCATCATGAGAACCAATCTAAAACAGGCTTTCCTTTATTGTCTAGCCAGCAATAAAGGAAAGGTGGCAGCTTCTCCAGGAAGTCTTCTGATGAGTAATGACGTACTGTGTTCTCTTCTTAGTGTCTGGGAGGATGGTGAACTTTAGCACTTCTTGGGTCTTCTATTGACTCATCCTGGTTTTCTCAGACAGTTGTGGAATTATTTTTTTTGTTTTTTTATTTACAACAGAAGTGCATTAAGAACCCATACATGTGATTCAGATTAGCAGCTCCGGTCACTGGTTCTTGGAGGTTAATATGTCTATTCGCTCCATGTTTTCATTAACAACCATATGAAAACACATCGGTATCCAGTCTTGTTGTCAAACAGAATTATGTGCAAAGCTAAAAACTGACTATTGCTTATCATTATCTCTCATCACTGATTCCATCTAATTGCTCAGATTTGTTATTTGAAGGGATTTAAATTTTATGATTTGTGATGTGATTTATTTATGTTTAAGGGATAATACAATACTAGAATGAATTAAGATACATATACATTTATAATATATCACTTGATATACATTTGCATATTTCAACATTTATTTTAAACGCTGTTAAGTTCCTCAAATGCGTGTATTAAGAACGAACATAGGAATGAATCTGCAGTCTGTTATCTGTCATCCTTAGAGTCCCCCAAAGATGATGGACATGTTTTTTTCTATTTTCACTCCATATTATTTCAGAAAGAACAGATGTCTCCACCCAAAGGAATCCCAAATGTGTCTATTTCACATTCTTAGAACTTAGAACTCCAAGGTATAAGACAGGATTGCACTGACATGAATCAAAGAAGACACTTCATGAGCAGATCAATAGGTGGACTGCAGATGCTCTGCAGATGGGTCACTAATCAGAAATGACACTGAACCAATCCTCCCTTCACTGGCTGATGCTGGCACTGGTTGTACATCGTTCTGCTGAGCTGCTAACCATGGTCTGCACTAGCATCGTCTGTGTTCAAAAGCATTTAATCTCTGTAACAGCTGACATAGAGCATTTACAGCATCTGAGAAGAGAGTGAGCACAAGCTGGGTAAGTGCACCAGTGCAGCACTTCATTTTCTGGTCATATTAGTTGATCAAATATATTTATGGGTGTAATGGTGTTTGCCAAAGGAGTTGCATTAATGTTGTTATATGAATTAACCTGGCCCTAAGGTAAGTTAGGTAATGTAAACACAATAAGCTACATTATAACTAACCCCACTCAGCTAATTAGCCTTCCATGTTATTCAGTTTCTTTTTGTAAATGTTACAGCAGTTACCACAGGCAAACTGGTGCTAACTGCTATAATTAACCTACAACAGGCAACAGCTGTTAGCAAAAAAAGATATCCAATAAAGCTATCCTTAAATATGACATAAATCAACCGTCCACAGCAGGCTTGTGTAGTTTCATTCTGGCATAGTAGAGAAAAGGTCAGGCAAAGTGTTTGCCGTTTACTATAAGTCAATCTGTATAAGAATTTCAGCCAAGTGATCGTAATGTAATAATGTAAAGCTGTGCTTTTGACACCCGGACACAAATTCTGGCATGTGTGAGATTGCTCATCTACAAGGTTCCTAATCCTCAGCGTTGACACCCTATCCTCCTTGCAGAGCCTACTGTATCAAAGAGCCCCGGGAAAAAAGGCTATACTTTGCCATAATTAAATTGGCAAGGGCCTTGTTTCACAGTCCTGTGATGTCACAATCCCAGTCCTCCTATTTGATTGAGGGTTTATTGCTAGATCAATCACTATGGATAAAATTCTTGTTTTAAATGTTTGTTTTTCAGTAATAAGTACGTGAGATGAAATCATCCATACTGTGCGCAAAAAGTCGGCTGGACCCATCTAGGTTCAGACCTGGCCCAATAACTACTGTAATGGGCAACATCTGAGCAGATTCTTGCCATGGTCTGGCACTTCTATCTTGGTTCTAGTTGCCCGGATCTGGGCCAATGTACTTGTCCCAGGTCCAAGGTGTAATTCATTCTGACACTAGGCCACACGGTTTGTTCTGTATCTGGGCCTGACATTTCCAGCCAGTTCCAGTGCTAACTGCCATGTTTAATTTACACACATTTAACACGACATGTAATATCACTGATTAAAATAAGCTCAATTGTCAGCTCTTAACAAAGCAGACAAAATGAACGGTGAGAAACCCTTTTATTTTATTCACATGAAATCTGCAGTGGAAATTCCAAAGAACCTTTTTCCCCTTTGTCCATTGTCGCTAACGTTTTGAATGAGGGAAGCAGGAGTTTCAATTTTGCTTAATGTACTGTACTTCTTTAGTCCCTGGTGTTGAGTGTAAACTGTACCCTTTTTAAGAGAATAATGACAAGCAGATGTTCCTTTAGGATTTAAGGGGCACCAGCACCTTTAAGTGGGGGACAGACAATTCTGCGTTATACCTGTTATTATTTATTAGTTTATTTCATCTTTATTTAACCAGGGTAGCTACTTTGAGGTCTTTTGCAAGTGAGCCCTGGAACCTACATGTCTTTGGACTGCGGAAGGAAACTGGAGTAATCTGAGGAAACCCGGGCGAACTTGAATCCAGAACCTCCTTCTTGTATGGCAACAGTGCTACCCACTGCGCCACCACGCTGCCAAATATTAAATTTATATGAATGAGATCTGTAAACTGTTCAATCAGACTTTTGTCGTGATCTCCTCTTTGGTAAGTGCTGTTCATTGCACAACAGTATTGGGTTGCATTTTTCTGCTGATTACTGCTGTTAAATTCAGAAAATGCAATGAAATTGAATGCTTGGCAGTGAGGGGTAGAATGACTTCACACTGTCACAGTGAAAGAAACAGTAACATTAGAATGTTCAAATCCAATTCCAATTGTGTATGTAATTTCTTCTGGACCACACCCTACCTATCTTAGGTAGCATACTTCACCCAGCTGTGGAGACCCCTTAAATACAGTAGCTGTCCTATTCTGGGTTGTCAAAATAATTATAATCATGCTGTGTGCCCAAATTTTATAATAAATTCTATCTTATTGTTTGCAAATCAGGAAGATTACAGATCATTCCCATTAGAGAGAGACATTCTACACCTCACGGAAGAAAGAAAAAAAATTACCGGATCTAATCAAATTGCAATTTTCTGTAATTTCATGAACAGCAGTTTTCCGGGGGGGTTCACGGAAAGTTCGCGACTGTCTGACAGCACCATTAGCAGCACCCTGTGTTATGTCCTCGTGTTTCCATGGAGATAAATTAAAAATACTCTTTCGCAGGGGTGATTTAGGAAGAAGTTTTTTGCAACTCTTTAACCTTTCTGGTCGGGGTTCCTCTCTTTTTTTGCCCCACCGAGAGGAACTTCTCGGGGGCGGGATCACGGAGAGGAGCTGGAGAGGGAACATCTGGGCCTGGAGAGGCACTGGCTGCGCTGCACAGAGGGTAGCGCTCCCTCCCTCATAAATCTTCTCCCCGTCCATGGCGGCAGCCCCCAGACTGTCCCGGCTGCTGGCTTCCCCCCAAAAACACAGGCCTTGTTTGGAACGCATTCTGAGGATAAAAATTAATGCATTTTCCTGCAGAGGAAGACAAAAGTGTCCAGTACTGTTCGCTGCTCTTATAAAGGATTTTCCATAAACTGTACAGGGCAGTGAAGACAGCCTTTTCTTCCAGATTTTCACTCAACTGAGCTCCAAAGACCGGGTGCAGAACTAAACAGGTTGCACTGTAGGGTAGTTTGGTTTGGATGCAGTTTTGAGACACAAGCTGTTGTTTCCCTGAGCTCTTCCATCATTCCCAATAAAATTCTAGATGAATGTACTGTACTGTATTGTAAAAAGTGTTATGCAAGTGAACCTGTTAAAACGACTACTACTCCTACGTCTATTACTATTAACTCTCTTACCCCAACTGCTACTACTACACATTATATTATTACCAATTTACATTACTATGACGATCAATTCTACTATTGCAATAATATACAGTAACAATAATGGCTTTTTAATCTCATATGCACCCTGGAAATCTGCCTTGGAGCAATGGAACTTTCTGGATCTGTATCTCTCTCTCATCATTCATACTCGCACATGCTTGCGCACGCATTCTTCTTTCCTCCATTTCTCTCCCTCTGTCAGTGAGTGAGATTTTCCAGACGTTAAAAGGCAAACACAGCCATAAAAGGCCTCACTTTGCTACAAGATACTCCAAAGCACAGCTGATACAGCTCTTATCCCTATCATTAGAGTTCTGCTTTTTCATTTTTTATTTCCACAATCACTAAAAGGAGGGAAAGAAAACCGACACAAGACCACTTCATTTCTACCCTTCTGCTAAAATCTTATAATACATTTTTCTCACTCAAAACCCGTGAAAGAAATATCACTCCTATTAAGTTTATTAGAAAGTCTAATTTTTATTCCCCATCCCCTCCCCCCAAATAAAACAAAAAATTCAACAAACAAAAAAATATCAGTTTGACAAGTACATTCCATATTTAAGAACTGGAACATGTTTGTGAAGCAAGGGTTCCAGAAGTGCATTTACAACACATCATGTCTGTTTGCTATTGCTGAGTGACTGTCATCATATACATATTTTCACTTAGAGTTATGTAAACACAACCAAAGAATCTATACCATGTAAATCTTTATTGCTGAAAGTGAAATCCTAAAGCATAGCCAAGTGGCTCAGAATGAGTCTAAAAATACTGAAAAAAGTATCTGTCTGAAATCTGTGTTTTGCTAATAAAGAAGTTATTTTATTTAATACGGTAATGCCAGTTAAAAAGAAAAGTTTTATAAAAATTTCTCTGACCAAGATATTCATACAGTTTTTTGTTTTAAATTATAAAAAAATGCACCTAATTTTTGAAAACAGTTGTGTACATGTTCCAGAACCTTTAAAATACAAACTGGACAAGGTCAACAACTCCATTGGCAAACGCGTATAGCACCAGTACGAAAATCATGCAGCACTCTTTTTATCCTCTTCCTTTTTGGGTTCATTTCTTTATTGTGACAGAAAAGAAAAAAATGACTACTTCAAGGCTTTGCAAGTGAATCCTTTGCAGGATCAGTGCAGTCATTGTTTCTTTGCTCTTCTGTTTTGGTCATTTAATTTGATATCCTCAGAATCACCACAGAGGTAAAAGTTGATTTTCTTCACCGATGTTCTCCTATGTTTTCATTGCTGCCATGATTTTTTGCTTGCCAGGCACTGTAAATAAAATTGAAGATACAGGCTTTTAATTTCTTTATGTCCAAAAATGATGTTCACAATTCACATGATTTTGACTGAAGTAGTTTTTTACTAGGCATGCATAAAACCTTCTATCAGCAATACAACCTTCACAGCTGTCAGGTAATTAAAGTGTTAATACAGGCATTATTACGGTTCTGTTTGCTGGGGATTATGAGGCTGACTGTATACAACCATAAAACAATAGTTACAACTCTCGCTTTAGGGGGACTGAGTTGCAAGTTGATTCAGCCCATTAATTTATCCAAATAATTAATTAGCTAAGAACATGTAACTTCAGAACTTTATTTCCAAAATATATGGTAATGAAACAGATTTTGAAATGTGTTTGAAAAGCTACAAACACCACATGCTAACAGTGCTTTTGTGAAATGTTTTTGCGATGTTTCGTCATTTTAAATGCACTCCAGCCATTAGTCTGAGAAATGGGCTTTTGAAAAATATGTATTTATTAAAACATAAGATGGGGTTGATGGGGTGGGTTAGGGGGGTAAATGGGAAAGCAAACCATGGGAATAGAGGAGAGGACCCACCTGCTGTCCCGCAGGTCTTCAGGCACTCCTCCTGGGTGTCGAAGCGGTTCTGGTTGCCTTCGCAGCCTCCATACCAGAAGCGGGTGCAGCTCTTGCTGGGGAAGTCGTAGTGCCACTTGAGGACAAACTTTGCACATGAACCCTCTTCCTTGGGGAGCTGGCAGATGTTCACCCCGAAAAGGGCAGCTGAGAACAAAGCAGGGACCAAGGGAAAGGGGGGGCGGAGGTTGGTTGAGCATTAATTAACATCCGGGAAATTGATTGACCATGTCTGTTCTAACAACCTGAAATTCAGCTGTCTGACAAACCCGGGCTGTCAAGGTTCCACAACTGATGTTGTGATATTGAATTGGGTTAACATAAATAATCATGTTGGTAAATGTTCAATCGTAATCCAGCTGCTGTGAAGCTTTTTGAAGTTTCTTTTCAAATTTATCTATGACCTTCCTCCACAAAAGCCAATATCTTTAAAAAGAAGAAGTACATTTACTGAACATGACAGTATATGTACAGTAAATTGGCTGCAGTTACCTGCAAGCAGAAATGTTCTTTTTCAATGTTATGCATTGACCCATGAACAACAAAATTGCTGGGCTCCAAACCGCAGGCATTGGAAAATAGGCCTGAAGAAGGCCTGAAGGCCTATTACCTTTATTACTGTGAGCACACAAAATGATAACATTTCAGCTGCTAAACATCAGGACCAAATTTTCCCACTAAAGTGCATGCTGGGATATGTGTATGTTTTGGAATAAAACCTGTTTCTATTGGCAGCTGCCATTATCCACCAAAAAATATGTTCCACTGAGAATCTTTGAGCTCATTGACGCCAATAATATATTCTGGAAGACACTGAAACTGTGCTGCTCATGATTGCACTGGTGATGCCTCACAGTTGAGTCTGACAGTGTTAAAATGGTACTCCAAAGCCTGTGCCATTCTGTGACTATGCCTGTTCTGAAGTGCATGACTAAACTGCCCTATTCACAGATGCACCTGCATGTCTGCTACCCATCACCCAGGGGCAGTGTTAACCGTACAGCTAAAATCTACCTTACAATTATTTGGCAGACGCTACAATACAATAATTTGACATACAATAAGTGCATACAGAAGGTCATTGGAACAACGACAATATGCCTGGCACCTTATGTAGCGAGCATCTTGACCCCATGTGGGGGTGGGGGGGATGGATCAGCTTGCCTGTCCGCACCTAGTTTGGCGCATTTCCTTTGCCATGCTTCATTACCCTTGGAATGTACGACTTCCTCTTTCCTCACACACAGGAGAGACTGACTCCCCCCAGCAGCCATTCCCATCACAGGGCTTCCTGCTCTCATAGCCTGACATAGTTTGAGTTATGGCAAGGCCTTTTCCCTGCTCATTTAGGGCCTGTAATTACCAATCAGGCAATGTAAACTCTCGGCTGCCCGCTTGTTAAGACGAAACTTACAGCAGCATTCTGCCAGTGCTGCTCTTAGTTTCTCTGTGGCAGCTGACAAGAACACAATTGGGCCTTTTCATTCATTCCAAGATGATTACAGTTTGGCAAGTGCAAGTGGAAGCATACAATTCTGATGATTTACCGTTCCATAATTCATCCCATTGATGAAGAGGGATCTGGACAGATAAAGCTCTCTTTGTTTAAAAAAGGAATGGAAAGTAGAAGAAAATGAATTATGCAACTGTGACTGTAACTATATTCTGCTACAGTGGAACTTCATTTATTATTTTTTTGCCATTTTCCAATCCAAGCTGATGGATTTGAGAGGGAGGCCAACCTCTTAATCCTTTTCAGAATTTGGGGGTGAAAACTCTAATGCTTACTCCCTGGGACAGCATAATTTTATCAGAAAATATTTTGTTAAGAATATAATAATACAATAAAAGGACATAAATGAAGGAATGTGAAACTGTTAATAAGAAAAATCGTACATTGAAAACTTGCAGCAGCTAACCCTACCCACCCTACTCCAGGGACAGATAGGAGAAATGAAAGAGAGAGCGATATGAGATAAACAGATTCATAAACAAAGATAACTGAAAACAGTGTCATAACATGGTTCAATGAAAAGCTCTGTTGCTTGCAGGTCGGTATCCATACATGTTTTTGTCTCCCCAATTTACTGTCCGTTATATGCCTAATTAGCTACATGCACCATTGCCAGTTCACCCAATACAGAGTAAAACATCTCAGATCGGAACACAGTAAAAGTCTTCAGCTGTCATTCATGGGATTATCAAGAATTTAAGGCCAGTCAGCATGAAATCCAATAGCCAGTTTGACTCACCTGGGGCAGGTGGGTCTGAGGTCTCTTCCTGCTGCTCACCGGCCTGGGGTTCTGGTGCTGGGGAAACAATTGTTCACCATTTTTTTTTTTAAAAAGCCAATTTGTCACCACAGCATACTGAAACTGAAAATCTTCATCTTTAAACATAGGAACCATGTACATTTAAAAAAAAGTTTTCAATCATACCAGCTTGGTGTAAAGATTTTTGGCAGCCAAAAAAGAGGACTACTTACATGTTTTCAAGCAGCGTCTCATGCACTGGGCTTCAGTCTCGAACCTATTGGCATTCCCTCCACAACCACCATACCAGAACTGGGTACAGATCCCGTGCTTTTTGTCAAAGAACCACTTAGCCTTATAGTCTTTGCATGGCATTCCGAAGTCAAAATCAAGTGCGCACGGGTCTGCATTTTCATTAGCTAAAACATGCAAAAACAAGACTTGTTAATACGAGTGGAAGAAAAATAGCAACAATGTTAAAGTAAAAAAAATTAGATCAGAAGAACTGACCTATACAGTAGTGCCTGGTTTTAAAGCTAGTTGACTGCCAAGGACTGACCACTAATGTCATTCAATGAAATGTTCTGAAGGGACACTGAGCAATTACATGAATATGGGCTTGGAAAATGTTAAATGAAAAGAAAAAACAAATGGGTATGTATTTTTACATTAAATGTATATAAAATAAATGGGGACAGATGCAGTGAGACAGAATATGTATGAAACTGAACTAAGAATGGCAGTGCCCACATTTTTGAGAATGGAAATCAACTCTTTTGCACTTAAAGCCAGGCCTGTGAATATTAGTACATTTTAGTAACTTGTGTTTTTTAGCAGCAGTTTAATTCCCATCATGCTTTGCAAACTACAGTCCACTACCACTGGCAGTACTCTTTCTTTACTGAAAAAGGACAAAGATGCATGCTATCACCAGAAAAGCCTTGCCACATTGAAAGTGACACTATGTTTTTCTCACATGTATACATTTCTCACACTCAAACATAAACAGCAATTGCTTGGACTAATTTCAGAGCAGGTCTGAAGCATCGATGTACTGTAGAAGCCAACTTACATCATATACAGTATGTGACGTTGATGGAATCAACGTTCCAGATGTGTGGCTGGGTATTTTCATTACACAAATATGAGTTAATTGAGTTGAGTTAATAATTAAAGACTACTGCTTTCATTAAGCTAGTTTCTTGGTATTTTTCACCTCCACAGAAATCTGGTTCAAGTAGCACAGTATCCTTGGAACGTCATTGTGGGGAAAAGTGTTCTCTCTGTGGAATTTCATCCATTCCTGACATTTTCTTTGTGTAATTATTATTATTATATTCTTCTTCTCCTTATTATTATTATTATTATTATTATTATTATTAATAATAATAATAATAATAATAATAATAATAATAGTGTGGTTGCCTTTGGCAATCACACTACTATTATCTCACATATTATTCTTCTTAATTCCACCCATTTTTTGGACTGCTACTCCTCCCAGAGTTTTCGCAACACATACATGTGCAATATGTCAAATCGAGTGGCTTCATTGGGAATGGTGTGCTATAACTTTGTGGAAAGTTTTGGTGCACGGCTTCTGAAAAATTCGACTTTTTGTGGGAAATTTTGCCCCATAGAGAATGAATGGTGGAATGTTGACACTCGTGACATCACAATGCCCTCTAGCAACAAAACAGAGCATTGTGACATCACGAGGTTGGACATTCCGCCATTCATTTAAATTTCCAATGTTTATTATTTCATAGTATTTGAACTGGTTGTTATAGACAGTTGTGGGATGCCTCATTGGACATGGTAGAGATTCCTTTGTTCATTGGTGAAGAACCCTAACCCTAATCCTAGCTGAAACCCTAAACCTAACCCTGGCTGTAACCCTAACCCTAACCCGAGTTGTAACGCTAACCCTAGCTGTAACCCTAATCCTAACCCAAACTGTAACCCTAACCCTAACCCGAGCTGTAACTCTAACCCTAGCGGGGTTAACCCTAACCCTAGCTGTAACCCTAACCCTAATCCTAACTGTAAACCTAACCCTAGCTGTAACCTTAACCCTAAGCCTAGCTGTAACCCAAACCCTAACTGTAACCCTAACCCTAGCTGTAACCCTAACCCTAACCCAAGCTGTAACCCCAACCCTAACTGTACCCCTAACCCTAACCATAGCTGTAACCCTAACCCTAACTGTAATCCTAACCCTAACCCTAGCTGTAACCCTAACCCTAATCCTAACTGTAACCCTAACCCTAGCTGTAACCCCAATCTTAACTGTAACCGTAACCCTAGCTATAACCCTAACCATAATCCTAGCTGTAACCCCAACCCTAACTGTAACCCTAAACCTAGCTGTAAACCTAACCCTAACCCTAGATGTAACCCTAACCCTAGCTGTAGCAACCACCTAGAACACCATAGCAATCACCTATTAACACAATGGCAACCCAACACCCTAGCAACCGCCTAGAACTCCATAGCAACCACCAAGCAACACCCTAGCAACCACCTAGAACACCCTAGCAACCGCCTAGAACACCATATCAACTACCTAGCAACACCCTAGCAACTGCCTAGAACTCCACAGCAACCACCTAGCAACACCCTAGCTACTGCCTAGAACATCATATTAACAACCTAGCATACGAAACCTGAAATATGTTGTCTTCTTCCAAAATAGTAATACTGAATACTTATGTAAGAATAATGTTTACATAATGTATAAAGCTCTGTTCAGCACAAAGTCAACTTTGCATTGGCAGAAACCACACGTCACAATTTCTGCAGGAATTTTCTAGTTCTTCTTCTTCTTATTATTATTATTCCTAATGCTGATTCTGGTTTATATTGAGGGGCATGCCCAGACCAAAGAGAACTGTGGGAATGCATTTAGTAGAGTGGAGGTCACAGTGTCTTTGTGAATAACAAAGACGGGATTAATTTATCTGGAAGTGAACAGACACACTAAATTCTCATGGGCTGTGAAAAGCCAATGTGCACCTGCATGAAAAATGCAATTAACTTGAAACCATGAAATAAAAACTGCCTTTACTGGCTTGGACAATGGGCTATGTGTTGATAAGGAAAATGCATCAAAGATAAAGAAAACAGTCATGAAAACATACTCTAATAAGTACGGGGTTGTATCCTGTTTCAGGGTTGAATCCAAACAGTCTGCCTTGTGAGGGAGTAATAAAGCTGCATGATAATAAACTAAAACTGAAATAAGGGATCCAGTTCCAGTAAGGTATACAAATCTATGAGATTTGAAAATGATAATACATTTTACTATCCTAGCTACATGGCTAAATAACATAGTATTTGTGAACACAATAATGTGAATTTTGAAAAATGTTGATAAAAAGTTGATGAATGCAAATTTTATGCAGTATTGTAGTAGAAATACAATATTTGTAAACATTAATCTATATTCTCAAATACATATGCAACACTAGATTTTGAATGAACAAAAATAAAAGAAAGAAATGTGTGCCTTCAGGCATATCTTTTATAATGGCTCACCAGGTCAAATCACGACATTTATTGTTACTTTAGGAATGAGAGGAACCAAGACAGCATTTATTTAGTTAGAACTACACATAGAAAGATTTTATTTGACGTTTCTTTGCTTTTCCCCTACTGTTTAATAGGTCACTCACATAAATATTTAATATATAGTGTACACAATTTGCCTCATTCCTCAGATATGCACATTTATGTTTCTTGGACAGCAAGAGAGGCCTCCTTATAAAAGAACAGCATTCTATAAATTTTCATCAGTGAGTATATTTTTCTTACTCACATGCTTAGTGACTGTACAGGCATACCAAGGTGGTGGAAACTGCGCAGCTACTGTGAAAAAGTCTCCTCTTTTTCTTACCATGGCTTACAGCAATTATTAAACTTTGGGGGTTCTTGTTGGGAGAGAATTAAAAATTTCTTGAGAGCATTATGCGTCAATAAAGCTTAAACTAAGAAATACTCTCAATTGAATAACATTTACATAAACAAATTTACTTATTTAAAATATTAAATTCCATAACAGTTTTGTTTCACTAACTCACCAAAGCAGGAACAGATTACTGTTTTACTTTATCATAATTTTATCATTACTACACTACTACTACTGGCCCACTTATGTTTTGTGAATGAATATGCAAATACATGTGCAAATTATTGCCTTGTTATGTGTAACGATAATTCAGTATAACATTGAACCCAGAAAACAGAACCCCAGTTTGCATATAAATTCTGTTAGCTTAAATATTTTTCTGTTCTTTGAAATAATTTTTGGGATGATGATTTGGATCGTGATTAGGTTCTCGGGCCTGTCAACTGTTTAAATTTTGAATTCATTTTAATTCCTACAGTGGCAAGTTTCTCTCAAGAAAAGGCTAAACATGGATGGCCTAATGAAAATGTCACACAACAGCAAGTCACATATTTGAGGTAATTCATACTTGAAAGACCACATTATTTACTGGATCTGTGATTTAAATTCATTTGTACATGTAAAATGTAAAAAGGAACTATATTTTGTTCCTTTTAGTTGTTATGCTAAATAAATGCTTTGTTATTCTGGTCTCAGTGGACTGCCTTGTAATCCGTAGAGTGAGAGATAATAAGATTTAATAAGGGAAAATGGCTCTTAAATCAGGAATTTCCTTGGATTATGCTGTTTATATACCAGCTCCTGCCAATGAAATTATACAGCACCCAGGGCCAATTCTGAGAGAGAGCAGTATTGGGGCAGGGGCAGCTTGCACAAAAGAACTGGTTCAGCAAGAGCTAACAGCGTAGCTAATCTAAAACACTTCTATAATGGTGGCATTAAGGAATATTTGTTATTTTTAGGGCCTCTGATATATTGTTAAGGAGATAAGATAAGGTGAACTGAGGAACAGAACAGTTGTACTTTTCATACAACAGAGAATGAGGAAGGAGTCCTATCGCTCACCTAGCTCTGGTTTGTCCAGTGGAGCAGTGGAAAGAGTAGCAGTCACTTCGGCAGGAGCCACTGTCTTTTTCTCAGCTGCTTCTGTCAAATCAAGGAAATTATGTTAATGTGACAATCACAATAAAACACAGCACAATCCAGGTGCTCTGGCACGTTTGCAACTGTGGGAAGTAACCTCCTTGTACAGCTACAACAAGGAGTCTCAATGGCCAGTGGTTGACAAATGGCAGGAAACAGGAAACGGGCTCGCTGCGGTACGTTCAGGAGCAAGACACTCACTGGTACTGACGATGCCCTTGTGCGTGTGCACAGGCTTGCCCTGCGCGTACACGACCACCACCACTTGGTAATTCTGCGCGCTCTCCAGGCCCTCCAGCAGGAGCTCCGTTCCCGTCACGTTCTTCTGCAGGGCCAGGGAGTGGTCGCTCAGCCGCATCACGGTCACCTCGTAGCGGGCCATGCCCTTGCTGTCGGAGCTGGACCAGCGGAGCCTAAGGCTGCTGGACGTCACGTTGGCCACGTGTAGTTCCTCCGTATCCACTTCTGGAAGAGGCGAAAGAGAACACCAAACACAGGCCCCAAAAGTCAAAGAAGGCAAAAAGTGAATTGAAGGTTGGTAAAGCCCCCAAAATGTGCTCATGGAAAATAAGGAAAAAATGTGGCAGAGCAGAAAGTAGTGTGTTTCAGTAGCAGTAGCCTTTGTCTACTAAAGATGGTGATTCCTGCAGAAATACATTCAGACACTCTGAGGGACAGACCCAGACAACACAAAGAGGTGTGTTACCTTTGCTCTTAGCTGGATGCACAACCTGGTTCACATGGTGCTTCTGATGCTCCCTGCATGGGGACGAAGTTTCAGACACAGTCCAGAAATGAATGAGCAGATTTCTCATATCAGTGATAATGTGGGAAAAGGTACAGAAGTGGCACAGCAGCTGGTTTCATAAAGACACTCACTCTTTCTTTTGGGCGTGTTTGAAGGGAAATTTCCAGGGCTGGTCACTCAGGTACCACTGACAGTTCTTGGAAACTTCAGGAGACATATAGAAGGCGTGCTCCACTGTACAGAGAGAGATAGAACAATAAGGTAAGCACGGGTGAAATAATTCATTTGATTGGCACAGAAATATTCTGAACATACAAATCAGTGCATTTCTTAAATTTGAATGATACACAAAAATAGATAGTCCTAGTGAACCAGGGCCTATGTTCAATGAACAATTGTCCTTAACTATGAAAAGCATATAAATAAATAATAAAAATTGCCATAAACTGTGAATAATACTGTATTTTTACAGCATATATATATATATATATATATATATATATATATGTACCAATCCCAACAGCCCACACTGCACTCACTGCTGATGTATTTGGGAAGGAGGAGCCCAAAGCGCTGAATGTGCGGGTCGTAGAACTGGGTGGCGCCATTTATCCTCTTGAAGAAGACACTGGCGGGCTCGCTGGCCATGCGAGCGAGGATGCGGGCGTCAGTGACACCCAGGTGCTCGCCCACACCAAGGATTACCAGGAAGTAGCCCTTGCACTTGGCCTCAGTGGACAGGCGCACCAGCTTCTCCTCATCCTGTGGCCAGACAGGACCCGTCACCATCAGCACGATGAGCTTCAGGTCGCGGTGGTGCGGGGCCTTCTCAAACACGTTCTCGATGGTGTACTCTATGGCATTGCCCAGCGACAGAGAGCCCTCCAGCTGGGTCACCTTGTCCTGCAGGAAGTCCATGATGTCCTCCTTGGAGCCGTGGTCGGTCAGGTCTATGTCCACCCGTACGGGGGCACCGGTGCCATTGGCACTGAACTCGTAGGGGGCGTGCTGGACCACCGCCACACGGGCGTGGTTTACCGAGGTCTTGGGGTCGGAGGCGATCTGAAGCTGGTCGATGATGTGGGCGATGTAGCGCTTCATCTCCATGAATACCGCGGGCCAGGTGCTCTGAGAGCTGTCCATCACGAAGGCCACATCAATGTCCAAGTCAGTGGTGAAGGAGCGTCTGTCTCTCGTCGATGAAGGGGGGATGAAGTCACAGACCGGGCTGGGTGAGCAGAAGTCTGAAAGGGAAACCAAAATCAGGCTTTAATACGTTAAACGCATTGGAGCCAAATGTAATGTGAGGAAGAAAATTGTGCTGGGGTTATCCAACAGCAGTGGTTCTCACCCCTGATCCTGGATGACCAGTGTCTGGTTTTCATTATTATTCAGCACATCATTTTTAAATTAAAGCTGATTACAGTTAGGTCAGCTTGCCTGGCTTCTTGCAGACCCTGTGATTCTCCAGGATCAGGGTTAAGAACCACCGTCCTACAGTTAGTAACGTGATGAAAATGCATGCACAGCATTTGAGAAGATATGTTATAGATATAAATATCCAATGCACATTAAATGGCGCTCACCCAGACAGATATGGCAGCTCATGATCTTCTCGATGGCTGAGTTATACTGTGCATTGCTAGGAGCGGGGAGAGCAATGACCTGAGCCAGCACAGTGTTGTTGACCTGTCACAGAGAAACGGCTGTGAACAAACCTTCCCTGAAGTCACTGACTCACATTTCTGACAAATCAGACAAGACAAGAGCTTGATTACATCCAGCAAGGAGCATCACTAGCGGACCTTCTGCACCAAGGCAGTTCCGTGCTGTAAAAGGAATCGCTGATGGAGTGCTGAAAGCAGTCTGCCTCTATGCCCCAGCCTCATTTGTTTGTCCACCAAAATTCCAGGCATGCTCTTCGTTAATAAACCAATGAGGTACAATCAGAGACAGTGATTCAAGTCATCTAAACCACTTGCCTATAACGTGGCTAAAACTTATAACAAATTAACTGATTAGACTGTGGGCAACCGATGAACTGCAAATTCCCCCAGATGTCCTGGAGAGAGGGGGGGGGGGTAGTGGAGACTATAGTGCCCCCTACCTTCAGGGCCTGGGAGAGCGAGCGGTCCTCGCGGTTTGTGATGAAGACGGAGGCGATGCCGGCATCGTATAGGCGGAGGGCGGCGGCGCTGAAGGCCGGGGAGGTCTTGACAGCACCATTGACGAAGAAGACGGCCACCTTGCGCATGAGGAAGCCGCTGCGCACGCGCTTGAAGGTGTTCTGGGCCAGGAAGTTCATGGCGTTCTCCAGGCTGCGCGGCTTGCGGGTCTGAAGGGGCTGCAAGCCTTCGATGCGCTGCAGCAGGCTGCTCTTCTTCAGCGCGTCGGCGAAGCGCACCTCCGTGGTCACCTCCTGGTTGTACAGGGTCAGGGCCACCCGCGCCCCCCGGGGGCAGTTGCTCTCGGAGATGGTGATGCCGCCCAGCAGCTTGAGCACCGCTTCCCTCATGTTGTTGAAGGCTGGGCCGGCTGTGCCGTCCGACACGTCCAGGGCGAATGCCAGCTCAGTGGGGTACAGCGGGCACTCCTGAGCGCCTGAAATTGAGGAAGCACGAAATGTTGCCTGTGCTGCTGCTACAATATTAAATGACCAATTTTTTTGTACTAAGGAGCTATATCCATATTTCAGTCCACAAAGTCAAAATACACAATATTCAGAAAACTGACTTACCATAGCAGCAAGCTAGAAGTAAACAAAAACAAAGCATTTTATTACAGTCACAGTATTACAAGATAGTACACAATTATGAATGACAGACTAGGTAGCATAAAAATAATTATTATGTCACTACATTGTATATTTGCATGGACAAAACTGATCATTTTGAATTCCATAAGCATATCAGAAAGTAGGATATCTGCTGCATTTGTTAAAAAAAAACTGTTATCTAGATTAAAAATGTATGATTGCATGATTGAATTAAAAACAATCAACAGTATGATTAAAACTACATTTGCTCTTTGATTTGACTCAAAAATTATTACATCAGAAACAGCATACTGTATATAATAACCTGGAAATTGAATAGAAAGAACCATATTCAACGACAAATGGCAAAGTCCATAATTAGTACTCACGGCAGTTATCTCTGATCTTCTTCACCAATTCACATTGCTGAAAGCAGAAACACAATCACAGAATTATTATGGAAAAAATATGCTCTGGTTCCAATATTTTTAGCTTTTTTAATTCTGTTTTTGCATCCAGTGCAAGTTGTTTGAAAAAAGAAATGTAAACTTCGTACCACCACGCCAGGTCCTCTTGGTCCTTTCAGGCCCTGTAAAAACAGCACAAAAATCCGCATTAAACAGACTGAACACATCAGAAACGCATCAGAACTCAACCCCCAGCTCTGATGGCTAGCAAAGTGAATATCCAAAGAGAGAGCCACCCTTTGTCTGTGGCTCAAGGCAGCATTTGATAGAATGCAGACATTAGACTAGTACAGTATTTCTTATGCACTGTATGAAATGCTGTTTCAACACCTCCAAAATACAGGCTTGGAATCAACATTAGGCTTTTTCTACTGAACTGCAAATAAAAGTGCATTTTTTAAATTAAATTACTTTTTTTCATTCAATTTTATGATAGCTGTGTACATATAGACTGAGTCAGTATGAAAGTTCTCATCTTTAGTGTCTTAGCGCTATAATTTTGGTAGAAAAAGGGCACCGGGTTAGTTTGCTATTGCAAGAAAAGGCTTAATTCAAGCAAAAGACAAAGTTTCTACATATCCTTTAAAAGGGGACCAAGTTGTATAAAACTTTTTCCGAGACCCATGTACTGAATACCTGACTTTTTCTAATTTCAGAGAAGTCATCATCTCTCTGACCCATTGTATAAATGAAGGGGGTTTCGTTGATTTCCGATTGAGAAGAATGAGACGGCAGGCCAAAAGAGATGCAAATGCAATAGCGTTTTCCTGTTGAGCACATAAATTCTCCTCTGACTTTACCACACCAGCTGATAGCTGTAGTCTAACATGTGCATTCAATTGTGAGAGAAAGCTGAGGATGAAAGTTGAGAGAATCCAGGCCAAAGAATGAGACACTTGCTCAAATGTCCTTTGAGGGACAGCAGGTGCAGATCTAATGCTGTTTATTCCTGGTAACCATGGTGCCCATTCCCCCCAGGTGAATCTCTCACACATGGCCTACATCAAGTGTGAATTTGTTAGTTTGGCTCTGTAGTCTCTCATCAGTGTGCACCTCACTGCTATTCATTATTTTACCTACATACAGGCTGAGAATCAAGTGTATCTCCCTCCACACACACACACACACACACACACACACACACAAAACCAACACATGCACACAAACACACACACACTCATGCGCATGCACACACGTGTGAATTTGTTGGTGTCAGTCTGCGGGTGGACGCGTGTATGCATGCACATGTGAAAGTATCATGGATTTTACGTAATGTTCTTGTACCTCTGGCTTTTAAACGAGACATGCATGACCACACAAAATGGGATAATAAAGTCCACCTATATTTATACGTATATATGTTCACCTATATCTATACCTTTACACACACACACACGCCATATTTAAAAAAAACACTCATGAAATAAGGTCCTTACATGAGGTCCAGGGTATCCAACATCCCCTTTCTGACCAGGATCACCAGGATTACCAGCAACACCCTGCAAAAGAATCCAAACCGGCATATTTACATCAGGAGTACACGTGGACCCAAAGCATACCTTTCGCATCTATAAATCATGAACAGCGTGGCTCTCATACTGTATCCGTAATAAAAAGCTGCAAATCTGAAAACATTTACTGTAAAAGTAGACAAGCAGGCAGGTATTATAGAAACCAGGCAAGAAGTGAGGACAGACTTTTCCACTTAAAACAAATAGCCTCAATACCTACAGGCTAGTACCTATATATCTTTGTGTCTGTCTGTCTGTCTAATTTCCTCCCTGCTTGAGTTGCTCTAACATGATTTTTAAAGATGCTGTTTCAAAGTAAATTAGTCATACATTCTTAATGTCTTTGACTCATTTTGACAGCAATACATGTTGAATGGAAGAGGACATTATTTCGACACTCTCTTCAGCCATCTGCTTTCCGTTAAGTCCCAGGAAACTCACCCGCTGTCCACGGTTTCCTCTTGGACCTGGGCCTCCCTGAGGGCCTGGGTCACCCGCTGCACCCTGAAGGAAACAGCAGGGGGGGTTAGAGAGAGAGAGAGTGAGAGAAGATCAGCTTGTCTGCACATGGCAAGGTCACATGCGGGTCAGAGCCAGGCGCAGAGAGCACAGCGGCTGTGTGTGTGTGCGTGTGATGCAGAGCCAGGCTGATCCCCGGGAGTCAGCCGCAGCCAGGAATCACACCCTGAGGCATTACCCACCTTCGGACCAGGGAACCCTGGGAATCCTTCGTCACCCTGCGATTAAAAACACAATCCCATTAACACTAGCATCGGAACACCTACTCCAAGAAAATTCACTCCTCCGTATCGTATAGAATGGGAGAATCCATTACTACGTTACATTTATTCAGCAGACGCTTTTATCCAAAGCGACGTACAAAAGTACATATCAAGGTCATTGGAACAAAGTTAATTATGCGTAGGTTACGATAAAACAGTGACATAACCTTCCAGGTAGCTCTGGGTGAAGCATATCATTTACTGGCAGATTTGTACTTGTGACTGAATAACTAGCAACATTATATATCTCTCTGATAGAATTCACAAAGTTAGTTCTGTCGTTATTGAGGGTGTGAAACTGATTTTTACACTTCTTCCTTTAGGTCCAGGGATTCCAAAGCCATCTCTGCCGTCATCACCCTGCAAGGGAAAGGTAGACATTATTTCCACAGTCAAACTTGGACAGCACTCCCCTGGACCAAGGCACTCGCAAAGTAGAATATTTATGTCCCTAAAAGAATCTAGCTACAGATGGTCTTTTTAGACTTAAATCCTGCCTTCCTTTGAACTTGTTATGCATACATTGTCCTGATTATAAACATCTGTAGGACATTTACTTTTGATAAAATGATCATAGATTTGAGGTTAACAACACACTTTTCTGCATGAGGAATTTCAGCCTAGTGTTGATTTAGGCAGGGCATTTGGTTATAAAAATTGTCAATCACACTTTAAAATAGCTAATGAATAATTTGTGACTCAAGCTATAAGGGACTGGACAAAAATAATCTACAAATGGCTGTCAATCATATATATTCTTATGTAAGAAATCAGGTCCTCTAGCACAGAAACGCTTCCCATTGACAAGCCCTATTTATTCATTCTGTTCCTCAGGAATGAACCCTCCTGATGGGCTGCAGTGGAATCAAAAGCAGCAGTCAGTGTAAATCCCACATCACTGCAAAAAAACACCACGACACTGAAATATGTCTTTTTTTTTAACCGAATCTGTTCCCTCTTTTATCTTTTCTCCCAAACTGGGATGGCCAAAAATGATTGTTGTTTTTGTCGTTGTATTCCCCACTGCTGCTGCTCCTGTAAAGCAGGGGTGTCTTAGACACTCACAGGCTCTCCGCGAGGTCCCAGGGGTCCAGCCACACCTTTAGGACCAGGATCTCCTGGTTCACCCTGTAAGAGTGAACAGGAAACAACAAATTATTCCATGTCCCATCCTCCAGTCAACTCTAATAACCTTTAAGTGCTAGTAAAAAAATGTTTTTCTTGTCCTGGGTTCAAGTAACATTTTTGTACTTTTATTTGTGAAGAAAAGGTTTCCTGCTGCATTTATTTAAATGAAAGTCGAAGTTAAAGACACGTGAATTTAATCCTCAAATGAAAACGTGTAAATTAATTTATGAAAAACTGTGAATAATTCACTGCATTATTGTCATATTTAACTTTTTATGGGCTTTTCAGCTTTATTGGACAGGACAGTTTTGGACATTAACCAGGAAGAACAGGGGAAGAAAGAGGTAATGAGCGTGTGGACAGTGCTCTACAGGCTATGCCACAAGACACCCCATCATTTTTAACATTTGATTTGGACGGAAATGTGACTATGATTGAAGTAAAATACTGGTTACATTGTTCACAATGATTATTATACTTGGTGGAAATATTTCCCAAACCTGTGTGGTAATAATATACTATGTATAATTGGTCAGATCTATAATTATTCATATTAGGTAAATTGTTAAAAATGTATTTATCAATTCTAAAATTCTAAAATAATCATGATGCTTATGTGAAACACATCAAAAAAAGGTGAGATTTCTTGTTGAATGTGCTTACTAAAACTTGTGTTGAAGGTAAATTAATCTGTCCAAGGGGTATTCCTGCCTCTCACCCAAAGCACACTGGGATAGGCTCCAGCACACATCGTGACCCTGACCAGGATAAGTGGGTATAGATAATGGATGGATGGATGAGGAGGACTGGTTTTGTTTTTCATCAAGTCTATCAAGGTTCAGGTTATTCCATAAAAATCTGTGACTCTGTCCTGCAACTCTTTAGTAAGAAGCCAAGGCAAAGGCCTAGAAGGTTCCTGTAGTTTTCTCGCCCTGTGTAATTGTCGCTAACAGGACAGTGAGGACCAAAGGTGAGGCTGCCGTGGTGCAAGTGAATGGTACCTTGCGGCCAACAGATCCTCTTCTACCCTTTTCACCAGGACCTCCTGAAGGTCCTCCAGCACCCTGTCAGGAAACAAGCAACATCATCAGCACTGTGGGACCTGGGGCTCTGGGTTCTACAAATACAGCATTGTAAACAGCCTTTTTGCTTCATGTGTGGTTCCCATTTATCTCCTGACCGCACACAACATATGTTTACTGTTACTCCTAAGGATGAGATTATTTATTTACCAGACATTTATACTGCACAGTTCAAAAAGACTGGATTAGCAAGAAGCATCCATACTGTGAGGGCTCTAACAGGTCAAAGAGAGACTTATACTCCCATTTGTGTTAAAAAATAATATGAAAAATTTTCAATTTTGGAAACAGCAGTAGGATGATGTGTAGAACAAGCGGATGTGTCTCACCCTGGGTCCAGGGTTCCCATCCTCCCCTCTGGTTCCTGGAGTTCCCATTGGTCCAGGCGGGCCCTGGGACACAAATGTACAGTATGCAATCACATAATGTACTGGGTTTGAAATGTAAACTGGACATTGCCATTACTCCCTGAAGAAAAGCATTTAACCTAAACTATTAAAGCAATATATATATATATTTTTTAGGGGTTCACTGTCAAATATCGGGGGTTAAAGATGATTCTTTTTTTTCTTCTGTTGCTAGGCAACTGCACCCCGGTCCTGGCTAATGATGTAACACAATAGCAAACTTCACATTCACCTGAACGTTTCATTCGTAATTTGTTTGTTACAAACAAGCATCCTTTCACCATGGTAACTGCTGGGAAAATTTTAGCAGCATCCGAAGGCTAATTTGAATGCAATGCTAATGAAGTAGACTGTCATTTTACACTGCAATACTGAGTAATGTGCGAACTGAGTTTGCTGCAGCAATTTCACTACTATAGCAAACATGCTTTGGTAACTAGCTACATAGTTTAGCCAGCTAGTAATCTTGCTAGATAGCTAACATTACTGATATAATGCTAGCTAAATGGACTTGCGATGGCTAGATGGCCAACTAGCTAGCTAACAAGGTAATTAACAGTCTGTTATGCATCTGTGAAGCTAGGTAGCGCAATTTGCCAACTAGCATTACTGAAGTTACATTAATACAGGACAGAACCAACATTAGCTTTATTGATTAATTATAATATGAATGCATAACCATAGTGAAATAGATAAGGTTAATGATATTGACTAACTTGCAACATTTTGTAATGTTACTGCTTTGGCTGGAGAAGTTCTAACGTTAAGTTACTTGCATTGAAAACAGCACCGAAACAGTACTTTGTTTTTCCTCCCCGGTCAATCTGGTAGGAGGGCAACTGGGCCCATGCACCGATTTCTAACAGGCCATTTATGATTTTTATATGGGCCAACAGCATGACCTAGATAAAGAAGTGTACCAAGATGTAAATAATAACATGTAAATGTTTCTTAAGGGACGCATCATCTTCATTTGAGTAACTTTCAAATAAACATGTGGCCTCCTGAGCTTGGTACCCCCAAGTTTCTGTGCAAAGCGGAAAGCTCCCAGCTGAGCTTCACTGGCCTCGCAACATTGCTTGGGGTTTCGCTTTGTCTGGAAAACATCTATCAGAAAACGAGGGAGAGAGGGTGGGTGATAGGGGATCGAAAAATCAAATACACCTACCCGAGACCCTCCAATGCCTGGCTCTCCCTCCACACCATCAGCTCCTGGTTTCCCAGCAGGCCCCTGTAAAAGAGCCGAGAGACAAGGTGCGGTTTTGTCTGTCTGCAACAAGTACTAAGCATGTTGAATGAGTCAGAATATATGGATGGATCGCCGACTGGGTAGAGGAGCACTGTGAAACAGGACTAGGCTCTTAACCCACAGATTGGGTTTCTTTCCCTGGTGTGGCACTTTCTATTGTACTTTCCAGTGAGATATGTAACCTGAATTAGCTCTGTAAATGTACAAATGGAAAATGTGCAAAACACGCTTCAGACAAGAGCATTGGCTAAGCCTATTATGTAATGTCTATGGTAACTCGCATTACATACACCAGTCAACAGGAAAATAAAGAAAATGATTAGGTGGGTTCTACATTATCTGTTTAGATTTTTCTTTTTCCTTCAGTAAGGAACAAATAAAAATAATATGCTGTCAGCATACTATCAACAGTTAAACAAATGAAATAGCAGGGATTGTGCTGGTATGGGAATCCTGTGTGGGTGGCGACAGGAAAGACTGCATGTGCTGGCATAGTGGGACTGAGAGATTTTGATCTTCCTGATGCTTCTCTCTCATCGGAAACTTACAGGTTGTCCAGGGGGACCTCTCCTCCCATCAGCACCCTAACACAAAAGGAAAAAGAGGAAAATTTCACATCCTCGGCCAAATCAGACACATCTCACTGGGGTATTCTCAAACCATGTACACAAATTGTTTTTAGTGTTATGTACTAGAATTTAAAAAACTATCCATTGTGTAATATATAATAATAGTGTACACTTTGGAAGGACAGGAATTTACCATTGTAAAGTAGTATCACTATCACAATTGAATAGTCGAGAGGTAAACTCCTTAGCTAGGATTCAGTGAAATGCTTATAGACCTTTTCCTGAGAACCTGCTGTGCTACTTACTGATATGTGGTTATCTAATAAAGGACACAGAACTCTTACCCTCCTGCCTGGTTCACCAGGGCCACCTTGCTCTCCATTCGATCCTGCTTCTCCCTGAGAAACAGAAGAGCAGCACATTTTCATGTTGCACAACACTTGTGTTCATGTTTTATAACAAGACCAGGTCAAAACCTAGTATATGGCTGGACCGGCCGACCAATGGTGTAACTTCATAACTCCGCCAACCAATGGCGTAACTTCATAACTCGGCCAACCAATGGTGTAACTTCATCACTCAGTGACTCGGTCACAGACATTCGCATTTATAGGCCTGGCCCCGCTGTTGCGGTCCAGCCAAAAAAGCAAAAATGAAGTACAGTATGAACACACTCAGACAGAAGGTGGGACATATTTAAAAGGACATTTCTCAGATTGTTCTTGGACACATTGGACACATTCTGGTCCTTCAGTAATGGCAAACAAGAAATCAGAATGCTTTTCCATGCTTGCGGTGTATTGAAGCTGCTTCTGAGAGAGGGGTGGAATGAAGGAGAGCCATGACCCACTCTGGTGAACAACACAAGCAGTTGAAGCAGTTAACGGTACATTACCACTGGTCCGACATCGCCTGGGTCACCCTTTGGTCCTCTCTTTTTGTTGTCTTCTCCAGTTACACCCTGAAAAGCAAATTTACATATCATTTGGATATAAAGCACATTACACATTGAACGTTATATCAACACATAGGTATTACACAAGTCATGAACAAGACTATTTACTCATTTTCAGGAGTACTAAACGTTCTTAGTCTCCTACACTTACACAAATAGGTGTAAGTAAGCCATCTTTCACCCAGCCCTAGGAATATGCATTCAGCTCAGATATGAAAGACCACATAGACTGAATCACTGAATATACTCACTGGGTCTCCTCTAAGGCCAGTCTCTCCTTGATCTCCAGCCTGGCCTTTAGCACCTTTAGGACCCTAAACACCAAAAGGTATAATAAGGGAGATTCACAGTTTTAGTACCATTACTAAACAATGGGACAGGACATAAAATGCTCCTGTATGTATTTGTGTAAGTGGTGGGGTGGATTTTGTGATTGCATGTGTAGGCTACTCACCCTATTTCCTGGGTTTCCTCTGTCTCCTGGAGGTCCTGCCACTCCACTTGTTCCCTTGGGAATGGAGGAGGAGTAAACAATTACACCCAATCACTCAAACAAATAGAATTTGTTTGGGCAGGGTTGTAAATTAAGATGTGCAATGCATAAACAGTGGCAATGAGTGATGAGCAGGGAAGCTGCACTTTGTTTGCTAAGCCAGCCTCAAAAAGGTATGTGAAAAATAGTTAATATATCATCAGTTTTCCTTATGTAAGGTATTGCTCTGAACCCTACATTTTTAGGCATATTTTACAATTTAAGGTGGCTTAATAATTCAATGTGATGGACTGGCCAAAAAAATTCCTTACCTCCTCCCCATTGATTCCATCCAGACCGATTTCTCCAAATTCTCCCTGTCATAAAATAAGTAAAAGTTAAAAGACTGCAGAAACACGGAAAGTGAAAAAAATGTATAGGTGAATGAATCACGCGGCAGTGTTACCTTTTCTCCGGAGTATCCCCGAGAGCCCTGCATGAAAGAAAGCATCAGCATTAGTACTGCATCCCGGCACAGACACAGTTTCTATGGGGACGGTGTGATCAAAAGGGGATCAAGGTCCTGTTTTGGACCCTACTTTGAGGGAACTCACCTTGACGCCCCTCTGTCCTGGACAGCCCTGGAATCCCTGGGTTCCATTCACACCTGGGGGACCTCTCTCACCCTGTCAGAGAAAAAATACATATATATCATTTTTTACTATGTACAATCCATTATTTCTGCATAAATGCAAATATGATGGAACAGGCCAGGGAACAGACAAGGTAGATTAGTGTGGTTTATATAGATTGCTAGCTTTTGGAGGTGACAAATATGAAAAAATATGTTGGAGGTGACAAATATAAAAAAATATGTTTTTTTCTTGCACGTTATTTCAACACTGCCAGCTGTTATGGATAAACCTGTCCAGCTGGACTTGGACTAGGACCCTACAAAGGAGGATGAAGTGTAGGAGATGAAAGGACATGCTGTGGTAAGGCATGGCAGAATGAACATAAAACATAAGAGGGGAGATTCACTCTGCCAGAAGGATTCACAGTCAAAGCAGCAGAAAGAGGCTTGTGAAGCGAGCTTCACAAAGTAAAGAGGCGGGATGAATGAATAGAGGAGGAGGTTAAAGTTCAGCTGCAGAACTGTGAGTTTGTTCAGCAAGGAAGCTAGTGAGTGAGGAATCATTGTAATGACACCATGAGATTACCAAAGGAGGAACTTGGGTTTTGCGTAATTTAAACGACTAAGTCAAGGAGGGGGGTGGGGGGGCATTCTCTCACGAGGTTCCACAGAGCCAGGGGCCGAATAGGCAGGATGTAATCAGAGGGCAGAGATTTGAACATTCATTCAGGTGCTACTTACAGGGCCGCCTTCATCTCCAGGATGTCCTCTGTAGCCCTCCCCTCCAGGTCCACCCTGGCAGGAAAGGAAAGCTCAATTAACAAAAATTACCATTTACTGAACCTTGCTTATATTTTCCAAAAAGACTTAATGTAGAATTTTACAATGGTCATTCTGGAACAAATCTAACCACATAAACAGAGAAACAAATTGACAGACAGGCAGACAGACAAGCAAACAAACAAAAGAACAGTAGTAACCTTAGGTCCAGAAGCTCCAACAGCTCCTCGATCCCCCCTCTGTCCAGTGCACTTGCATGGCACCGAGCAGCATTCTCTTTCTGCAATGTTGTCCTAATAATGATTAAAAAAACAAAGTCAATTGGGACCCCAGCAGGCATTGTGGAAGTTTTCTGGCTGTTGAGTTTTGCTACACACGAACTTTATACTTCTGTTCAGGATCCACAGAAGCAAACAATTACGCACAGTGCAGTATGAAAGGGGAGGCTGAGTGGAGTGATCGTATGCAGAATTTATATGGGTGTCTGTATGACCGTCTGAGAGCAGTGTGTGCTGAGCCTTTTGCCTGTATATGGGTGGGCATATTAGTCCTTGGGTGTAGTAAACTGGTGTGTGTGTGTGTGTGTGTGCGCACAGGTGTGTGTGTGCATGTGTGTGTGTCTGTGTGTGTGTGTAGTATGCTTTTGTGTGTAGTACTGCTCACCAGTTCCTCCATAAGCTCGTAGTCCAGGTCCAGCAGGTTGACACGCAGAGGTTTGGTATAGCGGAAGCCCCGGCCGAACTCCAGCAGCACAGCATCTTCAAACCGGGGAACTCTCTCCAGGCCAACCAGGATGAAACTGTTCACACCTGCCAGCATGAATCACCCACGGTTTACAGGGACTGGCTGTGAATCATTGAGACTCTTGGAAAATGACTGCCTATTCTGGAGAGGGAAATGAAGCTGAACCTCACAAAAACTTGCATCTTACTTTAAGGGGTGATGGAACACAAAATCAAAAAAGGGACCTCTATCAACAAGACCCTGGGCTGGCACCTCCAGCACATTTTAAGATCTCTTACGATATTTATTTTCCTTTGAAAACAACCCAAATTTGTTATAGTTCAATTTTTTAACAGTGATTATTTTATACGGTATTCTACAGTATATGCATTTTGAATTAAAACCTTATGTTGAAACAAATGTGCAATGCAACACTGTAAAAATATGTATGTGTTTTGTAGGTGTGTATTACATGGCCTGGTTACATTTAAGTGTCCAAGATAACATAAAATTGTCCATCCTGGGATTAATTACGTATAACCAAAACTAACCAAACATAAAGCTTATGAATGGGGATTCAGTTCAATGTGCAAATGCCAGGAAATGACATGAATCCTTTTTCACCTGAAACACGGAGAGCCTCAATACGCTCCTTCATCTGCGCAAACTGTCCATCCAGACCATCTGTCAGGTGTATCACAACCTAAACATTTGTTATGAGAAAAAAACAAAAAACAACTGACAACACCATTTTACTGTCACAACTAGCTTCATTATTCTTTAATGTTATATATCTTAATCATGAAATAAACATAAATGCCAAAAGTAACCAATAAAAAAAGTGATAGCACATGCAGACGCACTCTAACAACATCTGTGGCTCTGTTGCGGAATCTGGCGGTGTAGGCATCAATGGTCTTGGCATTGAGGACGTAAGGGCCGCGGGTGCGGAGGGCTTTGAAGGAGTCAAAAAGCTGGGCGTGGTCTCCTGTGAAGTCCAATTGGACGGGTTCGGAGGCGGAGTCCATGGCCAGGATGCCGACCTGCACAGAGGGAGCCTGTCCAGATGTGCAGCTGATGGCTTGCATCTGCATAATCCTCTGGAGGATGGCACCCATTTTGGATTCCAGAGACCTTTGGGCACTAAAGATGTTCTGTGCTGACACGTCAAAACCCACCAGCACCTCAACCTTGCAGACTGATGAGACAGAGCAAACCACAATAAATATATAGACATATATAAAAATTTATTTAATAAAATAATAAATTTCATAATATCTGTCTTTGAACATTAATGCAGCACTCACATGTGTAAAATACATTCAGAAAGACTGCAGCATTTCAGCATGTTTTGTAGAAATGCATTTCAACCAATCTCACTTAGCAGTTTGTTAGTCAAAACCTAATGGTGCTTGTGTATTAGAAGTGCTATGCACACATTCTATGCCATGCCTAGTACAACTAACACATGTCATTATTATTTGTCAAACACAGGTTTCCCACCTCCTGTCTTTAAAATTGGGAGGAACGGTTTTCAAAACATTTTAATTTGCCCAAAATCAGGAATTCCTTCTTTAGTCTATAACTTA
This sequence comes from Anguilla anguilla, assembly GCF_013347855.1. Lineage (NCBI taxonomy): Eukaryota > Metazoa > Chordata > Actinopteri > Anguilliformes > Anguillidae > Anguilla > Anguilla anguilla. Next base: position 23,597,246 of record NC_049215.1, on the reverse strand, counting down.
ACAGAGATACTGGGTTTTGTGAGATACATCTGAAGAAAAAACAACTATAAGAAAATAAGAGCAGACATTGTTTAGAGACAACATTGGTGCAACCCTCTAGTAGATAATGTTGGTTTAGTGGTAATGCTACAATAATTCAGATGCATTGTGGATCCAATGATCAGTCAGAGACATAACTTTTCCCCTGTGCCACTAAGATAAGGGAAGAGAAGAATCTGCCCTATTTCCTTACCCCTTGTGGGCTCTTGCTCCGCTGTGCAGTGTTTCTGGCCCTTCACGTCATCGTCCAGAGTCTGCAAGATCTGTTCGTTAAGTTCAGAGAGCTCCTGGAAAGTTCTGGCTCTGTGCACAGTGGTTGCCTCACTCCCCAGGCTGGAAAGCTCGTCCTCAATGTCGCCCACCCCGACGGCGTAGATCCGAACACCAGCCTTTTGGAGACCCAGGGCAGCCGACTTCCCGTCGTCATTAGACTTCCCGCCCTTAATGAGCATCAGGATCTGGGGCACGCCCTCATCTTTCCTGCTTCCCTTCTCCTTGGTGAAATGAGTCCCCTGAACGTACTTAATGGCGGCACCGGTGTTGAGCCTCTGACCTCCTCTGTACTCCGTCCTGGTGATGGCATCAACGATGTCATTCTTGTTCTTGTAGGTGTTAAGGTAAAACACGTCAGTCACGTCTGCAGCATAATGAGCCAGGCCAATCTGCAGGTTGTCTCTCTCCGTGAAAAATAGGTCAACAAGGTTCATGATGAACTCCATAACTTCTTTGAAATTGTCTCTGCCAAGGTTTATTGAACCGTCCACCAAAAATACAATGTCGGCTACTTTAGGGGATAAACCTTAAAAGAAGATAAAGGGGAGAATATTAGACCTGGGAGAACTTATATATTTATATGCTATCTCTTGGCCTTCATAAGAATTACATCTTATTTTCCTGTTAAGCAGATAATTATCAGTGAAGTACCCTAACTCCATTATTGCCTTATGCATCAGGTTTTAACCAGTTCTGATACTGGGTACAGCAGTAATTTAATTAGCAAACATGTAATTAAATACTACTACTACTACAACAATAATACTAATAGCTTGAACCCTCCAAGGTATATTTACGAAGGATAAAAATGCATATCTTTTTTTCCACAGCAATAAATAAATCATGACTGACTTCTAAAAATTTGTCACATATGAACTTACCTGTGTCATCAAAATCTGTGGGTTCAATGTCACCTGTAGGTCCCTTGCTACTAAGCCTGGCAACGAACCTCTCCTGAATACCGGCCAGCCCTGGGAAACTGGGAATCTGAAGTACATCCGCTGGGGAGGTGGCAATCTGAGACAGCTGCCTGGAGTCAGCCGCACCGGCACCAACTCCTATGCAATTAACCTGCCTTTCCTTGAGCAGCGGGCCATAAGGCGAGACGTCTGATGGGGACCGACCCCCGGTGAGCACCACCAAGTGCTGGGAGGCCTCAGATGGCCTGACACCCGCCGATTGCTTGAGCTCGTTTTGTAACACGTAATCGATGGCTTCGGCCAGGTTGGCAGACCGCCCACCCATGAGGCGGAGCCTCTTCACCGCCGCCAGAACGTCAGGCTTCTTGTCAAAGGAGTTGAGAGAGAACTGCGTCTGCTGGCTGTCGCTGTACTGAACAACGCCCACGCGGACCTGGTCAGAACTAATATCCAGTTGCTGGAGCACTTTCAGTATGAAGTCCCGGATGTGGGCAATACCACTGGAGCCCACACTGTCTGATCCGTCAATGAGGAAAACAATGTCCTTTTTTCCAAGCGAGATATTACCTAGCATGAACAAAAAAATAAATGTTAAGAGAGAAAGAGGAAAATTCCCAAAATGTATTTTCCCAAAATGTTATCATTAATAAATTAAAATGTCTTAACTTTGACCAAAAATTGTACATAAATATTCAAATTACACTTCTGACAATAGTATTATTTTGCCAAAAATCATTTTTTATATCTCCAGAAATGTGTAAAATATATCATACCCACGTCCACTGGAGTACGAATGGAAATTATATCTGTTGTTGTCAAGGTTTTCACTGGTGCTAGCAGGCGTTGCTCAATATTGGGGAGTTCTTGAAAATCTGTAACTGTGAAGGCGTATTCAGGTTTCAAAGATATGAGCCGCAGCTCATCAGCGTTGGCATTCCTGCTTCCAATGGCAAGAGGAGCAATCGGGCTTAACTTCAGCTGATTGGCTGGACCCGAGACGTCGTCTGAGGACTTGCCCCCGGTGACCAGTACGAGGAACTGCGGGACCCCCTCTTCGATCCTGCTGCCAGCTGACCTCTGGTAGATGTTTTTGGACACCCAGTCCAAAGCTCGGCCTGTGTTCAGTCTGTTTCCTCCCTTGTTCCTTATCTTCCGCACTGCTCCTCGCAATTCCTCCGGAGTGGAATGTTCATTGAGGAGGAACTCCACCTTGGGTTCTTCACTGTATTGGACCACAGAGACCCTCACCTTGTCCAGGCCTACATCCAGCTTGTCTACAACCCTCCCGATCATATCCCGGATGTTTGGGAATTCACTACGCACTGTAGTGGATCCATCAATAAGGAAGACCACATCCCTCTTGTCTCCAGGCTGTGAAACTGCATTACAAACAGATAGTTTTGTTTCCATACATTTTGTGAATTTCAATCATGCAGGATTTTTAAAATTATTATTATAATTTTTTTAATTTATTGTTATAAAGAGTACTAAAGTCTCATCCACTTTAAACAATATCCTAGTCTTTGATCCACAGCCACACTGTTAATGTTACTAATAGTAATAATAATTTAGTTATAACAAAAAAGCCACATTAAAATTCAAATTAATGGAGATGATCACATAAAAACAATTATAAAAATAACCTTCAACAGAAATGGCAGATTTTGTTCAGGTAATTTCTACAGCAATGTGTAAACAGCATTCCCCCAATAACATGTATCCGTCAAGTCAACGCAATTTAAATATGTTGAAGGCATGCATAACTGAAAGAAATCGGTTACCGAGCTTGTGAAAAAATCAGACAATCCTTGGTGTGAAAGATATAAAAGAAAATCACAGATATCACTCACCTGTTGGGTAATGGGGTTGCAAAATCCTAATTTCTTCATCTGACAGTTCTGTCAGAGTGGAGATGAGTCCGTCCTGAATGGTAAATAGGCCAGGGAAATTATCAATAGTGTAAGCGTATTGTGGAACATAGGAAACCATTTGAAGCTCCTGGGAACCTACATCTCTGGTTCCAATACTGAATGGCACCACCCCTGACTGTTTTAATTTTGTGGCTGGACCTGTAACATCATCTGAAGATCTGCCCCCTGAGACTGCAATCACAAACTGTGGGACGCCGTCTGGTCTTCTGCCTCCACGTGTGGGGACTAATACATCCCGGCTGACAAACTCTATAGCCCTCCCCAAATTACGCTGCCTACCCCCTCTGTGTCTCAGGCCTTTTATGGCATTTAAGACGCCTTCCTTGGTCGTATGGGAGTTCAGGTAGATATCCCCACTTGCAGCATCACTGTACTGCACCACACCAATCCGGATTTTGTTCTCTCCAACGTTGAGATTTTCCACGACCCTGCGGATGAATTCCTGGATGGCTGTGAATTGCTGCCTGGTGGCATCGGAACCATCAACCAGAAAGACGACATCCTTCTTTGGACCCTGGCTGTCACCTACAGGAAACAAAACCAAAATAATCTGTGTTACTAATGACCCTGCAATCAGAGAAAACTACAAGCCAAGTAAACATTCTGGACAATTTCTGGGACTTAATGACATTTTCAAACATGGTATTTGTGTTCATTTTTAATAAGTGCACTTTTTGATCAATCTGAATCTGAATCAGATATATATAGCAAACACCACATATTGCATTTATGAACAATTTAGGAACTGTGTATCAAAACAATTATTAGCAAAAATAAATCATCTTCTGCATTATCCTCAAAGGGAAACATTATTTTAATTCAAAATTTCAATATTAACTTTAAAACCTTCAAACCCAGACAGAGCTTTAACACACAGCAGTCAAGTAATCGCAAACTTCAAAGCATTTCTTGAAGGTAATACTTGAAAAAAAGATCAGAATTCTGAATGCAATTCCACCCATGGAATACATTTTGTGAACACTTCACATTAAATGAAAAAAAATCCAGAAGTTTAAAAGTAACATGAAATTGACAGTAAGTCTTCCCTTAAGAGCATTAAGAAAATGTAAGGAAATGTACACAACCAGCTCACAGCCATTTCACCGTGGTGGAAAGGCCACTACTCATGAATGATCCCAAGAGAATAATAAAGTTTAATGTACTGACTGTGGCTGGCAGCCCCACATGGTGACACAAAATTGCCTCTCATGTCTAGAGATGGTAGACCTTCATTTGGCTGGGATGACAGTGACTCATCATACACCACTGACTCCTGCTGGGTGATTAGGCACCTGCAAGTTTGTCTGTTCTGCACACGACTCAGGTCTGTGCATGCCTGACTTCTGAACTGCGGTGTAATGAGAGGCAGCAACTGCCATCACAAGCTTCAGAGGAGTGCTTGTCTGTGCCCCCACAGATTGACAACGGTTGTTGCAGCATGATCATGATTGGGCATTGCAAATTGGGAATAAAAAGGGGAAAAGGCATTTAAAAGAATAATATTAAGAATTTATGGCTGATGACATCAATGGCGGCAAACTTAAGAGTGAAATCTGTCAAGTTGTTCAGAATCAGTGTTTCTAGTTCCATTTGCAATGCCCACGACCCCATAGGTTTTCGGTGCTGCAGATGGTTGATCAACATCATCACTGGATGTTTCACCAGTAAGTAATATGAGAATTTGAGGTACACCCACATAGCATCAACCTCCAGAGGATACAGCATTAGAATATCCATCAACATACTGGAGGGCTGCCCTAGTGTAACAGGACCTTCCTCTTTTGTGTCTGAGAGTTTGTATTTTATTAATGACACTGACTTTTTATGTATTTAGGTAGAAGCGAACAGCCGGAACCCTACTGTACTGCTGCTAGCCTCTCGCTGTTTTCTACCAATTTGGGGTTCTCCACCACCCTGTGAATGAAGTCGTGCATGGCAGGGAATCCATCCTGACTGCCATCAGAACTGTCAAATAGAACCACGATGGGCTATACTTTCCTAAATTAATGTCATACGGCGTGGCAGAGGCGAGTAGCGTACAGCGCCAAGTGCTGCACAGCACATCTGGATAATGAGCGGGATTATACTGAATATATTATAAGTGGGTGAGGTGCATCTAAATTCATTAATAGCCAATAAAATGACCTCTTTTCATTCCCTTTTAGAGACGTGCACATTGCACAGGATGTACTGCCAATTTCCATAGTCTAAAACTGCAATGGAAGATGACGTTGAGGATGCAACAGAAGTTTCAAAGGTTATGAAGTCATCCATCAATCTAAGTTTGGGAAACAATGCAGTCTTAAACTTGGTAAGATATTACAAGATTCTAAAATGAAATCCTGAACAGGAAATATAAAGAAGAAATATCCACCAAAAATTCCTGTACATCACCCATCAGACACTTTCAGCAGTGATGACAAGTTTGTTGTTGCAGATTTAATAGGTCAGAAAATCACTAAAAGAAAATGCTGAAGTGGAAGTGAAGGAAAGTCTCAAAAGCTCTTCAGGATCTGCATTTCTTGACCCAAAAGTCAATAATAATAATAATAATAATAATAATAATAATAATAATTGATAGATAGATACTGGAAATACTGGAGATAATAAAAAAACCTTCAAAAATAATATTGCAACAGCACAAAAGGTGCTAACCTGACTTCTAGAGACAAAACTGCATGAATATATTTCAGGCTGCATGTGTTTCAATGTCATCTTAAGATGAGGACTTACATTTGTAAATAAATAATATTTACGAACATAATCACAAAGAATAGAAAAGTGTATGTGTTTTTATATTTTCTGACTGATAAAACACTACATAAATGACGATTGTCTTAGAAATTTTTAGGAAAAAAGACTTCAGTAATTATACAAAAATAAACTATGCAAGTATCATTATAGCAAGAAATTAACAAAATATAAGGAAGGAAAACAAAGGGGCACAAACAATGAATTGAATATATAAAAAGAACATAGATATAGAACAAAATCAAAGATTTCACTGGATGCATAGAAAAGTAATAAAAATAACTGAAAGAAATGTAAGTGTTGGGTAGGGGATCAATAGAAATGTTGAGTAAAAAATAATGAATAATTATGAATTGATCTGAAAGCAAAAAATACAAGCTGTAATTGCACAAAAAAATGACCATTAAATCCTATAAAAAAGTGAAAACAAAATGATACATTATCAAGGAATACATTTGCTAAAAGTCAAATGAAATTGAAAAAAATATTTCAAATATGAATATAGCAGCATACAAACATTCCAAAGCTGCAAATGTACGTTAGTACAAAAAGAAAAGAAGTCCAGCTTACCATGAACTGTAGGTTTTTCTGATGCAAAAGAAAGCATGGATTTCCCAATTCTAGAGAGAAAAACTTCATGGATACTTGGAAGATTTTTGAATTCAGAAACAGAAAAAGAATAGCTAGGATCATAAGAAATAAGTTCAAGATGGTCAGAGCCTCTTGTCCCAATTGTAAAGGTCAAAACTCCAAGCTCTTTCAGTGCAGACGCTGGCGAATCGACATTATCGTAGGACCTTCCGCCACTCAGCAAAATCAGTAGCTGAGGAACACCTTCCAGGCGTCTGCTCCCAGCAGATGCGGTAAAGACATTGTCCTTAACAAACTGGAGAGCTGCCCCAGTGTTGAGGGGCCTTCCTCCTTTGTGTCTGAGGTTTCTTATGCTATCGGTGACATCGCCCTTTGTTGAGTGTGTGTTCAGATAGAAATGAGCCTCTGGATCTCTGCTGTACTGGACCACAGAAACTCTGTCTTTGTTCTCCTCCACATTCAGTTTCTCCACTACCCTTTGAACAAAGTCTCGCATTGCTGGGAATCCATTTCTAGTGCCATCAGAGCCATCCAATAGGAACACAACATCCTTTCTGGCCTCGTCACCGACTAAGAAAAATTAAGTTGAAGACAAATGTCGTCAATATAAAACATAAGGATAACTACATGCTATTGCATGCTCAGTATTTTCTCAGAAACCAGAGAGCACTGATGAATCCTGTACTCTTTGAAATTGACAAGTTAACGGTGCTCAAAAAAAACCAATATCACTCAATATCGAATGCCATTACCATGCTAAAATATTTTACATCTGGGGGAAAAAATGTTAAAATCTAAATTTCATGAATTAAATCATATTTGAAAACAATGGCAATTAATCAATTAATGAAATTAAATAATTACAGTATGGCACTTGAAAGAACTGACATACCTATAACGGTAGGAGCTTCAGTTGTCATACGGATCACTACCGTGTCCACGGAAGTAAGAAGCTGCTCTTGGACACTGGGAAGGTCAGTGAATTCTGACACTGAAAGAGCATGACTAGGATCATGGGATATCTTCTGCAACTCTCTACTGTCAGAGCCTCTTGTCCCAATTGCAAAGGTCAAAACTCCAAGCTCATTCAGTGCAGACGCTGGCGAATCGACATTATCGTAGGACCTTCCGCCACTCAGCAAAATCAGTAGCTGAGGAACACCTTCCAGGCGTCTGCTCCCAGCAGATGCGGTAAAGACATTGTCCTTAACAAACTGGAGAGCTGCCCCAGTGTTGAGGGGCCTTCCTCCTTTGTGTCTGAGGTTTCTTATGCTATCGGTGACATCGCCCTTTGTTGAGTGTGTGTTCAGATAGAAATGAGCCTCTGGATCTCTGCTGTACTGGACCACAGAAACTCTGTCTTTGTTCTCCTCCACATTCAGTTTCTCCACTACCCTTTGAACAAAGTCTCGCATTGCTGGGAATCCGTTTCTAGTGGCATCAGAGCCATCCAATAGGAACACAACATCCTTTCTGGCCTCGTCACCGACTAAGAAAAATTAAGTTGAAGACAAATGTCGTCAATATAAAACATAAGGATAACTACATGCTATTGCATGCTCAGTATTTTCTCAGAAACCAGAGAGCACTGATGAATCCTGTACTCTTTGAAATCGACAAGTTAACGGTGCTCAAAAAAAACCAATATCCCTCAATATCGAATGCCATTACCATGCTAAAATATTTTACATCTGGGGGAAAAAATGTTAAAATCTAATTTCATGAATTCAATCATATTTGAAAACAATGGCAATTAATCAATTAATTAAATTAAATAATTACAGTATGGCACTTGAAAGAACTGACATACCTATAACGGTAGGAGCTTCAGTTGTCATACGGATCACTACCGTGTCCACAGGAAGTAAGAAGCTGCTCTTGGACACTGGGAAGGTCAGTGAATTCTGACACTGAAAGAGCATGACTAGGATCATGGGATATCTTCTGCAACTCTCTACTGTCAGAGCCTCTTGTCCCAATTGCAAAGGTCAAAACTCCAAGCTCATTCAGTGCAGACGCTGGCGAATCGACATTATCGTAGGACCTTCCGCCACTCAGCAAAATCAGTAGCTGAGGAACACCTTCCAGGCGTCTGCTCCCAGCAGATGCGGTAAACACATTGTCCTTAACAAACTGGAGAGCTGCCCCAGTGTTGAGGGGCCTTCCTCCTTTGTGTCTGAGGTTTCTTATGCTATCGGTGACATCGCCCTTTGTTGAGTGTGTGTTCAGATAGAAATGAGCCTCTGGATCTCTGCTGTACTGGACCACAGAAACTCTGTCTTTGTTCTGCCTCCACATTCAGTTTCTCCACTACCCTTTGAACAAAGTCTCGCATTGCTGGGAATCCATTTCTAGTGCCATCAGAGCCATCCAATAGGAACACAACATCCTTTCTGGCCTCGTCACCGACTAAGAAAAATTCAAGTTGAAGACAAATGTCGTCAATATAAAACATAAGGATAACTACATGCTATTGCATGCTCAGTATTTTCTCAGAAACCAGAGAGCACTGATGAATCCTGTACTCTTTGAAATCGACAAGTTAACGGTGCTCAAAAAAAACCAATATCCCTCAATATCGAATGCCATTACCATGCTAAAATATTTGACATATGGGGGAAAAAATGTTAAAATCTAAATTTCATGAATTCAATCATATTTGAAAACAATGGCAATTAATCAATTAATGAAATTAAATAATTACAGTATGGCACTTGAAAGAACTGACATACCTATAACGGTAGGAGCTTCAGTTGTCATACGGATCACTACCGTGTCAACGGAAGTAAGAAGCTGCTCTTGGACACTGGGAAGGTCAGTGAATTCTGACACTGAAAGAGCATGACTAGGATCATGGGATATCTTCTGCAACTCTCTACTGTCAGAGCCTCTTGTCCCAATTGCAAAGGTCAAAACTCCAAGCTCTTTCAGTGCAGACGCTGGCGAATCGACATTATCGTAGGACCTTCCGCCACTCAGCAAAATCAGTAGCTGAGGAACACCTTCCAGGCGTCTGCTCCCAGCAGATGCGGTAAAGACATTGTCCTTAACAAACTGGAGAGCTGCCCCAGTGTTGAGGGGCCTTCCTCCTTTGTGTCTGAGGTTTCTTATGCTATTGGTGACATCGCCCTTTGTTGAGTGTGTGTTCAGATAGAAATGAGCCTCTGGATCTCTGCTGTACTGGACCACAGAAACTCTGTCTTTGTTCTGCCTCCACATTCAGTTTCTCCACTACCCTTTGAACAAAGTCTCGCATTGCTGGGAATCCATTTCTCGTGCCATCAGAGCCATCCAATAGGAACACAACATCCTTTCTGGCCTCGTCACCGACTAAGAAAAATTAAGTTGAAGACAAATGTCGTCAATATAAAACATAAGGATAACTACATGCTATTGCATGCTCAGTATTTTCTCAGAAACCAGAGAGCACTGATGAATCCTGTACTCTTTGAAATCAACAAGTTAACGGTGCTCAAAAAAAAACCAAAATCACTCAATATCGAATGCCATTACCATGCTAAAATATTTGACATATGGGGGAAAAAATGATAAAATCTAAATTTCATGAATTAAATCATATTTGAAAACAATGGCAATTAATCAATTAATGAAATTAAATAATTACAGTATGGCACTTGAAAGAACTGACATACCTATAACGGTAGGAACTTCAGTTGTCATACGGATCACTACCGTGTCAACGGAAGTAAGAAGCTGCTCTTGGACACTGGGAAGGTCAGTGAATTCTGACACTGAAAGAGCATGACTAGGATCATGGGATATCTTCTGCAACTCTCTACTGTCAGAGCCTCTTGTCCCAATTGCAAAGGTCAAAACTCCAAGCTCTTTCAGTGCAGACGCTGGCGAATCGACATTATCGTAGGACCTTCCGCCACTCAGCAAAATCAGTAGCTGAGGAACACCTTCCAGGCGTCTGCTCCCAGCAGATGCGGTAAAGACATTGTCCTTAACAAACTGGAGAGCTGCCCCAGTGTTGAGGGGCCTTCCTCCTTTGTGTCTGAGGTTTCTTATGCTATTGGTGACATCGCCCTTTGTTGAGTGTGTGTTCAGATAGAAATGAGCCTCTGGATCTCTGCTGTACTGGACCACAGAAACTCTGTCTTTGTTCTCCTCCACATTCAGTTTCTCCACTACCCTTTGAACAAAGTCTCGCATTGCTGGGAATCCATTTCTAGTGCCATCAGAGCCATCCAATAGGAACACAACATCCTTTCTGGCCTCGTCACCGACTAAGAAAAATTAAGTTGAAGACAAATGTCGTCAATATAAAACATAAGGATAACTACATGCTATTGCATGCTCAGTATTTTCTCAGAAACCAGAGAGCACTGATGAATCCTGTACTCTTTGAAATCGACAAGTTAACGGTGCTCAAAAAAAAAACAATATCACTCAATATCGATTGCCATTACCATGCTAAAATATTTTACATCTGGGGGAAAAAATGTTAAAATCTAATTTCATGAATTCAATCATATTTGAAAACAATGGCAATTAATCAATTAATTAAATTAAATAATTACAGTATGGCACTTGAAAGAACTGACATACCTATAACGGTAGGAACTTCAGTTGTCATACGGATCACTACCGTGTCAACGGAAGTAAGAAGCTGCTCTTGGACACTGGGAAGGTCAGTGAATTCTGACACTGAAAGAGCATGACTAGGATCATGGGATATCTTCTGCAACTCTCTACTGTCAGAGCCTCTTGTCCCAATTGCAAAGGTCAAAACTCCAAGCTCTTTCAGTGCAGACGCTGGCGAATCGACATTATCGTAGGACCTTCCGCCACTCAGCAAAATCAGTAGCTGAGGAACACCTTCCAGGCGTCTGCTCCCAGCAGATGCGGTAAAGACATTGTCCTTAACAAACTGGAGAGCTGCCCCAGTGTTGAGGGGCCTTCCTCCTTTGTGTCTGAGGTTTCTTATGCTATTGGTGACATCGCCCTTTGTTGAGTGTGTGTTCAGATAGAAATGAGCCTCTGGATCTCTGCTGTACTGGACCACAGAAACTCTGTCTTTGTTCTCCTCCACATTCAGTTTCTCCACTACCCTTTGAACAAAGTCTCGCATTGCTGGGAATCCATTTCTAGTGCCATCAGAGCCATCCAATAGGAACACAACATCCTTTCTGGCCTCGTCACCGACTAAGAAAAATTAAGTTGAAGACAAATGTCGTCAATATAAAACATAAGGATAACTACATGCTATTGCATGCTCAGTATTTTCTCAGAAACCAGAGAGCACTGATGAATCCTGTACTCTTTGAAATCGACAAGTTAACGGTGCTCAAAAAAAAAACAATATCACTCAATATCGATTGCCATTACCATGCTAAAATATTTTACATCTGGGGGAAAAAATGTTAAAATCTAATTTCATGAATTCAATCATATTTGAAAACAATGGCAATTAATCAATTAATTAAATTAAATAATTACAGTATGGCACTTGAAAGAACTGACATACCTATAACGGTAGGAGCTTCAGTTGTCATACGGATCACTACCGTGTCCACAGAAGTAAGAAGCTGCTCTTGGACACTGGGAAGGTCAGTGAATTCTGACACTGAAAGAGCATGACTAGGATCATGGGATATCTTCTGCAACTCTCTACTGTCAGAGCCTCTTGTCCCAATTGCAAAGGTCAAAACTCCAAGCTCTTTCAGTGCAGACGCTGGCAAATCGACATTATCGTAGGACCTTCTGCCACTCAGCAAAATCAGTAGCTGAGGAACACCTTCCAGGCGTCTGCTCCCAGCAGATGCGGTAAACACATTGTCCTTAACAAACTGGAGAGCTGCCCCAGTGTTGAGGGGCCTTCCTCCTTTGTGTCTGAGGTTTCTTATGCTATCGGTGACATCGCCCTTTGTTGAGTGTGTGTTCAGATAGAAATGAGCCTCTGGATCTCTGCTGTACTGGACCACAGAAACTCTGTCTTTGTTCTGCTCCACATTCAGTTTCTCCACTACCCTTTGAACAAAGTCTCGCATTGCTGGGAATCCATTTCTAGTGCCATCAGAGCCATCCAATAGGAACACAACATCCTTTCTGGCCTTGTCACCGACTAAGAAAAATCAAGTTGAAGACAAATGTCGTCAATATAAAACACAAGGATAACTACATGCTATTGCATGCTCAGTATTTTCTCAGAAACCAGAGAGCACTGATGAATCCTGTACTCTTTGAAATCAACAAGTTAACGGTGCTCAAAAAAAAACCAAAATCACTCAATATCGAATGCCATTACCATGCTAAAATATTTGACATCTGGGGGAAAAAATGTTAAAATCTAAATTTCATGAATTAAATCATATTTGAAAACAATGGCAATTAATCAATTAATGAAATTAAATAATTACAGTATGGCACTTGAAAGAACTGACATACCTATAACGGTAGGAGCTTCAGTTGTCATACGGATCACTACCGTGTCAACGGAAGTAAGAAGCTGCTCTTGGACACTGGGAAGGTCAGTGAATTCTGACACTGAAAGAGCATGACTAGGATCATGGCATATCTTCTGCAACTCTCTACTGTCAGAGCCTCTTGTCCCAATTGCAAAGGTCAAAACTCCAAGCTCTTTCAGTGCAGACGCTGGCGAATCGACATTATCGTAGGACCTTCCGCCACTCAGCAAAATCAGTAGCTGAGGAACACCTTCCAGGCGTCTGCTCCCAGCAGATGCGGTAAAGACATTGTCCTTAACAAACTGGAGAGCTGCCCCAGTGTTGAGGGGCCTTCCTCCTTTGTGTCTGAGGTTTCTTATGCTATTGGTGACATCGCCCTTTGTTGAGTGTGTGTTCAGATAGAAATGAGCCTCTGGATCTCTGCTGTACTGGACCACAGAAACTCTGTCTTTGTTCTCCTCCACATTCAGTTTCTCCACTACCCTTTGAACAAAGTCTCGCATTGCTGGGAATCCATTTCTAGTGCCATCAGAGCCATCCAATAGGAACACAACATCCTTTCTGGCCTCGTCACCGACTAAGAAAAATTAAGTTGAAGACAAATGTCGTCAATATAAAACATAAGGATAACTACATGCTATTGCATGCTCAGTATTTTCTCAGAAACCAGAGAGCACTGATGAATCCTGTACTCTTTGAAATCAACAAGTTAACGGTGCTCAAAAAAAAACCAAAATCACTCAATATCGAATGCCATTACCATGCTAAAATATTTGACATCTGGGGGAAAAAATGTTAAAATATAAATTTCATGAATTAAATCATATTTGAAAACAATGGCAATTAATCAATTAATGAAATTAAATAATTACAGTATGGCACTTGAAAGAACTGACATACCTATAACGGTAGGAGCTTCAGTTGTCATACGGATCACTACCGTGTCAACGGAAGTAAGAAGCTGCTCTTGGACACTGGGAAGGTCAGTGAATTCTGACACTGAAAGAGCATGACTAGGATCATGGGATATCTTCTGCAACTCTCTACTGTCAGAGCCTCTTGTCCCAATTGCAAAGGTCAAAACTCCAAGCTCTTTCAGTGCAGACGCTGGCAAATCGACATTATCGTAGGACCTTCCGCCACTCAGCAAAATCAGTAGCTGAGGAACACCTTCCAGGCGTCTGCTCCCAGCAGATGCGGTAAAGACATTGTCCTTAACAAACTGGAGAGCTGCCCCAGTGTTGAGGGGCCTTCCTCCTTTGTGTCTGAGGTTTCTTATGCTATTGGTGACATCGCCCTTTGTTGAGTGTGTGTTCAGATAGAAATGAGCCTCTGGATCTCTGCTGTACTGGACCACAGAAACTCTGTCTTTGTTCTCCTCCACATTCAGTTTCTCCACTACCCTTTGAACAAAGTCTCGCATTGCTGGGAATCCATTTCTAGTGCCATCAGAGCCATCCAATAGGAACACAACATCCTTTCTGGCCTCGTCACCGACTAAGAAAAATTAAGTTGAAGACAAATGTCGTCAATATAAAACATAAGGATAACTACATGCTATTGCATGCTCAGTATTTTCTCAGAAACCAGAGAGCACTGATGAATCCTGTACTCTTTGAAATCAACAAGTTAACGGTGCTCAAAAAAAAACCAAAATCACTCAATATCGAATGCCATTACCATGCTAAAATATTTGACATCTGGGGGAAAAAATGTTAAAATATAATTTCATGAATTAAATCATATTTGAAAACAATGGCAATTAATCAATTAATGAAATTAAATAATTACAGTATGGCACTTGAAAGAACTGACATACCTATAACGGTAGGAGCTTCAGTTGTCATACGGATCACTACCGTGTCAACGGAAGTAAGAAGCTGCTCTTGGACACTGGGAAGGTCAGTGAATTCTGACACTGAAAGAGCATGACTAGGATCATGGGATATCTTCTGCAACTCTCTACTGTCAGAGCCTCTTGTCCCAATTGCAAAGGTCAAAACTCCAAGCTCTTTCAGTGCAGACGCTGGCAAATCGACATTATCGTAGGACCTTCCGCCACTCAGCAAAATCAGTAGCTGAGGAACACCTTCCAGGCGTCTGCTCCCAGCAGATGCGGTAAAGACATTGTCCTTAACAAACTGGAGAGCTGCCCCAGTGTTGAGGGGCCTTCCTCCTTTGTGTCTGAGGTTTCTTATGCTATCGGTGACATCGCCCTTTGTTGAGTGTGTGTTCAGATAGAAATGAGCCTCTGGATCTCTGCTGTACTGGACCACAGAAACTCTGTCTTTGTTCTCCTCCACATTCAGTTTCTCCACTACCCTTTGAACAAAGTCTCGCATTGCTGGGAATCCGTTTCTAGTGCCATCAGAGCCATCCAATAGGAACACAACATCCTTTCTGGCCTCGTCACCGACTAAGAAAAATTAAGTTGAAGACAAATGTCGTCAATATAAAACATAAGGATAACTACATGCTATTGCATGCTCAGTATTTTCTCAGAAATCAGAGAGCACTGATGAATCCTGTACTCTTTGAAATCGACAAGTTAACGGTGCTCAAAAAAAACCAATATCACTCAATATCGAATGCCATTACCATGCTAAAATATTTTACATCTGGGGGAAAAAATGTTAAAATCTAATTTCATGAATTCAATCATATTTGAAAACAATGGCAATTAATCAATTAATGAAATTAAATAATTACAGTATGGCACTTGAAAGAACTGACATACCTATAACGGTAGGAGCTTCAGTTGTCATACGGATCACTACCGTGTCCACGGAAGTAAGAAGCTGCTCTTGGACACTGGGAAGGTCAGTGAATTCTGACACTGAAAGAGCATGACTAGGATCATGGGATATCTTCTGCAACTCTCTACTGTCAGAGCCTCTTGTCCCAATTGCAAAGGTCAAAACTCCAAGCTCTTTCAGTGCAGACGCTGGCGAATCGACAGTATCGTTAGGACCTTCCGCCACTCAGCAAAATCAGTAGCTGAGGAACACCTTCCAGGCGTCTGCTCCCAGCAGATGCGGTAAAGACATTGTCCTTAACAAACTGGAGAGCTGCCCCAGTGTTGAGGGGCCTTCCTCCTTTGTGTCTGAGGTTTCTTATGCTATCGGTGACATCGCCCTTTGTTGAGTGTGTGTTCAGATAGAAATGAGCCTCTGGATCTCTGCTGTACTGGACCACAGAAACTCTGTCTTTGTTCTCCTCCACATTCAGTTTCTCCACTACCCTTTGAACAAAGTCTCGCATTGCTGGGAATCCGTTTCTAGTGCCATCAGAGCCATCCAATAGGAACACAACATCCTTTCTGGCCTCGTCACCGACTAAGAAAAATTAAGTTGAAGACAAATGTCGTCAATATAAAACATAAGGATAACTACATGCTATTGCATGCTCAGTATTTTCTCAGAAACCAGAGAGCACTGATGAATCCTGTACTCTTTGAAATCGACAAGTTAACGGTGCTCAAAAAAAACCAATATCACTCAATATCGAATTGCCATTACCATGCTAAAATATTTTACATCTGGGGGAAAAAATGTTAAAATCTAATTTCATGAATTCAATCATATTTGAAAACAATGGCAATTAATCAATTAATGAAATTAAATAATTACAGTATGGCACTTGAAAGAACTGACATACCTATAACGGTAGGCGCTTCAGTTGTCATACGGATCACTACCATGTCCACGGAAGTAAGAAGCTGCTCTTGGACACTGGGAAGGTCAGTGAATTCTGACACTGAAAGAGCATGACTAGGATCATGGGATATCTTCTGCAACTCTCTACTGTCAGAGCCTCTTGTCCCAATTGCAAAGGTCAAAACTCCAAGCTCTTTCAGTGCAGACGCTGGCGAATCGACAGTATCGTTAGGACCTTCCGCCACTCAGCAAAATCAGTAGCTGAGGAACACCTTCCAGGCGTCTGCTCCCAGCAGATGCCGGTAAAGACATTGTCCTTAACAAACTGGAGAGCTGCCCCAGTGTTGAGGGGCCTTCCTCCTTTGTGTCTGAGGTTTCTTATGCTATCGGTGACATCGCCCTTTGTTGAGTGTGTGTTCAGATAGAAATGAGCCTCTGGATCTCTGCTGTACTGGACCACAGAAACTCTGTCTTTGTTCTCCTCCACATTCAGTTTCTCCACTACCCTTTGAACAAAGTCTCGCATTGCTGGGAATCCGTTTCTAGTGCCATCAGAGCCATCCAATAGGAACACAACATCCTTTCTGGCCTCGTCACCGACTAAGAAAAATTAAGTTGAAGACAAATGTCGTCAATATAAAACATAAGGATAACTACATGCTATTGCATGCTCAGTATTTTCTCAGAAACCAGAGAGCACTGATGAATCCTGTACTCTTTGAAATCGACAAGTTAACGGTGCTCAAAAAAAACCAATATCACTCAATATCGAATTGCCATTACCATGCTAAAATATTTTACATCTGGGGAAAAAAAATGTTAAAATCTAATTTCATGAATTCAATCATATTTGAAAACAATGGCAATTAATCAAGTAATGAAATTAAATAATTACAGTATGGCACTTGAAAGAACTGACATACCTATAACGGTAGGAGCTTCAGTTGTCATACGGATCACTACCGTGTCCACGGAAGTAAGAAGCTGCTCTTGGACACTGGGAAGGTCAGTGAATTCTGACACTGAAAGAGCATGACTAGGATCATGGGATATCTTCTGCAACTCTCTACTGTCAGAGCCTCTTGTCCCAATTGCAAAGGTCAAAACTCCAAGCTCTTTCAGTGCAGACGCTGGCGAATCGACAGTATCGTAGGACCTTCCGCCACTCAGCAAAATCAGTAGCTGAGGAACACCTTCCAGGCGTCTGCTCCCAGCAGATCCGGTAAAGACATTGTCCTTAACAAACTGGAGAGCATGCCCCAGTGTTGAGGGGCCTTCCTCCTTTGTGTCTGAGGTTTCTTATGCTATCGGTGACATCGCCCTTTGTTGAGTGTGTGTTCAGATAGAAATGAGCCTCTGGATCTCTGCTGTACTGGACCACAGAAACTCTGTCTTTGTTCTCATCCACATTCAGTTTCTCCACTACCCTTTGAACAAAGTCTCGCATTGCTGGGAATCCGTTTCTAGTGCCATCAGAGCCATCCAATAGGAACACAACATCCTTTCTGGCCTCGTCACCGACTAAGAAAAATTAAGTTGAAGACAAATGTCGTCAATATAAAACATAAGGATAACTACATGCTATTGCATGCTCAGTATTTTCTCAGAAACCAGAGAGCACTGATGAATCCTGTACTCTTTGAAATCGACAAGTTAACGGTGCTCAAAAAAAACCAATATCACTCAATATCGAATTGCCATTACCATGCTAAAATATTTTACATCTGGGGGAAAAAATGTTAAAATCTAATTTCATGAATTCAATCATATTTGAAAACAATGGCAATTAATCAATTAATGAAATTAAATAATTACAGTATGGCACTTGAAAGAACTGACATACCTATAACGGTAGGCGCTTCAGTTGTCATACGGATCACTACCATGTCCACGGAAGTAAGAAGCTGCTCTTGGACACTGGGAAGGTCAGTGAATTCTGACACTGAAAGAGCATGACTAGGATCATGGGATATCTTCTGCAACTCTCTACTGTCAGAGCCTCTTGTCCCAATTGCAAAGGTCAAAACTCCAAGCTCTTTCAGTGCAGACGCTGGCGAATCGACATTATCGTAGGACCTTCCGCCACTCAGCAAAATCAGTAGCTGAGGAACACCTTCCAGGCGTCTGCTCCCAGCAGATGCGGTAAAGACATTGTCCTTAACAAACTGGAGAGCTGCCCCAGTGTTGAGGGGCCTTCCTCCTTTGTGTCTGAGGTTTCTTATGCTATTGGTGATATCGCTCTTTGTTGAGTGTGTGTTCAGATAGAAATGAGCCTCTGGATCTCTGCTGTACTGGACCACAGAAACTCTGTCTTTGTTCTCCTCCACATTCAGTTTCTCCACTACCCTTTGAACAAAGTCTCGCATTGCTGGGAATCCGTTTCTAGTGCCATCAGAGCCATCCAATAGGAACACAACATCCTTTCTGGCCTCGTCACCGACTAAGAAAAATTAAGTTGAAGACAAATGTCGTCAATATAAAACATAAGGATAACTACATGCTATTGCATGCTCTGTATTTTCTCAGAAACCAGAGAGCACTGATGAATCCTGTACTCTTTGAAATCGACAAGTTAACGGTGCTCAAAAAAAACCAACATCACTCAATATCGAATGCCATTACCATGCTAAAATATTTTACATCTGGGGAAAAAAATGTTAAAATCTAATTTCATGAATTCAATCATATTTGAAAACAATGGCAATTAATCAAGTAATGAAATTAAATAATTACAGTATGGCACTTGAAAGAACTGACATACCTATAACGGTAGGAGCTTCAGTTGTCATACGGATCACTACCGTGTCCACGGAAGTAAGAAGCTGCTCTTGGACACTGGGAAGGTCAGTGAATTCTGACACTGAAAGAGCATGACTAGGATCATGGGATATCTTCTGCAACTCTCTACTGTCAGAGCCTCTTGTCCCAATTGCAAAGGTCAAAACTCCAAGCTCTTTCAGTGCAGACGCTGGCGAATCGACAGTATCGTTGGACCTTCCGCCACTCAGCAAAATCAGTAGCTGAGGAACACCTTCCAGGCGTCTGCTCCCAGCAGATCCGGTAAACACATTGTCCTTAACAAACTGGAGAGCAGCCCCAGTGTTGAGGGGCCTTCCTCCTTTGTGTCTGAGGTTTCTTATGCTATCGGTGACATCGCCCTTTGTTGAGTGTGTGTTCAGATAGAAATGAGCCTCTGGATCTCTGCTGTACTGGACCACAGAAACTCTGTCTTTGTTCTCATCCACATTCAGTTTCTCCACTACCCTTTGAACAAAGTCTCGCATTGCTGGGAATCCGTTTCTAGTGCCATCAGAGCCATCCAATAGGAACACAACATCCTTTCTGGCCTCGTCACCGACTAAGAAAAATTAAGTTGAAGACAAATGTCGTCAATATAAAACATAAGGATAACTACATGCTATTGCATGCTCAGTATTTTCTCAGAAACCAGAGAGCACTGATGAATCCTGTACTCTTTGAAATCGACAAGTTAACGGTGCTCAAAAAAAACCAATATCACTCAATATCGATTGCCATTACCATGCTAAAATATTTTACATCTGGGGGAAAAAATGTTAAAATCTAATTTCATGAATTCAATCATATTTGAAAACAATGGCAATTAATCAATTAATGAAATTAAATAATTACAGTATGGCACTTGAAAGAACTGACATACCTATAACGGTAGGAGCTTCAGTTGTCATACGGATCACTACCGTGTCCACGGAAGTAAGAAGCTGCTCTTGGACACTGGGAAGGTCAGTGAATTCTGACACTGAAAGAGCATGACTAGGATCATGGGATATCTTCTGCAACTCTCTACTGTCAGAGCCTCTTGTCCCAATTGCAAAGGTCAAAACTCCAAGCTCTTTCAGTGCAGACGCTGGCAAATCGACATTATCGTAGGACCTTCCGCCACTCAGCAAAATCAGTAGCTGAGGAACACCTTCCAGGCGTCTGCTCCCAGCAGATGCGGTAAAGACATTGTCCTTAACAAACTGGAGAGCTGCCCCAGTGTTGAGAGGCCTTCCTCCTTTGTGTCTGAGGTTTCTTATGCTATTGGTGACATCGCCCTTTGTTGAGTGTGTGTTCAGATAGAAATGAGCCTCTGGATCTCTGCTGTACTGGACCACAGAAACTCTGTCTTTGTTCTCCTCCACATTCAGTTTCTCCACTACCCTTTGAACAAAGTCTCGCATTGCTGGGAATCCGTTTCTAGTGCCATCAGAGCCATCCAATAGGAACACAACATCCTTTCTGGCCTCGTCACCGACTAAGAAAAATTAAGTTGAAGACAAATGTCGTCAATATAAAACATAAGGATAACTACATGCTATTGCATGCTCTGTATTTTCTCAGAAACCAGAGAGCACTGATGAATCCTGTACTCTTTGAAATCGACAAGTTAACGGTGCTCAAAAAAAACCAACATCACTCAATATCGAATGCCATTACCATGCTAAAATATTTTACATCTGGGGGAAAAAATGTTAAAATCTAATTTCATGAATTCAATCATATTTGAAAACAATGGCAATTAATCAATTACTGAAATTAAATAATTACAGTATGGCACTTGAAAGAACTGACATACCTATAACGGTAGGCGCTTCAGTTGTCATACGGATCACTACCGTGTCCACGGAAGTAAGAAGCTGCTCTTGGACACTGGGAAGGTCAGTGAATTCTGACACTGAAAGAGCATGACTAGGATCATGGGATATCTTCTGCAACTCTCTACTGTCAGAGCCTCTTGTCCCAATTGCAAAGGTCAAAACTCCAAGCTCTTTCAGTGCAGACGCTGGCGAATCGACATTATCGTAGGACCTTCCGCCACTCAGCAAAATCAGTAGCTGAGGAACACCTTCCAGGCGTCTGCTCCCAGCAGATGCGGTAAACACATTGTCCTTAACAAACTGGAGAGCTGCCCCAGTGTTGAGGGGCCTTCCTCCTTTGTGTCTGAGGTTTCTTATGCTATTGGTGACATCGCCCTTTGTTGAGTGTGTGTTCAGATAGAAATGAGCCTCTGGATCTCTGCTGTACTGGACCACAGAAACTCTGTCTTTGTTCTCCTCCACATTCAGTTTCTCCACTACCCTTTGAACAAAGTCTCGCATTGCTGGGAATCCGTTTCTAGTGCCATCAGAGCCATCCAATAGGAACACAACATCCTTTCTGGCCTCGTCACCGACTAAGAAAAATTAAGTTGAAGACAAATGTCGTCAATATAAAACATAAGGATAACTACATGCTATTGCATGCTCAGTATTTTCTCAGAAACCAGAGAGCACTGATGAATCCTGTACTCTTTGAAATCGACAAGTTAACGGTGCTCAAAAAAAACCAACATCACTCAATATCGAATGCCATTACCATGCTAAAATATTTTACATCTGGGGAAAAAAATGTTAAAATCTAATTTCATGAATTCAATCATATTTGAAAACAATGGCAATTAATCAAGTAATGAAATTAAATAATTACAGTATGGCACTTGAAAGAACTGACATACCTATAACGGTAGGAGCTTCAGTTGTCAAACGGATCACTACCGTGTCCACGGAAGTAAGAAGCTGCTCTTGGACACTGGGAAGGTCAGTGAATTCTGACACTGAAAGAGCATGACTAGGATCATGGGATATCTTCTGCAACTCTCTACTGTCAGAGCCTCTTGTCCCAATTGCAAAGGTCAAAACTCCAAGCTCTTTCAGTGCAGACGCTGGCGAATCGACATTATCGTAGGACCTTCCGCCACTCAGCAAAATCAGTAGCTGAGGAACACCTTCCAGGCGTCTGCTCCCAGCAGATGCGGTAAAGACATTGTCCTTAACAAACTGGAGAGCTGCCCCAGTGTTGAGGGGCCTTCCTCCTTTGTGTCTGAGGTTTCTTATGCTATTGGTGACATCGCCCTTTGTTGAGTGTGTGTTCAGATAGAAATGAGCCTCTGGATCTCTGCTGTACTGGACCACAGAAACTCTGTCTTTGTTCTCCTCCACATTCAGTTTCTCCACTACCCTTTGAACAAAGTCTCGCATTGCTGGGAATCCGTTTCTAGTGCCATCAGAGCCATCCAATAGGAACACAACATCCTTTCTGGCCTCGTCACCGACTAAGAAAAATTAAGTTGAAGACAAATGTCGTCAATATAAAACATAAGGATAACTACATGCTATTGCATGCTCTGTATTTTCTCAGAAACCAGAGAGCACTGATGAATCCTGTACTCTTTGAAATCGACAAGTTAACGGTGCTCAAAAAAAACCAACATCACTCAATATCGAATGCCATTACCATGCTAAAATATTTTACATCTGGGGAAAAAAATGTTAAAATCTAATTTCATGAATTCAATCATATTTGAAAACAATGGCAATTAATCAAGTAATGAAATTAAATAATTACAGTATGGCACTTGAAAGAACTGACATACCTATAACGGTAGGAGCTTCAGTTGTCATAACGGATCACTACCGTGTCCACGGAAGTAAGAAGCTGCTCTTGGACACTGGGAAGGTCAGTGAATTCTGACACTGAAAGAGCATGACTAGGATCATGGGATATCTTCTGCAACTCTCTACTGTCAGAGCCTCTTGTCCCAATTGCAAAGGTCAAAACTCCAAGCTCTTTCAGTGCAGACGCTGGCGAATCGACAGTATCGTTGGACCTTCCGCCACTCAGCAAAATCAGTAGCTGAGGAACACCTTCCAGGCGTCTGCTCCCAGCAGATGCGGTAAAGACATTGTCCTTAACAAACTGGAGAGCTGCCCCAGTGTTGAGGGGCCTTCCTCCTTTGTGTCTGAGGTTTCTTATGCTATCGGTGACATCGCCCTTTGTTGAGTGTGTGTTCAGATAGAAATGAGCCTCTGGATCTCTGCTGTACTGGACCACAGAAACTCTGTCTTTGTTCTCCTCCACATTCAGTTTCTCCACTACCCTTTGAACAAAGTCTCGCATTGCTGGGAATCCGTTTCTAGTGCCATCAGAGCCATCCAATAGGAACACAACATCCTTTCTGGCCTCGTCACCGACTAAGAAAAATTAAGTTGAAGACAAATGTCGTCAATATAAAACATAAGGATAACTACATGCTATTGCATGCTCTGTATTTTCTCAGAAACCAGAGAGCACTGATGAATCCTGTACTCTTTGAAATCGACAAGTTAACGGTGCTCAAAAAAAACCAATATCACTCAATATCGAATGCCATTACCATGCTAAAATATTTTACATCTGGGGGAAAAAATGTTAAAATCTAATTTCATGAATTCAATCATAGTTGAAAACAATGGCAATTAATCAATTAATGAAATTAAATAATTACAGTATGGCACTTGAAAGAACTGACATACCTATAACGGTAGGCGCTTCAGTTGTCATACGGATCACTACCGTGTCCACGGAAGTAAGAAGCTGCTCTTGGACACTGGGAAGGTCAGTGAATTCTGACACTGAAAGAGCATGACTAGGATCATGGGATATCTTCTGCAACTCTCTACTGTCAGAGCCTCTTGTCCCAATTGCAAAGGTCAAAACTCCAAGCTCTTTCAGTGCAGACGCTGGCGAATCGACATTATCGTAGGACCTTCCGCCACTCAGCAAAATCAGTAGCTGAGGAACACCTTCCAGGCGTCTGCTCCCAGCAGATGCGGTAAAGACATTGTCCTTAACAAACTGGAGAGCTGCCCCAGTGTTGAGGGGCCTTCCTCCTTTGTGTCTGAGGTTTCTTATGCTATTGGTGACATCGCCCTTTGTTGAGTGTGTGTTCAGATAGAAATGAGCCTCTGGATCTCTGCTGTACTGGACCACAGAAACTCTGTCTTTGTTCTCCTCCACATTCAGTTTCTCCACTACCCTTTGAACAAAGTCTCGCATTGCTGGGAATCCGTTTCTAGTGCCATCAGAGCCATCCAATAGGAACACAACATCCTTTCTGGCCTCGTCACCGACTAAGAAAAATTAAGTTGAAGACAAATGTCGTCAATATAAAACATAAGGATAACTACATGCTATTGCATGCTCTGTATTTTCTCAGAAACCAGAGAGCACTGATGAATCCTGTACTCTTTGAAATCGACAAGTTAACGGTGCTCAAAAAAAACCAACATCACTCAATATCGAATGCCATTACCATACTAAAATATTTTACATCTGGGGAAAAAAATGTTAAAATCTAATTTCATGAATTCAATCATATTTGAAAACAATGGCAATTAATCAAGTAATGAAATTAAATAATTACAGTATGGCACTTGAAAGAACTGACATACCTATAACGGTAGGAGCTTCAGTTGTCAAACGGATCACTACCGTGTCCACGGAAGTAAGAAGCTGCTCTTGGACACTGGGAAGGTCAGTGAATTCTGACACTGAAAGAGCATGACTAGGATCATGGGATATCTTCTGCAACTCTCTACTGTCAGAGCCTCTTGTCCCAATTGCAAAGGTCAAAACTCCAAGCTCTTTCAGTGCAGACGCTGGCGAATCGACATTATCGTAGGACCTTCCGCCACTCAGCAAAATCAGTAGCTGAGGAACACCTTCCAGGCGTCTGCTCCCAGCAGATGCGGTAAAGACATTGTCCTTAACAAACTGGAGAGCTGCCCCAGTGTTGAGGGGCCTTCCTCCTTTGTGTCTGAGGTTTCTTATGCTATTGGTGGCATCGCCCTTTGTTGAGTGTGTGTTCAGATAGAAATGAGCCTCTGGATCTCTGCTGTACTGGACCACAGAAACTCTGTCTTTGTTCTCCTCCACATTCAGTTTCTCCACTACCCTTTGAACAAAGTCTCGCATTGCTGGGAATCCGTTTCTAGTGCCATCAGAGCCATCCAATAGGAACACAACATCCTTTCTGGCCTCGTCACCGACTAAGAAAAATTAGGTTGAAGACAAATGTCGTCAATATAAAACATAAGGATAACTACATGCTATTGCATGCTCAGTATTTTCTCAGAAACCAGAGAGCACTGATGAATCCTGTACTCTTTGAAATCGACAAGTTAACGGTGCTCAAAAAAAACCAATATCACTCAATATCGAATGCCATTACCATGCTAAAATATTTTACATCTGGGGAAAAAAATGTTAAAATCTAATTTCATGAATTCAATCATATTTGAAAACAATGGCAATTAATCAATTAATGAAATTAAATAATTACAGTATGGCACTTGAAAGAACTGACATACCTATAACGGTAGGCGCTTCAGTTGTCATACGGATCACTACCGTGTCCACGGAAGTAAGAAGCTGCTCTTGGATACTGGGAAGGTCAGTGAATTCTGACACTGAAAGAGCATGACTAGGATCATGGGATATCTTCTGCAACTCTCTACTGTCAGAGCCTCTTGTCCCAATTGCAAAGGTCAAAACTCCAAGCTCTTTCAGTGCAGACGCTGGCGAATCGACATTATCGTAGGACCTTCCGCCACTCAGCAAAATCAGTAGCTGAGGAACACCTTCCAGGCGTCTGCTCCCAGCAGATGCGGTAAAGACATTGTCCTTAACAAACTGGAGAGCTGCCCCAGTGTTGAGGGGCCTTCCTCCTTTGTGTCTGAGGTTTCTTATGCTATTGGTGACATCGCCCTTTGTTGAGTGTGTGTTCAGATAGAAATGAGCCTCTGGATCTCTGCTGTACTGGACCACAGAAACTCTGTCTTTGTTCTCCTCCACATTCAGTTTCTCCACTACCCTTTGAACAAAGTCTCGCATTGCTGGGAATCCGTTTCTAGTGCCATCAGAGCCATCCAATAGGAACACAACATCCTTTCTGGCCTCGTCACCGACTAAGAAAAATTAAGTTGAAGACAAATGTCGTCAATATAAAACATAAGGATAACTACATGCTATTGCATGCTCAGTATTTTCTCAGAAACCAGAGAGCACTGATGAATCCTGTACTCTTTGAAATCGACAAGTTAACGGTGCTCAAAAAAAACCAACATCACTCAATATCGAATGCCATTACCATGCTAAAATATTTTACATCTGGGGAAAAAAATGTTAAAATCTAATTTCATGAATTCAATCATATTTGAAAACAATGGCAATTAATCAAGTAATGAAATTAAATAATTACAGTATGGCACTTGAAAGAACTGACATACCTATAACGGTAGGAGCTTCAGTTGTCAAACGGATCACTACCGTGTCCACGGAAGTAAGAAGCTGCTCTTGGACACTGGGAAGGTCAGTGAATTCTGACACTGAAAGAGCATGACTAGGATCATGGGATATCTTCTGCAACTCTCTACTGTCAGAGCCTCTTGTCCCAATTGCAAAGGCCAAAACTCCAAGCTCTTTCAGTGCAGACGCTGGCGAATCGACATTATCGTAGGACCTTCCGCCACTCAGCAAAATCAGTAGCTGAGGAACACCTTCCAGGCGTCTGCTCCCAGCAGATGCGGTAAAGACATTGTCCTTAACAAACTGGAGAGCTGCCCCAGTGTTGAGGGGCCTTCCTCCTTTGTGTCTGAGGTTTCTTATGCTATTGGTGACATCGCCCTTTGTTGAGTGTGCGTTCAGATAGAAATGAGCCTCTGGATCTCTGCTGTACTGGACCACAGAAACTCTGTCTTTGTTCTCCTCCACATTCAGTTTCTCCACTACCCTTTGAACAAAGTCTCGCATTGCTGGGAATCCGTTTCTAGTGCCATCAGAGCCATCCAATAGGAACACAACATCCTTTCTGGCCTCGTCACCGACTAAGAAAAATTAAGTTGAAGACAAATGTCGTCAATATAAAACATAAGGATAACTACATGCTATTGCATGCTCAGTATTTTCTCAGAAACCAGAGAGCACTGATGAATCCTGTACTCTTTGAAATCGACAAGTTAACGGTGCTCAAAAAAAACCAATATCACTCAATATCGAATGCCATTACCATGCTAAAATATTTTACATCTGGGAGAAAAAATGTTAAAATCTAATTTCATGAATTCAATCATATTTGAAAACAATGGCAATTAATCAATTAATGAAATTAAATAATTACAGTATGGCACTTGAAAGAACTGACATACCTATAACGGTAGGCGCTTCAGTTGTCATACGGATCACTACCGTGTCCACGGAAGTAAGAAGCTGCTCTTGGACACTGGGAAGGTCAGTGAATTCTGACACTGAAAGAGCATGACTAGGATCATGGGATATCTTCTGCAACTCTCTACTGTCAGAGCCTCTTGTCCCAATTGCAAAGGTCAAAACTCCAAGCTCTTTCAGTGCAGACGCTGGCGAATCGACATTATCGTAGGACCTTCCGCCACTCAGCAAAATCAGTAGCTGAGGAAGACCTTCCAGGCGTCTGCTCCCAGCAGATGCGGTAAAGACATTGTCCTTAACAAACTGGAGAGCTGCCCCAGTGTTGAGGGGCCTTCCTCCTTTGTGTCTGAGGTTTCTTATGCTATTGGTGACATCGCCCTTTGTTGAGTGTGTGTTCAGATAGAAATGAGCCTCTGGATCTCTGCTGTACTGGACCACAGAAACTCTGTCTTTGTTCTCCTCCACATTCAGTTTCTCCACTACCCTTTGAACAAAGTCTCGCATTGCTGGGAATCCGTTTCTAGTGCCATCAGAGCCATCCAATAGGAACACAACATCCTTTCTGGCCTCGTCACCGACTAAGAAAAATTAGGTTGAAGACAAATGTCGTCAATATAAAACATAAGGATAACTACATGCTATTGCATGCTCAGTATTTTCTCAGAAACCAGAGAGCACTGATGAATCCTGTACTCTTTGAAATCGACAAGTTAACGGTGCTCAAAAAAAACCAATATCACTCAATATCGATTGCCATTACCATGCTAAAATATTTTACATCTGGGGGAAAAAAATGTTAAAATCTAATTTCATGAATTCAATCATATTTGAAAACAATGGCAATTAATCAATTAATGAAATTAAATAATTACAGTATGGCACTTGAAAGAACTGACATACCTATAACGGTAGGCGCTTCAGTTGTCATACGGATCACTACCGTGTCCACGGAAGTAAGAAGCTGCTCTTGGACACTGGGAAGGTCAGTGAATTCTGACACTGAAAGAGCATGACTAGGATCATGGGATATCTTCTGCAACTCTCTACTGTCAGAGCCTCTTGTCCCAATTGCAAAGGTCAAAACTCCAAGCTCTTTCAGTGCAGACGCTGGCGAATCGACATTATCGTAGGACCTTCCGCCACTCAGCAAAATCAGTAGCTGAGGAACACCTTCCAGGCGTCTGCTCCCAGCAGATGCGGTAAAGACATTGTCCTTAACAAACTGGAGAGCTGCCCCAGTGTTGAGGGGCCTTCCTCCTTTGTGTCTGAGGTTTCTTATGCTATTGGTGACATCGCCCTTTGTTGAGTGTGTGTTCAGATAGAAATGAGCCTCTGGATCTCTGCTGTACTGGACCACAGAAACTCTGTCTTTGTTCTCCTCCACATTCAGTTTCTCCACTACCCTTTGAACAAAGTCTCGCATTGCTGGGAATCCGTTTCTAGTGCCATCAGAGCCATCCAATAGGAACACAACATCCTTTCTGGCCTCGTCACCGACTAAGAAAAATTAGGTTGAAGACAAATGTCGTCAATATAAAACATAAGGATAACTACATGCTATTGCATGCTCAGTATTTTCTCAGAAACCAGAGAGCACTGATGAATCCTGTACTCTTTGAAATCGACAAGTTAACGGTGCTCAAAAAAAACCAATATCACTCAATATCGAATGCCATTACCATGCTAAAATATTTTACATCTGGGGGAAAAAATGTTAAAATCTAATTTCATGAATTCAATCATATTTGAAAACAATGGCAATTAATCAATTAATGAAATTAAATAATTACAGTATGGCACTTGAAAGAACTGACATACCTATAACGGTAGGCGCTTCAGTTGTCATACGGATCACTACCGTGTCCACGGAAGTAAGAAGCTGCTCTTGGACACTGGGAAGGTCAGTGAATTCTGACACTGAAAGAGCATGACTAGGATCATGGGATATCTTCTGCAACTCTCTACTGTCAGAGCCTCTTGTCCCAATTGCAAAGGTCAAAACTCCAAGCTCTTTCAGTGCAGACGCTGGCAAATCGACATTATCGTAGGACCTTCCGCCACTCAGCAAAATCAGTAGCTGAGGAACACCTTCTAGGCGTCTGCTCCCAGCAGATGCGGTAAAGACATTGTCCTTAACAAACTGGAGAGCTGCCCCAGTGTTGAGGGGCCTTCCTCCTTTGTGTCTGAGGTTTCTTATGCTATTGGTGACATCGCCCTTTGTTGAGTGTGTGTTCAGATAGAAATGAGCCTCTGGATCTCTGCTGTACTGGACCACAGAAACTCTGTCTTTGTTCTCCTCCACATTCAGTTTCTCCACTACCCTTTGAACAAAGTCTCGCATTGCTGGGAATCCGTTTCTAGTGCCATCAGAGCCATCCAATAGGAACACAACATCCTTTCTGGCCTCGTCACCGACTAAGAAAAATTAAGTTGAAGACAAATGTCGTCAATATAAAACATAAGGATAACTACATGCTATTGCATGCTCAGTATTTTCTCAGAAACCAGAGAGCACTGATGAATCCTGTACTCTTTGAAATCGACAAGTTAACGGTGCTCAAAAAAAACCAACATCACTCAATATCGAATGCCATTACCATGCTAAAATATTTTACATCTGGGGAAAAAAATGTTAAAATCTAATTTCATGAATTCAATCATATTTGAAAACAATGGCAATTAATCAAGTAATGAAATTAAATAATTACAGTATGGCACTTGAAAGAACTGACATACCTATAACGGTAGGAGCTTCAGTTGTCAAACGGATCACTACCGTGTCCACGGAAGTAAGAAGCTGCTCTTGGACACTGGGAAGGTCAGTGAATTCTGACACTGAAAGAGCATGACTAGGATCATGGGATATCTTCTGCAACTCTCTACTGTCAGAGCCTCTTGTCCCAATTGCAAAGGTCAAAACTCCAAGCTCTTTCAGTGCAGACGCTGGCAAATCGACATTATCGTAGGACCTTCCGCCACTCAGCAAAATCAGTAGCTGAGGAACACCTTCCAGGCGTCTGCTCCCAGCAGATGCGGTAAAGACATTGTCCTTAACAAACTGGAGAGCTGCCCCAGTGTTGAGGGGCCTTCCTCCTTTGTGTCTGAGGTTTCTTATGCTATTGGTGACATCGCCCTTTGTTGAGTGTGTGTTCAGATAGAAATGAGCCTCTGGATCTCTGCTGTACTGGACCACAGAAACTCTGTCTTTGTTCTCCTCCACATTCAGTTTCTCCACTACCCTTTGAACAAAGTCTCGCATTGCTGGGAATCCGTTTCTAGTGCCATCAGAGCCATCCAATAGGAACACAACATCCTTTCTGGCCTCGTCACCGACTAAGAAAAATTAAGTTGAAGACAAATGTCGTCAATATAAAACATAAGGATAACTACATGCTATTGCATGCTCAGTATTTTCTCAGAAACCAGAGAGCACTGATGAATCCTGTACTCTTTGAAATCGACAAGTTAACGGTGCTCAAAAAAAACCAATATCACTCAATATCGAATTGCCATTACCATGCTAAAATATTTTACATCTGGGGGAAAAAATGTTAAAATCTAATTTCATGAATTCAATCATATTTGAAAACAATGGCAATTAATCAATTAATGAAATTAAATAATTACAGTATGGCACTTGAAAGAACTGACATACCTATAACGGTAGGAGCTTCAGTTGTCATACGGATCACTACCGTGTCCACGGAAGTAAGAAGCTGCTCTTGGACACTGGGAAGGTCAGTGAATTCTGACACTGAAAGAGCATGACTAGGATCATGGGATATCTTCTGCAACTCTCTACTGTCAGAGCCTCTTGTCCCAATTGCAAAGGTCAAAACTCCAAGCTCTTTCAGTGCAGACGCTGGCAAATCGACATTATCGTAGGACCTTCCGCCACTCAGCAAAATCAGTAGCTGAGGAACACCTTCCAGGCGTCTGCTCCCAGCAGATGCGGTAAAGACATTGTCCTTAACAAACTGGAGAGCTGCCCCAGTGTTGAGGGGCCTTCCTCCTTTGTGTCTGAGGTTTCTTATGCTATTGGTGACATCGCCCTTTGTTGAGTGTGTGTTCAGATAGAAATGAGCCTCTGGATCTCTGCTGTACTGGACCACAGAAACTCTGTCTTTGTTCTCCTCCACATTTAGTTTCTCCACTACCCTTTGAACAAAGTCTCGCATTGCTGGGAATCCGTTTCTAGTGCCATCAGAGCCATCCAATAGGAACACAACATCCTTTCTGGCCTCGTCACCAACTAAGAAAAATTAAGTTGAAGACAAATGTCGTCAATATAAAACATAAGGATAACTACATGCTATTGCATGCTCAGTATTTTCTCAGAAACCAGAGAGCACTGATGAATCCTGTACTCTTTGAAATCGACAAGTTAACGGTGCTCAAAAAAAACCAATATCACTCAATATCGAATGCCATTACCATGCTAAAATATTTTACATCTGGGGAAAAAAATTATAAAATCTAATTTCATGAATTCAATCATATTTGAAAACAATGGCAATTAATCAAGTAATGAAATTAAATAATTACAGTATGGCACTTGAAAGAACTGACATACCTATAACGGTAGGAGCTTCAGTTGTCATACGGATCACTACCGTGTCCACGGAAGTAAGAAGCTGCTCTTGGACACTGGGAAGGTCAGTGAATTCTGACACTGAAAGAGCATGACTAGGATCATGGGATATCTTCTGCAACTCTCTACTGTCAGAGCCTCTTGTCCCAATTGCAAAGGTCAAAACTCCAAGCTCTTTCAGTGCAGACGCTGGCGAATCGACAGTATCGTAGGACCTTCCGCCACTCAGCAAAATCAGTAGCTGAGGAACACCTTCCAGGCGTCTGCTCCCAGCAGATGCGGTAAAGACATTGTCCTTAACAAACTGGAGAGCTGCCCCAGTGTTGAGGGGCCTTCCTCCTTTGTGTCTGAGGTTTCTTATGCTATTCGGTGACATCGCCCTTTGTTGAGTGTGTGTTCAGATAGAAATGAGCCTCTGGATCTCTGCTGTACTGGACCACAGAAACTCTGTCTTTGTTCTCCTCCACATTCAGTTTCTCCACTACCCTTTGAACAAAGTCTCGCATTGCTGGGAATCCGTTTCTAGTGCCATCAGAGCCATCCAATAGGAACACAACATCCTTTCTGGCCTCGTCACCGACTAAGAAAAATTAAGTTGAAGACAAATGTCGTCAATATAAAACATAAGGATAACTACATGCTATTGCATGCTCAGTATTTTCTCAGAAACCAGAGAGCACTGATGAATCCTGTACTCTTTGAAATTGACAAGTTAACGGTGCTCAAAAAAAACCAATATCACTCAATATCGATTGCCATTACCATGCTAAAATATTTTACATCTGGGGAAAAAAATGTTAAAATCTAATTTCATGAATTCAATCATATTTGAAAACAATGGCAATTAATCAAGTAATGAAATTAAATAATTACAGTATGGCACTTGAAAGAACTGACATACCTATAACTGGTAGGAGCTTCAGTTGTCAAACGGATCACTACCGTGTCCACGGAAGTAAGAAGCTGCTCTTGGACACTGGGAAGGTCAGTGAATTCTGACACTGAAAGAGCATGACTAGGATCATGGGATATCTTCTGCAACTCTCTACTGTCAGAGCCTCTTGTCCCAATTGCAAAGGTCAAAACTCCAAGCTCTTTCAGTGCAGACGCTGGCGAATCGACATTATCGTAGGACCTTCCGCCACTCAGCAAAATCAGTAGCTGAGGAACACCTTCCAGGCGTCTGCTCCCAGCAGATGCGGTAAAGACATTGTCCTTAACAAACTGGAGAGCTGCCCCAGTGTTGAGGGGCCTTCCTCCTTTGTGTCTGAGGTTTCTTATGCTATTGGTGACATCGCCCTTTGTTGAGTGTGTGTTCAGATAGAAATGAGCCTCTGGATCTCTGCTGTACTGGACCACAGAAACTCTGTCTTTGTTCTCCTCCACATTCAGTTTCTCCACTACCCTTTGAACAAAGTCTCGCATTGCTGGGAATCCGTTTCTAGTGCCATCAGAGCCATCCAATAGGAACACAACATCCTTTCTGGCCTCGTCACCGACTAAGAAAAATTAAGTTGAAGACAAATGTCGTCAATATAAAACATAAGGATAACTACATGCTATTGCATGCTCAGTATTTTCTCAGAAACCAGAGAGCACTGATGAATCCTGTACTCTTTGAAATCGACAAGTTAACGGTGCTCAAAAAAAAACCAATATCACTCAATATCGAATGCCATTACCATGCTAAAATATTTTACATCTGGGGAAAAAAATGTTAAAATCTAATTTCATGAATTCAATCATATTTGAAAACAATGGCAATTAATCAAGTAATGAAATTAAATAATTACAGTATGGCACTTGAAAGAACTGACATACCTATAACGGTAGGAGCTTCAGTTGTCATACGGATCACTACCGTGTCCACGGAAGTAAGAAGCTGCTCTTGGACACTGGGAAGGTCAGAGAATTCTGACACTGAAAGAGCATGACTAGGATCATGGGATATCTTCTGCAACTCTCTACTGTCAGAGCCTCTTGTCCCAATTGCAAAGGTCAAAACTCCAAGCTCTTTCAGTGCAGACGCTGGCGAATCGACATTATCGTAGGACCTTCCGCCACTCAGCAAAATCAGTAGCTGAGGAACACCTTCCAGGCGTCTGCTCCCAGCAGATGCGGTAAAGACATTGTCCTTAACAAACTGGAGAGCTGCCCCAGTGTTGAGGGGCCTTCCTCCTTTGTGTCTGAGGTTTCTTATGCTATTGGTGACATCGCCCTTTGTTGAGTGTGTGTTCAGATAGAAATGAGCCTCTGGATCTCTGCTGTACTGGACCACAGAAACTCTGTCTTTGTTCTCCTCCACATTCAGTTTCTCCACTACCCTTTGAACAAAGTCTCGCATTGCTGGGAATCCGTTTCTAGTGCCATCAGAGACATCCAATAGGAACACAACATCCTTTCTGGCCTCGTCACCGACTAAGAAAAATTAAGTTGAAGACAAATGTCGTCAATATAAAACATAAGGATAACTACATGCTATTGCATGCTCTGTATTTTCTCAGAAACCAGAGAGCACTGATGAATCCTGTACTCTTTGAAATCGACAAGTTAACGGTGCTCAAAAAAAACCAACATCACTCAATATCGAATGCCATTACCATGCTAAAATATTTTACATCTGGGGAAAAAAATGTTAAAATCTAATTTCATGAATTCAATCATATTTGAAAACAATGGCAATTAATCAAGTAATGAAATTAAATAATTACAGTATGACACTTGAAAGAACTGACATACCTATAACGGTAGGAGCTTCAGTTGTCAAACGG
Organism: Anguilla anguilla; assembly: GCF_013347855.1. NCBI lineage: Eukaryota > Metazoa > Chordata > Actinopteri > Anguilliformes > Anguillidae > Anguilla > Anguilla anguilla. The sequence goes on along the minus strand of NC_049215.1, from coordinate 23,562,249 downwards.
ATCACTACCGTGTCCACGGAAGTAAGAAGCTGCTCTTGGACACTGGGAAGGTCAGTGAATTCTGACACTGAAAGAGCATGACTAGGATCATGGGATATCTTCTGCAACTCTCTACTGTCAGAGCCTCTTGTCCCAATTGCAAAGGTCAAAACTCCAAGCTCTTTCAGTGCAGACGCTGGCGAATCGACATTATCGTAGGACCTTCCGCCACTCAGCAAAATCAGTAGCTGAGGAACACCTTCCAGGCGTCTGCTCCCAGCAGATGCGGTAAAGACATTGTCCTTAACAAACTGGAGAGCTGCCCCAGTGTTGAGGGGCCTTCCTCCTTTGTGTCTGAGGTTTCTTATGCTATTGGTGACATCGCCCTTTGTTGAGTGTGTGTTCAGATAGAAATGAGCCTCTGGATCTCTGCTGTACTGGACCACAGAAACTCTGTCTTTGTTCTCCTCCACATTCAGTTTCTCCACTACCCTTTGAACAAAGTCTCGCATTGCTGGGAATCCGTTTCTAGTGCCATCAGAGCCATCCAATAGGAACACAACATCCTTTCTGGCCTCGTCACCGACTAAGAAAAATTAAGTTGAAGACAAATGTCGTCAATATAAAACATAAGGATAACTACATGCTATTGCATGCTCAGTATTTTCTCAGAAACCAGAGAGCACTGATGAATCCTGTACTCTTTGAAATCGACAAGTTAACGGTGCTCAAAAAAAACCAATATCACTCAATATCGATTGCCATTACCATGCTAAAATATTTTACATCTGGGGGAAAAAATGTTAAAATCTAATTTCATGAATTCAATCATATTTGAAAACAATGGCAATTAATCAATTAATGAAATTAAATAATTACAGTATGGCACTTGAAAGAACTGACATACCTATAACGGTAGGCGCTTCAGTTGTCATACGGATCACTACCATGTCCACGGAAGTAAGAAGCTGCTCTTGGACACTGGGAAGGTCAGTGAATTCTGACACTGAAAGAGCATGACTAGGATCATGGGATATCTTCTGCAACTCTCTACTGTCAGAGCCTCTTGTCCCAATTGCAAAGGTCAAAACTCCAAGCTCTTTCAGTGCAGACGCTGGCGAATCGACATTATCGTAGGACCTTCCGCCACTCAGCAAAATCAGTAGCTGAGGAACACCTTCCAGGCGTCTGCTCCCAGCAGATGCGGTAAAGACATTGTCCTTAACAAACTGGAGAGCTGCCCCAGTGTTGAGGGGCCTTCCTCCTTTGTGTCTGAGGTTTCTTATGCTATTGGTGACATCGCCCTTTGTTGAGTGTGTGTTCAGATAGAAATGAGCCTCTGGATCTCTGCTGTACTGGACCACAGAAACTCTGTCTTTGTTCTCCTCCACATTCAGTTTCTCCACTACCCTTTGAACAAAGTCTCGCATTGCTGGGAATCCGTTTCTAGTGCCATCAGAGCCATCCAATAGGAACACAACATCCTTTCTGGCCTCGTCACCGACTAAGAAAAATTAAGTTGAAGACAAATGTCGTCAATATAAAACATAAGGATAACTACATGCTATTGCATGCTCAGTATTTTCTCAGAAACCAGAGAGCACTGATGAATCCTGTACTCTTTGAAATCGACAAGTTAACGGTGCTCAAAAAAAACCAATATCACTCAATATCGAATGCCATTACCATGCTAAAATATTTTACATCTGGGGAAAAAAATGTTAAAATCTAATTTCATGAATTCAATCATATTTGAAAACAATGGCAATTAATCAATTAATGAAATTAAATAATTACAGTATGGCACTTGAAAGAACTGACATACCTATAACGGTAGGAGCTTCAGTTGTCATACGGATCACTACCGTGTCCACGGAAGTAAGAAGCTGCTCTTGGACACTGGGAAGGTCAGTGAATTCTGACACTGAAAGAGCATGACTAGGATCATGGGATATCTTCTGCAACTCTCTACTGTCAGAGCCTCTTGTCCCAATTGCAAAGGTCAAAACTCCAAGCTCTTTCAGTGCAGACGCTGGCGAATCGACAGTATCGTTGGACCTTCCGCCACTCAGCAAAATCAGTAGCTGAGGAACACCTTCCAGGCGTCTGCTCCCAGCAGATGCGGTAAAGACATTGTCCTTAACAAACTGGAGAGCTGCCCCAGTGTTGAGGGGCCTTCCTCCTTTGTGTCTGAGGTTTCTTATGCTATCGGTGACATCGCCCTTTGTTGAGTGTGTGTTCAGATAGAAATGAGCCTCTGGATCTCTGCTGTACTGGACAACAGAAACTCTGTCTTTGTTCTCCTCCACATTCAGTTTATCCACTACCCTTTGAACAAAGTCTCGCATTGCTGGGAATCCATTTCTAGTGCCATCAGAGCCATCCAATAGGAACACAACATCCTTTCTGGCCTCGTCACCGACTAAGAAAAATTAAGTTTAAGACAAACGTTGTCAATATAAAACATAAGGATAACTACATGCTATTGCATGCTCAGTATTTTTTCAGAAACCACAGAGCACTGATGAATCCTGTACTCTTTGAAATCGACAAGTTAACGGTGCTCAAAAAAAAACCAATATCACTCAATATCGAATGCCATTACCATGCTAAAATATTTTACATCTGGGGAAAAAATGTTAAAATCTAATTTCATGAATTCAATCATATTTGAAAACAATGGCAATTAATCAAGTAATGAAATTAAATAATTACAGTATGGCACTTGAAAGAACTGACATACCTATAACGGTAGGAGCTTCAGTTGTCATACGGACCACTACCGTGTCCACGGAAGTAAGAAGCTGCTCTTGGACACTGGGAAGGTCAGTGAATTCTGACACTGAAAGAGCATGACTAGGATCATGGGATATCTTCTGCAACTCTCTACTGTCAGAGCCTCTTGTCCCAATTGCAAAGGTCAAAACTCCAAGCTCTTTCAGTGCAGACGCTGGCGAATCGACAGTATCGTAGGACCTTCCGCCACTCAGCAAAATCAGTAGCTGAGGAACACCTTCCAGGCGTCTGCTCCCAGCAGATGCGGTAAAGACATTGTCCTTAACAAACTGGAGAGCTGCCCCAGTGTTGAGGGGCCTTCCTCCTTTGTGTCTGAGGTTTCTTATGCTATCGGTGACATCGCCCTTTGTTGAGTGTGTGTTCAGATAGAAATGAGCCTCTGGATCTCTGCTGTACTGGACCACAGAAACTCTGTCTTTGTTCTCCTCCACATTCAGTTTATCCACTACCCTTTGAACAAAGTCTCGCATTGCTGGGAATCCATTTCTAGTGCCATCAGAGCCATCCAATAGGAACACAACATCCTTTCTGGCCTCGTCACCGACTAAGAAAAATTAAGTTTAAGACAAACGTTGTCAATATAAAACATAAGGATAACTACATGCTATTGCATGCTCAGTATTTTCTCAGAAACCAGAGAGCACTGATGAATCCTGTACTCTTTGAAATCGACAAGTTAACGGTGCTCAAAAAAAACAATATCACTCAATATCGAATGCCATTACCATGCTAAAATATTTTACATCTGGGGAAAAAAATTATAAAATCTAATTTCATGAATTCAATCATATTTGAAAACAATGGCAATTAATCAAGTAATGAAATTAAATAATTACAGTATGGCACTTGAAAGAACTGACATACCTATAACGGTAGGAGCTTCAGTTGTCATACGGATCACTACCGTGTCCACGGAAGTAAGAAGCTGCTCTTGGACACTGGGAAGGTCAGAGAATTCTGACACTGAAAGAGCATGACTAGGATCATGGGATATCTTCTGCAACTCTCTACTGTCAGAGCCTCTTGTCCCAATTGCAAAGGTCAAAACTCCAAGCTCTTTCAGTGCAGACGCTGGCGAATCGACAGTATCGTTGGACCTTCCGCCACTCAGCAAAATCAGTAGCTGAGGAACACCTTCCAGGCGTCTGCTCCCAGCAGATGCGGTAAAGACATTGTCCTTAACAAACTGGAGAGCTGCCCCAGTGTTGAGGGGCCTTCCTCCTTTGTGTCTGAGGTTTCTTATGCTATCGGTGACATCGCCCTTTGTTGAGTGTGTGTTCAGATAGAAATGAGCCTCTGGATCTCTGCTGTACTGGACCACAGAAACTCTGTCTTTGTTCTCCTCCACATTCAGTTTCTCCACTACCCTTTGAACAAAGTCTCGCATTGCTGGGAATCCGTTTCTAGTGCCATCAGAGCCATCCAATAGGAACACAACATCCTTTCTGGCCTCGTCACTGACTAAGAAAAATTAAGTTGAAGACAAATGTCGTCAATATAAAACATAAGGATAACTACATGCTATTGCATGCTCAGTATTTTCTCAGAAACCACAGAGCACTGATGAATCCTGTACTCTTTGAAATCGACAAGTTAACGGTGCTCAAAAAAAAACCAATATCACTCAATATCGAATGCCATTACCATGCTAAAATATTTTACATCTGGTGAAAAAAATGTTAAAATCTAATTTCATGAATTCAATCATATTTGAAAACAATGGCAATTAATCAATTAATGAAATTAAATAATTACAGTATGGCACTTGAAAGAACTGACATACCTATAACGGTAGGAGCTTCAGTTGTCATACGGATCACTACCGTGTCCACGGAAGTAAGAAGCTGCTCTTGGACACTGGGAAGGTCAGTGAATTCTGACACTGAAAGAGCATGACTAGGATCATGGGATATCTTCTGCAACTCTCTACTGTCAGAGCCTCTTGTCCCAATTGCAAAGGTCAAAACTCCAAGCTCTTTCAGTGCAGACGCTGGCGAATCGACATTATCGTAGGACCTTCCGCCTACTCAGCAAAATCAGTAGCTGAGGAACACCTTCCAGGCGTCTGCTCCCAGCAGATGCGGTAAAGACATTGTCCTTAACAAACTGGAGAGCTGCCCCAGTGTTGAGGGGCCTTCCTCCTTTGTGTCTGAGGTTTCTTATGCTATCGGTGACATCGCCCTTTGTTGAGTGTGTGTTCAGATAGAAATGAGCCTCTGGATCTCTGCTGTACTGGACCACAGAAACTCTGTCTTTGTTCTCCTCCACATTCAGTTTCTCCACTACCCTTTGAACAAAGTCTCGCATTGCTGGGAATCCGTTTCTAGTGCCATCAGAGCCATCCAATAGGAACACAACATCCTTTCTGGCCTCGTCACCGACTAAGAAAAATTAAGTTGAAGACAAATGTCGTCAATATAAAACATAAGGATAACTACATGCTGTTGCATGCTCAGTATTTTCTCAGAAACCAGAGAGCACTGATGAATCCTGTACTCTTTGAAATCGACAAGTTAACGGTGCTCAAAACAAAACCAATATCACTCAATATCGAATGCCATTACCATGCTAAAATATTTTACATCTGGGGAAAAAAATGTTAAAATCTAATTTCATGAATTCAATCATATTTGAAAACAATGGCAATTAATCAAGTAATGAAATTAAATAATTACAGTATGGCACTTGAAAGAACTGACATACCTATAACGGTAGGAGCTTCAGTTGTCATACGGATCACTACCGTGTCCACGGAAGTAAGAAGCTGCTCTTGGACACTGGGAAGGTCAGAGAATTCTGACACTGAAAGAGCATGACTAGGATCATGGGATATCTTCTGCAACTCTCTACTGTCAGAGCCTCTTGTCCCAATTGCAAAGGTCAAAACTCCAAGCTCTTTCAGTGCAGACGCTGGCGAATCGACATTATCGTAGGACCTTCCGCCACTCAGCAAAATCAGTAGCTGAGGAACACCTTCCAGGCGTCTGCTCCCAGCAGATGCGGTAAAGACATTGTCCTTAACAAACTGGAGAGCTGCCCCAGTGTTGAGGGGCCTTCCTCCTTTGTGTCTGAGGTTTCTTATGCTATCGGTGACATCGCCCTTTGTTGAGTGTGTGTTCAGATAGAAATGAGCCTCTGGATCTCTGCTGTACTGGACCACAGAAACTCTGTCTTTGTTCTCCTCCACATTCAGTTTCTCCACTACGCTTTGAACAAAGTCTCGCATTGCTGGGAATCCGTTTCTAGTGCCATCAGAGCCATCCAATAGGAACACAACATCCTTTCTGGCCTCGTCACCGACTAAGAAAAATTAAGTTGAAGACAAATGTTGTCAATATAAAACATAAGGATAACTACATGCTATTGCATGCTCAGTATTTTCTCAGAAACCAGAGAGCACTGATGAATCCTGTACTCTTTGAAATCGACAAGTTAACGGTGCTCAAAAAAAAACAATATCACTCAATATCGAATGCCATTACCATGCTAAAATATTTTACATCTGGTGAAAAAAATGTTAAAATCTAATTTCATGAATTCAATCATATTTGAAAACAATGGCAATTAATCAATTAATGAAATTAAATAATTACAGTATGGCACTTGAAAGAACTGACATACCTATAACGGTAGGAGCTTCAGTTGTCATACGGATCACTACCGTGTCCACGGAAGTAAGAAGCTGCTCTTGGACACTGGGAAGGTCAGAGAATTCTGACACTGAAAGAGCATGACTAGGATCATGGGATATCTTCTGCAACTCTCTACTGTCAGAGCCTCTTGTCCCAATTGCAAAGGTCAAAACTCCAAGCTCTTTCAGTGCAGACGCTGGCGAATCGACATTATCGTAGGACCTTCCGCCACTCAGCAAAATCAGTAGCTGAGGAACACCTTCCAGGCGTCTGCTCCCAGCAGATGCGGTAAAGACATTGTCCTTAACAAACTGGAGAGCTGCCCCAGTGTTGAGGGGCCTTCCTCCTTTGTGTCTGAGGTTTCTTATGCTATCGGTGACATCGCCCTTTGTTGAGTGTGTGTTCAGATAGAAATGAGCCTCTGGATCTCTGCTGTACTGGACCACAGAAACTCTGTCTTTGTTCTCCTCCACATTCAGTTTCTCCACTACCCTTTGAACAAAGTCTCGCATTGCTGGGAATCCGTTTCTAGTGCCATCAGAGCCATCCAATAGGAACACAACATCCTTTCTGGCCTCGTCACCGACTAAGAAAAATTAAGTTGAAGACAAATGTTGTCAATATAAAACATAAGGATAACTACATGCTATTGCATGCTCAGTATTTTCTCAGAAACCAGAGAGCACTGATGAATCCTGTACTCTTTGAAATCGACAAGTTAACGGTGCTCAAAAAAAAAAACAATATCACTCAATATCGAATGCCATTACCATGCTAAAATATTTTACATCTGGTGAAAAAATGTTAAAATCTAATTTCATGAATTCAATCATATTTGAAAACAATAGCAATTAATCAATTAATGAAATTAAATAATTACAGTATGGCACTTGAAAGAACTGACATACCTATAACGGTAGGAGCTTCAGTTGTCATACGGATCACTACCGTGTCCACGGAAGTCAGAAGCTGCTCTTGGACACTGGGAAGGTCAGAGAATTCTGACACTGAAAGAGCATGACTAGGATCATGGGATATCTTCTGCAACTCTCTACTGTCAGAGCCTCTTGTCCCAATTGCAAAGGTCAAAACTCCAAGCTCTTTCAGTGCAGACGCTGGCGAATCGACAGTATCGTTGGACCTTCCGCCACTCAGCAAAATCAGTAGCTGAGGAACACCTTCCAGGCGTCTGCTCCCAGCAGATGCGGTAAAGACATTGTCCTTAACAAACTGGAGAGCTGCCCCAGTGTTGAGGGGCCTTCCTCCTTTGTGTCTGAGGTTTCTTATGCTATCGGTGACATCGCCCTTTGTTGAGTGTGTGTTCAGATAGAAATGAGCCTCTGGATCTCTGCTGTACTGGACAACAGAAACTCTGTCTTTGTTCTCCTCCACATTCAGTTTCTCCACTACCCTTTGAACAAAGTCTCGCATTGCTGGGAATCCGTTTCTAGTGCCATCAGAGCCATCCAATAGGAACACAACATCCTTTCTGGCCTCGTCACCTGACTAAGAAAAATTAAGTTGAAGACAAATGTCGTCAATATAAAACATAAGGATAACTACATGCTATTGCATGCTCAGTATTTTCTCAGAAACCACAGAGCACTGATGAATCCTGTACTCTTTGAAATCGACAAGTTAACGGTGCTCAAAAAAAAAACCAATATCACTCAATATCGAATGCCATTACCATGCTAAAATATTTTACATCTGGTGAAAAAATGTTAAAATCTAATTTCATGAATTCAATCATATTTGAAAACAATGGCAATTAATCAATTAATGAAATTAAATAATTACAGTATGGCACTTGAAAGAACTGACATACCTATAACGGTAGGAGCTTCAGTTGTCATACGGACTCACTACCGTGTCCACGGAAGTAAGAAGCTGCTCTTGGACACTGGGAAGGTCAGTGAATTCTGACACTGAAAGAGCATGACTAGGATCATGGGATATCTTCTGCAACTCTCTACTGTCAGAGCCTCTTGTCCCAATTGCAAAGGTCAAAACTCCAAGCTCTTTCAGTGCAGACGCTGGCGAATCGACATTATCGTAGGACCTTCCGCTACTCAGCAAAATCAGTAGCTGAGGAACACCTTCCAGGCGTCTGCTCCCAGCAGATGCGGTAAAGACATTGTCCTTAACAAACTGGAGAGCTGCCCCAGTGTTGAGGGGCCTTCCTCCTTTGTGTCTGAGGTTTCTTATGCTATCGGTGACATCGCCCTTTGTTGAGTGTGTGTTCAGATAGAAATGAGCCTCTGGATCTCTGCTGTACTGGACCACAGAAACTCTGTCTTTGTTCTCCTCCACATTCAGTTTCTCCACTACCCTTTGAACAAAGTCTCGCATTGCTGGGAATCCGTTTCTAGTGCCATCAGAGCCATCCAATAGGAACACAACATCCTTTCTGGCCTCGTCACCGACTAAGAAAAATTAAGTTGAAGACAAATGTCAGTCAATATAAAACATAAGGATAACTACATGCTAGTTGCATGCTCAGTATTTTCTCAGAAAGCAGAGAGCACTGATGAATCCTGTACTCTTTGAAATCGACAAGTTAACGGTGCTCAAAAAAAAACCAATATCACTCAATATCGAATGCCATTACCATGCTAAAATATTTTACATCTGGGGAAAAAAATGTTAAAATCTAATTTCATGAAGTTCAATCATATTTGGAAAACAATGGCAATTAATCAAGTAATGAAATTAAATAATTACAGTATGGCACTTGAAAGAACTGACATACCTATAACGGTAGGAGCTTCAGTTGTCATACGGATCACTACCGTGTCCACGGAAGTAAGAAGCTGCTCTTGGACACTGGGAAGGTCAGTGAATTCTGACACTGAAAGAGCATGACTAGGATCATGGGATATCTTCTGCAACTCTCTACTGTCAGAGCCTCTTGTCCCAATTGCAAAGGTCAAAACTCCAAGCTCTTTCAGTGCAGACGCTGGCGAATCGACATTATCGTAGGACCTTCCGCCACTCAGCAAAATCAGTAGCTGAGGAACACCTTCCAGGCGTCTGCTCCCAGCAGATGCGGTAAAGACATTGTCCTTAACAAACTGGAGAGCTGCCCCAGTGTTGAGGGGCCTTCCTCCTTTGTGTCTGAGGTTTCTTATGCTATCGGTGACATCGCCCTTTGTTGAGTGTGTGTTCAGATAGAAATGAGCCTCTGGATCTCTGCTGTACTGGACCACAGAAACTCTGTCTTTGTTCTCCTCCACATTCAGTTTCTCCACTACCCTTTGAACAAAGTCTCGCATTGCTGGGAATCCGTTTCTAGTGCCATCAGAGCCATCCAATAGGAACACAACATCCTTTCTGGCCTCGTCACCGACTAAGAAAAATTAAGTTGAAGACAAATGTTGTCAATATAAAACATAAGGATAACTACATGCTATTGCATGCTCAGTATTTTCTCAGAAACCAGAGAGCACTGATGAATCCTGTACTCTTTGAAATCGACAAGTTAACGGTGCTCAAAAAAAAAACAATATCACTCAATATCGAATGCCATTACCATGCTAAAATATTTTACATCTGGTGAAAAAAATGTTAAAATCTAATTTCATGAATTCAATCATATTTGAAAACAATGGCAATTAATCAATTAATGAAATTAAATAATTACAGTATGGCACTTGAAAGAACTGACATACCTATAACGGTAGGAGCTTCAGTTGTCATACGGATCACTACCGTGTCCACGGAAGTAAGAAGCTGCTCTTGGACACTGGGAAGGTCAGAGAATTCTGACACTGAAAGAGCATGACTAGGATCATGGGATATCTTCTGCAACTCTCTACTGTCAGAGCCTCTTGTCCCAATTGCAAAGGTCAAAACTCCAAGCTCTTTCAGTGCAGACGCTGGCGAATCGACATTATCGTAGGACCTTCCGCCACTCAGCAAAATCAGTAGCTGAGGAACACCTTCCAGGCGTCTGCTCCCAGCAGATGCGGTAAAGACATTGTCCTTAACAAACTGGAGAGCTGCCCCAGTGTTGAGGGGCCTTCCTCCTTTGTGTCTGAGGTTTCTTATGCTATCGGTGACATCGCCCTTTGTTGAGTGTGTGTTCAGATAGAAATGAGCCTCTGGATCTCTGCTGTACTGGACAACAGAAACTCTGTCTTTGTTCTCCTCCACATTCAGTTTCTCCACTACCCTTTGAACAAAGTCTCGCATTGCTGGGAATCCGTTTCTAGTGCCATCAGAGCCATCCAATAGGAACACAACATCCTTTCTGGCCTCGTCACCGACTAAGAAAAATTAAGTTTAAGACAAACGTTGTCAATATAAAACATAAGGATAACTACATGCTATTGCATGCTCAGTATTTTCTCAGAAACCAGAGAGCACTGATGAATCCTGTACTCTTTGAAATCGACAAGTTAACGGTGCTCAAAAAAAAACCAATATCACTCAATATCGAATGCCATTACCATGCTAAAATATTTTACATCTGGTGAAAAAATGTTAAAATCTAATTTCATGAATTCAATCATATTTGAAAACAATGGCAATTAATCAATTAATGAAATTAAATAATTACAGTATGGCACTTGAAAGAACTGACATACCTATAACGGTAGGAGCTTCAGTTGTCATACGGATCACTACCGTGTCCACGGAAGTAAGAAGCTGCTCTTGGACACTGGGAAGGTCAGAGAATTCTGACACTGAAAGAGCATGACTAGGATCATGGGATATCTTCTGCAACTCTCTACTGTCAGAGCCTCTTGTCCCAATTGCAAAGGTCAAAACTCCAAGCTCTTTCAGTGCAGACGCTGGCGAATCGACATTATCGTAGGACCTTCCGCCACTCAGCAAAATCAGTAGCTGAGGAACACCTTCCAGGCGTCTGCTCCCAGCAGATGCGGTAAAGACATTGTCCTTAACAAACTGGAGAGCTGCCCCAGTGTTGAGGGGCCTTCCTCCTTTGTGTCTGAGGTTTCTTATGCTATCGGTGACATCGCCCTTTGTTGAGTGTGTGTTCAGATAGAAATGAGCCTCTGGATCTCTGCTGTACTGGACAACAGAAACTCTGTCTTTGTTCTCCTCCACATTCAGTTTCTCCACTACCCTTTGAACAAAGTCTCGCATTGCTGGGAATCCGTTTCTAGTGCCATCAGAGCCATCCAATAGGAACACAACATCCTTTCTGGCCTCGTCACTGACTAAGAAAAATTAAGTTGAAGACAAATGTCGTCAATATAAAACATAAGGATAACTACATGCTATTGCATGCTCAGTATTTTCTCAGAAACCACAGAGCACTGATGAATCCTGTACTCTTTGAAATCGACAAGTTAACGGTGCTCAAAAAAAAAACAATATCACTCAATATCGAATGCCATTACCATGCTAAAATATTTTACATCTGGTGAAAAAATGTTAAAATCTAATTTCATGAATTCAATCATATTTGAAAACAATGGCAATTAATCAATTAATGAAATTAAATAATTACAGTATGGCACTTGAAAGAACTGACATACCTATAACGGTAGGAGCTTCAGTTGTCATACGGACCACTACCGTGTCCACGGAAGTAAGAAGCTGCTCTTGGACACTGGGAAGGTCAGTGAATTCTGACACTGAAAGAGCATGACTAGGATCATGGGATATCTTCTGCAACTCTCTACTGTCAGAGCCTCTTGTCCCAATTGCAAAGGTCAAAACTCCAAGCTCTTTTAGTGCAGACGCTGGCGAATCGACATTATCGTAGGACCTTCCGCTACTCAGCAAAATCAGTAGCTGAGGAACACCTTCCAGGCGTCTGCTCCCAGCAGATGCGGTAAAGACATTGTCCTTAACAAACTGGAGAGCTGCCCCAGTGTTGAGGGGCCTTCCTCCTTTGTGTCTGAGGTTTCTTATGCTATCGGTGACATCGCCCTTTGTTGAGTGTGTGTTCAGATAGAAATGAGCCTCTGGATCTCTGCTGTACTGGACCACAGAAACTCTGTCTTTGTTCTCCTCCACATTCAGTTTCTCCACTACCCTTTGAACAAAGTCTCGCATTGCTGGGAATCCGTTTCTAGTGCCATCAGAGCCATCCAATAGGAACACAACATCCTTTCTGGCCTTGTCACCGACTAAGAAAAATTAAGTTGAAGACAAATGTCATCAATATAAAACATAAGGATAACTACATGCTGTTGCATGCTCAGTATTTTCTCAGAAAGCAGAGAGCACTGATGAATCCTGTACTCTTTGAAATCGACAAGTTAACGGTGCTCAAAAAAAACCAATATCACTCAATATCGAATGCCATTACCATGCTAAAATATTTTACATCTGGGGAAAAAAATGTTAAAATCTAAATTTCATGAGTTAAATCATATTTGGAAACAATGGCAATTAATCAAGTAATGAAATTAAATAATTACAGTATGGCACTTGAAAGAACTGACATACCTATAACGGTAGGAGCTTCAGTTGTCATACGGATCACTACCGTGTCCACGGAAGTAAGAAGCTGCTCTTGGACACTGGGAAGGTCAGTGAATTCTGACACTGAAAGAGCATGACTAGGATCATGGGATATCTTCTGCAACTCTCTACTGTCAGAGCCTCTTGTCCCAATTGCAAAGGTCAAAACTCCAAGCTCTTTCAGTGCAGACGCTGGCGAATCGACATTATCGTAGGACCTTCCGCCACTCAGCAAAATCAGTAGCTGAGGAACACCTTCCAGGCGTCTGCTCCCAGCAGATGCGGTAAAGACATTGTCCTTAACAAACTGGAGAGCTGCCCCAGTGTTGAGGGGCCTTCCTCCTTTGTGTCTGAGGTTTCTTATGCTATCGGTGACATCGCCCTTTGTTGAGTGTGTGTTCAGATAGAAATGAGCCTCTGGATCTCTGCTGTACTGGACCACAGAAACTCTGTCTTTGTTCTCCTCCACATTCAGTTTCTCCACTACGCTTTGAACAAAGTCTCGCATTGCTGGGAATCCGTTTCTAGTGCCATCAGAGCCATCCAATAGGAACACAACATCCTTTCTGGCCTCGTCACCGACTAAGAAAAATTAAGTTGAAGACAAATGTTGTCAATATAAAACATAAGGATAACTACATGCTATTGCATGCTCAGTATTTTCTCAGAAACCAGAGAGCACTGGTGAATCCTGTACTCTTTGAAATCGACAAGTTAACGGTGCTCAAAAAAAAAACAATATCACTCAATATCGAATGCCATTACCATGCTAAAATATTTTACATCTGGTGAAAAAATGTTAAAATCTAATTTCATGAATTCAATCATATTTGAAAACAATGGCAATTAATCAATTAATGAAATTAAATAATTACAGTATGGCACTTGAAAGAACTGACATACCTATAACGGTAGGAGCTTCAGTTGTCATACGGATCACTACCGTGTCCACGGAAGTAAGAAGCTGCTCTTGGACACTGGGAAGGTCAGAGAATTCTGACACTGAAAGAGCATGACTAGGATCATGGGATATCTTCTGCAACTCTCTACTGTCAGAGCCTCTTGTCCCAATTGCAAAGGTCAAAACTCCAAGCTCTTTCAGTGCAGACGCTGGCGAATCGACAGTATCGTTGGACCTTCCGCCACTCAGCAAAATCAGTAGCTGAGGAACACCTTCCAGGCGTCTGCTCCCAGCAGATGCGGTAAAGACATTGTCCTTAACAAACTGGAGAGCTGCCCCAGTGTTGAGGGGCCTTCCTCCTTTGTGTCTGAGGTTTCTTATGCTATCGGTGACATCGCCCTTTGTTGAGTGTGTGTTCAGATAGAAATGAGCCTCTGGATCTCTGCTGTACTGGACAACAGAAACTCTGTCTTTGTTCTCCTCCACATTCAGTTTCTCCACTACCCTTTGAACAAAGTCTCGCATTGCTGGGAATCCATTTCTAGTGCCATCAGAGCCATCCAATAGGAACACAACATCCTTTTGGCCTCAGTCACCGACTAAGAAAAATTAAGTTGAAGACAAATGTTGTCAATATAAAACATAAGGATAACTACATGCTATTGCATGCTCAGTATTTTCTCAGAAACCAGAGAGCACTGATGAATCCTGTACTCTTTGAAATCGACAAGTTAACGGTGCTCAAAAAAAAACAATATCACTCAATATCGAATGCCATTACCATGCTAAAATATTTTACATCTGGGGAAAAAAATTATAAAATCTAATTTCATGAATTCAATCATATTTGAAAACAATGGCAATTAATCAAGTAATGAAATTAAATAATTACAGTATGGCACTTGAAAGAACTGACATACCTATAACGGTAGGAGCTTCAGTTGTCATACGGACCACTACCGTGTCCACGGAAGTAAGAAGCTGCTCTTGGACACTGGGAAGGTCAGTGAATTCTGACACTGAAAGAGCATGACTAGGATCATGGGATATCTTCTGCAACTCTCTACTGTCAGAGCCTCTTGTCCCAATTGCAAAGGTCAAAACTCCAAGCTCTTTCAGTGCAGACGCTGGCGAATCGACATTATCGTAGGACCTTCCGCTACTCAGCAAAATCAGTAGCTGAGGAACACCTTCCAGGCGTCTGCTCCCAGCAGATGCGGTAAAGACATTGTCCTTAACAAACTGGAGAGCTGCCCCAGTGTTGAGGGGCCTTCCTCCTTTGTGTCTGAGGTTTCTTATGCTATCGGTGACATCGCCCTTTGTTGAGTGTGTGTTCAGATAGAAATGAGCCTCTGGATCTCTGCTGTACTGGACCACAGAAACTCTGTCTTTGTTCTCCTCCACATTCAGTTTCTCCACTACCCTTTGAACAAAGTCTCGCATTGCTGGGAATCCGTTTCTAGTGCCATCAGAGCCATCCAATAGGAACACAACATCCTTTCTGGCCTCGTCACCGACTAAGAAAAATTAAGTTGAAGACAAATGTCATCAATATAAAACATAAGGATAACTACATGCTGTTGCATGCTCAGTATTTTCTCAGAAAGCAGAGAGCACTGATGAATCCTGTACTCTTTGAAATCGACAAGTTAACGGTGCTCAAAAAAAACCAATATCACTCAATATCGAATGCCATTACCATGCTAAAATATTTTACATCTGGTGAAAAAAATGTTAAAATCTAAATTTCATGAGTTAAATCATATTTGGAAACAATGGCAATTAATCAAGTAATGAAATTAAATAATTACAGTATGGCACTTGAAAGAACTGACATACCTATAACGGTAGGAGCTTCAGTTGTCATACGGACCACTACCGTGTCCACGGAAGTAAGAAGCTGCTCTTGGACACTGGGAAGGTCAGTGAATTCTGACACTGAAAGAGCATGACTAGGATCATGGGATATCTTCTGCAACTCTCTACTGTCAGAGCCTCTTGTCCCAATTGCAAAGGTCAAAACTCCAAGCTCTTTCAGTGCAGACGCTGGCGAATCGACATTATCGTAGGACCTTCCGCCACTCAGCAAAATCAGTAGCTGAGGGACACCTTCCAGGCGTCTGCTCCCAGCAGATGCGGTAAAGACGTTGTCCTTAACAAACTGGAGAGCTGCCCCAGTGTTGAGGGGCCTTCCTCCTTTGTGTCTGAGGTTTCTTATGCTATCGGTGACATCGCCCTTTGTTGAGTGTGTGTTCAGATAGAAATGAGCCTCTGGATCTCTGCTGTACTGGACCACAGAAACTCTGTCTTTGTTCTCCTCCACATTCAGTTTCTCCACTACCCTTTGAACAAAGTCTCGCATTGCTGGGAATCCGTTTCTAGTGCCATCAGAGCCATCCAATAGGAACACAACATCCTTTCTGGCCTTGTCACCGACTAAGAAAAATTAAGTTGAAGACAAATGTCATCAATATAAAACATAAGGATAACTACATGCTGTTGCATGCTCAGTATTTTCTCAGAAAGCAGAGAGCACTGATGAATCCTGTACTCTTTGAAATCGACAAGTTAACGGTGCTCAAAAAAAAACAATATCACTCAATATCGAATGCCATTACCATGCTAAAATATTTTACATCTGGGGAAAAAAATGTTAAAATCTAAATTTCATGAGTTAAATCATATTTGGAAACAATGGCAATTAATCAAGTAATGAAATTAAATAATTACAGTATGGCACTTGAAAGAACTGACATACCTATAACGGTAGGAGCTTCAGTTGTCATACGGATCACTACCGTGTCCACGGAAGTAAGAAGCTGCTCTTGGACACTGGGAAGGTCAGTGAATTCTGACACTGAAAGAGCATGACTAGGATCATGGGATATCTTCTGCAACTCTCTACTGTCAGAGCCTCTTGTCCCAATTGCAAAGGTCAAAACTCCAAGCTCTTTCAGTGCAGACGCTGGCGATTCGACATTATCGTAGGACCTTCCGCCACTCAGCAAAATCAGTAGCTGAGGAACACCTTCCAGGCGTCTGCTCCCAGCAGATGCGGTAAACACATTGTCCTTAACAAACTGGAGAGCTGCCCCAGTGTTGAGGGGCCTTCCTCCTTTGTGTCTGAGGTTTCTTATGCTATCGGTGACATCGCCCTTTGTTGAGTGTGTGTTCAGATAGAAATGAGCCTCTGGATCTCTGCTGTACTGGACCACAGAAACTCTGTCTTTGTTCTCCTCCACATTCAGTTTCTCCACTACCCTTTGAACAAAGTCTCGCATTGCTGGGAATCCGTTTCTAGTGCCATCAGAGCCATCCAATAGGAACACAACATCCTTTCTGGCCTCGTCACCGACTAAGAAAAATTAAGTTGAAGACAAATGTCGTCAATATAAAACATAAGGATAACTACATGCTATTGCATGCTCAGTATTTTCTCAGAAACCAGAGAGCACTGATGAATCCTGTACTCTTTGAAATCGACAAGTTAACGGTGCTCAAAAAAAACCAATATCACTCAATATCGAATGCCATTACCATGCTAAAATATTTTACATCTGGGGGAAAAAATGTTAAAATCAAATTTCATGAATTCAATCATATTTGAAAACAATGGCAATTAATCAATTAATGAAATTAAATAATTACAGTATGGCACTTGAAAGAACTGACATACCTATAACGGTAGGCGCTTCAGTTGTCATACGGACCACTACCGTGTCCACGGAAGTAAGAAGCTGCTCTTGGACACTGGGAAGGTCAGTGAATTCTGACACTGAAAGAGCATGACTAGGATCATGGGATATCTTCTGCAACTCTCTACTGTCAGAGCCTCTTGTCCCAATTGCAAAGGTCAAAACTCCAAGCTCTTTCAGTGCAGACGCTGGTGAATCGACATTATCGTTGGACCTTCCGCCACTCAGCAAAATCAGTAGCTGAGGAACACCTTCCAGGCGTCTGCTCCCAGCAGATGCGGTAAACACATTGTCCTTAACAAACTGGAGAGCTGCCCCAGTGTTGAGGGGCCTTCCTCCTTTGTGTCTGAGGTTTCTTATGCTATCGGTGACATCGCCCTTTGTTGAGTGTGTGTTCAGATAGAAATGAGCCTCTGGATCTCTGCTGTACTGGACCACAGAAACTCTGTCTTTGTTCTCCTCCACATTCAGTTTCTCCACTACCCTTTGAACAAAGTCTCGCATTGCTGGGAATCCGTTTCTAGTGCCATCAGAGCCATCCAATAGGAACACAACATCCTTTCTGGCCTTGTCACCGACTAAGAAAAATTAAGTTGAAGACAAATGTCATCAATATAAAACATAAGGATAACTACATGCTGTTGCATGCTCAGTATTTTCTCAGAAAGCAGAGAGCACTGATGAATCCTGTACTCTTTGAAATCGACAAGTTAACGGTGCTCAAAAAAAAACAATATCACTCAATATCGAATGCCATTACCATGCTAAAATATTTTACATCTGGGGAAAAAAATGTTAAAATCTAGATTTCATGAGTTAAATCATATTTGGAAACAATGGCAATTAATCAAGTAATGAAATTAAATAATTACAGTATGGCACTTGAAAGAACTGACATACCTATAACGGTAGGAGCTTCAGTTGTCATACGGATCACTACCGTGTCCACGGAAGTAAGAAGCTGCTCTTGGACACTGGGAAGGTCAGTGAATTCTGACACTGAAAGAGCATGACTAGGATCATGGGATATCTTCTGCAACTCTCTACTGTCAGAGCCTCTTGTCCCAATTGCAAAGGTCAAAACTCCAAGCTCTTTCAGTGCAGACGCTGGCGATTCGACATTATCGTAGGACCTTCCGCCACTCAGCAAAATCAGTAGCTGAGGAACACCTTCCAGGCGTCTGCTCCCAGCAGATGCGGTAAACACATTGTCCTTAACAAACTGGAGAGCTGCCCCAGTGTTGAGGGGCCTTCCTCCTTTGTGTCTGAGGTTTCTTATGCTATCGGTGACATCGCCCTTTGTTGAGTGTGTGTTCAGATAGAAATGAGCCTCTGGATCTCTGCTGTACTGGACCACAGAAACTCTGTCTTTGTTCTCCTCCACATTCAGTTTCTCCACTACCCTTTGAACAAAGTCTCGCATTGCTGGGAATCCGTTTCTAGTGCCATCAGAGCCATCCAATAGGAACACAACATCCTTTCTGGCCTTGTCACCGACTAAGAAAAATTAAGTTGAAGACAAATGTCGTCAATATAAAACATAAGGATAACTACATGCTATTGCATGCTCAGTATTTTCTCAGAAAGCAGAGAGCACTGATGAATCCTGTACTCTTTGAAATCGACAAGTTAACGGTGCTCAAAAAAAAACAATATCACTCAATATCGAATGCCATTACCATGCTAAAATATTTTACATCTGGGGAAAAAAATGTTAAAATCTAAATTTCATGAGTTAAATCATATTTGGAAACAATGGCAATTAATCAAGTAATGAAATTAAATAATTACAGTATGGCACTTGAAAGAACTGACATACCTATAACGGTAGGAGCTTCAGTTGTCATACGGATCACTACCGTGTCCACGGAAGTAAGAAGCTGCTCTTGGACACTGGGAAGGTCAGTGAATTCTGACACTGAAAGAGCATGACTAGGATCATGGGATATCTTCTGTAACTCTCTACTGTCAGAGCCTCTTGTCCCAATTGCAAAGGTCAAAACTCCAAGCTCTTTCAGTGCAGACGCTGGCGAATCGACATTATCGTAGGACCTTCCGCCACTCAGCAAAATCAGTAGCTGAGGAACACCTTCCAGGCGTCTGCTCCCAGCAGATGCGGTAAAGACATTGTCCTTAACAAACTGGAGAGCTGCCCCAGTGTTGAGGGGCCTTCCTCCTTTGTGTCTGAGGTTTCTTATGCTATTGGTGACATCGCCCTTTGTTGAGTGTGTGTTCAGATAGAAATGAGCCTCTGGATCTCTGCTGTACTGGACCACAGAAACTCTGTCTTTGTTCTCCTCCACATTCAGTTTCTCCACTACCCTTTGAACAAAGTCTCGCATTGCTGGGAATCCGTTTCTAGTGCCATCAGAGCCATCCAATAGGAACACAACATCCTTTCTGGCCTCGTCACCGACTAAGAAAAATTAAGTTGAAGACAAATGTCGTCAATATAAAACATAAGGATAACTACATGCTATTGCATGCTCAGTATTTTCTCAGAAACCAGA
Source organism: Anguilla anguilla (assembly GCF_013347855.1). Taxonomy (NCBI): domain Eukaryota; kingdom Metazoa; phylum Chordata; class Actinopteri; order Anguilliformes; family Anguillidae; genus Anguilla; species Anguilla anguilla. The sequence continues at coordinate 23,542,295 of NC_049215.1, read as the reverse complement.
GAGCACTGATGAATCCTGTACTCTTTGAAATCGACAAGTTAACGGTGCTCAAAAAAAACCAATATCACTCAATATCGAATGCCATTACCATGCTAAAATATTTTACATCTGGGGGAAAAAATGTTAAAATCAAATTTCATGAATTCAATCATATTTGAAAACAATGGCAATTAATCAATTAATGAAATTAAATAATTACAGTATGGCACTTGAAAGACCTGACATACCTATAACGGTAGGCGCTTCAGTTGTCATACGGACCACTACCGTGTCCACGGAAGTAAGAAGCTGCTCTTGGACACTGGGAAGGTCAGTGAATTCTGACACTGAAAGAGCATGACTAGGATCATGGGATATCTTCTGCAACTCTCTACTGTCAGAGCCTCTTGTCCCAATTGCAAAGGTCAAAACTCCAAGCTCTTTCAGTGCAGACGCTGGTGAATCGACAGTATCGTTGGACCTTCCGCCACTCAGCAAAATCAGTAGCTGAGGAACACCTTCCAGGCGTCTGCTCCCAGCAGATGCGGTAAACACATTGTCCTTAACAAACTGGAGAGCTGCCCCAGTGTTGAGGGGCCTTCCTCCTTTGTGTCTGAGGTTTCTTATGCTATCGGTGACATCGCCCTTTGTTGAGTGTGTGTTCAGATAGAAATGAGCCTCTGGATCTCTGCTGTACTGGACAACAGAAACTCTGTCTTTGTTCTCCTCCACATTCAGTTTCTCCACTACCCTTTGAACAAAGTCTCGCATTGCTGGGAATCCATTTCTAGTGCCATCAGAGCCATCCAATAGGAACACAACATCCTTTTTGGCCTCATCACCGACTAAGAAAAATTAAGTTTAAGACAAACGTTGTCAATATAAAACATAAGGATAACTACATGCTATTGCATGCTCAATATTTTCTCAGAAACCAGAGAGCACTGATGAATCCTGTACTCTTTGAAATCGACAAGTTAACGGTGCTCAAAAAAAACAATATCACTCAATATCGAATGCCATTACCATGCTAAAATATTTTACATCTGGGCAAAAAAATTATAAAATCTAATTTCATGAATTCAATCATATTTGAAAACAATGGCAATTAATCAAGTAATGAAATTAAATAATTACAGTATGGCACTTGAAAGAACTGACATACCTATAACGGTAGGAGCTTCAGTTGTCATACGGACCACTACCGTGTCCACGGAAGTAAGAAGCTGCTCTTGGACACTGGGAAGGTCAGTGAATTCTGACACTGAAAGAGCATGACTAGGATCATGGGATATCTTCTGCAACTCTCTACTGTCAGAGCCTCTTGTCCCAATTGCAAAGGTCAAAACTCCAAGCTCTTTCAGTGCAGACGCTGGCGAATCGACATTATCGTAGGACCTTCCGCTACTCAGCAAAATCAGTAGCTGAGGAACACCTTCCAGGCGTCTGCTCCCAGCAGATGCGGTAAAGACATTGTCCTTAACAAACTGGAGAGCTGCCCCAGTGTTGAGGGGCCTTCCTCCTTTGTGTCTGAGGTTTCTTATGCTATCGGTGACATCGCCCTTTGTTGAGTGTGTGTTCAGATAGAAATGAGCCTCTGGATCTCTGCTGTACTGGACCACAGAAACTCTGTCTTTGTTCTCCTCCACATTCAGTTTCTCCACTACCCTTTGAACAAAGTCTCGCATTGCTGGGAATCCGTTTCTAGTGCCATCAGAGCCATCCAATAGGAACACAACATCCTTTCTGGCCTTGTCACCGACTAAGAAAAATTAAGTTGAAGACAAATGTCATCAATATAAAACATAAGGATAACTACATGCTGTTGCATGCTCAGTATTTTCTCAGAAAGCAGAGAGCACTGATGAATCCTGTACTCTTTGAAATCGACAAGTTAACGGTGCTCAAAAAAAACCAATATCACTCAATATCGAATGCCATTACCATGCTAAAATATTTTACATCTGGGGAAAAAAATGTTAAAATCTAAATTTCATGAGTTAAATCATATTTGGAAACAATGGCAATTAATCAAGTAATGAAATTAAATAATTACAGTATGGCACTTGAAAGAACTGACATACCTATAACGGTAGGAGCTTCAGTTGTCATACGGATCACTACCGTGTCCACGGAAGTAAGAAGCTGCTCTTGGACACTGGGAAGGTCAGTGAATTCTGACACTGAAAGAGCATGACTAGGATCATGGGATATCTTCTGCAACTCTCTACTGTCAGAGCCTCTTGTCCCAATTGCAAAGGTCAAAACTCCAAGCTCTTTCAGTGCAGACGCTGGCGAATCGACATTATCGTAGGACCTTCCGCCACTCAGCAAAATCAGTAGCTGAGGGACACCTTCCAGGCGTCTGCTCCCAGCAGATGCGGTAAAGACGTTGTCCTTAACAAACTGGAGAGCTGCCCCAGTGTTGAGGGGCCTTCCTCCTTTGTGTCTGAGGTTTCTTATGCTATCGGTGACATCGCCCTTTGTTGAGTGTGTGTTCAGATAGAAATGAGCCTCTGGATCTCTGCTGTACTGGACCACAGAAACTCTGTCTTTGTTCTCCTCCACATTCAGTTTCTCCACTACCCTTTGAACAAAGTCTCGCATTGCTGGGAATCCGTTTCTAGTGCCATCAGAGCCATCCAATAGGAACACAACATCCTTTCTGGCCTCGTCACCGACTAAGAAAAATTAAGTTGAAGACAAATGTCGTCAATATAAAACATAAGGATAACTACATGCTATTGCATGCTCAGTATTTTCTCAGAAACCAGAGAGCACTGATGAATCCTGTACTCTTTGAAATCGACAAGTTAACGGTGCTCAAAAAAAACCAATATCACTCAATATCGAATGCCATTACCATGCTAAAATATTTTACATCTGGGGGAAAAAATGTTAAAATCTAAATTTCATGAATTAAATCATATTTGAAAACAATGGCAATTAATCAATTAATGAAATTAAATAATTACAGTATGGCACTTGAAAGAACTGACATACCTATAACGGTAGGCGCTTCAGTTGTCATACGGACCACTACCGTGTCCACGGAAGTAAGAAGCTGCTCTTGGACACTGGGAAGGTCAGTGAATTCTGACACTGAAAGAGCATGACTAGGATCATGGGATATCTTCTGCAACTCTCTACTGTCAGAGCCTCTTGTCCCAATTGCAAAGGTCAAAACTCCAAGCTCTTTCAGTGCAGACGCTGGTGAATCGACATTATCGTTAGGACCTTCCGCCACTCAGCAAAATCAGTAGCTGAGGAACACCTTCCAGGCGTCTGCTCCCAGCAGATGCGGTAAACACATTGTCCTTAACAAACTGGAGAGCTGCCCCAGTGTTGAGGGGCCTTCCTCCTTTGTGTCTGAGGTTTCTTATGCTATCGGTGACATCGCCCTTTGTTGAGTGTGTGTTCAGATAGAAATGAGCCTCTGGATCTCTGCTGTACTGGACCACAGAAACTCTGTCTTTGTTCTCCTCCACATTCAGTTTCTCCACTACCCTTTGAACAAAGTCTCGCATTGCTGGGAATCCGTTTCTAGTGCCATCAGAGCCATCCAATAGGAACACAACATCCTTTCTGGCCTTGTCACCGACTAAGAAAAATTAAGTTGAAGACAAATGTCATCAATATAAAACATAAGGATAACTACATGCTGTTGCATGCTCAGTATTTTCTCAGAAAGCAGAGAGCACTGATGAATCCTGTACTTTTTGAAATCGACAAGTTAACGGTGCTCAAAAAAAAACAATATCACTCAATATCGAATGCCATTACCATGCTAAAATATTTTACATCTGGGGAAAAAAATGTTAAAATCTAAATTTCATGAGTTAAATCATATTTGGAAACAATGGCAATTAATCAAGTAATGAAATTAAATAATTACAGTATGGCACTTGAAAGAACTGACATACCTATAACGGTAGGAGCTTCAGTTGTCATACGGATCACTACCGTGTCCACGGAAGTAAGAAGCTGCTCTTGGACACTGGGAAGGTCAGTGAATTCTGACACTGAAAGAGCATGACTAGGATCATGGGATATCTTCTGCAACTCTCTACTGTCAGAGCCTCTTGTCCCAATTGCAAAGGTCAAAACTCCAAGCTCTTTCAGTGCAGACGCTGGCGATTCGACATTATCGTAGGACCTTCCGCCACTCAGCAAAATCAGTAGCTGAGGAACACCTTCCAGGCGTCTGCTCCCAGCAGATGCGGTAAACACATTGTCCTTAACAAACTGGAGAGCTGCCCCAGTGTTGAGGGGCCTTCCTCCTTTGTGTCTGAGGTTTCTTATGCTATCGGTGACATCGCCCTTTGTTGAGTGTGTGTTCAGATAGAAATGAGCCTCTGGATCTCTGCTGTACTGGACCACAGAAACTCTGTCTTTGTTCTGCTCCACATTCAGTTTCTCCACTACCCTTTGAACAAAGTCTCGCATTGCTGGGAATCCGTTTCTAGTGCCATCAGAGCCATCCAATAGGAACACAACATCCTTTCTGGCCTTGTCACCGACTAAGAAAAATTAAGTTGAAGACAAATGTCATCAATATAAAACATAAGGATAACTACATGCTGTTGCATGCTCAGTATTTTCTCAGAAAGCAGAGAGCACTGATGAATCCTGTACTTTTTGAAATCGACAAGTTAACGGTGCTCAAAAAAAAACAATATCACTCAATATCGAATGCCATTACCATGCTAAAATATTTTACATCTGGGGAAAAAAATGTTAAAATCTAAATTTCATGAGTTAAATCATATTTGGAAACAATGGCAATTAATCAAGTAATGAAATTAAATAATTACAGTATGGCACTTGAAAGAACTGACATACCTATAACGGTAGGAGCTTCAGTTGTCATACGGATCACTACCGTGTCCACGGAAGTAAGAAGCTGCTCTTGGACACTGGGAAGGTCAGTGAATTCTGACACTGAAAGAGCATGACTAGGATCATGGGATATCTTCTGCAACTCTCTACTGTCAGAGCCTCTTGTCCCAATTGCAAAGGTCAAAACTCCAAGCTCTTTCAGTGCAGACGCTGGCGATTCGACATTATCGTAGGACCTTCCGCCACTCAGCAAAATCAGTAGCTGAGGAACACCTTCCAGGCGTCTGCTCCCAGCAGATGCGGTAAACACATTGTCCTTAACAAACTGGAGAGCTGCCCCAGTGTTGAGGGGCCTTCCTCCTTTGTGTCTGAGGTTTCTTATGCTATCGGTGACATCGCCCTTTGTTGAGTGTGTGTTCAGATAGAAATGAGCCTCTGGATCTCTGCTGTACTGGACCACAGAAACTCTGTCTTTGTTCTCATCCACATTCAGTTTCTCCACTACCCTTTGAACAAAGTCTCGCATTGCTGGGAATCCGTTTCTAGTGCCATCAGAGCCATCCAATAGGAACACAACATCCTTTCTGGCCTTGTCACCGACTAAGAAAAATTAAGTTGAAGACAAATGTCGTCAATATAAAACATAAGGATAACTACATGCTATTGCATGCTCAGTATTTTCTCAGAAAGCAGAGAGCACTGATGAATCCTGTACTCTTTGAAATCGACAAGTTAACGGTGCTCAAAAAAAAACAATATCACTCAATATCGAATGCCATTACCATGCTAAAATATTTTACATCTGGGGAAAAAAATGTTAAAATCTAAATTTCATGAATTCAATCATATTTGGAAAACAATGGCAATTAATCAAGTAATGAAATTAAATAATTACAGTATGGCACTTGAAAGAACTGACATACCTATAACGGTAGGCGCTTCAGTTGTCATACGGACCACTACCGTGTCCACGGAAGTAAGAAGCTGCTCTTGGACACTGGGAAGGTCAGTGAATTCTGACACTGAAAGAGCATGACTAGGATCATGGGATATCTTCTGCAACTCTCTACTGTCAGAGCCTCTTGTCCCAATTGCAAAGGTCAAAACTCCAAGCTCTTTCAGTGCAGACGCTGGTGAATCGACAGTATCGTTGGACCTTCCGCCACTCAGCAAAATCAGTAGCTGAGGAACACCTTCCAGGCGTCTGCTCCCAGCAGATGCGGTAAACACATTGTCCTTAACAAACTGGAGAGCTGCCCCAGTGTTGAGGGGCCTTCCTCCTTTGTGTCTGAGGTTTCTTATGCTATCGGTGACATCGCCCTTTGTTGAGTGTGTGTTCAGATAGAAATGAGCCTCTGGATCTCTGCTGTACTGGACCACAGAAACTCTGTCTTTGTTCTCCTCCACATTCAGTTTCTCCACTACCCTTTGAACAAAGTCTCGCATTGCTGGGAATCCGTTTCTAGTGCCATCAGAGCCATCCAATAGGAACACAACATCCTTTCTGGCCTTGTCACCGACTAAGAAAAATTAAGTTGAAGACAAATGTCGTCAATATAAAACATAAGGATAACTACATGCTATTGCATGCTCAGTATTTTCTCAGAAAGCAGAGAGCACTGATGAATCCTGTACTCTTTGAAATCGACAAGTTAACGGTGCTCAAAAAAAAACAATATCACTCAATATCGAATGCCATTACCATGCTAAAATATTTTACATCTGGGGAAAAAAATGTTAAAATCTAAATTTCATGAGTTAAATCATATTTGGAAACAATGGCAATTAATCAAGTAATGAAATTAAATAATTACAGTATGGCACTTGAAAGAACTGACATACCTATAACGGTAGGAGCTTCAGTTGTCATACGGATCACTACCGTGTCCACGGAAGTAAGAAGCTGCTCTTGGACACTGGGAAGGTCAGTGAATTCTGACACTGAAAGAGCATGACTAGGATCATGGGATATCTTCTGTAACTCTCTACTGTCAGAGCCTCTTGTCCCAATTGCAAAGGTCAAAACTCCAAGCTCTTTCAGTGCAGACGCTGGCGATTCGACATTATCGTAGGACCTTCCGCCACTCAGCAAAATCAGTAGCTGAGGAACACCTTCCAGGCGTCTGCTCCCAGCAGATGCGGTAAACACATTGTCCTTAACAAACTGGAGAGCTGCCCCAGTGTTGAGGGGCCTTCCTCCTTTGTGTCTGAGGTTTCTTATGCTATCGGTGACATCGCCCTTTGTTGAGTGTGTGTTCAGATAGAAATGAGCCTCTGGATCTCTGCTGTACTGGACCACAGAAACTCTGTCTTTGTTCTCCTCCACATTCAGTTTCTCCACTACCCTTTGAACAAAGTCTCGCATTGCTGGGAATCCGTTTCTAGTGCCATCAGAGCCATCCAATAGGAACACAACATCCTTTCTGGCCTTGTCACCGACTAAGAAAAATTAAGTTGAAGACAAATGTCATCAATATAAAACATAAGGATAACTACATGCTATTGCATGCTCAGTATTTTCTCAGAAAGCAGAGAGCACTGATGAATCCTGTACTCTTTGAAATCGACAAGTTAACGGTGCTCAAAAAAAAACAATATCACTCAATATCGAATGCCATTACCATGCTAAAATATTTTACATCTGGGGAAAAAAATGTTAAAATCTAAATTTCATGAGTTAAATCATATTTGGAAACAATGGCAATTAATCAAGTAATGAAATTAAATAATTACAGTATGGCACTTGAAAGAACTGACATACCTATAACGGTAGGAGCTTCAGTTGTCATACGGATCACTACCGTGTCCACGGAAGTAAGAAGCTGCTCTTGGACACTGGGAAGGTCAGTGAATTCTGACACTGAAAGAGCATGACTAGGATCATGGGATATCTTCTGTAACTCTCTACTGTCAGAGCCTCTTGTCCCAATTGCAAAGGTCAAAACTCCAAGCTCTTTCAGTGCAGACGCTGGCGAATCGACATTATCGTAGGACCTTCCGCCACTCAGCAAAATCAGTAGCTGAGGAACACCTTCCAGGCGTCTGCTCCCAGCAGATGCGGTAAACACATTGTCCTTAACAAACTGGAGAGCTGCCCCAGTGTTGAGGGGCCTTCCTCCTTTGTGTCTGAGGTTTCTTATGCTATCGGTGACATCGCCCTTTGTTGAGTGTGTGTTCAGATAGAAATGAGCCTCTGGATCTCTGCTGTACTGGACCACAGAAACTCTGTCTTTGTTCTCCTCCACATTCAGTTTCTCCACTACCCTTTGAACAAAGTCTCGCATTGCTGGGAATCCGTTTCTAGTGCCATCAGAGCCATCCAATAGGAACACAACATCCTTTCTGGCCTTGTCACCGACTAAGAAAAATTAAGTTGAAGACAAATGTCATCAATATAAAACATAAGGATAACTACATGCTATTGCATGCTCAGTATTTTCTCAGAAAGCAGAGAGCACTTATGAATCCTGTACTCTTTGAAATCGACAAGTTAACGGTGCTCAAAAAAAAACAATATCACTCAATATCGAATGCCATTACCATGCTAAAATATTTTACATCTGGGGAAAAAAATGTTAAAATCTAAATTTCATGAGTTAAATCATATTTGGAAACAATGGCAATTAATCAAGTAATGAAATTAAATAATTACAGTATGGCACTTGAAAGAACTGACATACCTATAACGGTAGGAGCTTCAGTTGTCATACGGACCACTACCGTGTCCACGGAAGTAAGAAGCTGCTCTTGGACACTGGGAAGGTCAGTGAATTCTGACACTGAAAGAGCATGATTAGGATCATGGGATATCTTCTGCAACTCTCTACTGTCAGAGCCTCTTGTCCCAATTGCAAAGGTCAAAACTCCAAGCTCTTTCAGTGCAGACGCTGGTGAATCGACATTATCGAAGGACCTTCCGCCACTCAGCAAAATCAGTAGCTGAGGAACACCTTCCAGGCGTCTGCTCCCAGCAGATGCGGTAAACACATTGTCCTTAACAAACTGGAGAGCTGCCCCAGTGTTGAGGGGCCTTCCTCCTTTGTGTCTGAGGTTTCTTATGCTATCGGTGACATCGCCCTTTGTTGAGTGTGTGTTCAGATAGAAATGAGCCTCTGGATCTCTGCTGTACTGGACCACAGAAACTCTGTCTTTGTTCTCCTCCACATTCAGTTTCTCCACTACCCTTTGAACAAAGTCTCGCATTGCTGGGAATCCGTTTCTAGTGCCATCAGAGCCATCCAATAGGAACACAACATCCTTTCTGGCCTTGTCACTGACTAAGAAAAATTAAGTTGAAGACAAATGTCATCAATATAAAACATAAGGATAACTACATGCTATTGCATGCTCAGTATTTTCTCAGAAAGCAGAGAGCACTGATGAATCCTGTACTCTTTGAAATCGACAAGTTAACGGTGCTCAAAAAAAACCAATATCACTCAATATCGAATGCCATTACCATGCTAAAATATTTTACATCTGGGGAAAAAAATGTTAAAATCTAAATTTCATGAGTTAAATCATATTTGGAAACAATGGCAATTAATCAAGTACTGAAATTAAATAATTACAGTATGGCACTTGAAAGAACTGACATACCTATAACGGTAGGAGCTTCAGTTGTCATACGGACCACTACCGTGTCCACGGAAGTAAGAAGCTGCTCTTGGACACTGGGAAGGTCAGTGAATTCTGACACTGAAAGAGCATGATTAGGATCATGGGATATCTTCTGCAACTCTCTACTGTCAGAGCCTCTTGTCCCAATTGCAAAGGTCAAAACTCCAAGCTCTTTCAGTGCAGACGCTGGTGAATCGACATTATCGTAGGACCTTCCGCCACTCAGCAAAATCAGTAGCTGAGGAACACCTTCCAGGCGTCTGCTCCCAGCAGATGCGGTAAAGACATTGTCCTTAACAAACTGGAGAGCTGCCCCAGTGTTGAGGGGCCTTCCTCCTTTGTGTCTGAGGTTTCTTATGCTATCGGTGACATCGCCCTTTGTTGAGTGTGTGTTCAGATAGAAATGAGCCTCTGGATCTCTGCTGTACTGGACAACAGAAACTCTGTCTTTGTTCTCCTCCACATTCAGTTTCTCCACTACCCTTTGAACAAAGTCTCGCATTGCTGGGAATCCGTTTCTAGTGCCATCAGAGCCATCCAATAGGAACACAACATCCTTTCTGGCCTTGTCACCGACTATGAAAAAGTTGAATACAGAAGCCGTCAATTTAAGAAATTAGCATGCCATTGCATGCACTGTTTTTTCCTCAGAATCCAGTATTTACTTTCAGAAAATGTTAAGTAAGTTTTACTTTTTATTTTCAGATAGAAGTCATTATTCTACTTCAATGCCCTTCTTAAACACATTTCATTTTCGGGCTCAAATACTAAAATTATATTTTACTGACTAATATCATCAGATTCGACTGACTGAAGTCATATTCAACAGAAATGTTGAATATTTTCAGAAATAAATTGATTACTCTACCAATATAGCCAAAATAACAATTTGTCACTGGAAAGAATTGACATACCTATAACGGTCGGTGCTTCTGTTGTGATATGCACCACTACTGTCTCTATTGAGGAGAGTAGTTGTTCGTGGATATTTGGAAGTTCAGTGAATGCTGACACCGAAAGAGCACGCCTAGGATCATGGGTTATCTTCTCCAACTCTCTACTGTCAGAGCCTCTTGCACCAATTGCGAAGGTGAAAACTCCAAGCTCTTTAAGTGCAGAAGCTGGTGAAATAATATTATCTCTGGACCTCCCACCACTCAGCAAAATCAGCAGCTGAGGAACACCCTCCAGACGTCTGCTCCCAGAAGAAGAAATTAACACATTGTCCTTAACAAACTGGAGCGCTGCCCCAGTGTTCAGGGGTCTTCCCCCTTTGTGTCTTAGACTTCTTATAGAATTTAACACATCTTCCTTCTTTGAAAATGAGTTTAGGTAAAAATTTGCCACTGGCACATTACTGAATTGAATAACAGCAACTCTATCTTTGTTTTCCTCCACCATGAGATTTTCAACAATTCTACTGACAAAGTTGCGCACTGATGCAAATCCATTTCTACTATTGTCAGAGCCATCCAGCAAGAAAATAATGTCTTTTTTTGCAGTGTCTTTTTCATCTGCAAAACATATTGAACATATAATGAATATAACATACTGATTTTCTTTTTCATAAATAAAGCATATAGCATACCATGAGAAATAGACAATGACACAAGTCTTGAATAACAACAACTATTCCGTTAAAAATATTCTTGCATTATTGATTTAACTGTATGGTAAGAATAGCCAACCAGGATGACAGGAACTGACACTTAGCATACTATGACTTTTATGTTTTAAATATCCTAAATAATTCATTATCCCAGGGATTTCATACATTTAATTCACAAAATAAAGACATTTTAATGTTGCACCAGCATGACTTATTTTCCTACTATCATTAAATGCTCATATAATTGCAAGTGTACTTTACTATTATAGTTTTCCTTACCCACAATTTTTGATTCTTCTTTTGTTTTCACTTGAGCTAGTCCAGCAACTAAATTTTGCCTGAGGTTTGAAAGATTCTGGAAATCCGGAATAGAATAAGCATAACTGGGATAGGATGCAATTGCCTGTAGCTCAAATGGATCTGTTGCTCTTGATCCAATAGTGAATATGACAACTCCAAACCTTTTTAGAGCGCTTGCTGGGCCTCTGGGAGAATCCCGTGATCTGCCAGAAGCCACTAAAACTAAAATCTGGTTGGCACCATCAAGGCGTCGGCTTCCATCCGTGGCAGTCAAGACTCTGTCCTTTATAAACTGAAGAGCTGTGCCAATATACTGTGGTCTTCCTCCCTTTGGTTTGAGGTTCCTTATTGCATTCAATACACTCTCTGTGGTAGTATGAGTGTTCAGGTAGAAATCAACTGCTGGGGTATTGCTGAACTGGACGATCGAAACTTGATCTTTCTGTAGGTCCACGTCTAATTTTTCTACTATGCTGATGACAAACTCGCGTATTGCTGTGAATCGACTACTAGCATCATCAGATCCATCCAAAAGGAATACAATGTCCCTTTTCACATTGGGATCTTGAACTAGAGTGAATAAGGGGGAAAAATCAGCAAGGTGCATCCATGAGAGTTTTCTAAAGAAAAGGTCCATTAAAGTATGAATAGATTTAAGTCCTGACTGAGCCCCAATCCCGAGTACATGCATGTGTCACGTTAAATATAATTGCACTGCAGTAACTTTAACTCACCTCTGCCTGTTATGGTTGCCTGCTTGTGAGAAGTAACTGATAACAGCAATGGCTGTATAAGAGAGGAGATGTAAGAAATAGAACTAACAGAAAATGCATAACTTGGGTCATGCACAATTGTCTGCATCTCTGCTTTCTCAGCATTGTTGACTCCAATACCAAAACACACAACTCCAGTTTCTTTCAGTGCAGTTGCTGGACCTCTGATTTCATCGTGGGACCTTCCGCCACTCAGCAAAATCAGTAGCTGAGGAACACCTTCCAGGCGTCTGCTCCCAGCAGAAGCAGTGAAAATATTGTCCTTAACAAACTGAATTGCTGCCCCAGTGTTGAGGGGTCTTCCTCCTTTGTGTCTTAAAAGCCTAATTCCATTCATGACATCACTTTTTGCTGCATGAGTGTTTAGATAAAAACCAGTAGCGGGGCCATCACTGTACTGCACCACTGCAACTCGAACTTGGTTTTGCTCAATGTTGAGATTTTCCACTAATCTACCAATGAAATCACGAATTTCCAGGAAACCATCCCTCATTTCATCAGATCCATCAAGTAGAAACACAACATCCATCTTTCCAGAATCTGAGTCAAATATGAAACATATGACATTTAAATTCAGAAACTAATAAAAATTAATTGGAAAAGACAAGCCATGTTTTCTATTCGGTACCAGCATGCAACCTTAACCATAGGTCAATACAAAGCAATTTGAATCTCAGTTATTTCAATTATCTTGTTTTCCAAAAGGAAAATTTTATACAAAAAGTTTCTCAATCTCAAAATATTACATTTTTAAACAACCACATTCTTACCAGAGAAGTCAGTCATTTCAGGGAGTATTTCCTGAGCACCACTCATGGCAGATATAATTTTATCTTGGACACTTTCAAGATTTTCAAAATTGGAAACAGAAAAAGTATGAGTAGGTGTGAAAGATATAGTTTGCAGCTCCAAAGTATCTGCATTCTTTGTTCCAATTCCAAATGTTTTGATTTCTCTGTTTTTCAGAGCTTGGGCAGGACCTCTAATGTCATCGCTAGACCGACCTCCACTGAAAACAACTAAAATCTGACGAACAGGTTCCGGACGTCTGCTCCCAGTAGAAGTATTAAAGACATTGTTTTTAACAAACTGGAGAGCTGCCCCAGTGTTGAGCGGTCTTCCTCCTTTGTGCCTGATGGATTTTACTGAATTTAACACATCACCTTTGGTTGAGTAAGAATTGAGATAGAAATTGGCGGTGGCCTCTTTGCTATACTGGACCAGGGCAACCTGATCTCTGTTGTCTTCCATGCTGAGTTTCTCCACTAGTCTTTGAATAAAGCGACGCACTCCTTCAAAGCCATTTCTTGTATCATCAGATCCATCAAGAAGGAACACAATATCTCGTTTTATAGATTTGGATTCTGAAATACGATGAAGAAAGTATAAGTGCATCCACTGGAAAAACCATTCAGCATTGGGTTAAAGCTTAGTCACATTATAGCCAGCAGTTTGTTTAAAACAAAAGAACCTCAGTATGTTAATGAGACTTCGAATATTTCAATCCCCAAACAGAGAATCCACAAATAGTCTAGATAGACAATTCATATATTTTACAATGACTGATGAAAACCTAAATTTCAGTTATTAGTAAATGCAGTTAGATTGTTACTTATACAGCAGAAAATATTATTCTTACCGAAATCTTTCAATCTTATTGCTGATTTACGATGAGATACCTCTTTAACCAAAGCAAAAAACTGCTCTTGCATAGTGGGAAGATCCTTAAAATCAGTAATAGATAGAGCATATTTTGGATCATGGGACAGTGTTTGTATCTCAAGAGTGTCAGCATTTGCAGTACCAATGCTGAATGGAACAACTCCAGATTCCTTTAAAGCTGTTGCTGGACCTCTAATGTCATCTCTTGATCTTTTACCACTCAAAACAATTAAAATCTGAGGAACTCCTTCCAAACCTCTGCTCCCAGCAGAAGCAGTGAACACATTGTCCTTAACAAACTGGAGAGCTGCCCCAGTGTTCAGGGGTCTTCCTCCTTTGTGTCTCAGGCCACGTACAGCATCAAGAATGTCTTCTTTTGTAGAGAATGTGTTTAGATAGAAGTTAGCTTCAGGATTATTACTGTACTGGACCACAGAAAATCTGTTCTCCACATCAAATTTCTCCACAGTTCTTTGGACAAAGTTGAGAATTACAGGGAATTGGGTTCTTGAGTCATCCGAGCCATCAAGTAAAAACACAATGTCTCTTTTCCCATCATCTGCTGCAAGCATAAACATTTACAACAAGTATTTGTCAATGCATTTGATTTTGTTATGTGACTGTCATCATATTCAAATAAATATAATCATGACTCTCCTCATTCAATGTTCAGTATTCTCACTTAGGTAGTGTCATGGTAAACATACTTTGCAGTATTAGAGGTCGACACCTCTAGGCTAGAAATAATGTCCAAGTCCACCTAAGCCCAACATCTGTATAGCCCGAGCCAAACTAGCCAAATTTTAAGCTCAAACCCGATAGAATCCAATTACTGAAATAACAACCCAGCAACACCATACAGCAGATAATGTAGTGCTTTCCGCAGGAAAGCTGCTAGTGAAGGTATTTACGCTCACAGAACAGGGGGAGCAACACTTCTGCCGGCTGTTAACAATGATTGACAATAATGGCACAAAGCCAAAGCTTCTAGTGTTTGTATTGTACCCTTATGCTCAACTAGAAAATTAAAACAGCCATATTCGATATTTTGCACTTAAACAATGTTGAAACAATGATTTAAAACAACGGTGACATTGCACCCCAGAATATTGACAGGCTTTGGTTTAGACTTTGAATGGATGTACAGAAGTTGGCGTACTTTGGTAGAAAGTAGTTTTCGATGAATCCATGCACAGCAAGGTCTGGATGTTCATGAGTAGCTGCGCCATTATATTTGGAAAGAGACATTGCTGTTTAGTTTTTCGAATACAAAATATTTTGGGTGAATTGCCTCTTTAAGTTAGTCGCTCCTCTACTGTCAAATACAGCTGTTATAATTTGCTAGTTGAGCATAATGGTATACAGCAGAAACTTAAAACTTTATGCAAGTGTTGTCAATTGTTGTTAACAGCTGGCAGAAATGTGGCTACGATACTGTTTGTGAACTTCCGGGTTGGCAGTGGGCTGTAACCAATCTGATCTGACGTCACAGATCTAAAAATAGGCCCAATACAGGCCCAGTCATAGCATGTCTTTGGGCCCCATCGGGTTTGGGTCAGGATGCAGAGCTCTATTCCTTTGTATTAAATTAAAATTCATAGGAAGCAAACATATGAGTGGATGTTTGAAAGTGGTATAATGCAGCATTTAGAAAAACTTATATAAAGCAAAATTGAATTAATGTTTCCACAAATGCAGCACACTGAATGGCTGGCAAACTACTTTGTAGTGCAGTTGTTAATATTTAATTTCCCTTGTCAGAACTTGAAGATACAAACTGTTGTATCGTTGTGCCATTGTTCTTCATTTAGTACAATCTCTTTGATCATTGCTTTCTGGTGCACAGTTATCATTCCATTTGATGTCCACTTGGGGTTCAAATCAAATACAAAACACTGTTTTCCCTTTCTTTCATACAATTATACACAACAAAATAATGCCATTAAAAATATGTAAATGTAATGTACCAGAAGGATCTTCTATCAATAACAGTTTTATTGACATCAGCTATTATTTAGAAAAAACCAACTTCAATCTTTTAATGATTAATTGTCAGATGTATGCTCTTAGATGCAAACGTTTTCTGTCCTTACCTATCACTGATGGCAAATCAGTGGAGGTGAGTTTTGTGACTTTTGTTATTGCTGAAACAACTTGCTGTTGGACACTTGGAAGATCATAGAAATTTGGAATTGAAAAAGAGTAGCTGGGCTTGTGAGAAATCATTTGAAGCTCAAGAGTGTCTGCTTTTTTCACACCAACCACCAATAGAATGACTCCAAACTCCTTTAACATTGTAACAGCACCGTGGACATCATCACTGGACCTTCCTCCCGTCAGCAGAATCAGTAGCTGAGGAACACCTTCCAGGCGTCTGCTCCCAGCAGAAGCAGTAAGCACATTGTCCTTAACAAACTGGAGAGCTGCCCCAGTGTTGAGGGGCCTTCCTCCTTTGTGTCTCAGGTTTCTTATGCTATTGGTGACATCGCCCTTTGTTGAGTATGTGTTCAGATAGAAATGAGCCTCTGGGTCTCTACTGAACTGGACCACAGACACTCTGTCTTTGTCTTCCTCTAAGAAAAGTTTTTCCACTACATTTTGAACAAAGTCTCGTATTGACTGAAATCCATTCTGAGTTTCATCAGAACCATCCAGTAAAAACACAATATCCCTTTGTGTTGTGTCTGTTTTGACTAGAGAGTACAGTATAGATTAGTCAGGTCAAATGCTCTTTAGATATTGTATAGAATTTTCCAAGCATGTAAGAAACTCATATACTAAAACGGATGTGCAGGTGCAAATGTTATGTACATACGTTGTGGCGTGTAACTCAGATATTTACTACAATAATGATGTAAATAAAAGATCAGTGAACTCACATTTCATGTAGGTCAAAAGTACAGTAATGCATGCTTTTACAGAATACCCCAGTTCAGTTTTCAAGTCAAATATTATAGAAAGTGATGCAAATACATTTCAAATTTGGAAATCTTGTTACCACCAAACATTCGTTCTTACCTACAACAGTTGTTGGTTGTGGTCTCGGCAGACGAGGCACACTTTTAACAAACGATAAGAGATGCTGATCAACACTCTGAAGATCATCAAATCCAGGGACAGACAAGGCATAGCTGGGAGTGTGTGCGATCACCTGTAGCTCAATTATATCTGCATCTCTTGTCCCAATAGTGAGTGGCACAATGCCATCCTCCTTCAGAGCTGATGCAGGGATGCTAACCACATCGTGAGACCTCCCGCCACTCAGCAAAATCAGTAGCTGAGGAACACCTTCCAGGCGTCTGCTCCCAGCAGAAGCGGTAAACACGTTGTCCTTAACAAACTGGAGAGCTGCCCCAGTGTTGAGGGGCCTTCCTCCTTTGTGTTTCAGGTTTCTTATACTATTGATGACATCTCCCTTTGTTGAGTGTGTGTTCAGATAGAAATGAGCCTCTGGATCTCTGCTGTACTGGACCACAGAAACTCTGTCTTTGTTCTCCTCCACATTCAGTTTCTCCACTACTCTTTGAACAAAGTCTCGCATTGCTGGGAATCCATTTCTAGTACCATCAGACCCATCCAGCAGAAACACAATGTCTCTCATTGCTGCATCTAGTTCAACTAAAACACAACAAACAACCTATTCAATTATAACAAAGATCATGGAAAAATTACATAAGCAGGAATCATTTAGTGTATAACCCATAAACTATAATAATGAAATAATTCATTTACTCTGCATATACAATCACTGTTCCTAGGAGGGGGGAAAAATCATGGAATTGATCTAGCTTATATCACATAACACCATTCAACGTTCATGATGTTAGTCTTAATTAAATTATATTTTTCAAGACATGCAAGAGAAAATCAGACAAATCAGTTATGGAAAATGAAACAGGAGAGAATAATAATGTTAAATACAGTGTTCAATAAAACTGATGTTATTTCAGGTTCTATGGGAAACTCATAGTTTAATGTTCTAGGAAAATGTATAATACAGTGTAATTGGAAATATTTTCCTTGTCCAGTGATTAAAAGGAGCAGGAAAGAGAGGAAATAAATAAGACCAGTCTTCTACCGGATCAGAAGTGTTTATATTGAGAGCAGCCAGGCAATGATATGAAAATCATTGGCTCAAGGTAGAGCAAAGTGCAATGAAGGATTCTGCCGCTCACAAGCAGACAGTTTTCCGGACAGTTTATCCGAAAGGCAACTTGTGAAGTTCTCAGGGGGAGAACATGGAAAGGGAAGTGCGTCAGATGTAAACAAAATGATAAACCTGTATATCCACATTTTGTTTACTTGATCAAGACTGTGGATATAGACAAGATACCCACATAAAAGCATAAAAGCTGGTCTCTAGAGAGCGTAGATTGTTTGAAATTGATGAAACTGATCAATTGCTTCTTTTCTTCCAATGATAAAGCAGTTTCATAAGTATTCAAACCAGTGGAGATCAATAGTTGAAAGGAAAAATGATAAGATAATAAAATGTGTATTGCTGTTCACGGACTGCAAAATTATGGTTTTTCTTACCAACTATAGTTGGAGGCTCAACTTCCATTTTTGATTTGATAAAGGAAAGGATTTCTGGTTGAATGGACATGAGTTCACCAAAGGCAGGCAGATTGAAAAGAAACCTGGAAGTGTAGGAAATACTCTGGAGCTCATTTTCTTCTGCATTTTTCAACCCAATGCCAAAAGATAGGACTCCAAGGCCTTTCAGATCCACAGCAGGACCCGTGACGTCATCACTTGACCCTCCGGTCGTCAATACAAATAAAATCTGAGGAACACCTTGCAGATGTCTGCTCCCAGCAGAAGCAGTAAAGACATTGTCCCTAACAAACTGGAGCGCTGCCCCAGTGTTACGGGGTCTTCCTCCTTTGTGTCTTAGGCTTCTCACTGCATACACAACATCCTTCTTGGTTTTATGAGTCATTAAGTAAAAGTAAGCTGAAGCATCATGGCTGTACTGTACAACGGCAACTCGAACATTGTCCCCATCAATGTCAAGGTCTTCAGCCATCCTTCGAATGAATTCTCGGATAGCAGGCAATCCATTCCTGGAGTCATCAGAACCATCAAGCAGAAACACAACATCCCTTTTGATGTCTCCTGTATCAACTAGGATTTATGAAGAAAAAGAAAACAGAAAATGGTAGTAGAGATCATTAATCAGGACAATATAATGCAAGAAAGACTTTAAAGTATACCTATACAAAAGATTAAGAAAAAAGATGGAATGCCAAAGTGGAATCTCCCATAGCAATGCCCATGTTCATATTTCTACTCTACTTCTTATTACAAAGCATTTCTCTACATTGCACAGAAACATGGAAAATGCTTTATGCTTTATTCAAATAGTACAGAAATCAATTACTGAAATCATGTGTTAAATAACAGCTGGCAGAAAGACCCTTTATTTTTTCATTTCAAAATGTCTGAAACATTTTTCAGTCATGTAATTATATGTGCAGAAAAGATGGAAAGTTGCAGAAAAGATTAACTGTATTTGAAAAGCAGGCATTACATCTGTATGAAAAAGAACTCCAAGAGCTTTGTCAGCATCTCATCTTTTCAGAAGAAAAGACACTAATTTTAAAGAGGAAATAAGACAGACAAGAATGGTGGTGTATCAGAAAGAAGATCTGTATGGAGAACATAGTCATGGTTTCCTGAGGAGGAAACATCCATGGCAGGATAGCAGCCAACATGAAATAAAGAATTGAATGGGCATATGTTCTTAAATTGTGAAATAATAGCACAGAATATATATGGTTTCAGTATTCTTTACTTGGCATTATGTGTGGAGTATGTAAGGATTTGAAGTTGATAGATCCAATGCAATCAACAGATACAACTAAAAGGTAGAATGGTTTTGCTAGCTTACCGTTGGACTAAACTTTAATTTCAACATCATTCTCAAAATTGACAGGTACATTATATATCTTTTTCCACTACCCAATGTTTAAAACCCATGCTCATGTTCTTACCTACTACTCTTGGAATTCCTGGGCTTTCAGTTTCATCTGTATCTTTTGAAAAGCTCTTAATTGTGGCAACAATCTGGTTTTGTATTGAGGGCAGGTCGGAAAACCCTGAAACCTGGTAGGTAAATCTGGGTTTGAAGGAAATCATTTCAAGCTCTTGCCAATCAGCACTGCCCACTCCAATGCTAAACGGCATAACTTCAAGGTCTTTAAGAGCTAATGCTGGCCCCCGAACCTCATCCCTAGATTTTCCACTAGTCAAAAATATCAGTATCTGAGGAACACCTTCCAGTCGTCTGCTCCCAGAAGAAGCAGTAAAGATGTTGTGCCTAACATACTGGAGAGCTGCCCCAGTGTTGAGGGTTCTCCCTCCTTTGTGCCTCAAGTTTCTTACGGTCTCAAGGGTTTCTTCCATTGTCGAGTACGTGTTCAGATAGAAATGAGCCTCTGGATCTCTGCTGTACTGGACCACAGAGACTCTGTCTTTGTTCTGTCCCACATTCAATTTCTCCACTACTCTTTGAACAAAGTCTTGCATTGCTGGGAATCCATTTTTAGTGCCATCAGACCCATCCAGCAAAAAAACAATGTCTTTTCTTACATCCTCCACATGAACTGAGGCAAAATTGAATAGAGGACATTTAAAGGTGAAAACAGTGCTTTGTCAACCCAGCAGCAACAAACATTGCAAAACAAAATTTTGTAAAACAGACCATCTCGCGGCACTCAGAATAAAATTCAGCTTACCTTGCTCTATCACCGTCTTCAAGTTCTCTTCGGAAAGGGTGACGAAACTCCCCAGTTGCTTCTGAACCCTGTTAAGCTGGCTGAATTCCTTCACCGTGAATGCAAAGGAAGGATTGTGGGAGATTGCTGCAATCTGACTCTGGTCTGCATCCCTCACCCCCACTCCGAAGGGCAAGACTCCTTCTGTCTTCAGTGCCCCAGCAGGTCCTCTCACATTGTCCCTTGATTTTCCTGCAGTCAGAACAATCAGGAACTGGGGAACATTCTGAGCTGCTCTGCTGCCCCGTTCTGCAGAAAAGACCGTGTCCTTCATGAATTGCAGAGCTCCCCCTGTGTTCAGAGTTCGACCGCCAGCCAGTCCCATGGTGTTGATGGCCAAAGACACATCCTCTTTGGTTTTGTAAGTGTCCAGGTAAAAATTGGGTGAGGGGCTCTCACTGTGCTGAACCACAGCAACCCGCACATTATCAATTCCAACGTTGAGAGGTTCGATAACATTCAGAATGAAGTCCTTGATGTACTGGAAATCACTTCCGACAGCATCAGAGCCATCAATGAGAAATGCCACGTCCCTCTTGCCTTCAGTAGTTTCTACTGCAAAGGAAAACATACATTTTGATCCATAAAACTTTATCCAGTAGTTCATCATATCCATATTTTAAACAGATTATCCCTACAGTGAAACTGCCAAGTAAAATCCCAAATCAATATATAAGTAGAACAGAACTAAACATAAAATACAATATTATGAGCTCACCTTCGGTGATAATAGTGTCTGTGTCTCCCACCACTGTGATTAAAGGTGTCATGATGTTTTCAACAACACTTGTCAGGTCATCGAATCTGCTCACATAATAAGCCAAGGTGGGCACAAAGGCAACAGTTTTCAAGATATTTTCATCCACCTGGCCAGCACCAACTGTGTAGGTCAGAACTCCCTCCACTGCTACCTTATCGGCAACCCGTTTGACTTCATCTTGAGGTGGGCCTCCAGTGATGAGAACTACTGCCTGCGGGACCCCTTGTCTTCTCCTGGACCCAGCTGATGGCTGAAAGAGGTTTTCCAAGGCAAACTCTAGGGCTGCCCCTGTGTAAATAACATCTCCTCCCATTGGCCTGATCCGAGCCACGGCATCCAGAACATCCTTCTTGTTGTTGTAAGTACTCAGGTAGAACTCTGTGCGCTGTTCCCTTGCAAACTGCATCAGGGCAATCTGCACCCTCTCTGGGCGCACATCCAGCTGGTTCACTATGCGGGAGATGAAGTCACGCACATGAGCGAAACCGGCCTCTCCAACGTAGTCAGACCCGTCCACCAAGAAGACAATATCTCTGATGATGCGTTGGGTCTCCACCGTTGTTATTTCAACTGCAGTGGAGGAAAACACACACACACACAATATTTCAATGACAGTTCGGAATATGCCTGAGTTTGATGTTATGGGTTATTCATTTAACCCTCCTAAATTTAGAATCACAAACTGTGGCTGTCAACTGAACATGCCTACTGATCACCAAGCCCAGCCCTTTTACAAACTGCGCCTCTCAGGATATTTTTATTTAGGCTGGGAATGGAATCGACATTTCTACTTAATTTTGACTAACTAATAATTTCAAGTGACAAGCAGGCCCTGAAATAGATTATTGCAGTGTATCAACATATATTGGTGAACTGGGCTTGCAACATCTACGTTATAGGTTCAATTTTCAGGTTGGACATTACTATTGTAACCTTAGGCATGATGCCCAAGCTGAACTGCTTCAATAAATTTCAGCAGTATAAATGGATTGCATTTAACTAATGTAAACTGTGTAAGCTGTTTGGACAGCAGCATCTGGTAAATGCCTTCTCTGTAAATGTATGTTCAGCAAAATTATCTTTCCAAACGGCTTGTGCAAAACAAATCTAAAGGATTTATGTCAACTCAAAATGAAGGGTAAATGTTCAAATTCAAGCCTGGACATGATTATTTTACATTAGATTATCATAATGACGTCTATTTATTAAGTGTATATCGTTATAAATGACACTGATGCCATTTAATGAATCAAAGGTAACAGTAAAAGTATCTGAAAGAAAAACAGTTGAAAGTGAACATTCAGATACCACTGAAGAAAAGCTGACCTGTACTGGTTCATAAAGAGATTCAATTACACAGGACCCAATAAATAAAAAAAGTTTACCATACAGTAAACTTTACTTGCCATCATCTTATCTCTTTTAAAATCACAAACGGTTATTTGTATACAGTATAGAATGAATAATCAGTTCATTCTGCCACCACAGACACAATTCACTGTGCATCAAAAAGCATTTATTTCTTTAAAGCAATCTGGGCAACACTGTAAGTATTTGTATTTTTTATATTTAAAAAATAAAAAAATATTATTAGAAGTGTATTCTTGTTTGGAGAGCTATTTCCAAACTATTATCTTTCCAAACTATGCAGTCTGCCATTGGTTGTGCAAGGGTAGTATACATTTTTCCTACTGGGTTTGTTTGATTGTGACTAAACTATGTTCTATGGTTTTATAAATAATGAGTAAATTACTTGACTCTGTTGGTCGCTCAGTCACGACAACTCCGGAGATTGTGGAGAGCGGAGAGATGAGCATCGTGGGGTTGCGGGCCAGTCCACGGAAGTCCTTCAGCATGAAGACCAGGCTCTTGTCGAAAGCGATCGTCTTCAGTTCCTCCTCGTCTGCATTCTTGGAGCCAGCAGCCATGGTCAGGACGCCCATTCGGTGGAGGTCCGTGGCCTGCTGGGCGACGGTGTCGCTGGCCTTCTTGGCTGAGAAGAGCAGCACCAGCTGGGGCACCCTCTGGCCGATGCGGCTCCCTTTATCAGCCCGCAGCATCTGGGTCCTGACGAAATCCAGGGCAGCCCCAATGTTGACCTCCTGAGTGCCGCCCTTTATGCGCATCTTCCCGACTGCAGTGCTAAGGGACTCTTTGGTACTGTGCGTGTTCAGGTCCATCTCCAGCTTGGGGGTGTTGGTGAACTGGGCTACACCCACCTGTACCTGATCAGGTCCAATGGGCATGATATCGACAAACTTTTTGATGAATTCACGGATGGCATTGAAGTGGGTGCCACCCATATTCTGGCTCCCATCTATAAGGAAAATGATGTCCCTCCTCTCAACAGCCACGTCTGGAAAAGAAAAGATAGAAACATTAATATGTTTAATATTAATATGTTATAAAATATGAACTATCAACACATGATCAATTTGGAAAATAGCATTTCAAATAAAGCAGAAAACTGGGCAAGCATGAATGAATGTCATCAATTAATCACATTAGCTATTTCTGAACACTTGAATTTTTGTCCAAGGTTTTGATCATGGGTTTGTGGAGATTGGGCTGGTCTTCAAGATATTCCAAAAATTCCATACTTAAAGGCATATTTCACTTTGGTTCAACACAAGCAATTTTGTGGAGCTTACCCCACTGTATTTGCGTTGCTCTCGTTTTCCGGTTCCCATTCACTCCCATTCATTTTGTGACCTTGCCAAAATAAATTGTTTTAAAATGCAAAGAAACCATGGAGGATAATAGGTTGATAAAAGATGTCATACAGTAAGGTCCAAGGTTTTTTTGCCGATTACCTGTTTTCAGGTTTAGGTTAGATATAACCAGAGAAACTATTTTCAGATTTGATTTTTCCCACGGCGCGCAGGCAGGACTCCCACTGTGGGCTATGCGTGGCAAATTGTGGTCACTCACTCACTCACTCATGGACATTTAGTCGGATGCATGCGCAGGTGGTGCCAGCTAAAATGTGTCTGCAGAAGTGAGTTTGATGCATTTGATGCTACTACCTCTTTTATCGACCTATTATCGTCCATAGTTGGACGATTAATTTCGGCGAGGGCACTAAAATGAATGAGAGTGAATGGGAACTGGAAAAGTGGGAGGAACGGCGTTGCTGTTAACGGTAAACAAAGATGTTGCTGGTATTCACGCTGCGAAAATACAGTGGGGTTAGCTCCACAGAATGACTTGTGTTATACCAAAGTAAAATATCTTGTTAAAAACATGTTATAGTGTCAAATGCTGTTCTGCAATTCTGTTTAGTCTTCCTGTTTGTTATGACTGCTGCTCTGCTGTATAAGGACATTAACGGAACTTAAGCCAAAATTAATTTATTTTAACTCCCTTACAAATACATCTATTCTGTAGAATGTGTAACAAAAAAAACCTTAAAGCATTGTAAATTGCTGATGAGAAAAACAAACTCAAAACCCAGTTACATTGTGGTTGAACTCATGTGGTTACTGCACTTCTACACTCTTGACAATCTCAAATCAGTTATTCTGTTCCATTCTAATTTTACACCTACCCACTTGTACAGGTCTTATAACTGCCTGAATTGAATGCACTGCAATAGTTTTTTTAAAAATATAACTTATAATAATAACTTTATTTAGAGCTTTATTTATAGAACTTTTTTTGTTTTATATGGGGATTCTTTCTATTACGTGGGGCTGAGTGTGTTCAATTCCCACCTTAATTTGTAATCTGTGTCTATCTGCAACCCCTGAACCCCACTGCCAATTCCAAAGAGTGTAGACATCTGTGGTTTTCCTCTGAAAACAAAGTGTCACCAGTCTGCTTTCTTTGCACCGCAAACTACATCTGATCTCAAGTAGAGTGGAGTCAGAGGAAGACCTTTCACATGTGGCTTTAACATGCAGTCCATGGGCAGCCATTCAACCAGCAAAGGTTGCTAGAGAGTGGTGAAACTCAAATCCCTAATCGAATGGACCTTGCCATACCCTGGGCGATTCAGTTGCACATCACCCAGAGCTAACAGACAGAGTTGGCGCTGGCAAGGTCTGGATTCGATTGGAGACCGTAGGGCTCATCCTTTACCGAATGAGCCACCTAGCAGTCCACCTATAAAACAATTTTCATGGTTCCCATTATCCCAGAGTATATTGCAGTAAACAGGACTACTTGTCAAAGTCATAAGTGCATTTATAAATAATGTCATAAATATCATATAATAAAAATATGATAATCAATAAATTCAAACAGCCAATCGATCTTAATCTTGTGTTCTGTACAAAAGATTTAGCAATGCTGTAAGGGTTTGGATTTATAAGACATGCATTGTTAATACCACCAAATAACTATGAACTGGAATGATTTGCTGTTACAGACCACAGGAGACCTCAAAAGACATATTTTTTGGTTTGAGTCAGAATTCTTAACTCACGTCAGATATTTCAGATTTTTGGTTGTAACAAGCAGAATATTAGCCACTTACCTTAACAGTATCTTCATTGCTAGCATTAACAGTCTAGAATTTCTTATTTTCAAGGCTATATAGATGTTTCAGCATTGTCTCTTGTGGCTACTGTCTAAGAGTTTACATACCTTCGATCACTTCGGTGTGTAAGACAATGGTGCGTTGCGCCACCCCATTAATGTATGGCAGCAGCTGGTCCCCCAGAGTGGCCACAGTATTGACACTGGGCGCCGACAACACAAAGCTCCTGTCCGTGGCAATACCTTCCAGCTGCACGGTGCTTTCATCGCCAGCGGCCACGCCAAAAACAAAAACACTCGCTTGCTTTAGGGCCCTGTCACCCAAACTGAGATCGTCGCTGGATGCTCCAGCGCTGATTACCACGACAGCTTGCGGAACC
The DNA here is from genome assembly GCF_013347855.1 of Anguilla anguilla. Lineage (NCBI taxonomy): Eukaryota > Metazoa > Chordata > Actinopteri > Anguilliformes > Anguillidae > Anguilla > Anguilla anguilla. The sequence goes on along the minus strand of NC_049215.1, from coordinate 23,516,115 downwards.
CCGTCTTCCGACCTACCCCCCGCTTGGGGGGTCAGGAGGGTATCGGCGACCTCCTGGAGAGCTGCCCCCAAGTTGGCCTCCTCTCCGCCCGTGAAGCTAAGCCCCTTGATGGCGTCCATGACAGCCGTTTTGCTGTCGTAACTATTAAGATAGAACTGAACCTCAGGGTCCGCACTATACAGAATGACGGCCACACGGATGGCGTCCCTTCCCACATCAAGCCTCTCAACGATGCTGAGTGCCAAATCCCGGACTTGTGGGAAGTTGGCGGCCCCAACGTTCTCTGATCCATCAATTAAGAATACAAGATCAGCTGACTCTTGTGCTTTAAGGGGAGAAAGAGAGAGAGACAGAAAAAAAGAGCACAAAATGCAACATGAAAAAGCGTTAAAACAAAGGAGACAACATGCAGCCACAACAACTCATGTTTCTGTCATTTCCAACCAAGAAACACTGTCCATTTGTAAAACATTACACAAGCATATCATTCTGCATGGTGACTGAATCTAGGTATGGAAGACCCTGTTCATTAGGGCCTGATGAAGTATTGTAAGAAATGTGTTGTTCCTGTAGTGCTCTGGAATGCATAAGAAGCATGTTCAGGAAGCATAAGACCTATTGTTGCTGTGATTGGTGTTTATCCCTGGATAACACAGGCCTGGATTCTAGCAATATTTGTCCTTTATACTGACTAACAAATAAATGCAAGTATCAATTTTCTTAAAGCAAACACAATTTTTTTAAATTAATTTTAGTCATTGAATTGCTCTAGCGGCGTTTAAGTAAAAAACTAATACTTGCATTAAATCATGAGGTGAATTTAAGGACAAATGTTGATTGGCTCCAGGCCATAGTCAATGTTGTGCACACTATATTATGTCAGATAATAAAAATAAGCATACATTGAATTAAAGTAAATGTGCATCATGTCTACCAGCTGCAGTTAAAATGTTAATTTTCTGCAGTGCAGTTTATTGATGCCATCTAATCTGTTTATCCACTACTGTATGTCGCTCTGGATCGTCTGCCAGGAAATTGTAACGTAGTGTATTGTAAAAACACCTTAATTCCATTGACGTGTAAGTATCTGGTGGAACACTGCAGTCTCAACAACTACCAGCCCTAAAAAAGTTCTGAAGTGGTGTTGGCCTTTAAACTTCCAACCTCAGGCATTCAGCCACCCATGCAGAGTCCTGTTACACATTCAAGTGATCACGTGTCCAGTCATGACTCTGCGGTCCATCCTTGTCACTACAGAGTTGTCCTGTTCAAATTAAACCACTACTACTGTAAAACCCACTCACTCTATGGCTATAGCTAGGAAAAGGATCAGCCGGGGTTTCCTTGCTCAGCACTGGCCAGGAAACCCCAGGAGTTTGTGATAAAACCCAGATCAGTCAACTACTCTGAGATTTGTACTGTGAGGCTACACTGTTGCCTGAAAGTCAGCTATTTAATTTGTGAATTAGAGAAAGCTACCACGACTGTCTGCCACTATTCTGGCCACATCTGCTTCTGCAGTGTGCCAAGGATGGATCCTGCAGTTCATCACTGTTTTAAAACAGTAAGAGTATTGTGCACATAAAAAATTAAAAAAATTAAAAAACATATACAAAGAAAAGCTGGTGATTTTCACACACAAGACACGTCACAACAATCAGACACAAAGCAGCAGTGGAAAGTTAGACATTGTTAATGGCTTTTCCTGTTACGAGTAACAGTGGCTTATTTTCAGTGGGTTGTGTGTGATTCTCAAGCACAGGTTCTTGAAGCAATGGGGCACGGTCCGTGGGTCCTCTACCTACATTGTCAAAAATGTCTCTGAATCAAGAGAGCAACTCTTGAGCCAGGTAATCTAATGCTGAAGGCAGGGACGCTGAAGCCCTAGAAGCATTTGGGGTTTTCAGTGCATATTTACTGCAATAGCGTTTAGTAGAGTATCAAACTGATGGATGGATGGTAGATGGTAGATGAATGGACCTATAAGTTATCAGTGTAATGGCCCTGGGTGTATACAGCTGTAATAAAGGGAACTTTATTTCCCCCTCAGATTTTCTTTACATTTTGCTTTTTTTTTAAATTGCCATTTGTACTTTGATCTTGTATTATTGTTTGCCACCTGCATCCGCATAGGAAGCAGTGCAGCAGAATTAACTCAAATTGGTGACTATTCTGCATGCTACAAGTGACAAATCATACAACAGGAGAGTTGGGGCCAATCAGAGAACAGGCATATCTGGTAAAAAAAAAAAAAACAGTGAACTGTATGTGACTGGTGAGTATCTCTGAGAGACTCTGATGCAGAATTAGCTTGAGGAACTCTGACCTAGTTGAGAAAACCCTAAGCAAGCAGGGCAAAGTCAGTTACACTCCCGACCCTGTCAAATCCAGTCTTGATCAGCTAGTGCCCAGAGCTGAACCACAGTGGAGGACTACAGTAATTTACAGATATTAGACAATTTTTTTCTCTTCCTGCTTTTCAGTTTCAAATATTATAACAAATGTTGTGATATCATAACTCCCAAGGCTATAAAGTATCACACCTCTCAGTAGGGGTAGGCTAGTGTCCATATTCATTTCTTAATGTGGCTTTAAAGAAAAGAACTCCATCCATTGACAGATTTGTTTATTGTGGTGCATGGACAATTAAGGATGTTTCGTGAAGCGGTAGGGTATGAATTATTCACATGCAAACGTATGGGTGATCTGAGGTATTACTGGCATATGAGAAGCTAAGGAAGAACACTGAAAATGGTGTTAATAGTGCAAGTGAACGGTGGATGGAAGGTATGGCTCACTGTGTTAAAACATATCTTTGGTGTTAATACACTGCATTGGTCTGGGGGGGGGGGGGGGGGGGGGAGCAGGATTGCTGCTTCTCATTGCCCATTACATTAGTATGGTAGTGCCACAGCAGGGGGACACAGCCCGTTACCTGTCACATCTTGTATTATCCCAGTGGCTTCAGCTGCCACTGGAAAACCTGCAGCCGCACCCAGATTGACCACTAAGTCTTGGACTATGTTCGATAGGGCAGTAAAACTGTCTACGTTGTACACGTGCATGTCCAGGGGCGCGCTAGCCATCTCCCTGAGCTCCCACATCGCCGCGTCCTGCACCCCCACCGCAAACACGTCCACGCCGGCCATTTTCAGCACGGAAGAGGGCGGGGCCACGTCGTCCTGGGAACGCCCATCCGTAAGGACCACCACCACCTGCTGGACCCCTTCTGCGGCCCGGCTGCCGGACGCCACGGTCAGGTGGTTCTTTATCAGGAAATCCAGGCCCCGCCCCGTTCGGGTGCCTCCCCCCCGGTACGCCAGGCTCCTAATGTGGGCCAGGACGTCCTGCGGGGCCTGGTACGTGTTTAACCGGAACTCCGTTTTGGGGGAGCCGCTGTACTGCACCAGGGCGAAGCGGAACCCATCGCTCCACTCGCTCAGAGTCTTTACCGCACTGAACAGAAACTGTCTGACGTACTGAAAATTCTCTTGTCCAATGCTCCACGATGAATCCACTAGAAAGTATATATCTGCAGCCAGCGCTGGTCTGCCATCTTTAAAAGAGAAAACCCGTTTTGAGGAATTTCCCCCCAGCAGCCCCCAAAAAGGCAAGTTCAGTAGAGGGAGAGACAGAGAGGGTGCCAGGACCTTAATGAGCTCATTTTAAAAACCCTGAAAAAATGTTTACAGTCAGATGTGCAGTAAAAAGCCTTTATTAGCTTTACATTTTGTCCATGCTTGACACTGCCAACTAAAAACAGTTGGTTTAGTTTCTCCGAAATGACAATAACTTTAAATGAATTTTCTGGCCCCTGGTTGTGATTGTATATATTTGATGCACTTACTAGCCTTTTTTCCTCAGTGCAGGTGAGATGGATTGCTGAGGATTCAAATGTTTTCCAACAAAGTGTAAAAGAGTTTCAGAGAATGCAGGGCATAACATTTGCATATTGATTTAATTATATTTAATATTTGCATATTCATGACAGTAAAGGCATAATCCCTATTGCACATCCTTATCAATCAAATTCTTAGTAATATATGCATTAAATCTAGATCTTAAATCATGTAAGTGCCTGGCACATAGCCATTCTTAAAAGTGCCATACGTTGGAAAGCGTGGTGGCAATTTCCAAATTTTTTCAGCATTATGAGGTCCAGAAGGCTCATATTTTCGAAATACTGTATTGTACAGAACGCTACCCAGTTCCTTTGTCTTTTAAAAGCCATGTTTGATCCTTGGAGAGACATGGATGAATAATAGTTTGCAGCTCATAGGTCATGGTGCCCTCTACACCGCTACTGGACTTGCGTTTTGATGCTGCACTGTTATACCTGAGTTACACCTTGAAACATTTAAACACCACCTCTGCCTGACTGGTAAATCTTAGTCATGTGTTAATGAAACCCAGTGCCCCCATCATTCCTTTTTCAGTATGCAATGTTTAAAACAAACATTGCGTTCCTCTGTTGGCATTCACTGTGGTAAATTTTCTTGCCATGTCCCTCACAGAAAAAACAGTGAGTCCGAGGCCTCCACACACAAAAGCAAAATTGAGCCAGATCAAAGATACCAAGGCTGTTAATTTGGTTTTTTCCCCTGTGTATAATTTTTTGTTTTGATGAATTTCAGCATCAGATGATAATGTGGTTTGCTTTTTGTGAACTGGAAGTTTTTATTTAGATAGGACTGTGGCTTCCTTACTTTTCTGTCTACAGTTGAATGCAGACTTATTTTAGATTTATTTTCACCACTTTTCACTCCACAGATGTTTTGGTGAACTTTGGCAACAGAGGGAATGGAGGTTTGCGGAATGTCTGAGGGACTGTTCAGACCTGCAAAACTCAAAAGGCGGCAGCGTGGGGTAGGGCAGGGCATAACAAATTGCCCCGCCCTCCCCTGCGGCCATCCCAACAGTGCCTGGCAAGGAGTAAAACTTACCATCCTGAGCATGGGTGTCGGGGACCAGGCCTGAGATCGCCACGCAAAGAAGAGCGCAAAACGACAAGAACCAGCGTTTCCTCATCTTTCTACCAAAGCACCAAACAGACCACCTGCAAAACAAACACAGACACTCAGTTCCTGCACTTTTATTATTTATTTATTTATTTTTACCATAAAGGGTTACCTCACCCGCTGATTGTCCCAGGTGTACAAGGATCAGATTACACTCAAGCAATCCTTATTGCAGATTGGCAGACCACAAGCCCAACCTTTCAGGCAACACTAATAACACAGGGGAATAGGGAATGACATGCTGGCTTAGGCTTCAGAACTCCCCGGGACCCTGACCAGGATAAGCGGGTATAGATAATGGATGGATGGATGGATAGGGAATGGCCACTACAGTATTGCACTGTACTCTCAACTACTTCTATACACAAGGCTGTTTCTGTGAAAGAGAGAAGCAGGCCTTCAACTAAGTCTGTGCACTTGTGGAATTCAAATTTTTTTAAGTACGTGAGGCTTTGTAAGTTACATAAAAGAAAGGAAATCATATATATGAAGACACATGCATTTTTGCAGGTTCTCCATGCGTCTCCATTCCAGTTACCTCCCACATACCAAAAGCATGCTTTTCATGTTAACTGGCCTTTCTGATGTGTAGCCCCTCCTGTGTGTCTGTACGTGAGTGTGTGCTCTTATCTTGTCTTGAGCACACTCCTGTGCCAGCAAAGTTTGGCTGTGGCTCACTACCACCCCTTGAGGGCGAGCGATAACATCGCAAGGAGCATCAGGTGATAGCCACCTGCCTTGTAAATGAAGCTTTTTCCCATTTTATAACGTTTTTCCCTTTCTCAAATCCATAATATTGTGAAAGAGTAGTCAGTGAGCATGTTTACGGATATATTTGTCTCCGGCATACAACAAGAGCCAAACCCCTCCGGTCACATCTGCAGAAACATGTGATCTACTGCCACCGCAAAACGTCAACGGGAATCTGCCAAGGCAGCAGTGGCTGTCTCCCGCTGGGTCAGAAGCGAATAACTTCTCTGGCCACATCAAAACTGAATGCTCACCAAACAAACACCTCAGGCTCCTGCTTCAAAACAACAGACACACTCTCACTTGCTAAGTTGTCTACAGTGTGATATAATCAGTGGCTATTTCTCTCATTTTGTTTTGTTCTTCTCAGTACTGCTGTTGTTCCTTGGTAAGTGAATAAAACAGCAGGGGGTATAGATCCTGGGAATTGTGGGTAATTTTCTTTGGGATTTTGCAGAGTTTGGGTGGCATAATGCAAGCCACCTGTGAAAACAGCCACTCCTAGATGAGTAATTATTTACCTTTGGCAGGGCATTCCATTTTCCATCTCCTAACAACCGTAGTCTCAATGGGCATTTGGACTGGAAAGTCTTCTCCAGTTGGATGATTATGTGGGGAGAGTTCCTATGTGTAAAAGTTTTCCTGTGTTGTGCCAGGAAAGAAAGTGTTGGTAGCTTGTTGCCCACAGTGGGCATCACTCAATGTGAGATACACCCTAGGTCCAGTGAAATGCCCAATTCATGTGTATGATGGAGCAATTCCCCATGGTCTGGTTAATGTTAGAACTGTCTAAAATTTGGCCTACACTCTCAACTAAAGTTCATGGTTACAATGAAAATGATAGTGATGATATCTATAACAGCAACATCATGTTACAGGATGCACCTAAGGTCAAACCGATGGAGCTGATCACACATCTTAAGACCTGGTTTGAGTATTCCAACTATAAACAAAAAATATGTCTCAAAGTAAAAGCAGTGCACAGGTTATGAAAGTTGTACTTAAATCAATGTACGGAATGCTGCACACCGTTCTAATTTTGAGAAGTGAATTTACAGAAAGACAGGAGATATAGCTGAAGAGGAGTATTTCCTGTTTACACTATCATATACAGCTTCTCTTGCCATGGTGAAGACAGAGAACCACTGAAGGGCAGATCACCATGGTAAAGATGACTGAGAACCAATGAACCTGGAATCCCTACGGCAATCAAAACTAACAAACTACCAAATTCAAGATCACAATGGTGGCAAAGACTGAGTACCCAGTGATTAGTGGATCAGCACAATAGCAAAGGCTGAGAAGAGAATGAGGGCTTCACAGGCTTCCATGGTAACAAAATATAGAGACTCAATGAGCTTATCCGACTCATGAAGACTTCTATGACCTGATCTCCATGCATTCCCCTGGTCCCTGTGTTTTTGTTTTTTGTTTACGATGGAAGAGGTGGAGAGCAGCTGCATTGGTTACATGCAGGAATATAATATGCAGGAATATAATACCCCAGTGCTATTTTATAGTTGTACATGTCTGCAAGGCTGTTGACCTGAAGATTGATGCTCTTCCTTAGAGTCAATAACCTTAAGTTGGAAATGTTCAAGAATGTCAGGATAGAACAAAAACAGCCCCTCCAAGAATCCACTCTCTGTAAACCAGCCAAGAAAAACGGAAGGACAACAACTAATCTTAACAACATCACTAAATTGAAAGGTTTCAAAAAAACAGCTGGATACCTTGGCTGAGAAGAAGCATTATCAGAACTGACTATTAATTTGAAGATTCATCTTAATAAGAATATTTATGTTATATAAAAAAGTTCAATGAGCACAAAATGATCTACATTATTTAAACCAGCCTTATTCATTAGTCATGATTGTGGGAGGTGAGAGATGTTGTGAAAATAGAAATATTTCCACTAATTAAAAACTGTGGAAAACTAGCTGGTATCCATGACTGGAAACATCCATGCTGGGCTTTTTCAGTGATGAGAAGAAACAGCCAAAAAGGGAGTGTCTTATCATCAAGTACAACACAGATAACAGCATGCCGCACTTTCCTGTTAGCCTTACAGGACCACAGCCATGTGGGAGCAACATACCATTAGCATTAGCAGAAGGAAAGAACTGTTGCTGAAATGGGTTACAAACTCAACATACTCTAACTTGCAAGGGTCATTTGTGCTTAGATTCTATTGTATCTTTGTAAAAAAAATGACCACAAAAAATGTAAAGGTTTGTTGTACGTTGCTATGGATAAGAGCATCTGCCAAATGCCTGTAATGGATGTATACTCCAATAATCTATAATAATAATCTGTGTCAAATCGTTTCATCATTGTGAATAGAAATTATCCATGTTTTCAAAGGTCCCTTACTCATTCACATTGCTTGCAGTGTGTATTATGTCATTTACAGTAACTTACAGCTTTAAGTTACCCCTACATGAGCATGCCAGGCAGGAAACAGCACCACCATTGCAATCTGAAGAGAACTTGGCTCTCATCTCAGTAGCCAGAGCTGTAAGTATTGCTACACACCACCATCTGCTGGTGGAGAAGCACACAGCTGCAACAGGACTAATCACTTTGTCTCTTGCTATTTTGCTTATTTTTTCAAGGAACATAGAAAAAAAAAAAATACTAACACAAGTAGAACTATAATTATTTATGCAAACCAGGGGCATTTACATTTTTATATAAAAATCAGGCACTGAAACTGGTTCTAGTGCATACAATGACTAGAACAATTAATAACGATTCACTAGTTATTCATAGTAATTTTCTCATTCGGAATTCTTTTGATTGACATCTTCTATGAAAAGTTTGAGAACTCCAGGTATTTAAAAGCCAAAAAGTTATGGAAAACTGTGAGTGCATACACCCATTCCTTCTGTGAGCTCACGGTTTACAGCTGGAAAGATTTTCTGAGCAATGGGATTTTTTTTTTCTTCTTTTTTTGGAGAGATGCAGGGGGGTAAGTCTTCTCTTTGAGATAAACAGGCCCCCACTGTGACTTGTTACATGGAGGCCCTCCTGCACATTTCCCACTCCTCACAGGTGTTACACCTCTGCTATGTCTACAGGTCAGTGGAGGTTTATAGACATTACATATAAATTAATTCCTTGTGCCGCTGAAACTATTAAGTATGATATAGCTCTTGAAAAGCAATGGAAAGGTTCTTGTGTTAGAACTCGTGCAGGCAGTTGCCCAAGTTTGCAGCTTGGTGCTCTTCTCTGGAATCGAGCATCATGTCCCCTGTACTATGTGTGATTTCTTTAAAAATGAATGCTGAATGAATACTAGAAACCTTAAAAAAGCTTAGCGGTGCCCAGGATTCAAGCTCATGACCGTAGTGGCTTTTCCTTTGCACTGCCCCTGGCCTGCCTCAAAAGTGGCTGTTAAAAAAAGTGAATCAACCTTAACTGGACTCCAAGGCAGTAACAAGTAATGACAAATACTTAATATAGAAGTCTACTTTAACAGGCAATACAGCTGGCCTGTCCCATTTACATGGCTGCAGTTGCCTTAAAGAAAAAATGTAGGTGTGTTTCCTTTACACAAATGGTAGGCTTGGTTAAGGGCGTTTGACGGGCTGTCATCTATGAAATACATAGGTTACATGCCTGTACTGCAGCTATTGTTGCAGTTCTGAGCTAAGCTGTTTCCAAATGTACTTTTGAGCAATTTTCCCCCTTCGGTCTCCCAAAAATTTAAATCACCAATAGTGCGCATTGAGTCCCCGCTGTGCGTCCTCCACTTGCATAAAAAGTGAATGCAGCCCAGACGCACACATTTCTCCATTGTGCTGGCCTGCAAGCCAGCCACTGTTTCATTAGTCATAACCAGCCAATGACATGGACCAGGCTCCAAATGGAGATGTGTCAGCTAACGAGTCCAATCTGCTCTTACAGCGAGAACCTTCACTGACCAAAGCACTCCGAAGCCCATATCCAACTGTTTGTACATGACTTCAAACAAAGTAACAGTAAAGAGATTTTTTACCCTAGAAGTAGCTGCATTAATAATTCTTGTGCATGTGGCCTGCTTTTCGTGCCATTGGTTTATAAATGTTACGCATACTTATAAACATTGTATGGTCTGGATAGCTTAACTCTCTGCAGTAATCATAATAATGTGTCAGTGTTAAACTGCAGATAACTGTACGAGCTAGCTAACTCTCTTAGGAATCATTGCCTAATCTTGGCATCTTATTATTGAAACCCTGCTCAATAATAGTATATCATGACCTTTTTGGGAGGGAGGGAGCTGTTGTGTAATAGTTTCTCCATTTTGCATTAAAGCAGATGTTGAAAATGGTCAAAATCACATGTAATGACTGGAAATTTCTTCTACAGCGAGGGGCAATACCCTGAATTATGTCATTGTGAATCCATTCCCAAGGTTCAGTAACTGCTGCTTTTGTATGGCACGAAATGTATGGCCGTCATCATTTTGTAAAGCTGGTGTGATCCCAGTGTGCGCTAATGAGCTGGAGAACCATGGCAACCTCCTTGCTCCCAATTTAATCATGCACTTTTATGGAGGCTATACTAAATCTGCGGTAAAACAAAGGGAGATTGGGTCCACCAACATGAGTCATCGACACAGCTGCTGTGTATTGTCACAGTTTTATCAGCCTGTGTTGTATTTCTATTAATACTTTATTTGTTTGCCAAAAAGTCATTATCAGGGGTATGGTTTCTAAAAAAGATAATTCATTATCCTGGATAACAAGTGAATAAAATTTAGCACTATGTTTGAGGGAAAAGTCGTAAATACACCCCTACGATACAAACCTATGACCATATGGTTACAAAATGTAGTTCTTTTTCAGCTGAAACAATTCTGCAGCAATGTATGTTTTTGTAAAATTGTATTCAATTTATATTAAATACAGGCATTCGTTGTGGCTATACGTGCAATTTGTATATGTTAAGTGACAATGTGTTTTTGCTAAGTTGTTGAGGCTGTTTTTTGAACAAGTTTTTAATGGTAAGGGACCCCTGTTTTACAGCATGTAAATTACATGGTTCTCAGCAGTGAAAGCCAACAGATCGCACCGCAAAGCAGCGACCACCAAGCCTTCAGGCACTCACACCAATCAGATAACCTGGCAGGGAGTTGCATTATGTTACATTGTACTCACTTATCACACCGTTCCGTCCAGAGAGATTCAAGTCAAGTTGCCCTCTCTATGTTACAGACACAACCATAAACATCACCTACAAAAAAGGGCATTGTCAGGTCCAGATTTTTGTTGGGCTATCTGCTTTTAAAGAGTGCAATTGTGTGAGCCAATGAAGAGTCAAAACCTCGCAGCCACACCTCACCATGCCCAACCCCTCCACCTCCCACCATCACCACACCCCCACCCCCACCCGGTAACACTACGCCCCCAAAGAGGCGCTCTGATTTCAGGGTATGACATATGTGTCGCAGATGAAAGGAGGAGGCAGTAAAGAATGGGAATAGTTTCGCTGCGCTAGCCCAGGGCAGCTGGACTGTGTTAGCCTGTCTGACATCCTGCAGATGTGCATCCCAGCACAAGAACAACAGCTTTAAGTCACAGCATTCTCTTCTACTAAAAGTACCCAGATAAAGATGCAAAAAAAACTATGAAGCTGCAGCTTCACAAATGGATGAAATAAGTTTCTGTAAAAGCCTGGGCTATCTTAACCGTGTGATCAGAGAAAGCACACCTGTGTCCACGCGGTAAAGAAAACGGTGGCTATGCATATGGGAAACTGCACCACACTGCCGAAAAGAAAGAAAATCAGCCAATGTCCGGTCACAGTGACCCCAGAGCACAGTCACTGCCTCTCAGCTGCACTTACAAAGGCTCAACAAAAAGGTGTGATCAGTCTCAGACGCCAGCATAGCCCCAGACCCCGGGCTGTAAAACACATGCGCAGGTTTCTGCATTTGTACTCTTCTGTAGTCACACTGACTAAATGAGCTTTTTTTGTCTTGTTTTTACATACAAGGTCCATAGATGGACTGTTTGCTTGACCAAGTCTTTATGTGTATAAGATGTAAGAACTAGATATCACCCAAGATGAGGAATAAGTGGTAAAGAGCATGTTAACATTTCTACCGAGCCTACTGAGGATTCTACAGTCTAGACCAAGGTCAGAAATGCGCATGCTATCTAAATCTTTAAGCAGATGCTGGCTGAACTGAGGAGGGACTGAGTCTAGAAAAAGTCTGAACGCAGTATTCCTGAAAGGACAGCGACTCTGCTTTGATAGGATTCTCCACCAGGTGTTTTTCAACATATTTTCCTCACTTTAAGAAAAATTTGGCCATGCAAATTCATTAGAATTTTTTTTTTTAAGCCTCAACTTGTGCAACAATATAAATAACTGTACTGGAGAAGGTTTCCTTTCAAGGCAAATTCCTTGACTTGTTAAAATACCAAATATAGTCTGTTTACTGATCACATAAGGGGCTTAATTTCAAGAGCAGTTCATTGGATATTGAGTTTGAAACTCTCTGTCACTGTGATAGTAGCATCATCTGAACATAAAGAACTTCATGCATACCCCTGTGGAGCAGCGCTGTGGCACAGTGCTTATGCTAATGTATAAGCTATCTTGAAGTTTCTGGCTTGAATCCCAGTGGGGTCCCCCTGCTGTTACACCCTTGGGCCAGGTAATTAACTTAAACTGCTACAACAAATATCCAGCCATACAAATTAGTACCATGTGGATTCTAAACTACGTAAGCTGTTCAGGATATGGATGCCTGCTGAGCGAAATCCTGTCTATTTCTATAAATTACTTTTTATCTTAAACTCATCAACAGAAGACGAATGCACAGCGGTTTCATTCATGCAATTAACACAGTGCATATAACACAGAAAGATATATGGCACAGCTTGGATAATGCATATATTTGATTGTGCTTTTCTAGTGGCTGAAATGTTCAGAAAGCAAAAAAAAAAAAAAAAAAAAACTCAGCAGGTGAAAAACCTTTGTGAGTTTCTGAAACAGAATTCAAACACAGACATTCCCTTGGTTCTTGGTCCATTTGGTTTAAAAGCGGGAAATTAACTTCACACTTTCTGGCATCCCTGTATAACTCCAGAGGGTGTGGTTTTACACTAAGTCTTAACTAGCTGGAAAAGACCAGGCGCTGCCGACGTGCGGTTAGGACTAGACCTACACGGAACTCCTGACTCATACAGGTTGTGCTGTTTTGTTCTGTTATTTGTTCTGGTTCTCGATGAAAATTATTACATTTGAAGGTTTTGGCGGTGTTCAGAATCAACAAGCTTGCAGGATCCTTTGGAAAGTAACCAGGTTTTTTTTTTTTTTTTTTTTTTTTTAAAGATGCCTTCCTTTCTTCCCTCATTATTTTTCCAATTTTACAGTCCCCCTAGAAAATTTTACGTTGCAATTCATGTATCAGAGCCTGAACTGCCTGTCGTCCTCTATCTCTCAGTCCCTGTACACAGCACAGAGGAAAAGCTACACAATCAAACCCGATACTCAAATTTCTGAAGGTGAAAAATGAATTTCCAGAGCAAACAGAATACAGAAATACTGTGTAATCTTGCGCATGCATACTAAAATACAAGTACACACTAGCGAAGGGAAATGAAAAAAAAAAAAAACATGAAAATGGTTTCTTTCAGGAGCAGAAGCAATGGTTAAATTGATGCACATGAATACCAAATTCTACACCAAATTGTTCACCTTGTTTTATGCAGCAGAAGTCAACGGCGAAAAAACGATTGCACATTAACAACTTCTCACAGCCTCCCCAGGAGAGGAAAAGCCCACTTACCCTGAGATAAAACTGCTGTATTCCACAATTTTTAAAAGTGACAACGATTTTTCCCAAGGGTCATTCTCCTCCTGGCGTCCCCCTCTGCAGTGTCACCGCTCCCTGGGGGAGAAACCGCTGAGGCAGGGGTGCAAGAGACGAAGCAGGACCTGAGAGAGAGCACGCTCTGTGTGGGGACAGTGAGAGACCTTCACGCTGACCCACTGAAGGAGCTGTGGCGCAGACTTTGGGTCGAGACGGGACAAACTCAAGAGAATCTTGGAAAGTTGCCATCTTTCCTCCCTCCCACTTTCTAAAAAAAAGGAGAGAGAAGGAAAGAAAGAGAGAGAGGGAGAGAGAGAGAAGGGGGGCGGAAAGAAAATCTTAAATGAAATCCAGACGCACAGCCCTGTTTGGTCTGGATCTGGATTCTGAGGGTGATGTCAGAAACTGGAAGGGGATCTTTTCCCTTACCTTCAGAGCATAAGACATTTTTTCTTATTTGTGTGTGTGATTTCACACGATAAGCTGATCACCGGAGGAGGATGTTCAATGGTGATTAGCTATAATTTTCATGAAGTAGCCATATATGATAGCCAATCCTTGAGTTTTCTGCTGTTTCCACAACATTAAACATTTTTTTTACATTTACAGCACAAGACAGAATATTAGAACGCATGTATTTATTAGAAAACTGTAACACAAAACCAGATGTTAAATGACCCACTTAGCCCTGAAGTTTATAATTTGTAAGTAAAAATGTTTGCATGTTTTCTAAATGCTAAAAAAAGGATCTGTTAACCTTATATCTTAAGAAAATAATTGATATTAACAAGGAAGCATGTTCTGCAGTCAATGCGTTTGCAGCCAACGCCATTCCCATCTACCATAAACAATAAACTGCCTGATTATCAAGGAAATAAACAAAAAATGCTTTCGCTTGAAGTTTGGAAGAACTGAGTAACGGTCGATGTCCTGGTTTGCTGTTACACTGCTTGGCAGCCAGGGGGCAGCCAGATGTGGCTGTTCATATACATTCTATATAGTTCTGTTAATGTTAAACCATTGATTGTTGTTCAAAAATATATTGCCACATTTTGACAAATGTATTTAAACACACTGACTCATAGATTTGAACAGATTTCATACATATACTGTTAATTGAAATGAACAGTGTTTTGTAGTTTGCATTGAGAAATAAGTCAGCAATAATATTGATATATGTGGATAAATAATTGATGAAAATACTATGAGAATGCCTCACATTATCACCAAACATTACAAATGGTGAAACACTGCACCTCCATATATGGAAAACATACATTTTTGTGGCATAAGGGCCACCACAGCAGCCACTACCACCCTGAGCCTTGAAACCGCACACAGTAAAAAAATGTAAGATGTGGTTTGTACTGTAAATATTGTGCAGTATATACATCAAACTGCCCTCTTATTTTAAGCAAGAGCCATAAAAATGATGTGTGCCCAGTGGAGTGATTCCCAGTGGTATAGTGTCCCCACTGCCTCTGGACTGTGAAGATTAGGCTTCACACAGAGCCTCTGCCTGCTGGTTGTGTACCGCCTGCTGTTGGTATGCAGTACAGAAGCTGCAGCCATCCACAGTCTACCCCCTGTAATTCACCCCGGCCCCCCAACGCAAGCCCAATCTATGCCGATGCCTTCTCAGTGGCTTTGAGGAAACCACTGGTCTGCTCGTCAGGTTTCCACTGGTTCTGGCGGTGATGCAGACTGCGATGGGCTTCCACTGCCACATTCTAATACCACCTAAATCAAATAGACATTATGGGCCCTTGTTTATGCGGGAATGGGACAATTAAGATTCAGAAACCGGCCAACAGACATAATTGTGCGGTCACAGCCAGTGGGCCGGGCATCATAACTTATAGTGAAGGTCTTATGTAACTCCTAGTTTTGTTTCAGTTGTCCACCTTCTC
Organism: Anguilla anguilla; assembly: GCF_013347855.1. NCBI lineage: Eukaryota > Metazoa > Chordata > Actinopteri > Anguilliformes > Anguillidae > Anguilla > Anguilla anguilla. The sequence continues at coordinate 23,500,627 of NC_049215.1, read as the reverse complement.
ATTTTATTTAAAAAAATATTAATAATCATAACAATAATATTTTCCTTTAAGGTACCACATTCTTAATATACATATACAGTATACAGCTATATTGCATTATAAAAACATGTTATGTACAGCTCAAGGTTACAATGCAAATGTCAAATCTTGGAATAAAACTTGCAAACCTTTGGGTTACAATTTCAGCTCATTAACTATTATGCTACGTAGCCTCCCGTTATGTATAGGAGTGTAGTTTTTTCTTTTTTTTTTTTTTAAATCCACTCACATATAGGAAAGGTTCTCTACTCCTTGTCCTATTCCTGAAACTAACATTGAAGTTACTGATGATGTCACTTTGGAAAAGAGTGTCCACTAAGTGATTATAATGTGGTGCTAAATGCAAGGTTTTACCTGAGATGAATCAAAAACATGATGATGTATTCAGTTGAAAAAAGTTAGTTCACAACAGCATCATTTACGTTTTAATTTGGAGAAGTTAAAACAAAAAAGAAAAAACCATCTCATATCAGACAGATGTTTGAAAGCTCTCTTCAACTGCCTTTGCAAGTGTTGCCTCATTGTTGTTATGAAGTGTCAAGGTAAGGTTTCCGTCTTAAATCCATCTGGAAAATTCCCTCTGATGTTGCCGTCTATGACCTCATTTGGGTGGATTAAAGTATTCTGAAGATAATGCATAGCAGGCATATACAGTACATTCAATACTTTCTACACTGGCCTTCGGGTCACCAGTTTATTGACCCTCTTCTCCGTGGCCAATTTAGAAGTAGCTCAAAGAAATTAAACAGCCTAAAGCAATGTTGTATTAGAATTTTAAAATATAATTTATAATTATTTTTTGAATGTTTACATTTATTTTTAATAATACCACTTTCAAACTGAAAAAAATAGGATGTACAACCAAACCACCAATTTTTCTGACCATAAATTGATTGGTCAGAAAATGGTTCCTGCTAGTGAAATTCCAAATTGGTGAAAAAAATAAAAAACATCACTTTCACCAACTACTTGTAGACAACCCAGATCTGCTCAAAACAAAGGTAGTTGTCCTTCACCATTGACCATTGACATTCACCATGCCAGTTCACCTTTATCTTTCAGAACATCTCAAATATAAATTAAAGCTCAAATACATATACAATATAGTTTGGCAGTGTAGCTGAATTTGTCTGAGCATAATCATAGCTTCCGTTTCAATTTGTAAGTAGCTTGGTAAATGTAAGGCATGCATGAACAGCCAGTGTGGTCGTGATGTCCTCTTCTTGGCCAGGCCATATAAACCATACCTTTCTGGTCCTTAACCTTGCGAGTGAAGAGCCTGTGCCACTTACTGTATGAACCGAGAAAAAAGTACTGGCACAAAATGAAGATGGATGTTTATAATTGTGAATAAATGCTATGTGTTAATATGTATAGCCTCTAGAAACACAGCATCGCTGTACAAGTTCCAAGCATCAATTTCTCTTTAATGATAAGAAACAACACCTGATTTTAGCAATATTGCGCAAGTGAAATGAAGCCACTCTGGAAATATTTTTTAATATGAGTATCAAATGTGAGATCAGGGCCAATGGTCATGCCAAGGTCCTCAAAAAGCGGTCAGGCAAATTCTCCGGTTTTTTTCGTTGTTGTTTTTTTTGGACTTAAAACCAACATTTTGGTTTTTTCTTTGTTTAAAATCAGGAAGGTAAGTGACATCCAGACCTTCATATCAGTTCAGTTACTCTTCCATTACTGTTTCAAAAATGAAACCTTTGAACTTTGCATAGTCATTAAAAACTGTTGTAACTATGTCAAAACATTGTTTGCACAAAGTTAATATTTTGTAACATTTCAGCTTGAAAGAGAGCACAAGTGGCATTATATAATGGCATTGCAGATTAAGGCCTGTCAGGTCTGTAATGATGCAGAAGGGGAATGCATAAACAGCATGTTTCTAACATCAGGTAGAAATATAATTCTCAATATGAAGAGGTTTTCACATCGAGATTATATACCGCATAAGCTACCCTGTTAAATGAAGCTTCTTCCTGTGCTGTTACAAAATTATTCCAGAGTAAAGGTGGTCTGTTGGTGTTAGTTGTTGCACCTATGTTGAATTTGGGAAATAAAAGGAAAATCTTTTTTTCAGTTACACCCAAGAAATGTAGTCATTCTTAGTGGTGCTCTGTTTTAAAAAATGGTAATGTTTATTTTCCTATTAGTATGGTAGTGCATGTGTCATAATCAAAGAAAACACTGTGACAACGTTATAAAGCCCAGCATACATTTTATTGCTTTTTTTAGAATAGGAAAATATAACTGTCAGCTCCAAAGCCAGAAAGCCTGGAAACTTCAAGGGAGTCAGGAAGGGTTTTCAATTTCAGGGCCTTACTGTACATTAACAGACAAAAAAAGTAATATGCAGTGAATCATGGTACTAACCATTTACAGCTGAATGAGAGAGAAATGTTCTGAGAGAAAATCACTCATTTAAAACATTTTTTAGATTTGATTTATGCAAGAATTGTAGATCCTTAAAAACATTATATTAGACTAAGCACATACAATGAACCCACAGTTTTGTTAGCCACTGTCCTTAAATAAGTTATGATGTTATGATTATGATTCTGTTATTTTACCGTCTAGTTGTCCCCCAATAAACAACTTTCAATGTATAAAAAGGTCACAAATTAAAAAATATATATATTTTTCCTCCAATATTTTGCATACCAATGCTTGATCTGTTATGCTGTTCTCCTGGTGCTTTGTCCTGTCATTTTGTTTCAGTAAAAGTTATGGTAGTTTCTTGTAATGTTGATGTAGCCTGAACTTCATTTTAGTTGAATTTTGTTTTACATTTATCAGTGTTTCCCTCCTCCTCAGTTTTATGTTTCTGCATTCTACTACTATGCACTATCCATTAACTTCACACCTATTCTGTCTCTTGACAATACTGAAAATGTGTGCACACTGTGTGATATATCCACTTGTTTCTATTGAAGGTTGTTTCCATTGTTTTGTTATGTCCAAATAAATGATTAAGAATAATGCTGAAAGGGAACAAGAACAAATAATATAAATGAAGAAAGTGAAAAAGATATGTTGGTAAAGTATGTGTCTAGACAAGGGGTGGGCAGATCTGATCCTGCATGGCCAGGGTATACTGTATGCAGGCTTTTGTTTCCAATTACCCTGCATAAATGAGTTAATTGGCTGTATACACCATCATTGGTTCACTTGTAGGTTTGATGACAGTACCGTACAGAGACACAAAAACAGCCTTTGGCTTCATTCAGGCACCTATGAAGAAATATAGCAAAATATCAGATGGCATATATATTCAATGTGGCAAATATTGCATAAAGCCAAACATTAGCATGAAAAAACAGGCATGGCCCTCGTTGCCCATCCATGGTCTAGAGTGAACCCAGGTATTCTGCTACCGGCCCTCAATGTTGTTGACATAGTCCTAGCTGGTTATTAAAATGATAGGCTTTTAAAAAATTGTTGATATTATACACCCACTCCCTGTATGATAGTATGGATGGCTCAGTCCAGTACTAAAGAATGAGCTTTTCTTTAATTACAAACATGGTTAAGAAAATGTTCTTTAGAGGTGGTGAAATGTTTGTATTGGATAGGTCACCTGGCATGTGTGCAGTGGCAAAGAAAATTAATTATATTGTTATATATCATTATATTTAAATTGTGAAAGCACAAATCTTTATGTAGTCCTATGCCTATTTTTTGCAGCTTTTCTGGGTTCGGTGCGTGTGGATATAAACTATGCGTGAGCATTTGTCCAAATAGAAGACCAACCATGTTCATCTGTGGCGTTGCTCAGGTCATCCCCCCTTTGGGTAGCATAGCGCTAAGAACACCTTCTTCTGAACTGTTCAGAATGTTGTCTTGAGTACATATTTTCACACCATCTAGGCTTATGTGCTACATTACAGTTTGCATATACTGATGATGATGGTGACGATGATGATTATGATGATGATAAAGTCACACTTCTAGTTAATTCCAGAGCTTTGTTGAGCCTTTTCCTCAAATTTATGCTCTTGCAAGGTTTGCTTGATTCGTGGAATTTCCTGATTTGTGTTTTCTGGTGACCGTGTGATCCCATTAAAGAAGACAAACATACAGTACACACGGAAAATAAGCCACATTTGCAGGCTTTACTCCAGCAGGGACACATCAGCAGTGACGGGGAGAATTCAGAGGTCAGAGTTTAAATGCGTTTCATAGCGGGCCAGGTCCACCCCCTCCAGCTCTGCAGAACATTGTGTCACCTCCCATAGGATGTGCTGAACAGGTCCTGTGAGACCTGCAAGTGAAACGCAGTGTGGCACTAAAGAAGCTCAGCAGCCCAAGTTGTCATGCCCCCTTCTTCAACAGAGCAATAAAACCCAATGTTCAGCTCTTGTCACTGAATCTTTACTCAGGCTTGGGCCTGTGTAAGGTGACTGTGGCCAGATTCCTAAATCATGTTTGCCACGGTTTCCCTTTAGTTGTGATAAAAAATGCTTCAGAACTATATCTGCTGAGATAAATATAAGATGAAAATGAATTCTATTTACTGGCATGTCGTGTGGTTTCCAGTTGTATAATTATGATGCTGTTCAGCTATCTTACCTTGTATTTGATAATTGATATTTGGTAACCTGTTTGTATGCCGACAGTCTCGTTTACAAAGAAGGGGAGAGAAAACATCAAAGCAGAAATATCGATCATCTGCATTCTGGAACAGTGTAGAGCTTACAGACTCTACACCTTTAATGACCTAAGCAGATGGAAACTGCTGCTCCTCTTTCGTTCTGGCTAACTATCCTGCCACTTACTCCTTTCACTATGGATTTCCATGGTGATTAGTCAAATAGTTTGAAAATTTTCCACAAGTGGCCTTCTGACTGGTGAGAACTGATGACGACTTATAGAAAGCTTTGATACCACACCCACATTATGCATGCGATCATTATAAGTGGGTACAATTTATACAACAGTATAGGTGATTTGGAGCTCACAACAGTAAGCTGTATAGCCAGTGCTTGAAACTTGGCGGGTTGGCTGCTAGCAAGAGCAAGCTGGCCCAGGCAGGAAGTGGAAAGGGTCACCACCCAGCAATTACCTAATTAGACACTCCTTATCACTCAATGCTTTTACATGGCAATATTGTGCATGCATTCATAGATGGACAAGACTATCTGGACAAGAGGCTTTTCCTTCCTATGTTAAACCCTTGTCCCTAACAGTGAAAAGAAGACAAGCAGTTTTATTTATTATAATTTTTTTTTTAAACATATCTTTTCATTAGGTTAACCATACATTCGAAACAGGTGTGTGTGTGTCTGTGTGTCTGTGTGTATGTGTCTGTAGACTTCAAGGTTATGATGGTTATAATTAGGGAAGAATTTAAGTTTCAGCTATTCAAAGTATAGAAATTTGCTGGCCATCCAAACAATTGCATGAGAGATTTCTTTTTCAATACAATGAGACTGTTGAGGAAAAAGAGGGAGCAGTGTGCAAGTGGTTCAGTGTGTGGGATCATATTAGCTTAGGGGATATCTTCTCAGCTGGGGTGCCACCATTGTTCCTTTGAAACACGCCACCTAAACCTGAACTGCTTCAGTAAAAATCAAGCTGTAGGCTCTGAACAACAAATGACCATGGGTAAAGGCCTCAGCAACACAAACAAATAATGCAAGAGATGCGTGTTTATCCCACAGTAATCTGCACTTGATTAATCAGCTCAGCATTTTGAACGCTGATTAACTGGGGCCAGGGCGACCTGCAGAGAGGAGGCCAGCCAGAAGGGAACCCAGCAGTCAGCGCCCACGTATGATTTACGCTGGGAGAGGTACAGCTTGTGCAAACAGACTGGGATATGTGAATGCATGGGAGAAACTCATTTCTCTTTGCATATGAAATGATCAAGGGTCACATATATTATGTCGTAAGACCCTTTTTTATCATGATGCTGGCGGAGGGGATCAAGTTGAACTTCTCACTGGTCGCGTATCACTTTTTGGTCCTGCAAATGGATTCTGTGCTTGTTAGTATTCCCCAGCTTCTTTGTCATGCTTTGCTGTACTGAAATTAGCGCAAATCAGTACAATATCTGGCATCCAAGTGTGTATTCTGGTTTTCATTCCAACCACAATTGCAATCTCAGAAGCTGTAAATTTTTCTTAATTACATACTTTTCATGTGCAGAGGGATTATGTACCTTACGTATCTTACGCCAAAAAATGTCAGAATAATGGTCCCATGTTCACATTTTGCTTATTGTGCTATATTGCAGATATTTACAAAAAAGTTGTAATAAAATTATTTAACTGATCAATTTAAAGAGGTTGGGAACCACTTATAAAAAGCACGACCAAAATACATACCTGTGATCTCATCTGAATTCTCTTAGCTGATGGATTAGCTACCATGCAGACATCCTTGCCTCTAATATTTTTGTTTGTTTGTCCACCCATGCACCACTAAGCACCTGCAATCACATTGACAGTTAGATGAGAAGTGCATAAGGCTAAAAAAGGTTTTTTTTTGTTTTTTTTAAAGGCTAGCACTGAGATTCCTGACAGTAATGTTCACTCCTCCAACCTCCAGTAGCCAAAAACCCCCATGCTCATGCTATTATAAAAGGCAAATGTACAGTTAGCTGCCAAATGACTCAACATGTCTACTTATTTAGTCCTACAGGAATTAGCCACTGGCTGGAAAATGTATATCGTGTTTGCAAAAGTAAGTAGATTTAATGAAGGGGAGGAACGCTGGCAATATACTTCTGACAAGTTCTGGAAAAAGTGATGGCAAACGTGGATTGAGCGTTGCAGCCACGTGGTTTCTGATCTATGCGAACATCTCAAACATGGCTCTTTGTGCTTACCAATGCTATTGAAAATTAAACTAAACTGCCAAACCCCTTCAACCACATCCCCCTGACTTGAATTTCTTCTGGCAAGAGTTGTACCTCACTTGAGGAAAGGAAAAAACCATTACCATACCCATTCAAAGAGAAACATTCAAACAAACATTTTGCTCAACATACTGTAAGTGCACTGATTCAGTTTGTTTCTCAATCTGATATTATAAACAGCATGAAAGTTGTTAGTAACATCTCTTGGCCTGCAGTCATTCCCAAACAACTATGCAACTAAATGCTTGTTTATTTATTTTGTGATTTTTTGCGACTTCCTCCATCAGTTAAGCAGGGCGTGCTAGCATTTCATTTTAAAAATGCACAGAGGGTGGGAGTCATTTTCATTCTCTTTAATGGTGCAGCTATTCTGCCAGAGAACCATACAACTAGTGCAGGCAGCGCATGTGTCCTGCAGGTACCAAATCAACCAGAGGAGACTACTGAGCAACAAGGTGGGAGATTGGCTGGATCTTTCCAACAAACAATATTGGCTGTAAAACTCACAAATTTAACAAGCTCTATTCAAAAGCAATGCTCAGTGTTTCTCAAATTATTTCTTGTAACTTGGCCCTGTGTTTTTTAAACTTAACACCGTACATTGAAAACATGTGATGTGTTTATACTATAGGAAAGATACTAGGGTCAAGTAATTTTCTTTGTGCTGTGTGAGACTTACTGAGTGAATGCATGCACTGAAAGTGTGCGGCAACCAGCATGGACAATGTCACGTGTATGATGTTCAGCAAATGAAATTACAGTATGCACTGTTTGAAAAGGAAATTGCTTTTGGATTTCAAACAGATGTGAAGAAAATTTGTGTTCTTCATCAGTCAGCAACTGAAAATGATTGCACTCCCTGACATACAGAGTAAAATGTTCAGTGTTTGTCTGTTGGACCCATATGTACTATGTTAGAGTTGAATTAACACTGGACATTTTGCTGTGTACAATCACGACTTAAGACCATACACACCTTGTCATGTTTAACACAGAATGAAGCCTTTCATTGTGATTTTCTTTTTCTTTTCTTTTTTGGTTGTAGGAGGGGAGGTGTATGCCATTGTCTTACATTTTGCCATTTACTCCCTCAAATGAAGTATGTATTTCTGGACAAGATGTCTGCTAAGAAAATTAGCGAATAAAAGCGCTTTCTTCCGGTGGCCTTGTATGCCACGGCATCTGGAATTGTCGGTGTGGAGCGCGCTGAAAGCTGCACTCAGGCACAGAGGAAAGTCCCACATGCCCAAGGGGGATCGCTGGCTGGAGCCCAAGCGCAGTGCTGATGGAGAATGCAGACAAAACTAAACTTTAATCAGCAGGGACCTGTGTCAGAATGACCAACCCAGCTGTCTGCTTTTCCAACAAAAAGCAAGCTCTTCCTGCTCTCTTGCAAGACCTGCCATCCGAACTGGTGTGGGTCTGCAGTCCCGGAAACACAGGTGGGTGGGTGACCGCAGTGGTGGAGCTTTCTGGAACAGATGAGGCGACTGCATGTTCAATTCGCAATAACGGATTCACATCCAAGCCATCAGCCAGCCATTGTGGAGGCCTTGCAGTAGGCCGCTAGTTTAACAATCTTGCCTTTTAGTTTTTTTCAGTTAGATTTTAGTGCTATTTTCAGTAAGAAGGAAGTTTTGTTTTGTCATGTTTATCCATCTTGGCAGAGGTTAAATACAATGGTCGCAGAGGCATGATGCGAAAGCTTTGTGACAATTGGGCTTTGTTTTTACAGTGTGTGTGCTGGCTCTGCCAGTGGTTAAAAGACTGCAGTCAGTAAGCAGTGCATCGGTGTGGTGTAGTGGTTTGAGCACTGGATTCTAGAACAAAGGGGACATGGGGGCTTTTCCTTGGCAGGATCTCTAAAAATCCAGCTGTCTAAGCATTTTAAAGAATGTGCACAGGAAATTTTAAGACTTGTCATGCCAATAGTCTATTTGTGACTGTTTGTAGTATTGGAATGGTTCCTCCCTTGTATAGGCTTATTAGCATCAGTGGTTTGAATTCAACTTCAGGAATCAATCAAATAATGTTCTGAGGTTTTTCAGTTAATAAACTGAATGAATTTCCTGAACTGAGTGAATTTACAAAGCTAGGCATAGCTAGGAATTCTGGGCCCGCTGAAAGAATACTGCTCTGGACCCCCCTTTTTTAATAAAACAAATAGAATTTAATTTTAGCTGTGGCCCCCTAGAATCGTCTCCACTTTTCACCCACTAGCGACGTCCCTGATCTTAAGTCACCATTTTGTAAATTATTCTTAACAATTATAATATTGCATTCATTGCATTTCTTAACAGACACTCGAAAGTGACTCATAATGCAACTGTATGCGATCTGGCCATCTGTTGTGTGTAAACTTGCTATCCTGGGGAGCATAGCTCAGTGTAGCCTCAAAGTACTGATAGTGAGGATCTCAGGCAGCCAGCCAGCAAACATATATGTGTATTACCATGGCAGAACAAGGATAACTGCTAAAGCCCAACTAATTTGCAGTTGCTCAAATACCCTCCACATGAACCCTTTAGGAGATGAAAGAAAAACTTGATGGCTTCGTTTTTTTTTCCCTTACAGAAAGTGCACTTCAGGAATGCAGGAAGGACTAAGCTCCCATCTTCCTAGTGTCCACGTCACTACCTGCTGAATCCACTCATCTGGGGAGCCCAGCAACTTTCCGCAATATCAGTGTTTAATCCCTTTAAGAATGATGAGAATCAAAGGAAATGGATTCATTGTGCGTTGGCTGTGGGGTGTGGGCTGTGGGCCCCATATGCACACCATATTTCTTTCTTTTTTCTATTGCTGGCTCAGATTTTGTTGTTTTTCTTGTTTCATTTGGGGGGCTAGTGGGGGGACATCTGCTTCCCATTTGCCCTTTGTGTTTCAAAATCTCTTTTCATTAGGGGACCTGGAGGGCAAAAGGTTGCTGATGAAAACAGCATAGGCGACCTTGACCTACATTAACCTTAATTGCTAAGTGACTAAGTGTAGGACCCATTTTTGGCACTTACAAAGGGCTTGGGGCTTGAAATTGCATGCAGACTTTGGACACATCTTGTTGACTATTTGCTTTTTACTAATGCCAAAATGTACAGCCATGGAATTTATTTCAGTTTTTGGTGATTCAAAAATGATACAGAGCAATGAAATGCATTATTTAATGATTTAACTTACAAATCACTGACAGTTGTGAGAATGGAACATTTTGTTATTGTTTTTTTTTGTGCTTCTTTTGATTGTTGTATTCATAATGTTGTACTCCACCATTATTGTTCACATTGCTTAAAGATAACCACCAGTATTTCGAAGACAGCATCCTGCAGAATATGTTAGAATCTGGTTAGAATTGAACTTACTTTGAGGGAATATTACATAAAATAACCTTTGTATACTAAAATATCTTTCACTATACTGTAAGTATATTTGCCCATCCTCCATTTAATTTGGATGACAGAGCTCAAGTGCTGACCAATAATTTATTCAAAGTTCTCTGATCTCTGCCAAGATAATTTAAAAAAAACTTTACAAACCATTTCTGTGTGTACAATGTAAATGAAAGGCTGCGGTGTTGAGCGTCTCTTTGGTCTACATCAGCGTGTGCGCCATAACTGATTAATGGTGATGAACATGGGAAGGATTGATCTGATTATCAGAGAACTACTTGCTTTTGATTAGAGGAGTAACTGAAGCTGCACCAGACTGAAAAAAACGCTTAGTGACGGACCATAGAGATACGCTGTGAAAGAGTTATGTCGTGAAAAAGTACGGAAATGCACAGCAAAGAGAATACAGATACACAGTGACAGTGAGTAAAGAAGTAAAGCACAGTGAAGGAGAGACGTAGTGAAGAAGCACACTGATAAAAGAAGCACAGAGGTACATAAAGGGAGCTAAGGGATAAACTGTGCAGAGTGCAGCTGTACTGTAAAGAAGAACCAAATTGCACAGAGAAGGATTCACACTATGCTGGAGAATACAGTGTACAGTCAACTACAGAAGGAAACGCAACCAAAGGAAGTATTATTTATTTTTAAGGGACTTTTTTCCTTAAATCAACCAAATAACTGAATTGTTTAGCCATAAAAAGTCAAGTAAAATAAAATTTAATCAGGAAAAGCCTCCAATATTTCTGCCCCGTGGGTTTCAGTTTCAGACTGTGAGGTGTTGAAACAGGTCATTTGTGAGGTTGTTCTGTCTATTTTCCAGCGAATAAAACACTGACATATGAATCATGTCTTAACTGGATTGTGTCTCTTCCTTTCACACATTCTATAACTGAAAGAGAGTAGCGATTAGGCACATGTGCTCAAATTCTTTATCAAGGCACGGACATCCTGTCATCCTCTTACTAGGTCAATAGAAGGCACAACACCCAGGCCTCGCTTGAAGTGAATGGGGCTTGTGGTTGAACCAATAAAATAAGTTTTTTTCTCTCTTATGCTCAATATCTTGCCTGTAATGTTTATTTGATTAGTTATCACAATCCTGTTATTTCTCCTGGGGAAGTAAATAAAAATACAATGCATCAACAAAATTTTCAGCACCTAAGTTCATTCAGGCAAAAAGCAGTTATTCAAGTGCCGCTATGAAATAAATTAAAAATGTGTTTTGCTGGCTAAGCTTATTAAAACCACTCTGACGGGAAGAACATTGCCCCAGCCAAGTGAATGAATAACAAAATTTTCCACATCCATTTGAATTTGGATGGAGGATATGGAATAATGCTCCTCAGAGCTTTCCGCATGGAGAACACAAACCAACACTTCTTTTCTTCGGCATTTAGTACACACTTCCGAGCACATCGCTATCGTCTCCAGCACCTGAGCTTCCTTTGCAAGGCAGGGATGCCTAGTATAGTAGTAACATTTGCACAGATGAGGTGTTCTTTAAAGTCATTTTAAGCTGTGAATTCATTGGAGTGAATAAACTGGCACAACTCAGTGACTTTTCCGCTACAAATGGTGAGACTAACGGTTCTTTCCCATGGTACCACGTGTATCACATTTCCCTGTCCATAGGCCAGACCTGACCACATCAGCACACCACCACATCACCACCCTCAACTGGCGGCTTGCTGACTCACCGATCTTCCTATGGTAGTGAACAATGCAAGCCTTTGAGAATCAAAGTAATGTTTTTTACCAGCTTCTGTTATTCATTAATGCTCAGCTTGGAAACCATGGTAACTCAACAATAATATTGTAATACTCACTTTTGGCTAAAAAATAATACATGCATGACTGAAAGCAGTGGACTGTACCAAGAACTTGTGGATTCATGAGCAATGTCCCTCAGTGGAGTCCTGGAAAGCATGCAACATCAATAGTCTCCTACCATTTATGACTGCTGTAGGAACCCTGTTTGGAAAGTGGTCATTGACAAAGGAAACACGGATTCTTTAAGACCCTGATTCCCTGAATGTTAGGTCCGCCTCCCAAAGAGGCCACCGTTACGTAAAGTAATAGGAATGGCCAATGTTTCAGCACAGCCGTACAAACCCGCTGAAGGACTGTGAGAGTGGACTTAACTCCATCCCAAGACATCACATCAAACAGCGGTAGGGCCTCTGGTTTCCCAGGGACCAAGGCCAAAAAACCAGCATGTTTACATCTAACTGTAGTTGAACTCTATTGCATTGTAAACTGTCTTAAAAAAGGAGACCTGAGTTTGACATCAGCAGGATCAATCCATACGATATGGTTTTGGGGAGGGGGCGGGGGCAACCAATGCCATATGGATCATGGTTACATGAAAGAACAGTGAAACTTTGAAGGCATTCCCACATGTTGTAGGCAACTAGCCCCACAGTTATATTTGCATTATTCTTTGTGCAGACAAAAGTGCAGACTCACAAACACAGCCATGAACCCACACATACAAACACTCTGACTGATTAACAGTGTGACAAAAATTCTAGAATCGGCTTTATGTTTGCATATTCTAGAATCGGCTGTGCTGTTTACATATTCGACTATTCTGATGAACTAGTTGAATATGTTAATCAGTTCATCAGAATAGTTGAATATGCAAACAGCCTAGCCGATTCTAGAATTTTTTTCACAATAATACCATATATAGGATTGTAAATTGAATGATGAGAATGTTAGTCGATAGCACTCAAAAAGCAATTATTATGAAAGGGGTTGCAGTTGGGGGAGCATTGACGTGTCATCAACAGATGGAGTTGGGGGCAGAGCATTGTTCCAAAGATTTTACACAGTTGGAACCCAGCCATGGAATGTGATTGTTTCCTACTGTTATGACTACACTTGCTATATTTCAGCCTCTGTGTTATCTAGCAGAGGCTCAGAGTGGAGCGCCTAGAGCTTAATTGCTGCCTGAAAAAAAGCATTATATATTTATTCACCACACCCTTTCCTATTTCCCAGTGAAATTTAGGATATTTTTTAGCAGGCAAGAGGGAAACAGCAGTGCCTGCTACTTTTTTATGTGTGTTCTGGCTGGAAAAGAATCTGTCGAGTCACTCTGCCTACAGGTGAGAGAAGCATTCTGAGAATCCACAGCATCATAGTACTTGCTCAGTTTCTTTTGCCAGAACTATAATGGAACAATTGTAACACAAGACAAGGTGCTGTGACTGACAAAATATATATTTTTTTTAAATACCCTCCCCCAGAAGGTAAGGATGGGGTGAACAATAAATTGTGGGTGTCATTTATTAACCATCATTTATTGTATTCATGTTTATTTTGTAGTTGTAAAAGTAGTCCTGATAGCTGTAAGACATACTGTACAAGAGAATGCCTCTTTTTCCAATTAAGTGGAAAACTCTGTCAAACTGAAATTTAGTTACAGCTACTGAAGCATACTGTTGTGCTGCCAGGGAAACCAGTTTTTGATATTTTTGTCTGCTCCTGTGACAATGTTGCATTTGGCTCTTCAGGAGAAATCCTTGGGTAATTTATTTTCATAAACCTTGATTTTGAGCTAACCAAAATATTTTAAATTGAATGATGTTTGTTTTTTGATGTTTACTGAATAAACTGCTTCCTTGTGCAAATCCAAAATCCTCAGTGAATAGAATCATACACATATGCACACACAGACAGACATACACAAACACAGACACACACACACACACACACACACAAAGGCTGTCTGAAAAAGAAGTTACCTTAAACCTGGATAAACATATAACAATACTTTTAGTTAAATAAAATCAAATTACTTAAACTGTTAACTAGTTGTTTAGGAAGAAATGCTTGCCCAGTAACAACAGTGGCATCATTACAATCACTGCAGCTATTTTACCAGTAGGGGGAGATCTGATCTAGGTGCACAAAATCAATTGTGGAGCTGGAATGAAGAAATAAACATTTATGTGTATGTACACATATATCAACATCCAGTTATACAATGAATTTCTTGACCACAGTTTACATAAATGTAACTTGGGAAATGTTAGCCAACAGTTAAATCAAAAATATTGTTGTTTTTTTTTACCCCATTCAAATTTGTTATTGTATCACCAGTGCTCTTTTAAACTCCTTATTAACAGAATCTAATTCAAAGTGGTTGAGGGACCAGTTTATTGCTAGCTAACATGAATTAGGCCAATGATTCGACAGGCCTCCAGCAATGGTATGCAAGCATGCGGGGGGGGGGGGGGGGGCTCGTGTCTGTGCAAGCTTGGCTTGTGGGCTGTGGTGTGAGGAGAAGCAGCTGGCGGCTTCGAAGGAGAGTACATGCTTGTCTACATTGTCCTGCAGGATGAGCACAGCTGCAAACATTGGGAATTCCAAATTTGGAACAAAATGGCAAAAGCATTTTTTGAAAATCAGTCATTTCTTTTAATTCAGCTAAAGTGCTTTCAGCACATACTCCTGTCCTTTGGTCATTATTTTGACATTATTTAAGACCTTGCTCAATCCCTTAAAAGCACTTCAAGCCGTTGGACTTTCATACTTGCAGATTCAATTTAACATTATGTCTGATTTGACTGAATATTATGGTCTTCCTTCTGCAACTGTTCATTTCTCGGTGATCCCTTGTAGATATTTATAAACATTTCAGAGAGGAGATTTTTACTATTTAACATATTATCTTTGGAATTTAATTCTGAGCCAAATCAAAAGTGCAAATACAACTGGCTATTGTTAATAGTCTTAGTCTAATTTAGTGTTTATTTCAACATAAACATCTGGTGCCCATATGCTTTTCAAAGAATGGCTATGTGGGTGACGGTCCATTTACAGGGAACAGTAACTGCATGCTGGCATGGATTTTCCTCCAACAGGCACAATAAGAGCAGGGATTGTCCAATCAGGGCCAAGAAATGTGAATAACATCCTGGAACATGCTTCTGCTACTGCTGTGGTCTTGAATCTCTACCCAGCTCTACCCTGCTACTTATACAACCACTCCATCATGGCTCAGTTTTCTTGTTATGGTTTGTAAAGTAGAACTGTCAGGTCTGATGTTCTGTAAGAGTCTGCCCAGGCCAGGCAGGATAGAATATTCTCTGGAAGAGCAGACACTTTCAAGAATGATCAAAGAACTTGAAAATGACTCAAACAATTGTGCGCAAAAACAGACAGGAAGGTTCTAAAACATTATTATTATTATTATTATTATTATTATTATTATTATTATTATTATTATTATTATTAATCATAATAATCATAATAATCATAATAATCATAATAATGGTACGAGCTATTTTGACTCAAGTATGTGAGGTGTTTCTTGTGTTGTAGTTTACTTGTTTTTATATCTGTAACTTTGTTTTTTATTCTTGGCACAGTACAAACAGTCTGGAATGAAATAAACTCTTTGGTGGAAAACGTTTATTAAGGAACCATGGCAGCATGTACAGTAAGCGATATGGTTGCCTTCCCCAATCAAGAAATAAAATGTCATGCTTTCATGGGAATTCTTTGCTTTTATGAAATTTTGGGGATGGTGAATCTGAGCATTAAATAAGTACCCCTGGGGACTGTTATGTGACTTTACATCTCTGCAAAAACAGCCTTTAAAGAGATGAAAGGGACTTTTTAACTTACTCCATGATGATAGTCCCCTGTCTGGGACAGAATCTGTGTATACTGGTGCACTGTCACAACATGTTTCTCTCTTTTTAATGTTATGTGTTTTCTTTTTTTAATTAATTGTTTTAAATTAACATCAATAAATTATTTTGAGCACCATTCCAGACTTAGATATGCACAAATCAGATACTTTTCAATATAATCAATATACATATGGAATTGACCTAGAACCATACCTTTGTACTTGTTTTGGCTTACATACAAAACGAAACTTTCTCCCTTCTCCAGAAGGCACTTTACATGAAAAGTCATTCTAAATATACCATTCTCTTTGATGCATCCTATAATCAATGACCCTTTCACACTTCTGTCACAACAATAAACCGCACAATGTTCTGTCAAAATATAGTTGCATAAATGGGTCATTTACAGGTAATACACTGAATTTCCCTTTTTTCAGGACAACTCACACTAACACGCTAGTCCTCCATTCAACTCTGCTGGGCTGCAGCAGAAGTGCCAGAAGACTTCACTGCCACTCCATCGACCAAAGGGGGCAGTATTGTGCAGTATTGAGTTTGGGGATAGCCTGTTGACTGTATATCCAATTATGCTTTGCCCATCAAGACACCCACCAATAGCTGGAGCAAGCATATGATGGAGCACATCACATAAGTGCCTCACCAGGATGGGAGGAATCCCCCATTTTTTGACAGTTCAGGTCACAAAATGTAAATGCATCACCTTGCTCTGCATTAAATGCACCAAGTTAGCTTGAGTTGGATGGATTTTAATGGAGTAAAAATAATGTATTTATCTTTTTGCTTATTAATGTAATGTTTTCCATGCTTTTTGGAATTGCCAGTAACACTATTGTCATAAATCACTGCTATGCAACCTGCACCCAGATTTAACTTTGGCTTACAGCATGAAAAGAGAAATTCAAGAGACAAAGGGAATTAATTTATACCATGATAATTACACACAAATGGCGTTATATAAGATAGCATTGAAAAATGTTAATCTTATGCCACTATTCCAAGCCAAGTAGGTGTTTAGTGTTTGGATAAGTTGATTTAAACAAACGAAAAGCATATAATTGGAAAATAAACTAATAAACTTTTTAGTTTATCTATCAAAGTATAAAATCAAGTTATGCTGAGTTTGTCGAATCATAAACACGTCCTTGAATATTTTCTTTAAAATATGATATGTGATATGCAGCCATATGGAACATAATAACAAAGTTATCTGTTATTTTAAAATCACAACGAACCATTCATGTACCCACAACTAAATCACAACCTTGCTGCCACGTAGTGAAAAACTCAAGCAAGCAATCACCTTCAATAACAGGTTGTCATATACTGCATTCTGATGTTGTCTTATGGGGACTGTCTTAATGCATCCCTTGTGATACGAGGTTAATGGTAGTGTTCACACGCTGACTTTAACCTGTCTTTGAGCAGGCTTTACGCTTTTAGCCTCTTATTACAGTGAACAAATCACAAAGTATATGAGTTGTTATTCTCATATCTACAACAGATAAAATGAAGAGAAGACAAGGGTGAAATAAATGAATGGCTGTCCATAAATCCATACTTGTCGTCTCTCTATTTATGCTATTTGTGCTAATATTAAGCAAATTTCATTATTAAAAGAAGGTCAGACAGAAATGCTAAAAATAGTCAAATTTGTTACTTTCTAAAAATGTTTCCCGTTGTTGGAATTTATGGTTTAATAACAATCGACCTTTTGAGAAGGGGCAGAGAGGCGGAGATAGGACCTTTCTCCACTCCCGTGTTAACACTGAGCATGTGATGAACTAACGCGTACTTGACTCCTGCAATTTTGTCATCATATCTCCCAAGGGATTACAATTTACAAGCAGCGAAGCCACAACTCAGGTGAAGGTAAATCCATTGCTTTTATTGCATTAGCAGGGTTTGTCAAAATCTTCCTCCTCTCACAATGTTGCTTGTAAGGTGGTTTTCTTTGAGGTGGTTTACTTTCTGCCCTGTATAAGTATGAGACTAGACGAATAAGGATCACCTCTTGATTATGTATTCATACGTATTTAAAGATGAATATTCTGTTTGTTCAATTCAAAATGATAATTTGAATTCGTTTTGCCTGTGAACTTTTAATTAGTACTGTTGCTTGAATTACATATTATTTGAATTGTACTTTATCGGGTGTTTTAATGGGTCTTATTTTCCTTTTGATAAGTGACTGAGCGCGACAAGTTACTTTTGAATGTCCTCCACCCCCCTTAACCTAAGGAGTGAGTGAAATAAATATAGCAGTTTAACTTTTGAAACCAAATTATCGTTACATTTATAGATGCAATAAACATTTGGTTTCTTATGTTTATAGGACAACTGCAGGTGGGGTAAAGTTTTCACGTTTTCTACCTTGTCAGAGATGGCATGCTCAAACACTACACACCCTACACAAACATTCCCACTTGGAGTTGATTCTTTTGCCGTTCACGGGCATCGATGTAATACAGGCCCTACCCTGATCCAATAATGTTGCTGCCATGCAGGTGGGTTTAATATAGGCCAATGTGCCATATTTAATACATCCAGGTGAAATAAATATCACATGATTTGTACTCCGTAAACTCGGATCTGATGTTCCTGGACAACTTTGGCATTTTGGTGCTTGTCTCAGACAACAGTTCTATCATGTAAACAAAATTTAGATTTCTTTGAAGTGAACTCAAGAATCGTTGTAATAGCTTATTCGGCTATTTCAAGTCTTTACACTTTATCGCAAAACTCTGACACGACTAGCCTACAGTTGTGATGCTGTTATTGTTATTTGTACAAGTCACTGTGGACGATTGCACAACAGGCTAGCTGATAATGAAAGTACAAATTGTATTATTGTTTATTGAATTAATTAGACTACTTGGCGGAAAACCAAGTATTCCATCTAATATCCCGCAACGCCTGACCAGTTTCAGTAGTTGTCAGAGATGTCTGATGTATCCGATCTGAAACTCGAGAAAATTGGATGAGACTGTTCCTAGAATCGCTCAGCAAACTTCTCTGGCGTTAGTGAGGAAAATTAAAAACAGAAACGCTTTTCAAGGGTACCTGGCTTTCTTCCCGAGCCGTGTCAGAGACGTGAGGTCCCAGGGCACCTCCGGCACTGTAGTATATTGCAAGGGAATTACAGTAGGTACGTGTGATCACGTCACGTTTCTGACCGAGTGAATGTTTTCATTTTTCGTAGCCTTTCACATGCCAGCTTCTTCCAGATAAATAATTATTGATGAATTATTAATTATTCACAATTAATCATTATTGTTCATTAATTTCCCCACCATATCTGTGATTTATGCGCAAGCGGAAAGTCCTTTATACGGTGTGACAGTTATATAATATTGCGTGTAGAACGCTTAGTTTTGTCGAATCATCTCCTTGAAAATTATTTTATTAAGGCGAGTCATCTCATTGGATTGTGTAACTATAGCCTACCACATGCTTATAAGCTTCTATGTGTTCCATTTAGGTTTTAAGCTTTAAATGAAAAGGATAGCGAAGGCCTGTATTTATTTTTTATTTTGACTTTTACTTGGACTTATAAATGCATGTATTGGTCGAACAAACAGTAGTTCTATTTAATAACAAGCACAGTTTGGCGTTTTTACAATCACCAAAATAAACTTGCAAAATTGACTTTCTAATGAATAAAAACTGAGTTACTTTTATTGTCAAAGTTAAGGACAAATTCTTAAAGAATACAGACTGAAGTGATCCTTCACTGGTGTTTTCTGGTTTGACTTTTTGTCTTGTTTGGGCCCCTTTGGCCTCAGAGCAGTAGAGTCAGCATGATGCCGGGTACCACTGCGGGTAAGAAGCTGGACCTGTCCAGGCTTACGGACGAGGAGGCCAAGCACGTGTGGGAGGTCATCCAGAGGGACTTCGACCTGAGGAAGAAAGAGGAGGACAGACTGGGGTGAGCCTTTTTTAGAGACTCTGCTCAACAGACTCTGAGTGGAACCAGTTTCCTCTGAGTATTCACTGAAGGTAATCTGGTTGGATATGTTTTCACTCAAGCAAATTGCTGTTTTCCTCTCGTGAATGATGGTCGCTGCTTGGAATGTCCTGCTATTTCCCGAGTGTCAGCAAGAAGGCTTGTTTTGTATACGAAAAGTACATAGCATCAGCTGAAGTCTTAATTAATTGATCACTGTGAATCATTCGACATTTCCAAAGTTCCCGAAGCCTGTTACAATTACATTGGTTCTGTTCAATCAGGGTGGGAAAGGAGCCTTTATCAGTTTCTGGATTTCAGATGAACTTCTACTGTTAATTATTTAACTAGCCCAATCATTTTTGTGATTTGGCTTTTACGCTACAGTCCCAGATAAGCTTGTGAGTGGCAGCTGAAGACTGTTCTTAATGTATGTCTCTATATGATTTTTTTTACTGTGCACCTAATCGACAAGTGAACTCATCAACTCACACACTCAATGACTCACTAGCACACTCATTAACTGACTCACACTCACTCACTCACTCAGTGACTCACTCGTTCCCACATTAACTCACTCACACTTAGTGACATACTCTGCCATTCACTCACACAAAGGTGGACTGTTTGTCTCAGATTTAGCCTTGATTCATGATTCATGATATTTTCCCATATTACTATTAAAAGCAGCGATGATCCAGTAGTGATCCAGCCAAGCCACAGGAGATTCAGATATGCTAATCTTGGTTTTGTGTATTCATGCAAGGCAACATGTCATATTCCCAAGGTGTTATTCGATATTTTAAAATCAATTTAAGAATAAAACTATATTTTTGTTCTTAAAATGTAGGTGTTTGTACTTAAGCCTTTACTCTCATTACAGAGGACTGTAGCATACTGTGAGTTTTCCCATTTGTAGTTAAAACTAAGCTGTTCCTCCTGGGATGGTGTGGAGTGTGTCCTCCCAGCGTCTAAACAGTGCTTGCTCTTGTTTGAAAGGCGCATGATTTGTTCCAAGCTTACTTTAGCAGTTGGAGACAGGCCACAAACATTATTGTGAAGCCGAACCACGATATATAGCTTATAACTGGTCTTTCTGGGGGTCTTTTCCACTACTGTGTCATTGGCTGGATCCAAGCTTGATTTGAGCACTGCTCTCCCACAAGTGGCTTCATGCAGGGTTTGGCGTGTGTGTGTGTGTGAACGCATGCTTGCTTGAGTGCGTGCATGTGTTCACTTTGCTGTTCTATAGCAATGTTATACAGAATGTGCAGTCCAGAAAATTATCATGCACAACACTAATCAGCGTGACAGAGCAAAGGGGAAGCAGAACTGTGGTACTTTCAGGTAGAGTGAAATTAGCCCTGTCCATTTTAATAATGTTGCCGTGTACGGACAGTGAGGTAGAGTCATCATTGTGTTAAAGATTTTTACTAATGGATAACAGTGATGGAGTAAAGCCAATGAATATATAAGAACAAAAGTAAGGAGTGTATGTGTACAATGCTGTGTGTGTGTGTGTATGTGTGTGCGTGTGTGTATATGTGTGTGTGTAAAAGAGAGACAGAATGAGCAGTACCTCCTACAATAGACATAGACAGGTTGGCAGTGCCTTTAAAGAATATTGTGTTTCCCTGTAGGGTTTTGAAATGTATTTTCAACATGCAGAAGTTTTCTGTGCTAAAGATTAAACTGTGAACAGGGAACAGTAACATGCCTTCCACGGGTGGCTGTGAAAGTTGCATTCTTTTATACTCAACGGTGTCTTGCACACAACCCCCAACCCCCCTCTGGCGCCCTCTGACTCCTTTCAGTGTTATTGCCCAGCTTGGTTTGATTTATACTGCATTTATTCCCCATTTACACCCTACAGGGGCAGACCCACAGATCCTCCCAAAGTACTTCCAGGGTTCTGGGACATGCAGTGTATCAGTTGTGACACGTAAAGTAGGAAACCTAGGCTTGGGAGGCATGTAAAATGGGCTGGTCCAGCAGGATTGGGAGAAGTTGTGTGTACAGTGAGATAACACTTTGCCTCGCCTACAGCAGGAATCTGTGGTCACGGTTCTGTGCTAACAATGAGATAAATTTTATCAGGAACTTTGATAATGGATCCGGGGGGCGGGGGGTTAAAGCAAAAGGAGAAATTTTGTGCACAGCCCCTCCCTTCTACCCACCCCTTTCCATCCAAAAATATACATATAAAACATAGAAATACAGCAAAATATGTTTTATCTTCTCAACGCCATAGAGGAGATGACCTCGATGTTGTATTTGCGCATGCCAGAACATGGAGGTGCAACAGAAACCATTTGTTGCGCGCCTCCGCATTCTTTCTTGGTTACGATTTGTCTGAGACGCTCAGAAGCAGCTGGTGGCCTGACGCAGGGTGCTGGACACCATTCCCAGACTACCGCAAGGCTCACCAGAACCTGTGGTTTGACCTTGCTGAATCAACAGGGGCGACATAGCTCAGGAGGTAAGAGCGATTGTCTGGCAGTTGGAGGGTTGCCAGTTCAAACCCCGCCCTGGGCAAGTCGAAGTGTCCTTGAGCAAGACACCTAACCCCTAACTGCTCTGGCGAATGAGAGGCATCAATTGTAAAGCGCTTTGGATAAAAGCGCTATATAAATGCAGTCCATTTACCATTTACCATCAAAAAGTGAAGTCCGTTGCTGAATCAAAAAGTGAGGCTTCCTCTAGTCTGGCCCAGGGGCTGTTTGCAGGCTTCGGGGGTAAAATGCATTGGCAGGCTTCTGGGTGGATTTCAGCCCTCTAGGGATTTTTTCTGTCTTTTCAACAGAGTTTCTTGTATTTTATTTCAGGCTTTGATTAGCATTAGCCACTGCAACAACTTGTTCTCCCTCCCCACCTTTTTTACATTCCTGGCTGCCTTCTATGTTTTCCTGAGTGTTAATTCTCTCTTTTAAGCCATTGGATAAAGTACATTGCACTCTGTTTTTTATTTTCATATATATATTTTTTTTCATTTTTTATAACATTCATTTTGGGCAAAAATTGGGTTCATATGTGGAAGGTTCTGACTCCATATCTCTTTGATCTGTGCATATCATGGATACTCCATTAAGTATTCACAGACTTTTAGTCTTTTCTTTCTGTGGAGCTATTGATCCAGAGATGCGTAGTGTTCTGTCTTAAAAGAAAAGCAAAGAGTGTAAACAAACAGGCTTTCAAAAGCCATTAAAACAAAAAAAAGCTTGATGTCTTTTCAGCATATGTAGGGTTCTCTGTGTATACTTCATTTATCATGTCAGCTTGTGCTCAAAGAGAATATTTGTCTTACATATATTTCAAATGCCCTCTAGGTAGGCTTGTGTAGCTGTACTCTGGGCTGTTAATAGGTCATGCCGTGTGTGTGTGTGTGTGTGTGTGTGGGTGTGTGTGTGTGTGTGTTTGTGGCTATGTAATGGATGTATGAATGCCGTGCATTGTCAGTTGAGGATGATGATCACTGCACAATCACAAGGTTGGTGTCCACCGTTGTGTTTTGGAAAATAAGAAGCCACGAGGAGGCTTCTCCGTCTGGCACAAAGAGGCCCCTGTCGCAGCCCTTCCTGATTTCCACTAGAGAGTTTGCCATTTTCTCGCACCAGGAATGTTAGCCTTCTCTGCATGTGCCCAGGGCTTTCTGTCTTACAGGATATCCATTATGATAAACTAGAAATAGCGACAGAGCCATGGGACCAGCTTTAATCGTTAATGCAGTATGGAGCTGTTGAAAATTAGGCAGGACCAATGGCAGGTGGTGGGTGTGTTGTGATTGCTTTCACTATCGGAAACCTTTCATGGAAGAGGAGGGTGGGGGTGCTGGGGGTAGCTATCAGAACTGATCTCGGAACAGGGTAGGTTAAGATGCAAATTCATTACAAAATAACTCAATTTCTTCAAACAATTACTTGAATCAGACATTATATTGTTCGGTCAGGACCACAAACCACACCTGTGCAAATAATTATAACCAGGAATCTGGCTACCCTACCTGCAGGACTCCAGGCCACAGTCGGCTCTGGTCTGGATTAAATTCCAGACTGTGGTGCAGAAGTGTGGCCCTCTAGGTACACTTATTCAAATCTAATCTCAATGAACTTTTCAATAAGATCCTTTCTGCTGGGTCAATATCAGTGGCTCAGTAATCTATGTTAGAATTCTTTGTTATCCTTGGTTTACTTTAAGTTGTTGACTGTTTATTCCTTTTACCAATGTGTTTGGTTGGTCACTGTTTCATTGTACAGAATGTGGCTGTTCCCTTTTAACCCCACTGACTTTACGTACAGTTAAGCATGCAGGTCAGTTTGTATGGGTGGTAACTTTACAAATACAGTCCATAACTACCCTGGGGGTTTGCAGGTGAATTGTTTAAGAGCAGGTAGTGTGCGTCTGTCTCCTCACCCTCACACATCCCTCCTACTGTCACTTTAACCAGGACTCAACTACTCTGACCACTGCCAAGTTTCCTCCTAGTTTTTATCTTTAAAACATATTAATGTGGGACTTCTTTCTTCAAAACATTTTCATTATACACACAGGACAAAAGTATTTCTGGGTATATTTGACCTTTTTTGGGTAAAAGGTATTGTAAAATGGCAGCAATTACCTTTGCTATACACTTGAATAGATTGATTTAGTATTTAAAAAATTAATCGAAGCGGCAGTTAATTTCAGCTACATTATTGTACAAAGTGTGCCAGGCTCTCGGCTGACTGTCACACACTCCAGTTTACAATACAAGGCGCCTGTTTGGATTCAAGGTCTCAGTTTTCATGAATCAGATTCAGCTTTAATAGAAACGGACATGTAGTGATATTGCCCCTTGAACAGTCATTGTCCCTTGTCTTGGAGTGTCACAGAAAAAGATTGATTCAAACTGTGGTACAGGAAGTATGTGATGCACATCACTTGAGTTGTGTGCGTCAGAAAGGAAGGATGTGTTTGATAGTGAGATGAGAGTTCAGTCCTCTGCATCACATGGCTGTAGCTGCCACACATGCTGAACAAGAGCTTTGTTTCGATGTGGATGATTCTTTAGTTTATGTGTAGTTTAAGACCAATCAATGTGTATCAAAGCCTGTAATGCATCTAATCATCTCCGTACACTTCTAATGCAATTCTTCCTCCTCACATTGGTCAATTTTGCATTCAGCCAATCCGCATTTAGTGACTGTTTCTTTTTTGCCATATTGCTAGTCTTTCAAGCCAGAAAGGCTGAAAGTATATTACTTCTGTTAGGTTTTCAAGCCTAGCCTTTTATGTTTGATGCCTGTAGCTTGACCAAACATGAAATCTGTATTTGTCCATTTTTATTCTCTTTGTCACACCTAACATGGCCACCAAGAACAGTTATTTTGATTAATATTTCACTTTTCACTCGTTCATTTTCAGCTGTTGCATATTTCTCCTACATGGACTGCTTTTCTGTATCACATTTTTGGAGATGCAGTGTAAATACATTTCTTTTTTCAATCAAAACCTTCTGTTTTGTCTGGTCAGAAATTTAAATTTGATATGTTTGCATATTAGAAATGTGTTTACACAATTCAGCTGGCATAAAAAAAATTGTTTGTTGTTCAAACTTGTTCTTCAGTCAAAAGAGAATAACTTAAAAACAAAGGAAAGTCATGTGCTCATGTTTTTTTGTATTGAAATATAGAAATTGCAGAACACAGCATTTTTCATGAACAGAAAACACAGGGTACAGTTATTCCTGTTTGTGCTTGTGCACTGGCATCAAGCAGTTTCTTGGAATGAAACTGAAAATGTAAAAAAAACTTTTTAAAAACCTGTGGTTTATTGTGAGATCCATAAATTTTCCAGATGTTAATGTTTATTTTCATATACTGTTTTTCCAGTTCTTTCAGTGTAGAGCCGAAAGAGGTTCATTCTGTCAAAAAGAAGAATTTGGAAAATATATATTAGATTTTTCTTTTTAAAACCAGATTAAAACCAGACCGAATTATGCCTGGCCGGAGATGTATCTGGCAACCGACGCTTGTAAGGCTTGAAGAAGGCACTTAATACATTTCATGGGTTTAGTTCTCTTCGGCTTGCATTTCCATCAGAGTCAAGCATAGGACAAACTGTCCAGCATACACCCTTTTATGGGTAAAGACAGCTACACTCTCACACAGCAGTCCACACACTGCTAAGTGAATACACAGAAACATTGCCAGAAGCAAATGCAAGCATAAGCAACAAGAGTGTGTAATTTCATTTTAAGAGATTTCACCTGTGAGATTTTCTTGATACATTTGTGGAGTCACAACGCAAATTATACTGACTGTGCTTAAGCATTCTTACATCAGTGTGAAGATTGTTATACCTTCTGGGAACAAGACTGAAAAGTCGAGATATATGTGCTTTATAAAGAAAACAATCCATGATTTATAAATCTTTTGGGCATAGCAGTCAAATGTTTTCGGTTATGTTTGAAATTAAATTTTTGCCTGTCGGGTTCCTCTTCCTCTGATAAGCTAATAAATAATATGATATGACAACACATACTACTTTATGCTATTAAGAGAAAACATTTTGATTCCCCCATCCAGGTTGACAAAGTTTTATTTGAAACTAGCAAGTTTAGCTTTTAACAACATTCTCTATGGAACCGTTGGTGGGTGTTAACAATGAGCAGCAAAGCTTTACTGTCACAAAAGGGGTATACAGTTTTAATGATGATGGTCATCGCTGAACATTACATTACATTACATTCATTTGGCAGATGCTTTTATCCGAAGCGACGTATGACCAGTGCATACCGAAGGTCATTCGAACAACTACAAATCACAGGTCCGATGAGGTAAAATACTCATTATGTAACAGGTATTCATAGCCATGAACACATTAAGTCCAATTCACAAAGTATGCATAGGCTAGGTCAGAGAGTAATGTTAAGTCAAACTAGGAGGCATGACAAGCCACAACATCAAAATAACGATGTAAGTGCTGGATGGAGGTACATGTAAGTGGTACAGGAGGTACATGTGTAATATGGAAGTGCTATAGGAACAAAGCAGAAGGATACAAGTGATGAGAGTGATCTTGGATTGGGAGTGCCCTGCAGAACGGTGATAGTCATTCCAGGTATAGTCTGAAGAGATGTGTGGTCTAAACAAGTGGTGATCTGTTAAATGAATCTAAATTGAAACATACATTTAAGCTCTTAGTGTTGTAATGGCTGATAAAATGAACTTCTTAATCTGTTTTACGTGCTCATGTACCAGTTTGGTTGTACTGTTGCATGTACTGGCTAATATATTTTTTTAATTTGAAAAAAATAATTTTATTGTTTGGCCCCTGGCAAATAAGCTAAGAATCACATAATAATTAGATCTTGTGATCTTGTGGTTTTAGACAGGAGCCGTACCACTTTGTACCCTTGTGCCAGGGCACCCTGAAAACTCCCAACATCACTGTCTTATTCTACAATTTTTTTTAAATTAATTTCATTTTAATCCATTTAATTTGAATGTGGTTGGTAAGCTCTACTATCATTGACGCCATACAATATATGGCTTGAATACATATAGGTGTCTGCAGTAGAATCATGTCTGCAGAGCTCTTCCACGAGGACTGCGTGCGAGCACAGAAAATGTGTAATGAAGCGTTTAGGAAAAAAAGCCAGGAAGCGCAGTCACACAGGAAGGAGAGCAGCTGACGCCAACCGTTCCGGATATTTTCACTATTCAAATAGGGAAAGGACAGGATATACGATGCTTTGGGATTTTTGTTGTTTTAAGGAATCAGGTCTTTAGATGTTCTCATATTCCCATTATAGCATTATGCAGGCTTGACTTTGTAGGTTTTATTTGTGTTGGTATGTGCTGCACTGCAGGAGTTATGCAATGTTCTTGATGTATATATATATATATATATATATAGAATAATATGATGTGCAGTTGCCTCAGGTCCAGCAAGAGATCTGCCAATAGCAGGCAGCTGCATCCAGATGTTCTCCATCGCTCCCTTCCCTGTAGTGGGCTGTGATGAACCAAGTAAACTTCCCCCCAAACTCAGCACTTTGTTGTTCATTGTGATTAGTCAATGTGCTTGATCTCTGTACTTATGTTCCCTGGTGGATCGTTTTATGAAATACTTTTGCATCATTATAAAGCATTTCTGTTTTCTTTTTAAATATAATTCAGGTGTTGTCACGTGACAACATTAAAGGATAGTTTGGTTGCCGTCGAGTCTAAAATGCAGTTTGCCCTGATGCAATCGGAGCAATTTGTTGCACAGGAAGGACTGTTTGCCCGGCTGAGGGTCTTTGTTTTGGCTGAATAAAACATGGGACGAGGGCCAAAAGCTGACTCTGGCAAGCTCTCGGTCCCTGCCAAAAAACTATGTACAATGCTGACTGGTGCAGGCTTCCCCTCTCGTCTAATTTGCTGGGATCCCTTCTCAAATCTTTGCCGTCTGAGGACTTAATGTCAAAAGAATGCAGTGATGTGGTTTCAAGAAAAACCACTACTTTGAAGGATTAATGGATAATCTTCCAGAACCTGCTGGTTTGGAGGGAGCAACATGTACTGGATGACTATGCTGTCTGAATGCATCACAAAGATGATTTGGTGTTAGGTTAAAAGCACTGTTACTTCTGTTTCTTATTCATTGTGCATGGGAGTGTGGGCTTGCCACTGGAAGATTCTAAACAGATTTATCCTTAAAAACAAACAAAGTGTTTTCTTCCTTTAAGGCTATCTAACGGAAATTTCTTAGTCTTTTCTTTCTTTTGGCCTCATCGACGAAAGCCGTAAAAACATTTTTTTTATTCAGTTTTAAGAGTTTTAATGCTCTTGAATTCACTGACATGAAAAAAGTTTAAAGAGCTCACAAGCATATTACATTTCAGCTTTGGTCTAAACAACCAAATGCAGCATTGCAGCATTGCAAGTGTGCTTAAAAACAGAATAAAGCCTTTAGCCCTGTAAGTCACGCAGAACTCTGGTGCTGTTAACTACTCCTTTCCTGTTTTCCTGGATTGGGTTTCTAATGGCAAGCCAAAACTTTCAGTTGGTTTCACTGAAGTAGGAACAGTTTGGCAGGTTTGGACATTTATAAGTGATTGCAAGCTGCAGATAAGGATAACTCCTTTCCCCTGATGGTCCCATTTCGCGAACCACAAGTTGGGTGGTGGGGGGTGCGGGGTAAGGGGGATGGGTTGAGGGGATGGCAGAGCTGACCTAATGAAGTGGCTTCAGACTCAGATTTTAATAACCACCCCGACTATGCTGGCTTGATGTACACCAAGTCCTCGTCTGGCGTGTGTGTGGGGGAAAGAGAACATTCCTCCTCTGCCAGTTTTTTCTTTCATTCAAAGCAGGCATTAAAAAACTGGGTCAATAATTTGATCACAAGCTCATTCCTCTGGCCTGCAGGTCTGTCTTTAACCTGTTTGGTATTCTGTGAATAATACTGAGGTTTGCTTGGAAACTTAACTGTGATTTAGCCAAGAGAAACAGACCTCTTTCATTGTTTTGTCAAGCGTTATAATAGAGACATCAGCCTCTTCTATTCATTACATATGCAAAGTTTGACCTAGCGATGATAATTTGGAAACTGCAGACTAATGCTGTGAATTGAGACAGAATTATAAGATTATCCTGGAAGGGCCATTGAAAACAAACTGTGAAAGGAAAGCAGTTTAATGGATTATGGAGCTATTCCATTGTTCTGTGGGTAGCAGCCTTGTCAGTTCACCTTTAAACACATTGGCAAGCATAGGCAGAGTTTCTCAAGACCTGCAAACTCTGAATAGTCTGGATGTGGGGAATGTTGTAGATGACACAGTAGAAAATAAATTATGAGCTCTGCCCTTCAAAAGAATGAGACAACAGGGATCGACACCAACAGTTGCCTGTGGTTGATAAAGAAGAGTATTCAGGCTGGTGGGTCGTTACTCTGTGGTTGGCCAATCATGCAAGTGTTTTTTTTTTTATTGTTTCAGTTTTCAGACTGTGGCCTATCTCTCTTAAATTAAAATATGGTTGTATGGTTATGAGATGTCATTTCATGATTACACCCATCGGCACAGCCAAATGCAAGTGAGGCTGCATGCTTCTCTGCACGATCTGTGCAACTACAACTTTAAGTGTGTTTGCAAGACATAGAACTTCAAGCTCTACTCTATCCGCACATTTTGTCACATTTTGACAGATCAACCAGCTCTACAGAGCTTGTTGTGATTAGGCTAGCAAACTTTTAGCTTGACTTTGCTCCAGAATTTGCCTCCCGCTTCTTCCTGGCTGTCCTAATGCAGGCCAGATGTCTGGCAAGAGTGTTAAAGTGCAAACTGGCACAAGTGCTACCTGTGCATCAGGTAATATGAAGTCCCTGAAAATAGGCCTAAGTGAAAATTTCTGTTTATAGGATGGTATCATGAAAAAGTTATCTTTCCTCTGATCAAAAAGAGGTGTAACATGCCAATATTTAATGACAAAAGTATGCTTAAATCTGAATAATTATACTTCTAGAACTAAGCAAGAAAATAATAGCATCACCAAAATTAGACCATCAATCATCAGTTTCACCTTTTCTCTTTAGCTGGCTAGTGACCAGTGTACTTGAGGAAAACACTTGGTATTAATAGAGGCTTTTATTTATATAGACTAGAAGTCTCCAGTTATTTGTGCAGCTGCAGGCTGTCTGACATAGCAAACATCAGTGCTGAAGGTCACTGATGAGCAGCGGTGGGAGCCTGGACTCTAAATCTGGTGTGCACTTGGCAGGTGTGGTTATTATCTTCTCTTTTGATGAACAGTACACATAAACCTCTTTTTTTTCTTGCATATCCTGCCTCAAGTCAGTCACCTTCTGTTGATGTCAAAACACTGCCTCTTGCACGCTTGATATATTTTTTGTTTCAGTCATTTTATGTACTATGAAAAGTTTCTGTTGCGTTGTGAATTTTCTTATACGATAAGAAAATAAATCCTATTCTCCTATTTGAATATTGCATTACATTTATTTAGACGGCTTTCTTATATAGATGGACTTGTGAGAGGAAGTGTGCATTCACCTACGTTATTCAATCAACAGCGAAAAAGGACAGGGATTGTAGACACTCCCAGACCTGGGGCAGTACATGTGCAACATTGAACCATAAGAAAAAACTTCCTTGCCCATTGATTCAGTCCCATAAAACCAGTGTGAGGTCATTGTGAGTTGTCAGCTGTAGTCCTTTACAGTTCACTCCCTGTCTCCTCTCTCTCTCTCTCTCTCTCTCTCTCTCTCTCTCTCTGATGCAGGGAGCTGAAGACCAAGGTTGAGAAGGAGGACGCCAAGCGCGAGCTGCTAGGGACGGAGACCAACCTGGCCGACTCCCACTGCATCCGCTGCCTGCACCCCTTCAAGTTCCTGGTCAACAGCAAGCGCCAGTGTTTGGACTGCCGTCTGTATGCCTGCAAGGCCTGCTGCCGCTACAACAAGAAGGAGCGCGGCTGGGTTTGCGACTCCTGTCGCATGGCCAGGTGATCACATCACATCGCCAGATGATGTAACGTAGCAAGAGGAAGAGGTCAATGCTGTGGATGGGGAGGGGGGGAGAGGATGGGGGGGCATGGTTTAGAAACAAATGGCTAGGTTCTCAGAGACAGGGTTACGAGATCTGTTCCATGAAGTCGCTGGGTGATTTCCAAAAATTTCCTAAAGTTTGTAGCTTGAATTCTTCTCCCTCTGGGCCTTTGTTGTTACGGAGACCTTAGTTCCCCTCTCCTTACAGCTGGGTCATGCTGCGATCCCCAACAATGGACCCCGTTCTCCAGGGGAACCCCTTCCAGCTGACCCCAGCTGTCCAGCCCTCCTCCCCTCCCCACAGGACACTGTGCTCTACGCTGTCTTCCGGATAGGGACGGTGGAGCAGACTGTTAATCAGCCTAGTGCTAACAGCATACAGTGTGTTCCTAGATAGCATGGGGAGCCATCATCGCATTGCTGCAAAGTTGGGGCAAATCTGCTTTGTCATGAGGGAGTCTGGTGAGAGGTATACTTCCTGTTTTCCTCCATTCCCGGAATGGTTTGCTGATGTGCTGAGAATTAAAAACAAGGCTTTTATTCAGAAGTGAATCAGCGACACAGCTCTGGTATTGTGTCTTTCTGGATGCTGGGGAGAAATTCTCTCACTGTAGCGGAATGGACCGTGTCTCAGTGTGTGGTCTGAGGTTAGGCCAGACTGTGTGGCGCAGTCCGTAGGACGGCCAACTCAACCCATATTCCAAACCCCCCGCCCCAGCCTTCCACAAGGGTGACATTCTGCTTCCAGAGGTTATACATACAGAAGGATGAATTTTGTTTCACAATTATGAACAGAATTATCTCTTCTTTTTTCTTGGGTGCAGTGGTCACAGGTTGCATGCACCATAGGAACAATATCAATATTATATTAATCATAATTTCTGATCTCCATTCACTCTCATCTGTGAACGTTTATTGTTGTGTGTGGGCAGGATGCTGAAAATCGGAACCTTGGAATGGTACCACGAAAATGTGCGTGTCCGGTTCAAGCGCTTCGGCAGCGCCAAGGTGATGCGGTCCCTGTACAAGAGGCTGAACGGGATGCATGGCTCCCAGCCAGATCTGAGAGGTACGTACAGCGCACACAAACACAGCTTCTCCAAAGCCCGGGGTCACACAGCGATAAATCACCAATGTTCTCAGTAGTGCCCTCCGCTCATGGGACAGGGCCTAAATGTGAACCCCTAAACCCCTGAGAGTTATAGTATGTATTCCTCTGTGGGTTATTCTGGAAAGCACTAGTCCCAGATAACACCACACTATGTGGTAGCTATAGTATCCTGTGTTACCACAACATGCTATTTACACCATCATTTTAACCAATACAA
Organism: Anguilla anguilla; assembly: GCF_013347855.1. Taxonomy (NCBI): domain Eukaryota; kingdom Metazoa; phylum Chordata; class Actinopteri; order Anguilliformes; family Anguillidae; genus Anguilla; species Anguilla anguilla. Next base: position 23,467,868 of record NC_049215.1, on the reverse strand, counting down.
AGTCTGCTATGGTGGGCAAAAAGCTTTACCATTGGTTTATATGAATCAGAGATCAGCCATGTGTGGTTTTGGCATTCACAAAGTCCCTCTGTCCTATTGCCTTCATTCATAGTGTAGTAACAGGTTTTCATGATGTTTCTAGTACTATACATGAACAGTCTTTGGAAATATGTGTTACACATCTGGTTGGGCTCATGTTCAGCCTGCTCCAGCACCTCACATCTTGAATTTTTATTTAAATTTAGTCTCTCTCAGGAAGTGCTTTCCTGCAGCTGCAGTGGAAGATTTCCTTCTTCCTTATCAAAAAGAGGGATGTGATCTTTTTCCATTTTTTGCCCATTCATGCGAGATTGGGCACTTGTAGCTAGGCCTGAGGGTTTCTCTTTGTTTGTCTTTGTTTGTGAGTGACGTATGGGGGTACATACAGTATGAACAGCCGTATGTGTGAAGCCATTCTGTTTGATGCGTGTGCTCAAGGGTCGCGTCGGGAGACCAGGGAGCCCCTCAAGGGTGTAAAACAGAGCCCTGGCGAGGCCTGCAGAACTCCTTGTGATCACAGCCGTCACATGCTCAACTGAGCGCCTGGAATTGGTCACCCCTCCCGCCCCCTCTGGCCATGCTTCTCCAAAAACAATGCTGTGTGTGCATGTGCTTTTGTGTGTGTGTGTGTGTGTGTGTGTATGTGCTGGCAGTTCTAAAATAAGAAGAGAGAGAAAAAGAAAGTGAGAGAAAGAAAGAGAAAGAGTTCTTTTGGTCTTTGGCTGTTAAAAATTGAGACATGAGACTCAGGCAAGCCAAAGGCGGGCACTGTTTTCTCTGGGGTGGGGAGTGGGGCCTTATTACAAAAGAAGACTTGTCTTGCAGTGCGACCCGCAGTATGACTCATAACTTGGAAAGTTGGTGATTGGTCTTTCTCTATTCTATTGAACGGAAGTGGAATTTTCTTTGAATTATGTTTTGGCTGTCAAAATGTCTTGTAGCTCACCTGGTCAGTGAGATTGACCCAAATAAGTGCAGGCCTCCTGAGTTGCCACCTTTACCTTCTCCTGTCAGGAGCCAATGTTCCTGAACTATTGTGAGGATACTGTGCTGTGGGAGGCACATGCATGCATCCTTTCAGATGAGATGTTCCTGACGCAGTGACGTAGTTTGGCTTGAATTCCATTAACTGCAAAGCTTAGTGGTTTCTGACAAGGTTCCAAGCATTGCTTTCTCAATTTTATCATCCCTCTTTCATCATCCCAAACAAATAAAATCCTTGCTCTCCACCCCCACCAGGTCTGTTGTGTCTGGATCTAATCACCCATGTGGATGTTATATGAAAACTACTAAAATTGTATTATTATTGTTAGTATTATTATTTTTATTATTACTATTTAGTAGTAGTAGTAGTAGTAGTATTAGTACAATTAGTAAAATGTACAATGGTCTGTAGAAAGTGGAGTTCTGTGCCTCCCTCCTGTGCTGGTAATGTGTTAATGTGTTATTGAACGGAGTATGTGTTTGATATACGACTGTGAGTGCTTGAGCTGCTTTTAATGGACTTGTGCGTTCTTGCTCACTCTCCCAGGTCCCCGTGATGAAGACACGCACAGCATGCCTGACGTGCTTGGTGAGTACAGGCCGCAGATCACAGATCCGGGGGATGGTCAGGGAGCGAGTGGAACCAAGGGGAGGTCTGCACATGCCTGAATTTACATTCACAGAGGACAGTGTTCTCTGGAAGCAATTCTGTACCCTATACTTTTCTTGTTCAGTTTGTTTGGGGCAATTGCTTTGCCATAATTTGGTTTTCTTGCACAAAGTATTTGGAATTGGTCCCATGAGAAAAAACATTTTTTTTTGTTGGTCAAACCTCTTCAGGGTTCCCATAAGCTAAATATCACAATTGGGCCACTCAGACGGTGGTAGAGCAACTACCCCCCTCCACACCCCACACCCCTCAAGATCTGTTGAAAGCTATTCTCTGAGCACTCAGTACTTGCCTTAAAAAGTCAATAAAAAGTCAAACTTAATTCATAAATCATAATCAAATGTGCAGCAGAACTGAGAGTGACATGAGCCAATCAGACTAGGTTACAGACAAACAACCATGGCTAAATAATCCATGACAAACCTTGAGAAAAAGGGGGGAAAAACACAAGCTCGTTCCCATTAAGTTTACCCAAAAAGAGCATCTGATTGGCTGCCATGCCGATTGTTACACAATCATTTACTCTGAAGAAGAGCTGTAGATCATTAGGGGAAAGAAAAGTGACAAAGAGGCTAACAAATATGTGCAAAGTGAAAGGAGTTTTTGCCGTGGATGTGTGAATGCTCTTTAATGCAGTCTTCCTTTTCTTCCACAGGTGCGTACGATGGCCATGACGAGGACCACATTGACGCTTCAGACGGGCAGAGATACAGGCTGGTAAAAAAGAAAGAAATGAAAACACCCCTCCTTTTCAGAAACCTCTTTCAGCCTAGTCAACACGTCAGCCTTGCATCTTCATTGTCTTTTGACCATGCGCTGGAAAGGGATGTTATTTTCTGCTGATTTATTCAGTTCAGAAACCTCACGGCTTCCATTAGGAATCCTGACGAATTAGGAGCAACCGTCTGCTAATGGTGTGGAGTGTTTTTTATCTAGCTCCCCTGCCCTTATTTTCAACATCCAAGCTCTGTGTCACACCCACGCTGAAAAAAAATATCACGTCAGTGCAGTACGTTTCCTCAGCAGCATCTCAGCAGTAAAGCAAACAAGTTGGAAACACACTATCAAGTAGGCTTAGGGTGTGCACAGAAGTGCACACAGCTGTACTGATGACCAAAATGGGATTGGGGGAAAAAGGGTGGATGGATTCCATTTAAACTCCTCAAGCAGCTTCGACAGCCTGTGTTCAGCTCCTTTTATTTTAATAAATCTTCACAATGAACAGACAGCCGACAGGAAGAGGGCTCAAACAAATGCTCAGAATGTTTTGTTTAGTTGAATGCGCCTCTGGTGAGCACCCGTAGCCATTTGCAAAGCCCCTCGTGTTCCAGTTCACATCCGACTAATTCTTAGAAATTATCTTCATAACCGACTCAGAGTTTGGGGCTGTTTCAGCTCCTTCTGAAGTAATAGTACATCTATCTTCTGCCAGGAAATGTTGCAAGTCTTGGAAATGAGTATTTACATAAGTCTGTGTCACTGGAGTCTTTAGCCGCTCGGGTGTGGCTTGCCAGCTCAATTCATTAGATCAAGGAAAAGTTAACATCTTCATAAGGCTCCCATATTAGCATGTTTATGGTTATACAGTATGTCTTGTTACACAAATGTTCCGATTACATTGGTTTTGATGGGGGCATACAGTAAGACACTGCTTTCTCTCATAAATATATAATAGGTCTGTTGTAGAGGTAGATACACCAAGCCCACAGAATAACAGAAAGTATGATGCAGGCTCTGTAGGAGGAGGTCAACAACTTAACACACTGCCCTCGTGTCAAACTTCTCCTTCAGAAAGTGCCCCCTGGTGGTGTACTACAGGTCACTCACAGAAGTTACAAAACTGCATAAGTATGATATGAGTATAGCTTCATGTTATTTTAATTATCATTCAGTTCTTTGGTAGAAGCTCTCATCCAAGGCAAATTGAAAGGCTTTCATGGAAAGATGCTGACAATGCAATTTATTCTGGCAGGACTATCCCATATTGCAAAACATTTTTTTCAGTGACTGCTTAATGCATAATGATTGTCCAAGATCTCTTTGCCAAAATCTGTGCCTGTGTGAGTGCATTTGGCAATACTGACCCTGTGTGACTGTACTTCTGCTTGTTGAGATTGCCCTCATCACTTCTTTGAAACCTAATCTTCAAGAGCCGAGGTTAGTTTAAACTGATTGTTCCACCAAATTTTAGTTTAAGGGAAAAAAACGTGCTTGGTAAAATGGTTAAAATCATAAGGCATATGCAATATACTATGACAGAATTGGGTACAGTACAGTGTTGACGCTTTCATATATGTAATTTGTATATTGTCCAAATTGGTATGTTCGAGGTCCCTGCATCAGAAATGGTTATATTACCTTAGATGACTGGGCCCAGTGTATCATTTTAACACTGTCTAAAATGTCCTGGTGTAAAAAAATTTTGATTCAACATGGTCAACATTCAAAGGTACAGTATTTCTCGGTTATTCAAATGTGGACATAGATTTTCTATTCTGATGTGGCCCGTGAACAGGCCATATTTATACTTGATATACGTAAATGTCTGTGCATCCAACAAGTTTTCTATTCTGATTTGGACCATGAACAGGCCATATTTGTACTTAATATTATGTCTGCATAACCATCAACCGCTTCTGCAATGCCACATATTCTCATTTATGTATAACAGGTTAGAGTCAGTTCCATTTCAACCACTCCTGAGTCAATTCAGGAAATTAATTTAAATTCAGTTAATTAGTTGAAAAACCTTCATAGAAAATTATTGGCACTTTTTGATTTGTGATTTGAATTTCAGTTAGATTTTTATTCCCTGAAACCACCCAATTGAAATTGAATTAAGCCCCAAATTTTATGCATGGCATGTCATGGCTTGTGTATTATTTATAAATCCCTGCATGTACCTACATGTAAACCTTGCCTTGGCTCCTGAGTGTTAGAGTTTCAGGGCCGTCAGTGGGTTTCTGCAGCACAGACGTAGTCCAAATGGGGCCCCAATCAGCTTTGTTCCCTGGTGACTGTGTCTCTGTCTCAATGCCCTTTAAGATACGAAAGACCAAGCGTCTGCTTTCCGTTCACCCCCTCGATTTCGATCTGGACAATGAGTACGCCACTCACTCTCGCCGCCAGTCCCTTCAGGTACCGGCCACACAAGGCCTAATCCCTCCGCTAACCCCTCCCCTACCCCCTCCCTCTCTATCCCATCAGACAGAGGAACCAAAGAATGTTGGCTCAGCTCACTCTGTACCTTAGGGGAAATGTAACTGCATTGTTGGGCAAGGGATTTACAACTCGTTCCAGGAGAGTCCGTGTGTACACCGATTTTTATTACAATTATTCTGGCTTGCATTTCCAAACAGCTGTACACACCAGTGTTGGTTCTGACCAGACAACAGCAAAACCTTCTCACCTAGGACACACGTGAGGCCTATAGCTGTAGCTCACACCTTTATTCACAATTGTATATATGTATGTCAGATGGAATATATGATTTGGCTGTTTCAGTGAATCAAAAACATGAGTTGGCATGAAATCCTAAACAGAACAGCTGATGTCATGCATCGCTGCCATAGAGACAGGATGGCAGGTCTCCAGAAATTGAGTATGACAAAGTGGATGATGCCTATCTGTTTGCCTAGCCTTGCAATCTCGTTGATTGTGTTCTGAGTAAAAGAGATTGACGTACAGTACCCTCTGGAAATAAGGCGAAGGGAATCAAGTGCTTGCTTCTTCAATTTAAGACAAAAGCTAATCAACAGGCAATCTCCAGGAAAAAAAATGTTTGAAGGAGGCAGGCCAAGCTCACGGGCCAGCAACTGGGAGTAAAACTGCTTGTGTGCCTTAATGCATTTTGAGTGTGAGGAGCTGCTAATGAAATCCAGCATATGAATTTCTCAGGACAGCACTTCAGAGCACATTCCATCTGGCTTTTTTTTTTTCCTGTGGATTTCAGGAGAACCTCATTCTGAGATGTTGACCTGTAAGTGAACCCTAGGGATGAGCTACATACAATCTTTTCAGTTCCTCTGTTTTTCCCTAATGCTGAGAAGGAGGCTAAACCTGATATAATATTGAGTAGTAATGAATCAGTGCTAAACGTGTTTTTTGCAGGACTGAATTCCATTGTTGGGCAGTAGCAAAGCTGCTAGTTTAACTACATATTCCATTAGCATGGTGGTAGCATCATTATTTTCCATATCAAATAGCTTTTCGGTAGTGAAACTTTTTTATTGATCAAGCAGCCTAGTAGCATCCACAAAAAATATATTTGTTTCATTTTCCCAAGTATTTCCCAGATTCAAACACAAAAATAATAATTTTATTCAGCGATACAGTGTGACGGTCAAGTCATGCAGAACTTTCAAAAACAAATTGTTTGCCAGCTACACTACTCAAACCTTAAGTATCCACCCAGCCCAGTTAAGCAGAAACAAAAACTTTTATTTCACTTGTCTTTTCAGGACTGATTCTGAATCAGCATTCTGAGCTGATGCATATCAAGGCTATGGAGACAGCGCCACAGTGCTGATCAGGAATCAGTCCTTAAAGACAAGTGGAAAAATATCTACCAGCAACAACACAAAAAGACTCAGCCATGTACTTATTAGACCAATTTGTTTAAGTGGCATTTTATATATAAATGTATTTATTTACCTCAAAGACTACATTTGGCATGAAGTATCTTCAGTGTAGCAAATTAATTTTGCCATGTAGCGTGTTGCATGTCCTGCTAAATTCCTCTAAGCAATGCCTTTCATGCAGCTGAGTTATGTTTTTTGGTAAGTAATCGGTAGCTTAGCTTGCTACATTTCCCAAGTAGCTTGCCCAACACTGCTGAAGTTTATGTATCTTAATGTCAGTATGCTAGAGTATTTAATCCTGAACACCCTTCCAACTGGTAATTTGGTATTGTTAATTACTATAAATTTCTGTCTGGTGATACTGACATGTGACACCAGCATGTATTTTGGACCAAAACCATTAAAAAGGTACTTAAGGTGAAAAAAAAAAGATGTGTTTGAAGTCCTCTCATACACTTCTTTTCAAAACCTGACCTGCTGCTGTTGTGGGCATTACTATGGCAACCGGCAACCACCCACCCCCCTGCCCATCGGCGCAGAGAGCGGTGGAGTCTTTTGTACCACTCTTGAAGATGCTATCAGGTTTCACCTCCTCAACAACGTCTAATGCATTCCCCCTCTTTCTTTGCATGTGTTTTAAATTCACCCTCACAGCCCACCCCCATTGCTTTCAGCCACAAACCACGTCACCTTCACCCACCACCACCCTCACCTGCGATACAACACTGAAACTCTGATTGTTTACCTTTTAATAACAATTATTTATTATATATTGCACTGTATATATACACACACGCACACACACACACAAACACACAGAAGAGTTTCATGTGTTTTCCTTCTGACAAACACAAGTGGATGAAGGAACCATGGGAAAAACATGGCCGCCTATTCCAGAAAGCTTCTGTAGAAGGCAGGTCATTTAGGCGGCTTTGCAGTGCTCAGTACTTTAATTTGACACGTGACAATAGAGCTCTGGAGTGGTACCAGCCACACCGCCCTGTGATCAGTGCGTCACAGGGTAACACAGCTAAATTCCAGAACATTTGGTGTCCAGATCATCTACTTTCCCTTTTTTTCCCCATAAAAACCTGGCCATCAAACTCTCACACGCTCACACATTAGTGAGAACAGGCGACAGCATATTCCCTGACCTTGTCTCTCCTTTCCCTCTCCGGTTTGCTCTTTAACCTGCAATTCTGCTTTCAGCTGTAACGCATGCCGTGATTCACAATGCCTGAGGACGCTTGGCGAATGTGCTGGGAAAAAGTATTTTCTGGCGTGGCCATGGCAGGCCAGCTGGGCATTGTGGGAAGATTCTGTGTGTAGAGCGCTCTTGTTTCCACAGTACCCGGGAAGCCTGGAGGGCATGACCCGGCGCAGGTCGATGATGGCGGAGGCCGATGTGGCGTCCGTGTTCCAGCAGATCCTGGAAGAGCAGGCCGGTCACGACCGCCAGTTCAACACGGAGGTGCACCTGCACGTCCATCGCCGCAAGAGTCTGGAAAAAGCCTCGCGCTCTGGTGAGGATCACATGACCTGCACACTGTCACATGGGATGTACTGTACACACATACGCACCTCCACATGGGATGTACATGCTTAAATACAAGCCTTCTCATTGGGTATACATGCTTAAAAATCATATATATAAACACTGACTGAAACACACATAAACACATGTAAACACATACATATCCATAAACACACTGATAGAAATGCACATACACACACAAAACCACACGCATGAACAGGAATACAAAATACACACAAATAAACACATATATACAAACACATAAATCAACATGTGCAAATGACCACAAATATGCATAAACACAGACACGTGCACACGATCACACACGCACTCAAATACAGTCGCTAAATTATTATTTCCTGCCCATCTGGTTGAAGCTGAAATGCACATTTACTTGCAAAGCTGAATGGGTCATCCTGACCTATTTTCAGTGACTGATTGAGTATCTCTTCATCAGTTTAACACAGTGTCACTTTCTCTCATTAGTTATTCCCTTGTCTGAGTGAGCATGGTTAGCAAGTGTACTGGTACCTCTTTGGGCCCCTCCTTATCTCTCCTAAATGCTGGGAGCATAAGATGGACAGGGAGAGAGGAATGTTGGAGCTGGTTTAGATAAGATGGCTTCAGTTTTTGTTCCCCTAGTTTGTTCTTTTAGCTGTTTTTAAACAGATTCTCTATAGCAACCAGATGGTTGTTTGGTTGCTATAGATGCATTTCTGCCATCCTTTCTACTTCATTACTGTAGTAGGATTGTGCTTGATCTTACCCCTCACTGAATATTTTCACTGAAGATCTGTAAAATGAAAACATCTCTGCTTTGACGGTCAGAGAGACGGCTTTCAGTAGTGCACACAATTCTATGGTTCTGGCCCCTACAATCCTCTCTTGTTCTTATGGTTACAGCAGCAGTGACTCACCTGGGCATCAAACACATGACCTACGGGTAACCTACTAGTTACTAGTAGCCTACAAGCTCAATCCGTTATCTATCACTCCTTAAGAAAGATTATTAAAATCCAGATTTTGCTACCATCCTCGTCCTCTCCTGTCCCCTCCTCAGATGATGGGCAGTTCAGTGAGCACAGGATGATGCGCTCACGCTCCCTGTCCAAGATCATCCCCCCCAACGGCCCACAGCGCCACTACTACCATGACATGGACTCCTCCGAAGAAGAGGAGGGCCAGCGGGCCCCCCTCTACCAGTTGCCCCCCCGCCGCCGAAGCCACGCCTCCTCCCAGGAGAACGTCCACCAGGCCCCGCCCCAGGTACGTGCGGCTGTGTGGTAGAGCATCTGTAATGACCACCTTGAGTGAGGGTCTCAGATTGAAATAGCATCCCAGAACGCTCTCTCCTACAGAACAGTGTCCCCATCAGTGCACAGTTTTCTGCATGGTCTGAAAGGAAGACCACCCTCTATTATTATTATTATTATTATTATTACCAGTGTTTTTAAGTTACGTTTATTCATTTTGTCCTTTATTAGCTACTTTGTAAAAAAAAAAAGTTACAGCGCAGCTAAAAGAAACATTCATGCTAAATGGGTTTGGTGTTGATTGTGTTGTTGTGTCTCTGGGTCATGCTTTAGTTCTGGTGGAATGATGTACGGACACTTAAGGAGAGATGAATGATTAGAAAATAATTGAAATACTTATCTCCACTTTTCACTTTAGTTCTTTGTTATATTGTTAATTTATTTTGGTTTTTGGGTCCTCCTGTTAAAATGAACCTTGTGCAAGGCCTGAATAAAATTCTCTCATTTCCTGCAGAATAGCTAATACAGGCAGTAAGGTTATAATTATGGTTTTCATTGTAAATGTTTTCTGAAAATTAATACAATTTTGAGAGCCCACTTCACAGACAACAAGCTATTCAATAATAAGCATCTGTATGTTTCTTACTTCATAAATTAAGGAGTACTGGGGCATAGCAAGGAGGTGACTCATTCATTTGTGATTTCTATCCCTATAATCATGCAATTACTTGTTGTGGTTGTGGAAAACATATTGTTTCATTGCTTGAATAAGTTTTATTTGACTATGGGGTAAAACTGACTGTTACCCACCTTGCAATCCAGAGCATATTCATGTATATGTAAAAGAATGTGTGTCTGTGTGTGTGTGTGCGCACGCGTGTGTGTGTGTATTGTATTCACACTTTATTTATGAGTAAAATATGGATTGGGGCATGAAGCAGAAAGGCAACCTCAGATACATTTTACTTTCTTTGATTCCTGACATGGGTGGAGCATCCTGAACCATAAAAGAACCTCTGGACTTCAGCTGAGTTCCAAATCTAGGTCTCCCACACAACCCCAGCCCACCCCCCCCCCCCCCCCCCCACCCCCTTTTCCCCCACCACACCCCTACCTTCTTCTCCAAAACTGAGCTCTGAAGCAATGCCTTCTGGGATTCAGATATTGGCAGTGGTGGAGACAGCTGTTAGATCAGTCTGGGTGCATTCTCTCTTGTCTGATGAGGAGGAGTGGATAGGAAGGGGGGATTGGGCCAGATGTCTTTACAGTAAGATGTTTCTGTTCGTCTGTGTCTGGCCACTGTACAGTACAGTGTGGCTTGTGTCTGTCACTCTGTCTATCAGGTTGGGTATTATTTCCGTGACTCCTGTCTTTGTGGGTCTTCATTTCAAGCCCTTCCATGTTGTGTTATAATGGCCATGTTTTTCCGCTGCTTAGCAACCAAGAAGTTCCAGCAGGGCCAAAGACCATGACACAAAGAGGAGGCTTAGCTGGCTCAGGAATAGTGTTTTTGAGACAAATATGCAGCAGCTGCAGGGTTGTCAGTGGATTTGAAAACACAAGCTTGAAAGAATAATTCACAGGAATACCAAGCTTTTTGCCAAAATGTCTTTGTGCTTGCTGGAGTTCATGTTTCAGTGACCTTGACTAGAGCTTCACAAACAGTAGATGTAAAACAACCCCTTGATATCAAACATCCGCCACCATTTTTCACTACTTGAATTCCTTTTCGACCAGCATTCTTCTGCCAACATCAAACCCAACCAATCCACATATCTTTTTGAGAAATAAAATTATTACTTGTTTAAAAACACTTTTTTCTCTGAGCATTTGTAGTAGTATAATATATAGCTCATTACCCATCTTGTTTATTTTAGCCCTTTTTTGGTCATCTTTATTTGGTGTTCACTTTATGTCAGCCAATCTGTGAAGAAGTGTGCATAGCATTGATCCAGAGAAAATCAGGCCCTATACTGCACATTCTGTGCTAATGCATGTTAAATCCACGTAGTCTTCACCTCCATCTTGATGTCATGTTAAATACATTTTCTGTCTTGGCCTATAATATATTGCTTTCAAACATTTTACTGTCTATTGAAACACCAATATAAATCAATCAACCGGTCTTGAAAAACTTTTCAGAGATAATAAATCTGTTGTGGTAGGAAACGAGAGAAAAAGCGGCTTGATTAATATCAGCCATAAGCACAATTTTGCAGGGGTGATATTTCTCATTCCATGGTCTATTAATAAGTAGTAGGGAATTGATGTTCCTGAAAAGTGGTTTTCCAACTGACAGTTAAAACTTTCAAAAGTTCTCTAGTTCTTTTAAAAGGAACATCAGTTCTACAGTCAGGGAATAAAAGCCAGCTGTTTCCATGCTATGAAGGTAAGTTTAATCAACGACACACTGCAGCAGTTATATCACTACTTTGTGGGGTGCAATTCTTCCATGTGATACTTATTATGACACGTGTGGATAAAAGGAAATGGGGAAGATCGGTTTTCCTGCATTCTGTGTTGTTCCTGCTCATCTCTTTCTCTCTCCAAAATTGTAATGGACATGCTGTAAATGCTTTCTAAATTGATCAATGGTGTTTGGATATTCCTCTCCCACTCTCTCTCTGTCTCTCTCTCTGTGTGACAGGAACTTGTTCAGGATGTGTAACACTTTGGATTCCAATTATTTGTTCAGTCAAAACAGCTTCCCAGTGATCAGCTCAAAAAGCTTCTATAATAATATCTGTATATTCTGTAATTCTGCCTTGTTGACAGCGTTAGTGATATGCTTATAGTGTGACAGGCCTCGATACATAGATATATTTGACCATTAAAATGTAGTTTTTGGTTACCAGTTAAAAGAAGCTAATGTAAAGATTGGTACTCGGAAACTCATACATTATACTTTGTAAAAAATAATAATGATGAAGAAATTCAAAGGCCTCTCTCTCTCTCACAGCGTTCTGAGGTAGTCTTTCCTTCTTGGTTGCGGGCCTCACTGTTTTTCTCTTTCTGTCTTTTGTTTCTTCCTTTCTTGCCTCCCCATTGGCTCTGCTGTAGATCAATGAGTTGAACAAGCGCATGTCTGCCATTGAAAGCCTTCTTAATCGCCTGGAGCAGAAAATGACCATACCACCAGAGCAGGTAAAAGCCCAGGATTACCAATGACAACTGCGTCACACTGTATTGGGCCTTCTTACGTAGTTAGAAGCTCACTGATGAATGCATTGCAACTCATTATGCATAGAGATTGTGAATGGATACTCAGGAGGCAATAAGCTTCAATAATAAGCCTTGCAGTGACGATGGTTAGCCAACATTAGCACAAGTTAGTAAATGTTCTATAAAGAATGAGCAATGGGTGACCAGCTAAAATACCATAAAGGAATGTAGAGAAGTATAATGTGGTTATATATTTTCATTTTTGCCTTATTCTCAAGTTTACCAGTGGTTTAAAAATTTTACTTCAGGGTTGATATTGCTGTTGATATTTCTATGTGGGGGAAAAAGTCAAACGGTAGTTGCATCAAAAGGAGCCTCTCAGTGTTTTCTGGAGGCAACATTTCAGCCATTTTCCTCATCTTAAATCACAGAGTGGGGCAGAGAGGAAGGAATGTCTTTTCTGGTTCAGCAGCAGAGCAAATCCATGAGTTTTTTTAATTTACCAGCCCAGACGAACACAATTAAAATTGCCTCTGATGCTCAGTGCATAAATAAAATATTTATATATTTTTTGTCTCCAGTTTCAACTCTTCCCTTGTACAGAAAAGGTGACGCATTGTTTTAAGCTGGCACTCGTACTATTTAACTTTACATTATTTATTTTCCTGGCAGCCGTCCTCATGCAAGGCAACCTATATTACACATTATATTTCACACAGTTTTCCATTTATGCAGCTGGATTTTAACTCAAGGGTACAACAGCAGTGCCCCACCTGGGAGTCAAGCCTCACAACTTCTGGTTAAAAGCCTGGAGTGGTCCTTAACCATTGGTCCCAGGGGTGGCCTGGCCCAAACGGTGCCTGGGCCATGTCCCTCCCCCTGCCCTGACTGTTGACCCCGCCTTGATCCTGTTCTCTTCCGCAGCCTGCCAGTCTGTCAGAGGCAGAGCTGGAGGAGAGGAAACTGAGGAGGAAGCTGGACGAGCTGACGGGCAACATCAGCGACAAGGGCCTCTCGTCTGACGATGAGGAAGCCAAGAAGGCCCCGGGGCCCAAGGAGACCCCAGCAAAGAGTGCTGCTCGGGGGAATGCGCTCCCCACCGGGCCCCCTCTCCAGCCAGCCATTCTGAGCTCCTCCAGCGATGAGCTTCCATCTGAAGCACATAAGGTGGGTGCTGTCCCCTGCCCCAGCATCACGGTGATATCCTCTCATCAGAAGTCAAACAGGATTTCCCAAAATCGCTATAGCAGTTTGTGCTTCACATCTATATTCTCTAACCAGGAATTCATTCCTTTTGTAATACATTTTCAAAGACCATTTATCCCCTCTCCCCTCTGCTTCATTAGTTCCACTCAGAAAAAATTCCATATGCCCGCCACCTACCAGTTGCTATCAATCAGTTCTCTTCTGATTGGTGTTTGCTACGTCCTGGAGTACTGTGTAGAGTGTAGGATTTAAAGTAATGTGTAGTTCTCATGCAAGCACAACAGAGGAGTGCACACACTTCAGTACGTCCCTGGGTGCCGGTAGGACAGCATGTCTTCAAAAATAAAATTCATACTGGACAGGGAAAATAGCCAAAAACTAAATAAATTACATTCTACATTACAATCATTTTGCAGATGCTCTTATTGGACTTACAGAAGTCATTGTATTCTCAAGAATAGAAATGGTTACGTTTTTTTTTTTTTTTTGAAAAAAAAATGCATTTTGGGTCTGGAAAGACAAAATGGCTGTCTCTGTCCCCAATAAAATACCTAATAGTATCTCAAAATAATTGGCGTTCAATCGATTGGTGTGTTCTGAGTTGCACTTGGATGAAAGCAGACGCTTTTCTGACAGGGAAAGTAAGCAGGTGACCGTGCGGTGATGCCCTATGAAAACCGAATGAATTGCAGTGCATCCCATGGTCATGAAAATCTGCACAAATGAATGAGGCTCAGTCTGTCTCTAAAGAATCTACATTTAGAGCATCCTATTCACTCCTCTCCAGAAAGCTTGCTGAATAGTCACTTTGCAAAGGACTCATCCTATTACTTTGGAACAGAAGGCCTGAGAGAAGTTGTTGTCTTAATGGGCTTGTTTTCCTACCTGGATTAAAGAACACCCTATTGATTTTTTCACGGTTAGGTTTTTAAAAGGAAAGAAATATAGCAAGCAAAGAGAAAAAACTGAGTGCCCACCCCATAAAAAGGTTTTAATGCCTTTTTGCCATTAAAAAACTGTGAGCAGTATTTTTTTATATGAATATTTAACAACTTGTATTATTTTAATATTAAAAAGTAAAATAAGTAATCTTTAAAAAATAATATTCAAATATAAAGTCTTGAATTTGAATGCTACAAGTATTTGAATATGATATTATAACATTATTTTATTTAAGTACATTTGTAATATGCATCACATATCATTTATAATAATGATATTATTATATTGGCTTTAGGGATGTGCCAGGTTCAAAATGGACTCGAGGGTTATGGTCTCAGATCCCACCACGGAGCGGATTTGCCTTCACACTTGACAATTAACTTGAATTTTTTTCGGAAACACAAATGTGTAATTTGCAGTAAATAGGGTCACCCTATAATCAATGGGACATTGAAGTTGATGTGACATGTCCAGGTGGAAGTGTGCTTTGCCTGCCCCCTCTTTGTTGAAGGTCTATACATCAGCGGGCAAGCCCTACACCCTGGAGAAGAAGCAGAGAGCACTGGGCGAGGCCACTAAGAGTGCCTACAGTGGTACCACTGACTCCGAGCTGTCCGAGCTGGAGGACAAGGTGGCTTGGGCAGCTGCAAAGGTCCACAACACAGAGAGTGAGGTAAAGAAGCGGGGCTTCCCTACCCTGTGCATAGCCGTTAGTGATGCGCAGGCTGACTGAAAATCTGCGGAGTAGTCTATTTTATGCCATTTTTTTCTGTAGCATATAGGCTATTATGTGGACGTATTGCCCACTGAGAAATAATGGTTTTATGCAGGTGCAGATTTCCAAATTGGATTAAATTATTAGGTCGGGTGCAGAATACAGTTTTGAGAAAAAGGGACTTATCCAAATTTTAAATTGAATGAACAGCATATAGCAAGCATACAGCATGTAGCAAATCAAAATTTACTCTTTACTAAAAAATCTAAACCAGTCAAAATTCACACAGAAGCTTGCAATGCATGTGCATGTCTGTGAGAGCAAGAGTGTGTGCGTGCATGTGTGCACGTGTGTGAGTGCACATACTGGTTTTTTCTCCAGTGTCTGCTCTTAATTTCTTCATTAGAGCAGTTGTTAAATCATTAAATGGTATTAGCTTGGCTGTATTTAAATTAAAACCATGCATTGCAGAAGATAAATGCACATAAACATTTTACTGCTTTGGGAAAGGCTGAACTAATTACACTGGCTACGGCAAACCCAGAGTAATTGTTCAGAAATACAAAGCAGGACACATGCACATATACACTCACTTACATGCACTGGCTCTCCTGGAATTGAACGTACAGGAAGTGGCTGAAGGCAGTGACTGACTACACCAGTCGGCCACTGGAGGTAAACCTCACTAGCTTTCCCATTAAAGCCTTCGTTCTTTCTGTTTCTCGTAGGTGTCAGACATAGAGAACCGGATCGCTGCTCTGAGTGCTGCTGGGATGTCTGTAGAGAAGTCCAAGAAGAGGGTGAGTTCAGGGCTGTGGGGAAGTCCTTCACCACCTTTCCTGACGCCTCCTTCACTTTCAGTGGATTTGTGACTCTTCCTTTGATGTTTTAGTACCTTAGCTGAAGTGAGGCCCGAAAGGTGCTCCATACAACTTTTGTTTTTTTAAGTCTTGCGACACTAAACCCACCTCTACCCCGTAAACACACACACTCACACACACACACACTGTTTGGAAAGCGACTGTACAGTTGTGCCAGTGGAGCAGTTACATAGAAAGTACCACACAAAAAAACTCTTGAACTGCTCTGCTTGAGCCTGTTTTCCCCTCAGTTTTACCAAAGAGGCTTAATCACATCTAATGTAACCACACATGAATACTCCAAAGTATCTATATAACAAAGTGTGTACCTGGCATTTGAGTGTATTTATTTTTTTCTTCTTGTGGTGATGCAAATAGTAAAGACAAAGTGCTAAAAGAAATCTTTTTGGTGCAATCTAGTTGTGTTCCCTGGAACTTGTGATGACGTGTGATGAATGGTAACTATTTGCATGCCTCTCCTCACTGGTTGTAGTTTATGTGTGTCCTGTCCTCATTCCAGTGTCTTTACCTGTCTTTTCAGCCATCAGGACCACACCAGAGAAGAAAGGCACCACATGACTTCCCTTTGAGTAAGTCCCGAAGTGCTTACACACTGGCTCCTAGTAACACCACATCCTTCATTTATGTGTAAACAGGCAGCCTGTAGAACTAAAGTTACAGGGTAAGTAAGTAAAGATGTGGCTGGCTCCACATGCTGTCAACATTCCTCTGGATTATGTGGTAATGAGTCAGAATTCTTCTGAAACATTGCAGAAGGAGAAACGTCTCATGTTGATATTAATCCTTAGCGTTTCCTGTTCCTCTGAGTATTAGGCACTTTCATCCTGGGAATCTGGGATTTTAACAATATGAAGAAGGCTTGACAGAAGAACTGATGTAAACATTTAATAGACAAGATCAAGAAATGATATGACACGTGGTATTTACAGTGTAAAGCATGAATTCATTTTGAGCTGATTTGGTGCATAGAAAATAGGGCTGGTCATTATTTTGGCTGTCTTGAGTGTCGGGGTGGGCAGGGGTGCACACAACCCCACCAGCTGAGGGGTCAGTGTGGAATAGAGCCTCGTATCAGATTGCGCTGAATGATCTCCCCCCAGGACAAGCTGATCTGTTCATGCGAAATTCCATCTACCGAGGTTCTCTGACCCAAAGGAACCCGGTGGCCAAAGACAAGCCTAAAGCAACCAGCGCGGTAGGGGCTCTGACATCACAACGATTTGTGGACCGTGATAGGCTGGGTGGTGTCTGTGTCTGTGATGACGTGGCCGTTTATTGGTGGCTGGTGGCGGGAGTTCCCGTTGTGCATTGGCGCAGATCACGCTTTGCGGCGGTCTTTCCTTCTTCAAGTGTCCCTAACTCTTTCCCCATCCTGTGGAACCTCAGTTCTTGCTTGTCGTAAACTCTTCCTCATTGAAGATGATTTTAGAGTCCTACTCTCTTTACACACCAATCCTGCCATTCCTTACTCTTATGGGGCTGATGCAGTTACTGGAAACGTGAAGAAATAAATCATTTAAGTTTCCAGATATGTCTTGTAATTGTAATTATTTCTTTCCCTCCACCAGAAACCGGTATTGGCTCAGGCTCTGTGAGGAAACAGACAATGATGTGAGTGACCCTTGCTCTCCTGCAAGGACACATATCCCCAGTACCAACAGAAGAGCCATGAAGCAGCCTGCAGCCTCTCTCTGACCAGCTGGCTGGACACATGACCTCCTTTTCCCAACAAGGAGCCATCCAATATATTACAGTTAGGCGTATTACTGTGGAGTCTTTAAACATGTAAACGATTGAATGTCTAGACCTGAAATTCTATAGCCATTGTTTTATGCGTCATTGTACAGTCAGACAGGTAAGCCAGGTTGAGACTGTATTCAAGGTATTACATACTCACTGATGCTGCACAGTCAAATGATCTTTAATTCCTGAAATGACATCCCTTTTCCTCAGTCACCTATGTCAGCCAATCCTTATACTGTAAAGATAAGTGAAGATGTGTATGCAGCATTAATTCAGGAAAATTCTAATTCTAATTCTTATTTTTATTACATACATGTTAGATCATTACCTCCATCTAGATTTATGGTATATACATTTCTCCCAGATTTAACTGGCGCAGTAGTGCAGTGGGTTGCATTGTTGCCTCACAGTAAGAAGGTCTATGGTTCGAATCTCGGTTGAGCATTTCTGTGTGGATCTTTAATTCCTTGTGTTTCCTCCGGGCAGGTTAGTGGTTAGGCTAATTTGAGAGTCTAAATTGTGACCTAATATGTGTGAGTGAGTGGTGTGCATGCTCGGAGATGGACTGGCAAACTGTCCAGGCTCTCACCCAATGCATGCTGGGATAGGCTCCAGCACCTCCTGCAACCAATAAACGGGGATAGATAATGGTGAATTATGTATAAAGCAGCTTACAAAGAAGACCCTTTGTAACTGAATTAGCCCTGCCATGCATTACTCCTCTTCCAAATACCTGGTGTGTTTCCAGCTGTGTTAAAGTTACGACAATAATAGTAAATATGTAGCTTGCTAGCATTATCTTTCCCTTTTTTGATGTTTCATAAAAATGTTTGATGGTGATGTTAGGTTTTCACATCCTAAGGGGGTTTTATGTTAATTGGATCATGAAGATATTTAATTATATGTGCAGTAAATCCTCAGGATCAAATCCTTCTTAAGTTATTTGCTTGGTACCTGCTGCTGGCTTCCTGCGCAAGAACACTTGAAAGCATTCACTCCCATCAAACTGTTATTCCGCACTGAAGGTCTGCGCGGTCTGCAGCCACCCTGCCTTTTGCTCATCAACTCCCAAGCTCGCATTTGTTTATGACAGTGTTCAGGTTACTGACCCTTTTTCATGTAATAACTGCTGTTCAAACTGTGGTGATAAGTAGATCTGTGTTATGTCTCATTTGTCAGGTGACCTTTTTTTTTTTTTTTTTTTTTCAAATCTGGGGCTAAAAACATCAGCATGCTGAAGTTAGCAAAAATGTTTAGTTTTGCCCGCTCGGCTTTCATTGGCATAGTACAATAATCAATTTAGAGTCATATTTTATTTTATTCTTGCTAGTTTAAGAGACTAATCTGCTTCCCAATTCAGGATGGCATTGATGTACATTTAAATAATATATTCCTCTGTATTATGAATATTTATATATAGATTGTACCTGAAAAGCTCATCAAAATATATGATGTTAGATTTTTTCCTTGTCTCCAGTTCCCTTTTCATTTAGCTTTCAGTTAAAAGCTGTAAACAGAATGATGTTACAGTGACTAGCCATATTTTAAATTTATTAGTGAGTAACTGAATCCACTCCTTTATCTATTCTCGTCTCAGGCCGGTCTTCAATACAGTGGCCTGTAAAAAGAGCAATGTCTGCTTGTGTTTGTTAATTAATGTTCATGTCCCAAGGTTGGATTGTATGAATAAAAAGATTAACGCAAAAGCTGTTTTAGTTTTTTTAATGTTTTATGTATTCAAAAATGTATTCCAGGTTTGAGGTAGGCAAAGTCATATATCTTGGTGAGATCATACAGTAAGCTTATGTTTCAGCCAACTTGCAGGTTACCCTTGCTTTGATCCCAGTGAGGGTGCTGACTCGTATGAGGTTGATAACTGTAGCTCCTAAATCGTTGCTGAAAGCTATTGTTCTTAACAGATTAAATGTGCTGGTTTTACACCTCAAAAATGGGATTGATTGGATTCAGCTGCGCAAGGCCCACATAAATTAAATGAAATACAGCACAACACCATTGACAAGTTGAAAGTTGATATTTTTCTTAATACCAAAGGTTTATCAGAGCTATTGTTGAAACCAATAAGTTCCATATTGAGGACATCATTAATATCCACAATGGGACATGTCTATAATTGCAAGTGAGCGTCTTTGTGAAGTATTCATCAACTGAAGTATAGCCCTACAAACTCATGTTACCAAGCAGACCTCTTGCATTCACTGTATGATGAGGCAGTCTGTGGCATATTCACTTATTGGTGCCAGACCAGAAAAAATCTTGTCATGTTGATAAATGGAGTTACTTTCAATTTAAATACAAGACAACTAGAATGATAGAAGGGGCACAGTGTTTGTTAGTCTTATAAATACATAAGAGATCTGTGGTGCCTTATGCTTAATGATGTTCAGTTCCTTCAGAAGAGCTGAGGAAAGAATACAATGCATCCCCAGACCTAAGACCCCTCCACAGCAAGAGCTGATTGAAATTTGGCTTGGCCAGACATCCACGGACCCAGAGGAGTCAGGGACACCGCAATATAAGTCCCTCATGTTCTTTTCCCTCTGCCACTTCATTACTCTGTGCCATTGACAGTATGGCCGTTGCATTACACAGCCTTCCCAGTCACAGTGTGTCTGGTTGAAGCAAGATGTGCACACACAGATGCACATGCATGCAGCACAGGCACACGTGTGAACACACACACACACACCCACGTGCACACCCCGCAGGTGGTGGAAAAACGCTCAACAGTAGAATGAAACTTGAATCACTCCCAGATCCTCTCCTCTTTCACTACCTCCTCCTCACCACCTCTTCAATGTTCATTCCATGTTCTGTTCATTCCACTAATAATCAGTATTGATTAGGATTCTAAACCTTGAATGTCATTCGCTCAGTACTGACACAATGCTTAAATGTGTTTTAATCACAGTGGAGAACTACTGTCTTTCAAGCAGTGGCCTCTTGACTGAAACGCCTTTGTGGCTGTTGGCATTAATGGCACGGAACTTCATTTCCCCCTCCTCCTTGCGTCTTCCAGCAGAGCAGCCGACAGCAGGAGAAGCAGGTGAGGAGATCCGCACCTGAGAATCAATTTTGGGAAGGAATCCCACGAGTGCCATCGAAAGGTGTGCAATTTCTGGTTGCCGAGCCGCCGGTATTGTTTGCGGCAGCCCAGCACGCACGCGTACGCATGGCGTGACATCATCTCCGCCCCCCCCGTTGTGGGGAGGGGGGTGGGGGGGTGGGGGTGGGCTCTATATAGTAGCCATCGTCCGTCCTCGGGCAAAAAGGACTCCTCTCAGGGACGGCAGATGCAAAAGAGACCCCCGGCTCCTCCTCCTTCCACCTGCCAGATCCGCTCACTGTAAGTCCTCTTCTCCTCACAGCAGGGATAGCAAGGCTCCACAGAGGCAGTCCAGAATCACTGTGACTGAACGGAGGCAGCTGATCTGTGGACCTCCCCTTTATGTAGCCTAGCTGAGCAGGTTATATCTCAGACTGAGGTCAGAGGACCACTAGCGCTGTGTTGATGGAAAATTATTGTTTTATGTGAACATAAGAAATATATACTTATCATGACTGAGTTAGCCTCATTTGTTTGATTTGTTATTTTGTTAAGCTGTATGTCTTTTTTCAAGATGCCATTTTTTGCTGAACAATTTTCAAAATATATTTTTTACTCTGGATTTCTTTTTTCTGGAGGGGGGTTTTAAGTTTGTATATTTGAATGTAATTATGAATATTATAATTATGAAAGTGTAAAGGTATATTTATAGATAATCACTGGTGATTTTAATGTGCTCTTAGAAGAGGTGCCAGTAGAGTGATGTGTTTTTGAGGGCAATGGGTAGAGGCTGACTTGTAAATGCTAGATTAGTTCAGTACGCACTTACACTGATAGTTACACTGGTTTTAGGTATACGCTCATTTAAAATAATTCTAAATGTGCTAATGGGTTTTATTATACTTGTTATTATTAATTATTGTGTAATTGGTTTTAACAGACCACCTAGGTCTCAAGGAAGAAAAATTGTTTAAGTCATTCTCTAAAATTAGCAAACCATTCCCTCAAATTAGTAATTTGTGCCCGCAAATTGCTTACTGTTTGTTCTCTCATATTTAAAATTGTTCCCTCAAATTTATTCTCTCATCACCACCCTAGCATGTAACATAATTAACCCTTTGTAAGTAAACATGAAATGTTTCTTACCCGAACTGCATGCACGGAGCACGCACAACATGGAACAAAAAAGAAAAAAGCAAGCAACTTTCTTTGAAAACAACTCATATGTGATCTCTCACCCATCTGAATTTGTTTTTAAACACATTTAAGGTTTTTCTCTCTTTTTTATGTAAGAACAGATTATTATTATTATTATTATTATTATTATTATTAATGCTGTTGTTGTTGTTGCAGCAGCAGTAGTAGTAGCTTGTTGTTGATGACAATATATGAAATAATGTGTATAACCCACTGTAACAGTCGGTCTGCCGGAGAGGCGGATTGGTCTCGGCTGCGCCGGCTGGTGGAGAGAGCACACGCACCTGGGATGCGTTAGCTAATCAGCCCAGGTGCTTAAAGGTGTGCTGCTCTCCACAGTTTGGGGCTGAGACCGGGAGCTCACACCGAGAGCGCAGTTATGATTTTCCTTTCCTTTCCTTTCGTTTCATTTTATTTTAAGCACGAAAGAGAAAGAAAGCAATCCTCAGCTGGGATGCTGGAGGAGCTGGACCTGGCCGGGAAGGCAGGTCAGCTACAGAGCAGGGAACTGAAAAGTTGCTGCCCTATTTTACTTTCTTTTGTCTTTGTTATTTTAACTTGTTTTAGTTTCTTGTTTTTGGCCGGGACCCGTGTGGGGAAAGGGTGAAGTGGTCCATTTATTTTATTTAATGTTTGTGTGTGTGCGCTCTCTCTCCATGCGACAGAAACGGTGTTCCCCGGTACTGGCGCATTTCTCTTTCCAAGGGTATCACGCTTGGCGTGTGACACCCACTTCTCAAAAATATAATGTACTTGTTTACAATGTAAAGAAATCTAAATGTTGAAAGGTTGTGTTGTAGATACTAAGGCTGAGGTTCACAGAGCTATGAAGGGGAAAACACGAGAAGGATCTCAGGCATATGCATTTTGAAAGGGAGAGCATAGATTTATATCTGAATACTTTGTCGCACCCATTGCTGGTCTGCTGTTGGAGACAGGCCTTGAAAGTGGACAGTTACTGTCTTCAGGTGTGCTGTCGTTAAATTAAGGTGTGTTGCAACAGACTCCAGGTGTGCTGTCATTAACTCCAGGTGTGCTGCCACTATCTTCAGGTGCATTGTCATCATGTCCCACAGGGTGTACTGTCCCAGTCTGCATCATCCAGGTGTGCTATCACTTCCAGGTGTGTTATCACTGACACAAGGTGTGCTGTCATTAATTTCAGGTGTGCTGTCACTGTGTCCCACAGTGTGTACTCTCTGTCCATGGCCTCCAGGTACACTGTCACTGATGTGTGTATCTTCCAGGTGTGTTGCATCCCTCTGTGCCCACTGATTGACAGCCCCAGACCCCCAACCTCAACCCCAACACATTCTCCCCTCCCCCTAAGTTCCAGGCATGAGAGTTTGGGCCTTTCTGTGTACCCTCATGCTGCTGATGTCCCTGGTGCTGTCCAAATCGCATGGCAGGTACCCACAGCGGTCCATGGAGGTCCGAAGTACGTTCAATTGTGTGAAAGAAGTTTGCTCTGAATGTTGATGGAAATATCTGTTTCATTTTAGCAATCCTCGGGGTATTTTACTGTATTTCATCCAGGTCTTATCCACTCTAAACTGTAGGTTTAGAGTGGATCACACACTCTTGTGTCTAATAGCACTCTCTCTCTCTCTCTCTCTGACTCACATCCCCCACTTCCCACACCACCACTTAAACTCCAGCACAAGCTCATTCACTTCTTTTCTCTGGGATCATACTTCTTTTGATTTAATTCATTAAATGAGATTGGCTGATTGTTTCTTTTATCAGTTGATTGGTTGTCTGGTTGATTGGTTTCAGGTTACTGGCTAATTGATTTATTGAATGATTGATTGCTCTATTCATCTCACCTTCGCACTAGTATCTACTCTGCCATCCTACAGCTTCTTCTCTATTGCATTCACCTTCATTCTCTCTATGAAATAGACAGTATGGGAGGCCTAACAGTTAGTTAAAATAAGTAAACAAGTTTTGCATGGGCAACAGATTTTGTACTGACACCAGTTTTTCAAGTGTGAATTATTGGGCCAATAAATAATTGATCCTTGAAGTTGGCACAAAGTCTTAAAACATATCGGCTTCATTGTATGCCCCCTTTCTACACATCCACCGTTTTGGAGAGGGCCATTGGTTTCAGTGGTCACTTCTTTCCACTCCCTTTGGCTGCAGATCCAGACATCGATGCTTCCTGGTACACGGGGCGGGGCATCCGGCCGCTGGGGCGCTTTGGCCGGCAGGAGGCCGGGGTCAACAGAGGGTCAAAGCACCCCGTCCGCCATCTGTGCATTCCCGTCGCGGCTGAAGACGACTCAAACGATAACCAGTGAAGATTGTGCTTTTTCCCCCAGCTCCTCACCCAATGCCTACCCTGATTTTCATATTAATGACCATAGCTTTGCCTTCTAATTATTTATTTATTCATATTTTTTGCTAATTAAAGACTTTTAAATATTGCAACCAAAGACCTGATGTAAATTGATGGATGAGCCCCACCCTTTGCACCCTGATGTATCCTTTCTGTACTCATTCTGTTCTGCTTCCTATTCATCCGAGGAACCTCAGCTTGCTGCTACAGATTTAAAAGAGAACGTTTCAGAAATATTTATGAAGTGTTTAAATAGCCATGGATAACATCAAAGCCAAGGCCATTCAAGTGCTGATATTGGTTGTAGTCCCAATGACTGTTTTATGCTTGTGAGTGTACTACAGGTCATGTGCTTGTTGCGATCCTCTGGAATAAACTGTTGAGCCATAACTTAGATATTTCTCCAAACACTGTGAATTCTGATTGTTACAGTGTGCTGAATTAAACGTGATGCAACTGCATTATATAACAGCCAGGTTCTGTGGGCTGCAAACGGTGTGCAAATGGTGCGCCCTGTCATTCAAATTTGCCGTTATAATGTGAGTTTGGTGAGCCCATAGGCTCCTCACAGGTGGGGGTTCGTTCCTGATGCCATGACAGTTTCTCAGCTGTTGTCTCTGCTCTGTCTGTTACCTTCTCTGCTGTGAAGGTAACAGACAAGATGGTTGAGTAGCAAGTACAGCTTTGAATATGAGAATGCACATATTTATTCTGTGCTTTACTAAGGAAGACCATGGGAGTGAATGGTTTACATTCAGTGAGAAATCATATGGCTCTATGATATAAAGAGGACAACATGTGCAGAGATGATCACTAAAATATAAAAAAATAAGTACAGGAAAACAGTGGCAGACAAATTTTGAAGGAAAAATCCAACTTATGCCAACAGGAAAAATCTAACTTCAAGAACTTAATCTTTAGTTTTTAGGCCTTGTCACTATGAACATCCAAGATTTATCAAGTCAAAGAGCAGGGTGCTTTTAGCATGGAACATGCTCAGTCAAGGTTGCTATTTTCTTGACCAGATCCTGCAACTAGGTCATGCAAACATCATAACATTTGCAAGATTTGTCAGTATTTAAAACGAGTTTCACTGAAAAATTTTCACTGAAAAATCATGTGTGGCTGTATAGTCTATCAGCAGGTGTACACCAATTCACACCACAGTAATTGTCGATTAAATAGTTTAATTAAACATGATGTTAAAGAGTGCTACCTTAAAAAGGGCCACCACTGCAATTAGAGTCAGGAAATACTGAGGCAAGCTGATTCCTCTTCTCACAAGTGCAAAGACTTCTGATGGGCTCACTCTTAGATCACCACACACTCCACATGGTTCTCTTGAGTGCTTCTTGAGGTGGTCGCTTGTGTGGATCATCTTGGGATACACAAATACTCATTTGTGTTTTGTGGTGTGATGAGGTTTTTCAAAAAAAAAAAGCTACCATGGTGGTCTAGCGTGCGTAATATTCTGCACATTTTATTCACAGTACATCAAAGTCAATTCAGATATAACAGACACGGTTCAACAGACAAGGTTCAAATTTTCCCCATGTCTTCAACCCCATAGTGCCTAATTTCAAGCAATGAATGGGATACTATTTCAGCTGGTGTTGGTCTTTCATTCTTGAGTATTTGCCCTGGCCAGATTGCTACCAACACAGAATTAAAAACAGACAATTTATTGTACACAGATATATACAATTAGACCTTCAATGCATGCTCAAGTTGGAGCTACAGTAGAAATTAATATGTTCAACTTTGAAAGTGAATCCTTGGAAAGTACTTAAATTGATTGTAAGAATTTTGGTTGGTAACTCTAAACAAAAGATTTTTTAAAAAACATGCACAATTATGTGTTAGGTGGGGCAAGAGCAATAAAAGGGAGAGGGGTAATAAAATGGAGAGGGGTATTCACAGCACCAAATTAACTCTCCCTCTGCAGCCTTGCTGGAAGCTTCTAAACAAAAACACTAGGAAAGTAGAATAACCAAATTTATTTAACATCGATGGTGGGCTCCTCCCTGCCCTTCAACTGATTTCTCAGAAGGTCAGAACAAGCTTAGCCAGTGGCTTAGACAAAATTACAATGCATTTTCCTGATAAAACAGAACAAATAAAAGATATACCCATCCTTTAAATTAAGCGGTTTGCAAAACTGAATACAGGCTCTGAATTTTCATGAAAGCCTTACATTGAACAAACATCAATATTTGCGTGGGGGCTTTACTCTCATGTTTTAAAATCCCTTCAGTTAGTTTACTGTAAGATCAGCTACTACTGCATATGTTATAATAAAGAATAGCAATTACACAGCGCCCTCCCTTTCAAAAACCTCAAAGTGCTGTACGATATAATTTCCCATGTAGCGCCCACCTGGAAGCCATCTTGTGCCAGAGCGGTCATCACACATCAGGGGAGAGAGGGTCTTAGGTTTCCAGTTAAACTGGAAGATGATCAGATGGCAAAACATCCTTTTTGAGGGTGTTAAAATACTTCCCATTAATTGTGTAGTAGATGGTAAGAGGGAAAAAAACACTTTTTCTCTCAGAAAACAATCCACCACTTTGGCATGATTGCAAGGGAAATAATTATTCTCAGTGAACAGAAGGAGTGGAAAAACAGTCTGAGTCTGAGTGTGCCCAGAGCCAGTTAAAATTTCACTGGCTGTGTGGAGTGGGTAAAAAAGCCCCCCTGGACCCCACCCCAGTGGCACATTCCTTTCTGGGAGCTCTTGGATGCAGCTAAGAGACAGTCTCTGTCACACGCATGGGGATATCTTCATATGAGCACGTGTTCTCTATTAAAGGATCATATTGCAAGAAAACAACAAAAAAAATGGAGACAGGAGATGAGTCATTCCTGCTGGATGGGAACAGTTAGGAAGGAGTCAAAGAACCCAGAGTGAAAATATCATGCTGACAGCCTCTCTTTGCACCGTGAACAAGCAAACCATCAGAGAGCTGCCTTTGTTCTCTGTCATTGAGTAATGTACTGATGGACAGAACACATATGCACCAGGCTAGCACTCCCAGGGAGTCACATCTATCAGTACTATAACTGCAGCCTAATCTTCAGTGATTGCTGGTTCACAAGGTCTCCTCTGATGAATATCTAAGGGGGGGGGGGGTATTCACACATCTTGAGCAGCACATTTTTGTTTGAATTGTATTTGTATTACAGAAACAAAATGTTCAACCCATATCCAAAGCACTTTTCTAAAATGTTTCTAGCGTGAAAAATGAAAGCTTAAACGCTTCTAGCATATGTATAATGCCAAGACACAAAGCAAGCAAAATATCCCATAACTTCCACTGTGATGCTGATTAATTATTTTCTATTATAGAAAAATCTTTAGCCATCAAACACATCCAACTGCTCTCTCTCCCACACACACACACACACACACAGATCAGTCTTCAAGAACCTATGTGCTCAATACAGGGAATGGCCATCAGCGCAACATCACAGTGCAGATCAGCATTATAGCTGCCCTCTAGTGGCAGGACAACTCACTAACTATTCAGCCTTGGCTTAACAGTTACTTCTTGGTTTCCAGCAGTTTTTTAAAAGCTGCTGCAAACCAAGACTGTGAGGTCAAGTCCCAGGTAGGCCACTATTGAGCCTTGGATAGCCTGCATGTCTTTGTTAAATACCCATCATATTCTTTGCATTAAAAAGAATATACACATGCAGTGCAGTGCCTGTGTTAGTCCATCAGCTATCCGCCTTTAGAGCCTCTGCTTGAACACGTTGCATCATTGGCCAGCCAAAACATGTCTGTTTCCTCCACGGCCTTCTTTTCCTTTCCTTCAGCCCCATGGGTCAGGGCCCCACTCGGCAGCAAGCACTGTGTTGGTGGGGCCCCTCGCCAGGGTGCACGCCCACACCCTCTGTCTCGCGCCATTCGATCAGGCCCTTGTCTTCCCTTGTACCCTGCTTCACCCTGTGGGCTGAGACAAGAGAGAGAGCCAGAGAACAGACCATTCAGCGATATTCAGCACTCATATGCTTTTCATACATCAGTCCAGTGCTAAACTACTGGTGTTTGCCCATTCATATTTGCAAACAGGTTGGAACAGTATAATCTGGAGAGTATATTGTATAGTAAATAAATTAAAAAGCAGTCAAATTTATATTTTTTATCCAAATTATTCCAGTTCTCCATGATCTGGCACCAGCACATAACTGTCAGCATTAGCCTGATAAAGTGAAGTGTGAAGTGAGAGAAACTGGCAGCACTTGAATCACGTTATGAGATAGCCAAATATTTTGACTCCATAACAAATAAATGTTCCCAGCACGTCTTCAGTCCAGAGCCCCAACTGTTCACTGCAGAAAGACCATTTGAGCTGCAGCCACATTCAGAAGATGACAGAAGGCTCCAATTTCCTGTTTCCTGTTCCTTGCTTACAGATTTCTCTTCAGATCTGAATAAAATACGGGCCGTACCAAATGGTGCAGGGGTCGGATAATGTGACCTGTTGCCACCAGCTTCGCCCCTGTAAGTACTGCAACAAACTGTTCCCAGGTCCAGAGACACATCGCGTCATGTGTGTCTACAAAACTCTGAAGAGGTAGAATTGCCTCACATACACAAAATAAAGGATAATGCTTTCACTGAAGTGTACTGATGGAGGAAACTAATTTCATGGTCTACACACAACTGCTTTCACATCAGCAGTTTGATTGCAATAAAATATATGTTTTATTTAGGCCAACAAATTGTATAATGCATTCTCATCATGTAATACAGGCTGTTTGAACCTTTTAAATTTAGACACAAATAAGGTTGCACAGCTTTAATGGCCTGACACTAATAGCTTAACTTTCTTTTAATTACTCTGCCAACACTGCCATTGCAGATGCAGTATTGTTTCAGACCACATCTTCATAATGCATCACCATAA
The DNA here is from genome assembly GCF_013347855.1 of Anguilla anguilla. Taxonomy (NCBI): domain Eukaryota; kingdom Metazoa; phylum Chordata; class Actinopteri; order Anguilliformes; family Anguillidae; genus Anguilla; species Anguilla anguilla. Next base: position 23,438,647 of record NC_049215.1, on the reverse strand, counting down.
AGCTTCCATTTGGAGCCTCATTCTCTACCGCAGTTCAGTAGGGATGATGGATCAATGATGGTTATTCCGCTTTATTTCAGTCGCATGCACTTTCTGTTATCTGTTGCCCTCTTGTGGTCAATCAGATAATCTTACAAAGGCTATTTAAGGACAAGTTTCAGTAAACATTTTAGGCAGGATGTGGACAATTAGCAGTAGGTAACAGCAATAAATGTACAATGCACAGAGCATATTCCGTTTGCTCTTGTACTGAATATGGTTCCAGTTTGGGAATTACTGCAATCATCAATGGATAATCAATCAAAAGTTAGGCTGAGACACAATGCTAAACGAACCAAATCTAAACAGACCAAGACCACTTAGAAAAAATTATTTGTGAACGCAAAAAGGTTTTCGCTCCATCCTTGACAATAAACAACCATTCACTTTAACCTTTGAGAGAGGGCAATGGTATCAAATTTGATTTGTGTTATTAGTACTGTAAAAGTTACTAGATATACTCTGCTAACAAAATGAATTCACTCACTGTCATGCCACTGTGAAGTTGATTTTGGTTTTTACAAATACTGGCAAATACTCAAATAAACAGAGAAAAAAAGAAATCACAAATTCTTAAAAGTAATTATTGAATTTCACAGTTTGCATTTGACTTTGTCATTTCTTAGTTTAAACTGTATTTGATTTAAATGTTTGCCATTTTTACAGCAGGTTCCAACTGAAACACCCTTTCATATGTTTTTTGACCGCTTAAATGGTTTCGGACAAATCTACTCTATGGAACATACAGTAAAACAATATTAATTCTTCTCTAATGCATAATATTGTTTCTCTTCACAGGTGACAACACAGAAGTATAATTTAACTTTAGTCAGTGTTGCAACCCTTGAAATCATGATTCTGCAATCATACCATATTTGGCCTTTTTATGTTTCTGTTAGGATGTGTCATGGGTGCAGCCACAATCAGGGAGCCATATCACAATACACATCACATCACGTATTACCGATCTATACACAAGGGTACGTGTGCCCACTAATATCACACTCTGTTACAAAAGAATATTTAACTATTTCATAAACAAATGAATGAATTCATTAATGCAGTTATTAATGAAGAAAATTAAATGCAGGTTATTACCAATGGTCATGAGCAGGTCCCTGACCTGTTCTCCTGATTTGGCAGATGTTTCCATGAACTCCAAACCTTTGCTCTCTGCAAGTCTGAGACCTTCCTGAAACAGAACAACCCCATTAAGACCTATTTAAATTTCAGTACATTATAAATAAAAATATATCACGGATAATATAAATTATGGCCACACAGAGTCTCTCATGGTTGCGCTAATAAACAATAGCTTCCAGAACAGTACTGGCCCCATTTCATATTGAATACAGGTTGCTTGCATTCTTTGTATGGTTTGTACCTCTGGGCCACTTGCAAATCAACCACCATTTTGATTGAGGTTGTTTGGTACTTTTTTTTTTGAAGTGTTTTGTATTTTAGTGTATTTTTGTCCATGCCTGTGGCATGCCAGTCAGACAGGGAGCGATGCTATTGCTGTCCTACGAGGTACAGTACCTGCATTGAAACCTGGCGAGCCTCAGACAGGTCTGCCTTGTTCCCCACAAGCCCAACCACAGTCTCCCCTGGAATGTATTGCTTCTCCAGCTCCTTCAGCCAAAGCTGAGCCCTCACAAAGGTCTCCTGGAACAACAGCACACACCCACCACAGGTTACCTCTCATGCTTTCACTCATCATATGCGCAAGTGGGAAAAAAAATACACTAAAATGCATCTTAGTACAAAATTCAAAATGGCTTCCAAAATAAACATAAACCACAATCAACATGAGAGAGGTTTATGTTGCATTGCAGGTGACACAGAGGTACTGAAAAGAGGAGGACAACCTGTATTACATAGTTGAAATTCATCACTACACACCAAGGCACTAAATATGCACAGCCAAATATCAGCACTGGTACTGAGGAAAAGGTCATACAAAAGAGTCATACAAAAGAAAAATCTACTCTGTGCTGGGAATGTTTTTTCCTTTTTATATTTTTAACTGCAACATGTGAGGTTGAACACAACAGAAAGGAAACAAATTTACAGGGATGACTTTCAACTGAAACAAAAGAGACAGGCCTAGCTAAACTGAACCAGTTCAGTGAATTTTAGGTAATTTTTGCCTGACTGTGGCTCCACCACTTATAAATAAATAATGGTTACAATGAGGAAATGAAAAGTACCAGTGGGTATTCCCCAGAGCTCCCTTTTTAACGTCTTTACTGGAATCCAAACAGATCAGGTAGCCAGTGATACGCATACACAGAGAAGATTATGTATATTTCTGTGGCTACGGTCCTCAACGTTCAAGGCTACAAATAATTCAGAAAAATACCAGTGGCCTTCCCCTAAACTGTGTCTATGTTGGAGCACAGTCAGATCAAAAGAGAACAATAGAGTTCTGGAAATAGGCAAGCCAAAATGTGCCAGAAGTTACAAGCCTCAAACAAAGTATATACATATATGTTTCAGATAGGGTCTTTAAGAGTATGCCCATAGCAAAAGGTATAAGATTATGAAAACTATAAAAATGTGGAAGGAATGCCTGTAGAAACACTTAGGCCAATAGCTGCAAAAAGGCCCTATCTCTACATGTACAAGATATCAATTTTTGCATTTAATTGTTCGCTTGACACACTGAGCGGAAGAATATTACAGTATATCCTTTGAAGATGGAGTACACATAAAAATGAGGTTCAGTGCTAAACCAAAATAGTTCAAATGTAGTTCATTAAACACAAAACTTAAATCTGCACTGAAAATATTTTATCCTTCATGCTCTCACACTTCATGAAAAAACAGACATTGATATCCCATAACAACCCATATTCCACAGTATTATGCTATAGTTTCTAGCTTTCTACCATTAGCTGAGCTATGAAATTAGACCCAATATCTGATTAAGCATATCTCAAAATCACACATAAATATTGAAAACTACACAAATTTTTCTTCCAGTGAAAATAAACTAAGGTACCGACTCATATCAACTAATGAAACATCATGTGATAGCTACACTCATTTTGAGGTTGATGAAGCTTCCGTCTCCAATCACTGCTAGTGGTTCGAAGCACAGGAAGTACCCTTTTGCTGATGTCATATACAACCAGGGCAGCGTGGGCCCCTCTGTAGTACAGTGGAGTGACGCTGTGGTATTTCTCCTGGCCTGCCGTGTCCCAGATCTCGAAGCGGATCATGGCATTGTTCAGGCACACCACCTGAGTCAGGTAAGCACCTGGAGACACAATCACAGTAAAATAGTTTTTACATGAAAGCCCAGACTCGCACAACACAGTAATGAATGCAGTCCTCATAGGTCTAAAGGTTGGGGTATAAAAACAAGCTGGATCAGTTCTCTTACACTCATGTGACTCACAGACTGGCAGTTAAAGTAAATGAATGTAAAATGGCTGAAAGCGCAAACACCTAGTAATGAGCCAAACAGGCACAGAAACAAAACAATGTAAGAATTTACATGTTTTCAACAGCATAAAAGGATCAAGCCATCTAGGGAAGGCCCCTGGACTGGGTTTGGGAAGTCGTATATGAGTGCCTTTTGGTCTAGTGGTAAAATGAGAGTACTGGAGTTGGTCACTCCTTAAGAACAACAAATTTAGACATACTGATGTACACCTGTCAGATAAGCATATGGATGCTTTTTTCTTCTGTCTTAACAGTGATAACAGAAGTCCGCTATAACTGCAGTGGTCTGAGTCTTATAGTATGTTGCAATCAAACTCAGCCAAGTTATATAAATAACGTGGATATAAATACACCACACACATATGGTCAGAAGGGCAGCCACGCAAACAATGAGAGCAGGACTCACAGCCAACTGTGGGACTGCTGGCTTTGAACTGATCCTTGCTGAAACGGAGGGCCAGACTGGACTTGCCCACCCCAGAGCTCCCCAAAAGAACCATCTTCACCCTGAGCAAGTTGGCCCCCACTCGGACCTCTGGGGGAGACACCTCCATGCTGCTTAAGCTCTTCTCCGCCATCTTTCAATGATCTTTACTGCAGGGAGAGAGGCAGAAAGAAGCACCCCAATACAAGGGAGGAAACATTTTTATGTGAGCTGTTCAAACTTTACATTACATTGCATTTTATTTGGCAGACGCTTTTATTCAAAGCGACTTACAATAAGTGCATACTGAAGGTCATTAGAACAACTACAGACTACAGGTCAGCTAAGGTACAATTCTCATTAAGTATCTATCAGTTATCCCTAGCCATGAAAATCAAGTTTAGCTCACACAGTAAGCAATGGCTAAGTTAGTAAAGTTATGGCCAGTCAAACTAGAAGTGAGGCATGGTTACAAGAGAAATGAAGAGTTATAACATCAAGATAATAGTGCAAGTGCAACACAAAAGTGCAAGATGAAGATACAAGTGTAACATGAAAGTGATAGAAGATCAAGATACAAGGATACAAGTGATGTAGGACAGTGATCTGCGATTGGGCGTAAGCCTGCGGAGGAGTAGTGTTATAGTTAGTCAAGGTACAGTCTGAAGAGATGCGTTTTCAGACCACGGAGGATAATGGACAGTAGCCGATTGATTCGTAGAGGAATGGAGAGTTCATTCCACCACTGGGAAGCTAGGGTGGAAAAGCTTCGTGGTCGGGACAAGCGGGAACAATTCAATCAGATGGCAGAAAGTGGAAGTCCCCTGCTACAGCAGAGGGGAGTGGTAAAGTTAGGGGGTGTGTAGGGTTGAATTGTATCATGTATATAGAATGTGGCTGGACTTTTAACCTGACCATGGCAGCGGCCAGTAGCCAGTGAAGTGACCTCAGCAGGGGAGTGACATGCGAGAACTTTGGAAGGTTGAAGACAAGGTGGGGAGCAGCATTCTGTATGAAATGTTGTGGCTGTAGGGTACAGGCTGGTTGGCTTGCAAGCAGTAAGGGCAACCCCTCACCCCCATCCCACAAAACCCAAGTCCTCCCCCAACATTGACCCCAACACCAATGCCCCCAACAGTTCCACCATGGACAAATAGAATACCAGAAATAAAACATGTTAATCTATCTCTTAGCCAATGCGCTGTTCTCCAGGAAGTACAGCCAAGAACTGCGATCGGGTGGTTCCCCATTTGACTTATTTTATTCAGCCAAGGTTGTGTGCGCGTGCTTTGGTAACAAGCATGAACATGCAACTGCACCTTGCTTGACATCTAAAATAAAACATCTTCATCCAGCACAGAATATAGGCCTGTTGGCTGACTTCTCATTCACGTTATAAAATAAATTAATAAAGGTCACACTTGGTCAGATTTGTAAACAGTTTAGATTTTGCCGACAGATGACAACAACTACAGAACAATCAGACACCCACAGTTACAGCATTGCTGTGATTTCCAATCACCTCACAACAAGAAAGGTCTTTTCGAGAATAAGTTTAGACTCTTACCAGAACATCAGATTCTTCACAGTTTAGGAGCGACGGCACAGGAACGCTGCTCTAGTTCAGACTGAACGAAAATCAGAAATGAAACACTGAGAATGAGTCACTCCTGCAGATGACACCAGAGTTTCACTTTCACAATTTTTTAATGCCTACCCCCCAATGTAAAGCTAATTTTTCCTCCCATATTACAAGCTTTTTGTTTCATATACTGTACCATATTGCCCTCACTAAAAGACAGTTTAAATTTGTTTGGAAGTGTAATATGAGCCCTTCGTAACACACTTGTTTTATATTTTACAGTTAAACTTAATATATGATAAGAAGTGAAGTCAAATATGACGTTTAAGCACAATATGATATAATTATATATCATATTATATATATATTATTATTATATATTATATTATATTATTATATAACTTTAAAGTGTGTTTTTATTAAGGGTGGAGTTACAACAACAGTCGGAAGCCATAACACGTGGCTAAGAAGGCTACAACAACGCTAAAGCTTCCAAACAGCACTGATACTCGGGACTGGGACTGTTCCAATCATTGTCACAAGGGGGCATAAATATACTTAAGACTGAATAAAGTCTTGAAAAGGTGATAGATGTGAATCTGTGAATTCAAGGTGAGCAAAAAAGAGCCTCTCTGGTTTTATTTTCTTCTTAATTAAATTCTGAGATAGTTTTTTTCATCTGTGGCACGGGATAAACTGTGAAATGTGCCGCCTGCTGGTTTGCGCATATTCAGCTATTTATGCCGTTTGGTTCAGACATTTTTGAAGTAGTATTATGATGTTACTGTCGATTGAAACTTTTTGAATACATACTGAATTACTCCATAAACATTTGGTTGTTTATCTGGAGATGCTTGAATGTAGGATTACTTGACTGGACTGTTTTATTCAACTGTTAGAGCACGGCTTCCTGGGTACATTATTGTGCCATTGGGGGTTTCCTATGAACAAAGAAGGGGCTGGCACGACACTGCACATTTCGTTTGCACTTCTTCTAGAGCATTGGAAAGCCCAAGGCTTTGATTCAATCACTGAAGCAAAACCTGGGTTTTCCACTTCCCACTGGATTACTTCATACTTGACCTGGCTTGAGACTCCAAATCACATGCCTAAGTATGAACTTTGCACACTAAACAAAAGGGAAGGGCTTTTTGATATTTCCAGTGGTTCTTGTATTATTGTGTTATGTTAGGCTTTACTGTAGTTGGTACAGAATACTGCACCAGCCTGGCAGGCCGTTAGGACTCAGATTTAGCTGTCACAGTCCTTGCCATCATCACATAGTCATTGTAGTTTGGGTGTAGTGGCCCCACTTCAGCACTAGTGAGGTACTTTGTTGTGTTTATAAAAACATTAAATAAAAATAGTCACAGAAAGAGGATGGGAAGCATGGTCTAGTTGTTGGGGATCATAGAGCAAGGGCCAAAGCTTGTTTATACGAGTGTCACTGCTATGGTCTCCCCAGCCTTCAGTGGGGAACTGTGAGCTTCGTTGCATCCTATCTCAAAGGATGTTCCTTTCACTTTGTTTGGCACTGTTTCAATACCTGATAGCCTCTTTACAGGCGTTCCCCAGGGCTCTGTCTTTGGTCCACTCCTCTTCTAGCTCTTCACCAAATCCCTTAGTCCTGTCACTGCTGCTCACAGCTTGCAACATCATAAATATGCTGATGACAATAATCTCTTTCTTTCCTTCCCATTGTCTGATCTTGGCACACATCTTAGCCTGCATGAATGACATCTTGAGCTGGATGGAAAATCACCATCTGAAGCTCAGCCTGGAAAATACTGAGGTGCTCTACATCCCCACCTGCCAGGGGCAGACCATTCAGTAATGAAAGTCAAAATACTGTACAAAAAAATGCATCTGCTACAGCAAAAATTCCAGTGAGTAAACAGTCATCAAAGACTCAAAATAGACCAGGATAAAATTGCTCTAGCTGCACTCAGGTGCTTACAAGGACCTTGAATACTTCAGAGGGGATCGGAGGATTACACGTTTGAATGCAACACACTGTTTTTGCATAAGAAGGTTCTGCCTATCGTTTTCTTATACCCCAACCTCCCTGTTTCCACACGACCTGCGTTTACTGAGGGTTCTGGTCATTGGCAACAACCAGTCAATTAAGGAGTTACTCTAACTTGTATCATTCCCATAAATTCGTTATTGAACGTTGGAGGACAGAACCACTCTGGTTACATTGAACGAACAATTCAGGAGGTACCCAGACTGCTACAGAGGCAACGTTAGCCTTGTCTGCTCAATTTACACATCAGTAGAGGTCGTTGTTGTACAGTGGTCGGATGCATTGTCGTGGTTTGGCTGCACACGTGTTACACAATACTCATTATATCCCGTTGAATTAACCAAGTTATTTATTTTTGTTTCAGTATGCTCTAGTCTTGGGGATTAGTGAACTTTCAAGGGAAGATACATACCCAGGATATCTGAACAAGTACGGTTTTTGTCAAGCACGTTCTGAGCGAACTAATTATTCTACAAATTAAGCTGCCATGGAACTTGTCTATGGATAATACTGTACAAGGAGCAGTAAAAAAAGCCGTGGAGTATAATAAAACAATAATTTCTTTGATCAGTAATAAATCATAATTTTATTTCAATAAGAGCGAAGTGCACGCCATTAATTAAATTTTGTTCTCGTGATATTTACTGATAAGCATGGGCAGGACTGTAAGAAAATGCACACTTCTTTTGTACTCCATACCCATATTTGGTAGTTTATACTAACTTCCTGTATCTCTTTATGATTAGCTATTAAAATGTGTCGCTTCATCTAATAGTTGTGACTGAAGGTGTGGCCAATGATTTCATTTTTAAAAACGCATTTTCAAAGGGAATAACCACCAAAACTACTGGTTTGTGACTAAAAAAAATCCCACGAACTCACAGTTGCCAGGCAAATAAGGACATGACAGAGTGACTTTGGTTACTGAAGCCAACATATGAGAATGCGTGTGCTTTATTAACTCAATTAAATTTAATACAACACCATTCCCATGGTACATTGTTAGAAATTAGGTGGAGAAATGTCTACACCTTTAAGAAGTACAAGATAAGATGTCTGTTTTTAGCACTCGCCGCTCATCATTAAAAATAGCGAAGCGTGTGAGAACGCAGCAGCTATACTTCATATGCTGTGCGGTCCCTGGCAGAAAGCTGTACCCCGGAACGTGTATTCATTTTGGTCTGGTCTTCATCCGGGATTGGATTGCTTAATGTAATCTAGGCAGTTTACCATCATTTCTGTTTCATCTGACGGATAACTCAAATAATATAACCTGCAATTGCCACGGAGTTGGCCACCAGTAACTGAAGTCGGTTTTTGCCGGTTTGTTGTTTCTTGTAGGTGAAAATATATTTGGATTTTATAATGGCGGATTATCAAGAAGACAACTGCTTTGAAACAGTAGCCTAAATGAAACGCTGTTAATCGTCGGATATATTTTGATCATAAGAAAGCAACATGTGTGCTACAAAAATGTTTATGAGCAATAGATGTGGGTAGTATATTTTCAATTTGCCATACATATCGCACTCGAATAGTCACAATCCAGGAAGAGATCCAACGGATGTATCAAAATGACCCAACGCCAAACCGAAAAGCTAACGGTTACTTCATATCTGATCTAGCCAGCTAAGAATTTTTGTTCATTTTTATTTTTTTGCTTTCATTTGACGTTGTCCTCGAAGAAACGACTCCGAAATCGTTTTGAATTTCTCTCAGTCTGGCGAACTTGGCTTTCTTTCATATTATTTTCTATTTAGTAGCAACATTTCAAATTTGGGATCTTCTAACTTGGACTGCGGTGAAAAAGCAAGTATAAATCCAAATATGGGAACTCAGGGTACTGGGAGGAAAAGAATTCCTAACAGGGAGAGACTGACGGCAGAAGATGATGCCTTAAATCAAATAGCCAGAGAGGTAAGTCTTGAGGATATAGCTCCCGGCTCGTCTTGTCATATTGCGCAAAATGTTTGCTACACTGTTATCTGTGGTCGGGCACATGTAGCCGACCATGAATTCCATACTATTAGTGTTAAAGGCAACGTAAATGGTTAAGTGGGTCTAGCTATCAGCTTCACATGTGTCTATGTTAATTTGAAGGTAGCCTACCCTGCAGCAAACATATTGCTTGATACATGCGGTAGTTATGCCTCCTTCCGAAAACAGCGTTGCAGCGTTCTCTGTTGATTGTAAGAATGGTTCAGTTTGTCAAAGCTGGCTAACATGAAGCGTTATCTCAACCGGCGCACAATGATGCATTGTTTGCATCAGAGAGCCAGAGCATTCTCTTAGCTTGACCTACATGATTGTGTATGTATATTGAAATGATCGAAAGGAAATATATGAATGGTGCGCTTGTTTCGCAAATGTCTTGGGAGGATTTTGGGCAGACTGTCAATGATTCTGCACATGCGAGCTCGTCCCAGATCAGAACGTCAGTACAGAAATCACATTGAATGGACGGGGGTCAGTCTCCTCGTGATGCAGCGTTATTTGTGGCTGTTACCGCTATAACCGCTATGTATTAGAGATTGCATGCAGATGCAGAGTAGTCTGTAATTTCAGACGACAGGAGAAAACGAGAATCCAGGGGCTAACGACGTCACACTGACGATAGAGCTTTTTTCTAAATGTTGTAATAAATATCGGCGATGTTTCAATGGCCAGAGTCCACCTCCAATTCTTGTGCTAACATTTATGTTTTATTTATAATATGCTATATTGACGCATAGAATGTCCGTGTATGGAACAAACGGACACTAGAAGTGATTTCTCTGGCATTCACGTATACAGAACCCTGTGCCCAAGACAGAAATGTGAGCCGACGAAGCATCGTCACAGCCTCAAGGTCTGACAGGTGTCTCGCATCGCGTTCGGATAGGTTTGTCCCTGTCCGTAACCTCTCTCCTGGTGTTTGTGTCATTTTGCAGTCACCTGGCCATGCAAACATTCAGACATCCATTGCAGTTTTTTGTAAGAGACAAATTACGTGTATATTGTATTGGAGTCCCCCATAGTGTTGATTTTAACGTCATCTTCCCCACGTCCTGTGTCAGACCATATTGTTTTCCCAAGTCTTTTAAATAAAATATATATTTAACAAGCATGAACTTACACAGGTTCAACATACAGTCAAAATGTGAGTAAGAATGTGTTACGCGCATTGACAGGTGTGCAGTTTTCAGGATAATACCAGTGGCCTTTGAGTGTTTTGCACATACATCAACTGACATGTTTATTTAGGAGTGTTGAGGCCTTACTCAGCATTTGGGGTTGCCAACAGCTGAGCAATATCAAAGGACAATCCAATGGCCTGTAGATGTGGTTTGAGTGTGAGAGACAGAACAGCTTTCTGTCCTGTCTGGCCAAAATCCATGCATTATTCTACAGATCAGTACTTTCTCAAAACATTCAAGTTTGACCAAGTATAAATATGACTTTCTAGGTGCCACTGTATGGACATTTTAAGCTCATCTTCTTATGAGCATTTGTATATGACAGAAAAAATGGCATTATAAAAACTCCTCAGCCAAGATATGTCACACATATTTCTACAGCATTGCAACATCATGGTACAGATTTATGACATTTGGTTTCCCAACCGTCTTCCTGATCTTAGATCAATTAAGAGCAAATCTGGGAGGTGATAAGCATTTCCTTGAAAGCACTACAATCAACAGATTTGGCAGATTACAGAAAACAAACTTTTTTTGCAGTGGAATATACTTAATGACTTTTCTTATCTAGGGTACTTGATACTGCAGCGCATTTACACGCTGTTTAAAATCAGTCCATTGAATGTACTGTAAAGGTTTTACTGAAAAAGTAAATGGTTGCCAGATGAGTACTTTTCTGTGGACAAATTGGATAAAACTGGCAACTGTTGTTCTAGCTTGCACGGGGCGCAGATTGGCATCCTGTCATTTAATGAGGGGGGTGACATAAAAAATGGCGCCTCAATGTCCTGGAAGGGAAGCGTGTTCGAGGTGGCTTGCTCAAGCAAGAGAGATGATGAGTTGTGGGGTTAGAGGAAGAAGGGAAGGGGTGCGTTCAGGCAGCGGAAAGAGCAGGCGGTTGCGTCAGAGGAAGCGGCGAGGGCGGATGTTGCAGCCGGTGTGATTTGCATTTTGGCCTCGTGTGCCGACGTCCCTCAAGCTCATTTTCTGATTCACGTCAGCTCCTCTGCCGGGTTGCTGATCGGGTGCTGCGGTTTGGCCGCTCTGGTTCCAGGGAGCAGCTGTCCCTTTAACCGGAGGGGAGGGGAGGGGAGGGGGGGGGGGTACTGGGGGGTTGCAGGCAGGTGGTGCCTGACGCTGCCCAAAGCCTGACAGCCCGGTATGCCGATCCTGATGAGCTGGGGGAATCTGCGACGGGTGCTGCAAAAATAGAAATGCCTCTAAGATCAGCTGATGTTGCACCCAGCGTGCAAACCAACACAAGGGGAAAACGTTCTCACGTCGTGCTTATTAGAGGGAAAATATTGACTGTGGACTAAGGGGCAGCACTGTCGGGCGTAGATGACATGTCCACGTGTTTTTAAACTGTACACAGCTCCTGCTCCCAAGATATAGTGATTGGGCTGCTGTTGACTGCGCTCTGTATGACGATATCCTGAGGCCATTATGGTGGTCTGCGGGAGATGCGTTTATGAAGCCGTTAAAGTGTGTAGGGTTCGCCTTGCCTCTGACTCCAGGTTACATACAGGTATTTAAACAGGATCACCGCTGTGACACTGTTTGAACCGTGAGCTGTGGAGTGCTCATCTGGAAAGCATTTCCTGTCCTGTGGGGGAGGGGAATGGGGGGGGAACCCTGTCAGAAAGGGTTTACTCCAAATCTCATCTGCGCAAAGTGGTTTCTCTTCTCCACTCATAGCTTTCCATTAATAAACATATGATGTATGTAACTCAAAAGGCCTGAATCACCAGCAGACATTATAATTTGGAAATGCATGCATCATCTATGCTTGCTGGAATTTTTAGCCCCGCCTCTTCTCTACACAGTTCCATCCCTCTGACAGGATATGAATAGCTTGAGGGTGGTGGGGGGAGGGGGGTGGGCAGAGGAACTTTACTTTTAAATCTCACTGTTGCTATGGAGAAGCGAGGAGCTAGGTTCCATCTAGGACTGTAGGTATCCAAGCACCCACCCTTAATGGACTTTTCTATTGAAACCACCTACTGGACTTCACAGAATTTTTTATTGCAAGCAACACAAACTCGTTTCCTCCATTCATGTGGGTGTGAAGTGGCCAGAGTTTTTTGTGCTTGTGTTAGAATGTGACTGTTCATTACAGTGTGATGTTGAAACGTTGGGTCCAAGCTGTGCTAGCCCTCAGAAAGGCTCACTGTGTTCTGGGTTGGCAGTGTGTTTCAGCGAAAGCAGCCCCTCCTGTCTAAATGTGTTGGAAGACGAGGGGGAGTGGTAATCTCCCTCGGGTTTGACAATCGAGGTCAATGCCATCCGTCGCTGACCTCTTTCTTTTCTAATGCGCTAAGTCATCCTTACTGAAGATCACAGACCATAGAAGGACCAGGCGACACGGTTTCTTCACACAGCTTGAGACATGAGCGCCGGCCGGTTTGAGGGACCAGTGGAAACCACTCGTAACTTCACTTACACAGTGCAAGCATGCCCAAACGGTTTGTCAGCAATGGCCAAGATTTTCTACAATGCGCTTCCATACCAGACCCCCCTACTGCAACAATTTTGAGGGTGGTGTCTGCAGATTGGAGATCTGAACTGCTGCTGTTTAGCAAGGCAGCTTTAATGTGGCAGGGAAGAAATCTCACTGGACTGAACAAGTTGCTTGATTACCATGGAATTAATTTCATTATTTTGGTGGTATTTTTTTAAACTTAATTTCAAAAAGTAACCCTCCCCATTTATGCACCACGACTGAAACAAGTTGCTGTATGGCAGCTTGTCAGCCAGATGTCCTTTAAAGAAAATGTGGAACTTCAGGGGTTCCTTTGAAGTCCTGAGCCCTTCCGTGTTGCTGAAAGGATTCTGTTGCAGCCCTGTCCGCGATCCGTGATATTTACCACAGGCTGCAGTCCGTGTAGGAAAGAGCCAGGGGCATATCGAGTGTTAGTGTTGCTCTAAGAAAGGGGCAGTGAAATGTACACTGTCCCACACTGAAGCAGAAGTCCAAGCCCTGCTCTGCCTATGGGTCCGCATCATGCTTAAACATTCAAACCTGTACAACGTATAACAAAACCCCCAGTTCTTAATGATTTATTGTACCACCAAGAGGTTCCTGTCAGCTGACACTTTCAAAGTGAGAGGGTTGAATGAATACTATAATTTTATGGATTATTTTACAGTGGGCTGTCCTTTAGAAGAGTAATGAGAGAGACTAAGGCTTGAATTAAACAGAAGTAGCTATTCACAATTTGATCTAGCTGGCTGGTTGGCGATCTCTCTGTGAGAAGTTTAGGTGGATAAGATTGTGTTTTTCATGCAGGCTGGCCTACAGTGGGCCCCTTGTACAGCAGAGACATTTCCTCAAGCGATGGACTCCCACAGATCTGCAGAACGCTCAGGCCGGCCCGCTCCCCTCCTTGTGTTTGACGAGGCAAGATGGTGGAGGGCGCCATTTTGTGCCGTGCGCTTCGCGACTTCATTAACGGAGGCTTGTGACTTTTGCGAGTGAGATGTCATTGCTCCGGTTTCTCCGCAACCCCCGCTCAACCCCCGAACCCCCCCCCCCCCCCCGCTGCCCCCCACCGCACTCCCCCACAGGCCCTGCTGTCAGCCTCTCAGACCTCGCCCCCCTTGACCACTCCCTGCTGCCATGAGCGCTGTTTATTGCTAGCTTGTAAACATTTGTCTGTTTTCAGTTGTCTTTGAAGGTGGTGCTCAAAGACGGTTCTTTTTTTGGTTTAGTTTTAACTGCCTCTCAACTGGTCGCCACTGAAAAGCTTTACTCATTTCAGGAGTTGGCTGAAAACAGGACCTGGAAACCGAACGAGCTCTTTGCGCGTCTCCACACAGATGTGAGATTTTAACATATCACAGGCCCCCCTGACACAAGACAGCAGACGAGCTAATTTGCCGGTAGCTTAAGAGATTAACATGGGTGCGGTGTAAGCAGGGAATTACAGTGCTTTGGATAAACAAGACTGTCACCTAAGACCAGGAGTGGAGGCTTAGAATTGCAGGCCCTGTCTGTGACATCTGCAGTAGTGAACAAAAGCATTACCCCCGTCGCCAGTTGTTGTTCGTTTTTGTTTGGAGGTGGAAGGTTATTTTTCAAAAATGGACGTGTGTGAGTGCAAGTGCGAGTGTGTGTGCGCGTGCCTGCCTGGGATGAGGAAACTGACAGAGGGCTTGTGTCAGCTGCACAGTTATTCATCATGGCTGCAGCATGAAAGAGTACTGATTGGCCATTAGCGTGACTGGTGACCACTGCTTGCTCATGAGCCTTGATTGTGATGGACAGCGCTTTTAACGGACTTCAAGGCCTACGAAGGGCACTAGGTCTCTGCAAAAGGCTGGCTAAGACTGTTACCTGGGAGTAAAGAATCCTTATGGACACTGGCTGTGGTATTTTTACAGGGTAAACACGCCTACTTCCGCCTGACTCACCTGAGTCTGAGGGGCGGGGCCAATCAACCCGCAGTGTCTGAGTTTGGGAAAGATCATTTCCCTGCTTTGCCTGAGGTCGCGTCGGTGGAGAGCCTGGCTTAGCCGTGGCTCTGCAGCAGCAGGGAGCCGTCATCCTCCAGAGCACAGCCTGCAGTGTGCGGCACTAGTCCGCCCCTCTCCTCATAACCCCCTCCCGAGCCGCTTCGTCGGCTGGACAAATAAACGAGCGTGGGCTGTCTCACTTCAGTGGCAGGCGCGAAGGAATGCGCGTTTTTCCCGTCTTCTGAGAATCGGGACTCAATAAATCACCCTCTGGATTAAAGAACTGTCCTTGTAAAGAAAACAGCTGAAATGTTTATTCATTAAAAAGCTAACTTGAAGGGTCTGAATGCACCGTGCATTGGTGTACTGTGTTTCACCCTTCTTCATCCTCTGCTTTCTTCCTCTTCCTCTCAGCACCCCACATACTGTGCTTTGAGTTCATTAGCGATATTCTTTTCTCTCTCTTTCTGAGTTTTTTTTCTGTGTTTCCTTTGGGCTTTATGCTAGCTGGGATTGGCATTTAAAGTCCTTTTCCTGTCTGGATTGTTTTGAAATAGGGGTATATCCGGTGGGCGGAGTCTGGGGTCCACAGGGGCTGCTTGCCTGTGGACTAATAAGGAAGGAACACATTTTATTTTGTTGCCCAGCTCAGTAGGGCCTGGGGGAGGGGGGAGGTGACAGTCTTTGGAAAGGGGGTGACTGCAGTGAGTGATGGCAGTAAGGGAGGGAGGGGGCGGGGACTGGCTGGGGCTGACAGCTGTTCCTTTTTTTTTCTGGCAGCCGTCCTCTACAGACAGGCGCAGACAAAAATAAATTCACAACTGGCCCTTCCAAACCCTCAGTGGAAGTGGGGCACGGGCTGTTCGTTGAAAGCTTGGTTCCACCTCAGCGCCCCCCACACAAATCCCTGCTCATTTAGCCAGTTTCATCGTTAGCCTCACAAGGTGTGGATAAGGGTGCTTAATTACCACACAACTGCACTTTACTGTACACATCTTCCTTCCTTAATATGTTCTCACTGGACAGGCTGCAGTGATAGTCTTAAAAAATAAGGGACTCTAATTTATAATTTACTGAACTATAAGGTGCAAGAAGTGGAAAACGGTGGCAACATGAGAAAAAACTACAGCTACACTTGAAGACTTGAAGAGTTCTGTTATTTTTTTAAAACCAACACTTCGGGCGCATGTTTCTTTCTTTCTGCTTCAAGTGTAGCTGGATCCTTTCCTTGCTAATAGTCTGCATATGCTCTGGAAAATGAAAAAGTTAACTTGGGCTGAGGTGGCCTATTAAACCAAATACCCAGTTTAGTTAAAATGACACAAATTGTGTGTGTGTGAGTGCGCAAAAAAGGAAAGTAGAAAATTGCCCTATATTTCTTGCCAACACTGATGTGGCACTACTGTATTTGAATAGTGGTGTGAAAGCGTGTTTGTCCACCCAGCTTGAAGATGGCCATGTAGAGACAAACTGGAGGCTGTTGCAGTGGAGAGTACCTCAGCAGCTGTGCAGTTTTCCAGTCCACTGTTTGCTGAACCCAAAACTGCAGCAGGCCTTGCACACAAGCCTCATCTCCCTCTCCAGGTCTACCATCGCAAAAGTTCAAGGGTTACTCCTCACTTACCTCTCATATAATGAAATTTGGAGAGTCATGGTCTCATGGTCTTGTTTTGGGTTTGTTTGCATAGTGCCCATCAGCACTTGCCACCACAAGTAATATGTATTTCTCCCTCAGTGGGATTTGCAGTGTGGAACTCTCCGGGGAGTGCGTCCTTAACGTCTGTCGGGTGGCCTGGTTTGACTGAGGGACCATTTGGGGTGGCTGAGCCTCAGATTAGGTTGGCCGGTGGAGCAGGGTGACGGGGGTGTGGGGTGAAGTGGCGCGTATCTGGCAGTCGGAGCGTTTGGAGTGGCTTAGTCTGGGGCTGCCGAGTGCTGCGCTGGAGCGTGCATACACACACACACAAACACACACACACAAACACACACACACACACACAAACACACAAACACACACACACACACACACACACACACACACACACACACAAACACAAACACACACACACACACACACACACACACACACAAACACACAAACACAAACACAAACACACACACACACACACACACACACACACACAAACACACAAACACAAACACAAACACACATACACACACACACACACACACACAAACACACAAACACACATACACACACACACACACACACACAAACACACACACATAAACGCAAAAGTTATAGCTGTTTTCTGGGCAATTATCCATACATTTTTCATTTTTAATAAGTTGTACAAGCATCAACCATGTGAACCATCTGTTGAAATTTGATATTCAGTTCAGGTGTCTGAAGGATTAAAAAAAACAAAAAAAAACAATTAAATTACCTCAAAGGTGACTCACAGATGTGAGAGAGAGAGAGCGAGAGATGGGAAAGAGCAAGAGAGAGCGATGTGGCAGAGTATTCATCGATTTCAGTGTGCAAAGCAGGGCTAACCCTGTCTCAGCAGATCTCTTCCTGTTTGGTCTGCCCTCCGTAGAGTGGTTAGGGGGAGCTTAGGGAGAGTTTTCTGAAGGCCTGTGGTTCTTTTGGGTGCGCTGGTGCACGGAGTCCATTACAGCCACAGAGCTGGGTTTAGCCATTGGCCTTCTCTCAACAGCTGCCTCTTGATCAGGTCCTAATGATACCGTGTGCAAGCAGCTAATCCCGGAGTTCCCGAACTGGTGCCTGGGGGTGCCTGGGTCCTGCAAGGGAATCCCAAGAGGTCCTCTGCAAAATTTAAATAAATCATTTTTCATAAATTCTATATTTCAGACTTGCGGTAGAACTGTCCTTCACACCTGCTTAACCACATTGCTACCTCTTTTGCATTGCATATGCACTTAGACTGTCTCAGTCACTTTTAGTTTTTCACCCCTCAGACAAATATACATACACCATTTAAGTCCCTTCCTGTCACTCTCTTTATCTCTCACATACACACTTTCACACACGCTTTTCAGACGTACGCTCGCATACTGCAGTTCCTGTTGAAAAAGATCATTGCTGCCTGCATACTTGAACAAAATAGACTGAGCTGAGAGAAAGTACAAAACTGAAAATGGCAAAGTATAATCTGAGCACAAATTAGAAATGACTAAGTATTTGATTAGCATGTATTTCACTCACTGTAGTGCTATTGTACCTGTCAAATTCTGAGCCAATGACTGAGCACTTGTTGGAAGAGGGTGGGGCTCAACACGGTCAATGTCACAGAACTGTGGTGAAAGTGTACAGCCCTGTTACTGTTCCTCCGCTTATTCACCAGAGCACTTTACAGCACTGAGGTCACTTCCTCTAGACACTGACACACACATACGGCACCAGCATCTTAAAAAAACCGGGCTTGTTATTTTCTCTGGGACAAAGGAAGCTGTTCCACAGGGAAGCCAGCAAGGTCTCAGCACTACTGGGGGAAAATTGAGAACATCTGGATCGCGAGGCAGTGCTGTTTTTAGCCGGATGACTGCTTTTGGGCGGGAGTCTTTTCACCAGCCGCCACAGGCTCCCGGCCCAGGCCAACGGTAGCGGCCAGACCGGCGGCTCGTGTATCCCGGGCCACGTTTGGAGGCAGCCCGAAAGGGGAGAAGGAGACAGTCACGGAAAAACGCGGCGAGGGGAGGGAGGCGGCGCGAAAGACGAAACCGTTTGTTTTTTTTTGTTCCGCATGTGTGAGCGATTATAACCGGGAGTCTGGCGGGGCGCGAGGGGCGGGGTTTACGGGGATCGTGAGCGGGGCATAACGGCCTGTCATCCAGCTCTGCACATCTGGTTTCTCGGGTGTAAGTGGTTTCCTGATTTTAAGGGGGCTCTGCGGGGGCAGGGCTGAGAGGTATTACAGTGCGTGCTGTATGCAGTAACCGTGGCAGCAGAGGCAGCAGTGAGGGCTGAGGAGCTGAGCAGAGGGCTGAGCGCTGCCTCTGCAGGTCCTGTGACTCATATTGCAGTCAGGCATCGCTGCGGCGGGAAGAAAAAAAGAGCTTCCTTCCTGTTACCAAAGCTGCGGCGGACCGGTCGGGCGGAGAGCTCCACCCAAGGCCCACCTCGCCGCGATCCTGGCCGCACTCGGATTCCGTCGTAAATGAAATAGAAGGTCTATTAAACATCTTGATGTAAATGTAAATAAAACACTTGTTTCTGGTTTTCTTTGTTCGCTCTACCCATATTTAGATGGAAAGAAAAAGTAACATTGGCACAAACATGGTTTGACCACCAAGGCCTTCTACGAATGATTTGTGTGTGTGTGTGGGAGGGTGTTATTGGCGATTTGGCCGGCCAGTGCTATCTGGGCATGTCTGGTCTGGGATATGATTCACAAAGACAGCCGATGTGCTGGCCCTGAAACGAGGGGGGAGAGATTGCACGCTGGGTTGACCCAACCCTGTCTGTTCTGTGACCCAGCATCTCTCACCTCTCTGACACATACGGGAGCATTTCAGTGTTTGCATCTGTAACAGGTCGTGCTGTCTCTATGGATTCTCAGCTGCATTCCCAAAACACCCCCCCCCCCCCAGCTCCAGCCCCAGCCTGAGCCCCCCTTCCGCCCGAAACCCCAGCCTCCCCTCCACCCCCAGCTCCAGCCCCCTCCATGATTGTTACATTTTCCGTCCTCGGGTGCAGGCCCTTGTTTACCAGTGCCGTTGGTGTTATCAGTGCATCTTTGGAACTGCCTGTTTTTGGCAGTTTTTAAACAAAGGCTGTTCTTTGACACGCACCAGGTCTTTTGTGACATGCTCAGGCCTTGCCTGATCCTGTAGGGTGGGGGGGAAGGGTGGAAATCTGTCCAAAGGATGGAGTCCGAGAACAAATCACTGGGTCTCTGAGTATGTGAGCGAATGACTTACAGGATCATCGAGTGAACAAGTAAATGAAGACTTTTGGTGCAAGTGCTGGCTGGACCTGTTGAAAGGACCTGTCAACTCTTTGCCCTATTTAGTGTCGTCGCCCCGAATTCTGACCTTACACATTTTTCTGCATAGAATTCACTTCCCTCCTACCATTGTTCTGCCAAATGTGCATTTATTGCCACCAATGACTAAAAAAAGCCTGTTTTGCAAGGCATAGGCCTACTGGCACGCGGAGTGTGGGAGATAACCTTCCTGCTGGGCAGGCTGGCATTCACTGCGGGGAACTGTGCACGGCGATAAGACCCCCATCATTCTCCGTGTTGTCCGCACGTCCAGGTCTGCGACAGACAGGACGCAGGCACACTGCCCTGCCACTCCGGGGGGGTCCTCACATTCTGGCACAATGGCGCATGACTCACTCTCCCGCCCTTCTCGTAGTCCTGACCAGTCGCAGCATCTTTACCTGCCCCTGCAATCAGTGGACGGCATATTCCCAGCGAAGGGAGCAGAAAAGCTCCCAGACTTGGTACCTGTGACTGGGGACATTTTTATTTGCGGAACACTAGCTAACAGTGCCATCTATGGGCGAGGAGGACTACATTTTCAGGCCGAAACCTAACGCACTAATACACATTTAAATTTATAAAATAAACGTAAATGAGAACAAGCGTTAAACAAAGCAGTAGTAATAAAAAGTATGACGTGTCTGCAGCATTTGCTGTGAATCGTAAGTACACGTATGCGTGCACGGTGAATCGTAAGTACACGTACACGTGTACAGTGAATCGTAAGCACGCGTGTGCGTACATGTCATCCCAGAGTTAAATTGCAAACTAGCTCAGGGCCCCCCTTGAGGAGAGTTATTTTTCACAGGAGTTGAATTAGAAGCATTTTTTTTTCTGGATATTGATAGGATTTTGGTGCATGTGGGTCATTAAAAATAGCTGAACAGTGGGAGAGGGAGAAAAGGGAGCCAGGTCTCTCTCTCTCTCTCTCTCTCTATCTCTCCCTTTCTTCCTCTCCCTCGCTCTCCCTGGCCCACTTTGGCGCACTGTGTGGAGAAGCAGAGGAGCCGCACGGTCGCGGTGGGGACGGGACGATGTGCGGCAACGCGGACGACCCCCGTTACCGCAGCCTGTCCATGAACGATATCTTAACGTACTTTAACAACTGCAAGGAGGTAAGGGTGCGTGGGAACGGGGCGGAGTTTTCGGGCTGGGACGGGACAAAGGGGAACGGGTATGTGCAGTCGTTGGGCTGGCTTGCATTGCGGTTTGGGGCTGTGAGTCAGCTCTCTCACTTCCTCAAATGAAGTCAGTTCTTCCTGGGGCGTCTCTCTGCCAAAGCGGGCTCGCTGCGGCACCTGGCGGGGGTCAGAGGTCGCCACCCTGGGGACACCTGGGCACAGCAGTTTGAAACTGAATCGTAGTTAATTGATTTGAATATAAACTGCCTTGTCCGATTAGGCAACTGCCAATCGATCTAATCTTCTTATGGTGCCCGGTCCCTGAAAGATGTTGTTTTTGAAGTGAACACCATAATGAAAGCCTTGCCTTTCCATATTGGGGAAAAGGGCTATTTTGATATAAAACTATTACTTTTGAGGATTAAGCTTACACTTGTGATCGATTTGAGCTGTAAATACACCAGCCCTTTCATTCTTGCCTCTGTGCTACTAACTACTGAAATTTACAGCATCAATATCTGTTCTTCATGTGAGAAAAAGAATGTATAATAAGGTTAATGGTCACAGGAGTAGGCAGGCATCGTATGTATGCAGTGCTTTTTTGTAATATTGTATGTACAATAATATTGTAATATTATATATTCTGTAGTCTAAAGCTAACCAGATCATGTGGTGTAAAATCATAACTTTTATATTTATCTGTAGACCACACGTTACTAAATTAGTACTGTTGGCAGTAGCAGAAGTGTATTTTTTTGGGTCCAGGGCTGGAAGTTGAGGAGTTTAGTGAATAATATTGCTAACCACACTGGCTTTGGGCTTGTTTGGTGCTGTCAGTCGCCTCCTCTGTCTCCTCTGAGCCACCATCACGGGCGTCCTCTTTTCCCTCCCCTCTGTTTGGGAGCCGGAGGTCTACACTCGTCCAGTCTCCCCTCCATCCTTGGTCCTGCTCATGCAGCCCCGTAGTTAGCAAGCGCAAGCACACAGTACAGCCGTCCTTTTCACAGCTGGTTCACACTTTCATTTCCTGCCACTAGCACTGTTTCTGATGTCATGGTTGAACATTCATACTTAGTACTAAGTAATTGTTTTCAGGGTTTTTAATGTAGTATCAGTTTATGTATTTTGTTTTTACTCAGTTATAAGCTTAGCTGTGATTTTGGTGAAGGAGGGATATAGAGCAGTTCTAGTACACCTACCTCCTCAGCTCTTTGGAAGCCCATGGAAAATACTGTCCTCTAGTGGCTGCCATGTTAACTGTGGTGTCCGATTTCACCTTGGCCTTTTTGGTGCTGGCATTCAATCCAGGCTTCGTCCCCAGGTCCCTGGACCTGAACTGGGAATATTCGCACCCTCTCTGGCATGGAGAGAGATGTCTGTCTATATGACTGTAATTGTGACAAGCAGGCCCTTCCACATGAACTTGCATTTTGATGTTGGGAGTTGGTGACTGGCTGAATTATACTAGAGTTAATAATAATAATTAGTCATAACGTTGTTTTAAACCTATAGTCAGTCCTACAAAAGCAAGGAAACCCCTAATCAGGACTAAGTTCAGGGTTCTCCCAGAGTGTCTCCCATAATTCTATTGGCTAGGTGGTGATGCATATGTGATGCAGTTGCCAGTGAATGAATGTCAGATAGCATTTTTATGACATTATTGCTCCTGTTCCTTGTGGTACTTCACTGTTTAAAGTCATCAAAAGCCAGCTCACTCACTGAGGGTAAGGAGCAGTCCTGTTTATGTATGAAGCTACATGTCGTCTGTAGAGGAGAGTAGGCCCCCTGCCCCCCTATAGCTGATCGCTTAGGTTGTGTAATATGCTGTTTGAATTGTTTGAATATTATAGTAGCTGATTTCAAACAGTGGCTATGTGCACCATATGTATTTTGCCCTACTACAAAGGCTTGTACTGAATGAGGCATTTGTTTCCAACAGGCCTTATTTTGTCATGATAAATGACTCTTAAACAATGAGAGACAGTGGAAGTTGCTTCTCAGTGGTTTTACTGGTAATACGCGATGCTGAAATTCACCCACAGGTCATGCAAAAGTGCAAAATCCTACAGCCGACGAGGTCATCAAAGGTTGTGAAAGTGGCGATCCAGCCCTCTCCCACCCCCCTGCCCCCCGCCCCCTGCCCCCGTCACAGTCAGCAGGTACTATGTGGCCTACGGAGCGCGTCAGGGGAATCGACTCTCTCAGGCAATGATTAACTCCGGTGTCTGACAGCGGCGGGGCAGAAAGCCCTGAGTCAGGGCCAGCTCTCTGCCTCCATTACGCACGCCGCGACCCACGCCACAGGGCTCAGCGCTTCAGGTGAGCGGGGAGACGCCTGGGAGACGGGGCGGGGCGTAGCGAGGCGTAGCGAGGGCGTAGCGGGGCGTGGGGCTGATCTGAGGCGAGACGCGGCTCACGGAGGCAGCCGCCAGTCCTTCTCGCCGTTCGCAGCGCGGTGGGGGTCACAGCGCGCGAGTCCCGTCGGATCGAAAAGCGCCTGGGTTAGCCCGGGACCGCTGGAGAGGAAACCTTCAGACGCAGTTTGGTGTTGCCGGGGGGATGGATTTCCTGACGGTTGCTGGGCAGCTGCAGGTGAGGAGCGTGTCGGGTGCAGGGTGTGGGGCTGGTGGCGGTCTGAGCTGCTGTGCTTTCGTGAGCTCCTTGGATTTTTAATAACTTTATCGACAGGCTTGCCTTTCCGTGGATTGGCAGTGGACCTTTTTCATTTCACACAGAAGCTAAACAGTGCCCCTTCATAAATCACAGCTGTCATAGTGGTATGTGTACCCGCATGTCTGTTAAGGAGGGACCAAATCAGCTGCACATGAATGACATGGTTTTGAAGCAGACTTGCCTGTGTGTGTTACACAGTTAAATGTTCTGTGTTAATTAAACTCTCAACAGATAGCATCTGGTCCCACTGTGGAATGTGGGACCAAATGTTATTGGTTAAGAGTTGAATTAACACTGTTGGAGCTGAATAAACACTGGAAATTTCACTGTGTAGGGGACCTTTATAGTGACCCGCAGGTCACCTGACAGAAAATGAGGGGTGGATGCAGGGTGGATGCAGGGTCAACCAGCTGGTTACGTGGCATTGGGTGACATTGCTTCCCTGAACTGTCTAACCACATTCCTGCTTATCCAAATATTTAACTCTATATCACAAGTAAGCAATCGTAGAGGGAGACTACTGGGTAAAGGATCACAAACAACACACACACACACACACACACACACACACACACAAACATGCACACACAGACAGACACACACTCACGCACACAGTTTCTGCACCACAGCTGCAGTTCAGGTGAATTTCTGTGTATAAATGCTGTCTTGCTGGTCTGTTGGGCCCCATGGTGAATAGCAGCCTTTTATCACATTCCAGGAAATCTGTCTAATTCACTCATTGAGCAGTTGCCTTGACTTCTTCAGTATTGCTTCTTAATGATTGTTTAAGGTGATTGCACCCATCTAATGATTACAGTTCTGGTGAAGAGTAGCTTTATTGTGTGCTTTTAGATAACTAAGTGAAATTCCCTTTGTTACAGAGCCCAAAAGTATTTGTGTGCTATGCAGTTCTCAGTCTAGGACGCTCTGCCCTAAATTTTAGTGTTGACATCAGACAGGTATTCTGTTTATTTCTTTTTCTTGGACAGTATTCTTCGTGTTGTGAGACGGAAGAAAGACCGTATTTGCAGTGTGCTGCTGAGGTTTCCTGTTATGGTGGTTCATTTGAGTTCCTCCGTAAGCATTAGCTTCTGAAGATATTTGGGGTTCAGTTGCAGTGATATCAAGAAGGAGCTATAATCACCAGCTTCATTCTGGTTTTTTAAAAATCTTCATCTTTTCATGTATTTAATTTTACTGATGTTTTTTTCCCAGTAGCCTGGTTACTGGGGCTGCCTGCCACAGCCTCTTTTAACGCTTGGAGAGACAAGCTGCTAAGGTTTAATCCTCCTGTCCCAAAGACATTCCTCTGTTGCCCTGAAAGTGTAGTCCAAAGGGAGGGGTGGTGACCAGACCGAGGTAGTTAGCCTTGGAGAAATAGCACAAAGAAGTCAAGATAAAAGCCATGATAAGCAGGACTGGCTCCACCTGTCATGTCAGGAGTCATTCTCAGGGGTCTGAAACTCAGGAGATTGATGCAGTGAGAAATATCAACAGCTAGCAAGGTAGCTAGGTGTTCATCTGTTAAACAAGACAATCAAAAGTGAATGAGTAAACAATGGCAAAAAAGTGTCAATTTGCTCAAGGTTATAATGAAGGTTAACTGTGGTGTCCGATGAAGGACTGGAGTTGAATAAGCACAGAATGCTTTCTGTCATGCTTAGTACATTGTTCGTCTGTTTACCTCATTTGTCACTTGCATTTTCTACTGTTTGGGTGAGCCAATTGGAATTTGATGACACCATTCAAACCCTTCCCTAAAATCTAAAGATGTTGATTTTTGATTTATTGTGGTTAGTTGTCATGGTGCAATGCTGTTCAGCCAGGCGGGAGTGTCACACCTTCCCTGTTTCTCCCACACCTGCCCTGCTTCTGCACACCTACCCTGCTTCTCCTGTGAGAAGGTGGCTCCCTGATGTGAGTTTAGGCTGCTAAGCAGAGGCCTAACTGAAACGTGTAAGCTGGCAGTTCAGCCAGGTTTCCACTGGCCTTGCGTTAGCTGTTGGTCACAGTTGTACCGTTTCTCAGGCTGAGCTCTCATTGGTAAACTAATGATAGCGAAAAATTAGTCTGTGTGTGCGCGCATGTGTGTGCATGTGCTTGTGTGTGTATTTGTGACTGCATACATGTTTGAATTTGTCTGTATGGGCATTGTGTGAAAATGTGTGTGTGTGTGTGTGTGTGTTTGTGTGTTTTTCCATCGCACTAGCCTGAAAAAAGAGCCTTTTAAGGAAAGGCAGAGTGCTCTCTGTGAGCCAGTGAGTGTGAGGTTCCTTCCTGGTTTGCAGACTTTCTGAATACGGTGCTGGGTGGCTCATGGTGGGGAGGGGAGGGGGGGTGAGTCACCAAAATGAGTCCTTCTGTGTCCTTCTGAGAGAAAGCCCCCTCTCGATGACCAGAATCTGGGAGCGAGTTGTGGGTGGGGGGAGGTGGGGTTGGTGGGAAATCTGCCTCAAATGAATGTAGAAGAAAGTCCAAATAATGTGCGCGTGCGTCTGTGCGTGCGTGCGTGCGTGCGGATCCTGGGAATTGAGGTTAAAATGTAGTGAGCTCTGAGCGAGAGAGAGAGACAGGAAGGAACAGAAACCAGTCACAAGCACTCGTATACTCCTGGTGTTTTTCAACCCAGTCCAGTGATTTCATGTAGCATTTACACAGGTGTAGTGTTTGTGGAATAGTATAAATACATAATGTGTAAATATTTAGATTTATTTAGATTTACAGAAGAAACTGCACTCTCCTTCCAAATAATTTGTTATTAGAAGTTCAGTTAAATTGCTTATCAGATGCTGCTATGCATGTTATCCTTGTATTTCTCTGTAACAGTCACTTGTTTATAATACTCTGTTTTTAGCTAACATTTAAGAGGCCTCACCAAGTAAGGGGGTTTTATGACAGCACAATGATGCCTGTGAGCCTTTATGATCCTGTCCAATCACAGTCAGAGCTGCTTTGAAGGGCACTTCAGCCTCAAATATATACAGAGAATACCATAGAAATGAGAAAGTGAATGATCTTAGGCACTGAGCCCACTTAATTAGGCAGTAACACTTTGGTCACTGAAGATCTGCTTACTCTGTTTTTTTCTTTGCTTTTTTTATTTAAAAATACGTCTTTTATTAGTGGAGGGAGTCCTCCTCAACAGGCATTCAGTTCATTGTGGTTATTGGCAGCGCTGTCATTGGGTGGTTTTGGTGGTAAATTGGTTGATTAGCAGTCGCAGGAAGTCGGTTGTAGAGGTTGTGAGGTTGTTCTGTTGACCAGAAGCTCAGTGTGGAAGTGTCAGGTTGGGTGACCTAGGACGGTGGGCTGTAAGAGCAGTTCAGACTGGTGCTGACGCTGCTGGTGTAACAATGTCAATCTGATCTCTCTCTCTCTCTCTCTCTCTCTCTCTCTCTCTCTCTCTCTCTCTCTCTCTCAGGCTGAGGCGAGACTCGCAGCTAAGAGAGCGGCACGGGCAGAGGCTCGAGAGATCCGCATGAAGGAGCTGGAGAGACAACAGAAAGAGGTATACACACTCACACACACACACACACACACAAGCACACTCACACTCACTGGTCCGAAGCACATCTCCAGCATTTCCCCCAGTGCTTTATAGGAGAGGCTGTGCGCCCCCCCTAAATTACCCAACACCTCACCTGACGTTAAGGAAAAACACAGTAAGAGGCACTTGCAGCATTCTGTTATGAAAGATTAAAAAACAAGTTTATGACTCAACGGTGACTCGCCGTCTTTGAAACACTTAATTTTGCGACCAGTTGCCAGCCTGATTACTGCATTAGAAGCCAGTATCTAACATAGCAGGGCATGGGGTCCCTGCAGCATGCTATCACTCATGTGCCATTGGAATGTCAAGGGATGAACTTTTTGAAATATGACACAGTAATACCCACCTAGCTGAATATTTTCCACTGCTGTCTTGTCATAAATAATTAATATTTAAGAAGACCACATCAGTTAAATAAACAAGAAAATAATTATTTGGAATCAACTGAGGGAGGGTGGAGGGGGGAGTGGGTGAAGTATCTCAGGTCAGCACCTACCCTAAAACTATTTCTGGGGGAAGCTCTGACCTCAATACAAACATACCCCAGTATCCCCTCTACGGCCTCATCTGTGCAGGGGATAAGTGATCTGAAGCTCCTCTGAAGCCAGTTCCATGCCTATTAGAAGAAGGGGCTTTGCCATCTCTGGCTCTGGTCCAGAGGAACAGCAGGAATTCAAACTGCGCTATACATAGACCCGGGCAGCAATCACTGGTCTCTTGGGCCAAGTTCAGCTCGCCTCTGGTCAATATTTAGACAAGAGTTGCACACCAAATACGCTTGTGCATGTCATACTGTGTTGACGTTGTCACTCAAATGAAGGACTAGAGAAACCCAGTCATGGCATGTGTGTGTGTGAGCGCATCTGAAATGGAGGCCTCACGCACACAGATGGTTATATCAGACTCAGGGTGCTTGGAGTACTTGAATCGTTATCTGCAGTCTTCTCAATACTGTATCATGTCTTGGATTCTGAACAATGTTTCGCTTAAAAGTTTCGCTTAATGTTGCGGTAATAAATTCGCCTTTTCATTCTTCACACATACCGTGTGGCTTTGACGCCAAACTGTATGTGTGATGAAGTCTATTCAGACAAGTCTATTCACAGTGATTGGCTGATAAGCTAAGCAAAGGAACCCTGTCTTGTTTCAGACCTGCACTCTCGCAATTTTGATATGGGCAGCTGGTCAATGATAATTTTGTCTGGCAAGAGTATACCGTTGGCTATCAGGTGGGGGGTGGGGTGGGGGGGCTGCATTGTTTCACAGCATGATAGTCCCCAGCGTACACTGTACAGAACTGTGGAGTCTGCAGGACCGGCATGGTAAGTTTGGTTAAGACTGATAAGGATCCTTTATTATGTGCCTGGGTAAGGTACACCTTCTGTAGTTCCCAGGAAATGACTGTGTGTGTGTGTGTGTGTGTGTGTGTGTGGCAGCTAGTCGCGAGACTGTGCTCATGATGAAGGATTAAGGTATTTCCTTTGAACAGGGAGTTCCATTCTGAATCCACGAGCCTTTCATGTTGCGCCAGAGGGGCTGTTTACTGTCATTAACCCATCTGCGCTGTACGCACCACGTTTCCGCCACACTGCCCAAACGGCAGATAACAGCAGATCAAAGCGCAGTGGCAGGGGTGCAGGAGGTGAGCCGGATTAGCGTAGCGCCAGGTTGCTTTGGATTCGGCTTTAATAATCAGCTAAACCGACCGTGCGGTACGATGCAGGGGCGCCCTCCCCCCCACCCCCCACCCCCCACCCCAGACCGTCTGCGATAAACAATCCTCACTATACCAAGATTCTGTCCCAGATGCTCAGTCGACTGCAGTCGGGTTCATAGCAACACGCCACTGAACAGGACAGCAGCTAAGCTAGGCTAATGCTAGCACCGTGGTGTCAAAGAACGTTCTCTTTAAAGACTCCTCTCCTCGCGTTCCCCTGAATTCCTGAGGCAGCCTAATCAGTTAAAACACGAAAGAGAAGCATTGGCATCAGCTCAAATGTAACATTTCTGTTTGATTATATTTTTGTTTTGCTTTTAGAACATATGCATTAACATACGTGATTGCTGACTGAAAGATTGGACAGACCCAAGTGTTTTCCTGTGACTCATACTATTTATATTATATATTTTTTATTTGCATAGCAGGCACCCACAGAACCTTACATACCTTCACGTATTATCTGGATATAAAGGGCAGTTCCTTGGGTTAAGTGCTCCATGTAGAATTGAGCCTGCCACTCTCGTATGTGACGTTTTTTTGGACTTTTCATTTTTTTCGTCACTGACAGTGTATAAGAGCTTCTGATAAACCAGAGAAAAGGTCCTTACTATCTTTGTCACATCTGATGCTACCTCATATAGTAGTACGGGCTTTGAACGTGGTTCTTAGTGAAGGGCTGTTGAATTAGTGGGGCGTGAAGGGGGGGTGGTGTCCCTTAGGGGCCTAACCAACGCCCGTTTAGATGAATGGACTTGTTCAATTACAGATAAAGTCCTACAAAAACAGCTCTCATTTCCCTCCTCCACACAACCGTCTGCGAGACATGACAGCCCATTTCTGGCACAAGAGCGACACAATCCCATAAGCCCCACTAAGCCCACTCTTCCCTCGTTTGGGGGGGACGGAGGTTCCCCTGGAGGATGTGTGGGGATTTAGCTTGTGGAAAGCGGGTGGCGTCGGTCTTAGCCCTACCCCCCACCCCCCCACCAGCCCAGCTTTTGTCTGTCCTGAGTGGCAGTCGCTCCGTAATCGCTGTGTTTGGGTTTCAGGGCTCTGCTAAGTCTGCCTTTGACGGGATGAAGCAGTCTGGCTATCTGTCAGTGCTCTGTGGTTTTTATGGTAGTCCCAGTCCTTTTTGGTTGTTATTGTTTTTGCTTCTGTTCGGTGCCAGGCTGTCGCATGTCCATTTTGTGACCCAGTATCCTTTTTCGTTCTGCTTCTTTTTTTTCTATTTCAGCATTTCATACCTTAAACTGCAAGTAAGTGAGAATAGATATATCGCACAATATAACATACAACTTCCTAAGAACACAGTCATCCTCCTAAGTAAATGTCCACTATGTACACTATTTGTAAAAAAAAAAAAAACAAAACAAAAAAATACATGCTGACTAGAGCCCTGCAAATCCAAATGCAACTTGCATTTGAAGAATGAAGTGCAGCCCTGGGTTCAGAAGCTCATATACCCCCTGTGAGCGACTGCATATCATGCTGTGTCTGTCTCTGGTGTCAAGCATTCTGATTGGTTGATTGTACCGCTAGGGGCCCCACAAAGCTCTTTCCCAGTACTTGTGAGACGGGCAGCCATAGGCTCAAGGGTCACGTAATTAATCTTGCCTTCCAGGATGAGACACAGTGTTTGCAGTTAACTTACTGCTGTTACAAAAGATATAAGAAAATGCTTGGGTTGTGCTGACTCCAGCAGGTCCTCTCTAACAGATTTAAAACCCCACAGTGCTCAGTGCAGGTCTGATTCAGCGTCCGGCTGCAGGCAGGTGCAGGTGGCTCTGCACCGGCCTTGTGATTTAGCTCCTCTGTTTTCCACCTGAGTCTGCTGCTCTCTCCTTACAGCTGCAGTCTTACGGTCTCTGACACTGCTGTATCTGCAGCCATATCACCTTTAATGGAAAAAGTATCCTGCATTAAGGCCTTATGTTACGTGCACACGAGCATGCTCGCATGGACACACACACACACACACACACATACACACAAACACACACACATACATAAGCACCCACACCTGCACACACACTTGCATTCACACACACTTGCATTCACACACACACACACACGCACACACACACACAAACACACACGCATGCACACAAGCACCCATACTTGTACACACACTCGTGTGCACACACACACACACACATTAACCTAAGCATGAGCGGACGCACACACACAGGCACACACACACACATTTACCTAAGCATGAGCAGACGCGCGCACACACACACACACACACACAAATGTGTATCCCTCGAACATGCACACAGGCATATCTCGCATATGCACTGACATGCACGTGCTGCGGATTATTCAGAGTGGCCATGCAGCTTTAAGTCTCCAGGCAAATCCTAAAGTGGATTATGGGGCTGTTTTGAGCCGGTCTGGGTTGTTCCTTTCCTTCTCTTTCTCTCTGCTGTAACGGGGCGAGACGGAGACCATGTCCCTGCTTCTGTTCTCCTGCTTCTGAAGAGCACAGGGCCGGATCGGGGCACTGGGGTGCTGGGGAAGTGTCCAGACAGGACCGTGGGCGGGGGAGTCGGTCACAAGCACGGGTTCGAAGAGGACTGTGCAGGGTGGGAGAGGAGGAAGGGCTGTTGCTGGAAGCAGGACCGCGGAGAACCTTTCTTTCGGCCGAGATCTTTGTGGATGGTGACCTCGGACCGTGAAGCGTTCGCCCTTGGTGGAGGCGCAGTTAAGCGGGGAGTCATGGAAACCTGGGGGTCGGCCTGAGCTGGCGGGACGGCCGGGAGGCATCTGGTAGGCAGGGGGGCCCAACAGGGGGGCCACCCCGGTGCCCCACTGCTGAGGAAGGTGGGCAAAGTCTGGGGGAGAGGGAAGGTGTTTTGGATGTTGCAGGACAAGAGATATTCAAACTTTTGGTTAAATATGCTTCTAAGAGTGACCTTTCTTTAATGGACAAGAAGTGTGTGTGTGTGGTTGTATTTATATAGTTATGTTCATCAAAAATGCAGATAGTTGTGTGTGTTGCTAGTTTGGGTTTCTGGTTTTTCCCAAATCACTAAGTAATTTGACTGTCATTTGAGGTTAGGTGAGCTAATCTCACACTCTCTTGCTAATTTTACCCACAGGAAATCACCTGTCATTTTCATGCAAAGAGCTTTCATACTTGTTCATCCTGTCAGTTGTTCTGTATGTGCAATATTTAAATATTTAAATGTTGATGAATTTCTAGAGGGTATTTTTTTTCTACCATGCAGCGCATAACAGTTTTCTTGTTTCAAATATGCATAAAATAACGGCATTATAATATTAAGTTGATTTTGTTTTTCAACTTAGTGAACATGAAACATTATGTTATGTTATGCCAATATTGAGACCACCTCAAAGTGCATGTTATTATTAAGCACTGTAGTCTATATTGAGCACTTGTGCTATAATGATTTTTATCATGGTAGCTACTGTAGTTGAGCGACTCTGTTTCAGTGGGTCATTTTCCCTGTCTTACAGCACAAGCTTAGAGCTGTTTATTATCAGCACTGTGTGAGAGGGTAAAGGTTACTGGGCTACATGGTGCTATTTCTTCCTCTGTGGTCATGCTGCATACACTGGAAAGTGGTCTTGATTCCCACAGCTCCTCTGGTGGCAGAACAGTGGAATACAGGGGGTTAATGCTGTATCTAGTACTTTTAATAAAGCCAGGGTGAAATAATTATTTTAAATCCCTGCAGGTTACTCACACTTCAGAAGAAAATTATTCTTTCATATGATTATGTCTTTGGTTAGTGAGAAGTTTCATTGGAAATTCTCCGGGATCTGCAGAAGTCTTTTCAAATTTTATCAACCTCCAGTATTTCAAATGACCCTGGGC
This sequence comes from Anguilla anguilla, assembly GCF_013347855.1. Taxonomy (NCBI): domain Eukaryota; kingdom Metazoa; phylum Chordata; class Actinopteri; order Anguilliformes; family Anguillidae; genus Anguilla; species Anguilla anguilla. The sequence continues at coordinate 23,405,614 of NC_049215.1, read as the reverse complement.
TGTTTTTCATTCATCAAACGTGCACACCTGTGGCAGAAAATAAGAGAAAGGCTGGATGAACAAAGAGCCCTGTTTAATCATGTTGGATTGGGAACAGTGGGATTCTGACTTTAGGAACAGCAGAGAAGTCTGGGGTGAGATGGCTGAATCTGAGAGAGGGCGCGGTGGTGAGACTGCGGTTGACTGCGGTCATTTGGGGGGGGTGGGTCAGGAACCGCTCTGGACATGGTCAGCGATCTGCAGCGAAGGAGCTTTCGCAGAACTAGAGCCGTAAATCTGAGACGGGGTTAGCCGGCCACCTGCGGCCGGTGAGCGGACGACTGGCGGGGCAAAGCGAAGCGGGCGTCGCCATCGGCGACAGGGACAGCGCAGCGAAGGCGCTCGCAGATTCGGGGTCAGCAGAAAACGCATCGGTCGGACGGCAAATCGGGATTAATGGAGGTTGGGTGGAGGGAGGGCGGGGCAGTGCCAGGGAGAAGCGGGTTTATAAACGGGACGCAGGCGGGGCAGCGGGCACAGTCCCGCTGGGCGGAGGCAGGGTGAGAACAGCGGGGCCTCGGAGATCAGCGGGCGCCGATACCGCCGTCGGACCCGCCGCCATCGGTGAGTCGGACCGGACCGCTGGCCACCAGCACCGCCGTTACTGCCGCGCCGTACCATTTACCGTACCCGTCGCATCGCCACATCACCCTAGGCCTGTCAGCCCGTAGCAGACTTGCTCTGGACCGCAGACATGCAGGTCCTCTCATGGTAAAACAGGTGCTGCTCTAAAATAATTTAGTCCGCATAAAATGTGAGATTAAATTAGAGGACATTCCAAGGACCTTCCTGATAGCTCGGAGGGCGTTTCTCTCCCTGTTCTATTGGTCTGCATCGCATTTTATTCAGCGTGGAATCCTGCAGGGCAGAACTGTCACAAAACTGCCATGTCACTGTGGCAAATAACAGAGATGGTTTACAAATGAGAAGGAGATACACATGCAATATTGCTTGGGAGCTAGAGCTAAATGGTACTGGAGATGATTGAGACAAAGGATTACTGTCAAAATTATGATTGTTATTAGTTTTCTTTTGCAGACCCTAATCCAGAGGGGCTGACAGAGCTGATATTGCATGCTATATTTGAAAAGTATCTGAAGACAATTGTGTAATTTGATGAATTTAAACCAGTATTCTGACGAGGCTGGGCAATGTTACCGTAAGAACATGACAGCTAACACTGAATAAGAAACATTGCAAAGTGGAGTGGCGGTGCATGGGGCCAGGCTAGCATACGGTGCTAAATGGTAAATGGTAAATGGACTGCATTTATATAGCGCTTTTATCCAAAGCGCTTTACAATTGATGCCTCTCATTCGCCAGAGCAGTTAGGGGTTAGGTGTCTTGCTCAAGGATACTTCGACACGCCCAGGGCGGGGTTTGAACCGGCAACCCTCCGACTGCTAGACAACCGCTCTTACCGCTCTTACCTACTGAGCTATGTCGCCCCTAAATTAGAAAATGGACGTGGCCAGGCTAGCATACAGAGCTAAATGAGAAAATGGACGGGGCCAGGCTAGCATACAGAGCTAAATGAGAAAATGGATGGAGCCAGGGGTTGTTCGTGCCAGGAGGGGGAGGGGCAGGGTGGCGAGGCTTTCGATCGGAGCGGACCGGATGTCCCCTTTGGACACCGCCTTTGTTTTGGTGCATTTTCTCCACCCTTTCCCCCTGTGGAGTGGGAGAATATCCAGCCTGAGGCAGCTACAGTTAGCAGGGGTGTGTGTTTTTCAGATTTTTCTTTCCTGATTAAGCAGGAAGTACTTATTCTTCAGACGCTACATGTCTCGAGCCAAAACAGTGGACTCGGGTACATCACAAACACGCAAATCAAGAGCTTTCTGCGCTCGTTGACAGCTGATAACAGGAGAGGATGTTGGGCACTAAAACCAAACAGAGCCATTCAGGGTCTAAGAATCAGTGCTTCCCGAGTGTGTTTGCCCTGCGGAGGAAGGCTGGCGGGGCACAGGAAAGGGCGGGGCCTGGGGTGGGGCGGTACGTGCGGCGTCTCCTATGCTGGCTGGTCCGGCTCTGTCGCGCTATGGAAACGGCACTGAGCGGAGCCTCTGTCGCCCGCCCTTCTCCCCCCGCTCTCCGAGACGGGTCTGGTGTTGAGAGCTCAGGAAGGCGGTCATTACTGCCCAAACTGGAACACACTTCCTCGCTCCCAGGTGGTGTTTGCGTGCCCCTTTGTGTCCCGTCCACTGGCGCACCGCCCAGCCTGGGGTGGCGCATTTGACCCAGCACATTTGCGGTACCGCGTGTTCTTTCCTGGCCTGGTTTCATTATGGGAAATGTATCAGATATGGTTCATTTGAGGGAGTACTCTCTACTGTAAGAGCCCAGTTTTATTATATCGGCGCTGTTACTGGGATGACAGATTTGGAGCTCTGGTGCCAAATATGCTCCTGTTATTAAACTGGGGTCGATGCAGGCAGTAAAGTGTCTACTTACCGGTGTCAAACGGGAACAAAACAATTCCATGAAAATTAATGGAGTTCTGTTTGGTTCCGTCTTGGCACATGTAAGTGGTTATGTGATATTCTGGTCTCTTTTAATAACCCTGGAATAAACCAGAAAGCGATTTTTCTTCCTGTAAAACGTGACTTTCCTGATGTTTTACTTCAGCTGTGCATGGCTAGCAGTTAAAGACAACCATGTGTGATGCAACCATAGGACGAAAATACAGTACAGCATGTTTAAGCAGCTGTCTAGACTAGCATCGATCGGCACTGATATCTGTGCCAGTAATCTTATTTTTCAGTTGGCTCCCGTCTTGTTATTTTCATTATTATACCTATTGTATTTCTGACAGTAATTCCATCTGGAGTGTTGAGTTCATGTTGACTTTGTTTACCTTTGTCGTCTGAGCTATCAGTAAATTCAGTGATCATTCTTTATGAATGAACGGAACCCCATGATTTTCACTCTTAAATTTCAGCAGTTCAGATTTGTCCCATTTTATTTTTTGTTTTTTCCCCTTCATGCAAGTATCCATGTGTAGAATATGTCACCAGGGTTACAGAAGCAGCAGTTCTGAAGTGGTCCCCTGATCCCATCTGATCTGGGACCAGTGAACACCTCTCATGACACTCACACGTCTTACTTAACTTAGAATATAACAGAGTTTGCTGAATACCTCCTAAAGGCCCTTTTATGTTTAATAGTTAATATCCAAAAAATGCAATTGTGAATTAGCCTACAGTAAATGCCGAAGACAGGTACTTTTTGAGGCAGAGAGATGAAACCTAAATATGTATTCATAATTTGGCAAATGTAGTGTTCCAGAAAGGCATTAAAATCATGAGTGTGAAGGTCACCTATTCATTTGGCATTTAGACGCTAACAAGTCGATGAGGCCATTTCATAATTTTGTCATTGTAAGGCACAATAGTGAAGTCATTCATTAGACATCTTCATTCATAAGATACGTAGAGTGGCTTGTAATGCCTCAATGTTAGGTGCCATAACAGAAACCACATTAAGCACCATGATTTAGAAAGAACATAAAAAACTTGTAAAATGAGGTTGAATGCAAATACTGGGGAAATTGGAGAAGAAGCCTTTAATAGAGAAGTGAACTGGCACAGGTGACATGAAAACCGGCACAACCAGGTGACACGGCGACAGGGGCCGCGTAATTGGCTGCCGGACAGCAAACGGAATCAAAGGAGCAATGGAAAGAATTCCGGTTGCCCTGGCAACCTGGTCACATGTTCCGCTGAAACTTCAGGACTCCTTGCTCTGTGGGTTTATATCACATTCCACTCTCCTGCATTTCACTGTGCAAGATCTGTTTTCTGTTCCCTGCTCTAATCAGAACTCTCCCTGTTTCTCTCTCTTTCGCTGCTACCTTCACTCTCTCCATATCTCCTTCCGCTGCCCATCCCTGTCTCCTGATCCCTGCTGTGATGTGTAGATCTATCAGGTCCAGAAGGTAGGCCTCTCTCTTTCCTCTCTGGCTTTCTCACACTGCTTATTGTTGAGCACAGTTTTAGGATGTCCACCCTCACCGGTGACTCTGGTATCCAAGCCTCAGTCAGGTCCCTATAAGCTATGAAACCTGCGCCACTGGTCACCTAAACCTCTTAACAGAACCAGGGCCAGGCCTTGCCAGAGCTCAACATTTTCCCCACAGGCCCAAGAACACACCTCTGAAAAAAAAGTTAGCATTTGAGAGAAAGGCCGAGACAAACTCCTCGCCTCGCTCACTACTGTTTCCTCAAATCTTTCTACTTTCTTCCCTCTCTTCTTCTTCTGTCACCACCACCAGAAATACTACGGCCTGGACAACAAATGGGGTGACATTGAGCAGTGGATGGTACGCCCGGGGCGGCAGCCGCATGCTTTTGTGTGTGGAAAAGCATGAGTCATTTTGATAAGTGCGAAAGCTGTTTTATGGTGCTGTGCTGATAGCATGCTCTGCACACTTTCCATTTTTACCTAACATGACTTTTAGTGTGAAATATATCGCTCACCAGAAATGTATTTTAATACTTTTTAAAATTCTCAATCTGCACTGACCAGAAGGGTCACAATGGACAATATAAGAAAATATTAAAAACAATGGACAATAAAAAAAAAACATTGCACAGGGTTGCCCGTATACCTCATATTCACCCTGTATCAAACGAAATTAACACACTGGGACTCATGGAGAATTTATTTAATTTTTATTTTTTTTGTGGCCTTGTGCATGTCATGTGCCCAGTGATATTCAGCTCTTTATTCTTTATTTGTTTTTTATTTATTTATTACATTTTGGTGTTGAATGCTATAGTTGGACCTGCATGGGAGTGTTTGTGAGTTTGTGCTTTTGATGTGTAAAAGCATGCCATAATGTACTGTTACCATCCTGACAGATGACTGGCATTCCAGGGAATATTGTGGATCCACAAGGGTTCATCTGACATGTGCCCTTTACCAGGAACACCAGGAGGAGCGCGTAGCCACCCATTCTGCAGGCATATCAGATTCTCAGCTCCGTATTCTTAAAACCCCCATGCAGTCACCTTTTTCTTGCATTTACCGTGTTCATTAAGCCACAGAATTAGCATGAAGCCACTTTTTAAAATTTGGAACCTGGAAAATAATAAACTGGGCACATGTGCCCATAGTTCAAGTTTTAGGGTAACATTTTGTTCTTAATGTATATATCATAACTATTTAAATTATTAAAATTAAAACCAAGAAATTCTATTTCGACAAAAATTCTTCTGATAATTAAGGGGCGTGACCGAGTATATCAGTGGCACTGGATGTTCTGTACTGTAGCATAGCACTAGAGCCTCCTGTTACCGGCCCCAGAGGACAGGAAACGCATGAGTTGAGTATCTAGTGAGTCTGTACAGTCTGTGCTGCAGCCTGGCCCTTGCCTCAGTTCAGTCCTCTACTGGTGGCCATTTTTAAACATCCTGAGTGCTGCTGTCGCTCAGCACCTGTAATGAGGCTGGGGGTCCCAGGACAGAACAGGCAGCAGATTCTTTTTGGGAGAGTCAGGCAGCTGCTCTGCTGTTCCCTTGCTGATGTAATCTTAGGATTTTCACCTCGCAGAGGGACACAAGGGGTAATTGGGGTCACCACATTTGAAATAGAAAAAAAATAATCCTCCCCCAACTAGTCTCCAAATTTAAATATATTTATTTCCCAGACGTGAAAACATTTGACATTGTAGTTAAAGTACCATATTTACCCTGTGATTTTGTGAGTTAAACTTTCATCTTTGGTTGAGTGGAGGCGGAGTTGGATACGTTGTCATCTTGTGATCTCCACGCCAGACGGGTAACTTCACAGAGATTTTCCCATGTGGAATTTTACTTTTTGGCTGGACCACAACAGCGAGGCCAGCCCTATAAACGTGAATGTCTGTGACTGAGTGAGTGATGAAGTTACACCGTGCATGTCTGTGACTGAGTGACTGACTGATGAAGTTACACCATTGGTCGGCCTGTTCGGTCCAGCCATATACTAGGTTTTGACCTGTTCTTGTTTATTCGTATGTGTATTTACTTAATAGCATAATGGAATTGCCACACAACATATCAGTAAGTGAAAACGGGTAGATGTGAATAATCCAGCTACAGTCTCAGACTGAAGAAAGTACTGGCAGTAATCCAGAACTTTCTGTAAGTGGGTCAGCGCTTATGGAAATGGCAGTGAGGCTGGAAGGTTATTAAAATCCAGAGCAGGTATGATGGACAGACAGGGCTCTTATTGGGCGTGTGATTCGCGGTCTGAAGCTCTGGAGACTGCAGAGGAACGCTCTGTAATGTTCACTTGTGTTCCCAAGTTCACAAACATGTTTTGACAGTTACCTGTTTTACCGCTTTCCCACTTGTGCAAATAACAACATGTGAAATTGTGCAAGCATAGCATAGTGTGCTTTTAGATTAAACTGGAGAGACAAACATTAGGAACATAGTATTCCTCTTTGACTGACTCACCCTTATTCACTAACTGAATAACTCTACTCTTTTCCTGACTGACAGTTTTTGCCAGTGACTGACTGTCACTCTTTTTCACTGACAGAATCAGCCGTGTTTTCTGACTGACTGAAAGAGAGACTCACTCTCTTATTAACTGAATGACTGAATCACATTCTTACTGATGAACTGAGGTGAATGGTTCCAGCAGGAACATGTTTGTTTTTGTTTTTTTACAGGACAGGACCTCTACAAATATTTCACTGGCTTGCTCCTGCACCTGGCAGTGGAAATAGTGTTTCCTGTTTCTTGATCTTTGACCTCTGATTTCCTGCTCTTTCTCCTTTCTCCCCTCTGCCTTTCAGGAAGACAGTGAGAGGTACTCCCGCCACTCACGGAGAAACACCTCGGTCGGTATCCTCTTCCTCTCCTTCTCTCGTCTGCTCTCCCCCAGTCTTTCCCTCTCCCTCTGTCTTTCTCTCCCCCTTTTCCTTCTAACTATCCCTCTGCTCGCTGTGCCTGCTTCTTCTCTGTAATCACCATGAGTAATATGTCCTCTACTGCAGGCTAGAGGGACTGTTACACATGTATCTACTGTACATCCCCCTGGCTCACACTCACAGCAGGGTTCATTGTTCCTAAGCCATTGACTATTTGCCAGTTTACTATTCAGTCACACTGTTCTCCAGAATGATAGCAGTCCTAATGATTTCAGACAGGCGGCTTCTTGACTCCAAAGTGTGTGGAGCTGTTATAGTGACTCGCAGATTTTAGCCAGTCACTGCTTTTCTCTTTCCCAGACAGTTCTTCATTTTTCGTTCCTGAACTTGCATATTTTAATATGCGGAGGTCAAATTTTTTCCCAGGGGTGCTCTGCCAATATCCCGCCCATTTAGATTTTTCTCATCAATTGTTTCTTGAATGCTGTGGTTTGTCTTGTCAGACAACCTGTCATGCTGTTGATTTTGCAACTGGAGGTGCCTGCCAGCAATGTTGGATCTATGTGTGCCACTGATATACAATGTACTTGTAGCACATATGTACTATATTATTATGATTGCTTTTCGATTATCGGGGAAAGTGGCATGGGGTTTTGATTTGCTTGTGCTGTGTATCTGATCTCTCACTCTCTCCCACTTTCCCTCCCTCCTTTTGTTTTCTCAGGTCTCAGATGATGAAGAGCGGATGTCAGTGGGGAGCCGAGGCAGCCTAAGGGTCAGTATCTCAGTCTTCCTTCCTTCCCACTCGCTGTTCAAAAGAAACGGTGCCCCCTACAGACCAGGATGTCTGCGTCTCAGTTCGTCACTCACACACCAACTTAATCAACTGGTCAATTAATCACATTTAGTTAAGTAGAGGTCTTTCAGCACAGGGATTTTCATACAGTGTTCCACATAATGTTACCCTGAAGCAATGCGGTTATGGCAGGTGTAATGTGAGTTATATATTGAGAGGCGAGATGAAGTATCCTTCTGCATGACTGCAGGGAGCACTGTTGCACAAAATGATGGATGAGATCCCAAAATGTTGAGATCCTGCTAGGAATTGTTCCAATTACAACATGTAGCTGTCTTCTGATTGGTCACTGCTGTGCTGACATCTTTTTGGCAAAGCAAGGTCTCACTGTGTTGTGGTTGTGATGTCACAGTAGAGGGGTAATATATACAGAATGTGATGAAAACTGAATTAATGTGGTGTTGCTTCTCGAGAGGTTCTCAAGAGGTCCACTTGGTCACGTGTGTGGTGATGAATTCAGATGAGGTGCTCTGTGGAGCATTCCTCTTTGATCCAGACCACCCAGCTGATACTGATAAAGCTTAACCTTTTTTCCCGTGGCCTATTCTTGTCTTATTTCCACCTCCCTTTTATGTAGGACCACCACGCTAAACCTTTTTAATGGCATCATCTTACAAAGAAAGCAGTCTATAGACTAGTCTGAGTGACAGATTTATGGCTTCTCTTTCCATTTATAAATAAGGGGCTGTGTGTTTCTTTGTTTCCCAGAGAAACAGATTCATAATTCAAAACAGATGGTCCACTCCTGCATTCCTTCTATCCACAATTTGTGAATATTCTATCGTGGCAAAGATCGTTCTGCTCTTTACCAATCTCAGCACCAGCTGTCAGTGTTAAGAACATGGAGCTGACCGTCTGGTTAGACTGAAGAATCTGTGATGGTGCTTAAGGTGTTGGTAGCTTCTTAAGTGATGATGGTTGAGAGTTGGGTGTGCTGGCGCTCTCATGGGGGTGGGTGGAGCAGGGCAGGGCAGGGCAGGGCTTCCCTGACTTCCCCTGGACGTTTCTCTGCACAGTCGGATCTGGACCCGGCAGGAGCCTACGGAGGGGCGAGCGTTGGGGTAAGAAGGGCTGAAGAGGCAGTGGGGTGGAATAGGAGAGCCAGTTTGACCCCCAGACTGACGTTTGCCAGTTTGACCCCCAGACTGACGTTTGCCAGTTTAACCCCCCGGTGGCCTTGTATGATCATATGGGTTAAAAGAGAGTGTGTCCTGACACTGCTTCAGTCACGTTCTCCATTACAGAGGCTGTACGTATGGTTTCTACTGAAAGCACTTTAAAATAGCGCATTACTGTAATATAATAATGTAATAATCCTCACTTTTATGCGCGTGTGCGTTTATATTAAATATAGCCACAGCCACATGATCATACATGACCAGTCTTAGTTTGCTTCCTTTTCTGTATTGTGTGCTACTAACCTCAGAGGAGCTGGAACACGAGACTGCGAGCGTGTCTGCTGGACTGTAGGATGTAGCACAGCGTTAGCGCTTGAGTGGCCCGTCATAACACCAGCAGCAGTAATGAGAAATGACTGCGCAGCATGGGAGCAGTGCCATATTGGCCACGGTTTGCCTTGCTGTCCACGGCTAATCCGGTACGCTTGATGCGTTCTCTGTTGCATTAAAGAGTGCACTTAGTGGTTCTGAGTTACAGCTGGGCGCTACCTGGCAGAGCCATTGCTACAAATCGACGCTAAGGGCTTGTTGCAGTGCAACACACACACACACAGTCAGAATGTGCTGGCCTCAACAGACTCTTGAGCTCTCTGTTCCAGTGCAAACAGAAGCCCAGCTTCAATTTTCTCTGACTGGCTACAGCTCCAAAGCGCAAAGGTTTCTTTTGTGAGCGAGAGGGTTTTTTTTAAATCATGGAAAAACACGGTGGCTGTGTCAGAATGTGCTGAGGAAGCAGGGTTTCTCTCTCCTCCGGGCTGAAAATAGCCCTGCGCCTTAGACGGCGCCCTCTAGTGTCAGGATTGGGAAACGCTGCGCCGGATCTTGCATGTCTGAGGTTGCGCTGTCTGCTATTTTCACGCGTGGAGTGTGTGCTTGCAAGTGTGTGTGTGTGCTGCCTTGTGTGAGTGCAGACATAGAAGTTTAAATGGTGCTCATGACGTTCAGAAGTTTGATGCTCTCTTGTGGTGAGAGCTGATTGGTGAAACAGGGTGGCTTGGGGTCAACAGCCCAGAATGACATCTGATAACCTGAATGGCCTTCTGAAAGTAGACGGCGAGCCTGTAGCTGGTGGCTTGTGAACGCTTGTCTGGCTTAGACTGTTGCACGAGGGCAAAGGGCCCTGCCAATATAGAGGATCTATCATGTCTCTTTCTTCCCACGTCTCACTGCCCCTGCCCCCCCCCCCTCCTCCCACAGGGATCCACTCATTCGCTCAAGAAGTCAAAGAAAAAGAAAAAGAAGCACTCCCGGGCCGTACGTAGCCACACGCTAACGAGCCGTCGCCTCCCGGCGACGCGCTTCGGTCGCGCCCTAACGAGTGACACTAACAGCGAGTTCCGTTTGCCGTCCCTAAATGCACGTCTGCTCGTTTTTGAGTGCACACCGTAGGTCAGCCCAGAGTCTCCATTACTGTCACATTCACTTCTCCCGTAGGGCAGCTTAACCTTCGACCTTTCAGTAATGATATCGAGGTTGTATTTTCACAGGAAATGGAAAAAGCGTTGCGCAACAAAAAAACCAATGGCAGCAACTAGGTCTAATGAGCCTTTAAGTTGTTACTATTGTTTGGTAATGGCAAAAAATTATCATTCTTTCTGTTTTCTTTTCCTCCACTTACGACACTGCATTCATGCATTTTTCTTTTATTTACTGCAAATGAATATACTGGAGAGTTTTGTTTCTTAGAACTCGGGCAAATGCGCAATGCGTGAGATTGAATTCTGCACTTGGACAGTTGGATGTTTTTAGCATGCGTTGCGCATTCTGTGCTTTACAAACTGGGAGTGCAGTCAGGAGCTTGCATGGAAGGCCAAGACAGTGGATTTATTTATTTGTTTGTTTATGTTTTTTGTAATTTAATTTTTTGTAACGATTGACATTCCAGATTGTGTATATCCATTTAGAGGCTTTGTGTTTCTTTCCTTCTGACAGAGCAATGGCTATGAGGATGATTACAGCATAATATCCAGTCGGGTCAGTGGCGCCACCTGTTGTGTGTCTCATGTCAATGCGAGGCAGAACAGAACACACTAACATGGCCCCCATTACTGTGGGGAAAATGAGTAGGCTGCATGACGTGTTATTTTTATTTATACATTTTTTTGAGCAGAGTGATTAGTGTGGCAAGGATTTTAATCTTGCAAGGATTTTAATCTTGCCACTACTCGTAGTGGGCCTACAACATGCGGGTTCCATAGGGTTCAGGTGTGTTTGGCGTGCTGTGTGGTTGCACGGTTGACAGGGGGCGCTGTGGTCACAAAGCCATGGCTTTACCGGAGCCCCTCTCTCTCCCCTCCCTACGCCCAGAGCTCGAGGCTGAGCGACGAGAGCAAAGCGTCCAGGCCGCCACGACTCGACCTGCAACTGGTGGGTGTGGCCTTCCCCCCCCGCCCCCCCCCCGTCCGCCTGTCCGAGCGGTGGGGCACAAACGCCACGCGCGCGACACGTGCACGACCGACGCTCTACACGCACGCCCCCGTTTGTTCTCACGTTGATGATGAAGTCCGTGTCTCGCCGTGTTCCCACCCACAATCCCTTGCAGTTTGAGTTGTCACGCTCCTCTGTCACGCTCCACAGGGATCCTGTTTGACTGCTTTATCACGAATCGCTCTCGAGGGTACCCCACGTGTGAGGGAGTAAGTCACTCTGCTGGTCCTCAGGGTGCACTCAGCTCTCTGTGGGACAGCACCCTCCAGCCCACTAACCACTCATAGGGAAGCATGAACTTGTTATTCCACACTGAGTAGTATGTACTCGGTTGCTACTTGCGTTGCATGTCTACAGTATTGTAGATCTCACTCTGCACTGACCTCAGTGCTGTACAGCAGCGCAGGAGGTGTATGCTGGTTGGACTGATGTCACTCTCTGATATTGCTTTCTGAGTACTTGTCCTTTCAGGTTTTCCCTCTCGCATTCACTCTCTCTTCATCAGTCCTGTGCTTCTCTCCTCTGCGCCTCTTGTGGCTCTCCCAAAGTTTGCTGCCTCTTTACTGACAATGTTGTTTGCTTCTCTTTCCCATGCAACCTTTCCCTCTCTCTCTGACTCTCTCTCTCTCTGTCTCTCTCTCTCTCTCTTTCTCTCTCTGTGTGGGTGTGGTCCTCTACAGGGAAACTACAGCTCCTCCGACCTGTACAGTACCAACAGCCTTCCCTCCTCCAGACTGCCAAGCTCCACCCAGAACGGCTCCAGGGTCTGTCCCCTCCTACTTTCCCTCCCCCTCTCTCTTACGAACCCCCTGCTCTTTTTCCCTCTTTCTGCTCTCTCCCTTTCCCCCTCTCTTCTCCCTTTTTCCTGTGTCATCTCCCTGGTCTTCGTTCTTCCCTCTTTGTGTTTCTCCCTTTTCCTCCCTCGCTTCTCCCCAGCCCCCTCCTCCCATCTTCCACCTCCTCAGATCACCTCCTTCACTCCTCTTACTCCTTGGCTTTTTTGATTCCTCCTTCTTTCCCTCACTCTGACCCCCTGCTCTGGGACACTGGCCATTCTTTTCCACCCTTCTGGTTTCCCTACCTCACGTCTGCTTTACCTGCTATAGTGCTTTAGCTTCCTGTTTTATCCTTTTCTGGTTCACTAACAGCTGTAGCCACGCAGTGGGCAGTCTAAGAATTGGCGTGGTCCACATTGGTAATACTGCATATTTATCTGTAGAGATCGTCAGCCCTTTTAGTACAAATCTGTTTACATGTGGTTTAGGGCACGGGTTGTGATTTTCTTTTGGCGTATTTTTGGGTACTCATGTATGCGTGTGTGTGTGCGTGCGTTCCCCTCTCTCTCTCTAGCCGTCCCTGCTGTGCAGCGACGCCCCCCACTCTCGAAGCCTCAGGGTTTGTGTTTCTCATCTCTGACCTCTGACCTTTTACATCACCACCATCAACTCACCCCCCCATTCACGTTCACCCGTCCCGGCCCCAGAACTCTCCGTACAGGCAGGGAGGGGCCAGAGTTGGGCAGAGGGTCGAATCTCTGCCGACTCTCTGCAGCCTAAAGCAGCGATGCGAGGGGTCCATGGGTCACCTGTGCGGCTGCCATGCAACCCCTGAGCTACGTGCCGGAGCTGGAAACTGAAATCTTGCACCTCCCGCCACCAGTTTCATCCTTCTTTCCCCTCTGCCCTCTCCTCCTCCCTGACCTATAGAGAGTGAAAGCAGTGCATTTTACTTGTCGTGGGAGGTGCAGGATTTCAGTTGCTTGGCTGCTCCAAGTCAGTGATTGACAGCAAGTGGCTCCACACTGCAATTACTTGATGCTAATCCCGAATATCACTTTATGAACCAATCAAATTAGTCAACCTGCTGGGCTCCACCAGCATCGTTCAGGAGAGGTTCTGAGTCAGTGGTGGTCTGTAGCAAGTTTGGTGTAGAACTCACTCACCATCTCACCCAACTCTCCCCCTGCTGCACGTCCATTCCCCATGTTCCCCAAGCAGAGACCCTGCCTGCTGCCTGAACACGTATGTGTGTGTGTGTATACATGTCTGCGTGTGTGTGCATGTGTGTGTATGTGTATGTGTGTGCGTATGTTTTGTGTGTTGTGTGTGTGTGTGTATGTGTACATGTGTGTGTGTGTGTATGTGTGTGCATGCGTGTTTGTGTGTGTGCATGAATGTGTGTCTGTGTCTGTGTATGTGTGTGTGTATCTGTGTATGTGTGTGTGTGTGTGTGTGTGTGTGTGTGTATGTGTGTGTGTGTATGTGTATGTGTGTGCGTATGTTTTGTGTGTTGTGTGTGTGTGTGTATGTGTGTATGCGTGTGTGTGTCTGTATGTGTGTGTATGCTGACAGTGTGTGTGTGGCTCTCTTCCGTCTGCAGGGATCTGTGTATGAGGACAGCTTGTACAGCAGCGCACGGCGATTTAGTGGCTCCAGTTCTCGTGCTGTAAGACCCCCCCATACTGACGCATTGTGAGATTACCCAGAGTGCCATTCTCCTGCATGGTTGTTCTGTGGGATCTGTCCCCTGTGGGTCTGATGGCTTGTGAAGTTGTTGTTTTTTTCTCTCCACCACTGAGCTGTGCTTCCCAAAAAGTACAGGAATTTACGAACGTCAACCATTTAGATTGCGTCCTTGAGACCCGGTTTGTTGACAGTGCCAAAAAATCTTCCTCCATGTTTTATTCTACATTCCTACAGCATGCTTTTCACAACTGAGTGAATGCACTGTAATTACTGTTGAATGTGTCTGTTGGTAATGATTAATAAAACTTTATGCAAATGACTTTAAAATATACAATATACATTAAATCTTCTTTGAGTGTCAGTCTTTTTAATATGATGTATTATATACTTTATATACCTTAATTATTTCACAGGAAGGCAGCATAAGTTGGTATATTAATACTCATATTATTGTTGTTTTTCATTTGACTGACACCTGTGTCCAGGTGTGCTTATAGAGCATTATAAGACAGAGTATAGATTACCAATGGTAGAAAAGTGAGATTAGTGAAATATAACTTTAAATGTGAAACTCTCTGGAAGTGAACAGGGCCATTTTATATCTGTCTATGATTAAGTGGCCATAGAAATGGGAGTTTGCTGAACCGTCTGACTGACTGACTGACTGATTGGCTGGCTGGCTGGCTGCCTAGCTGGCTGACTGGCAGACTGTCTGACTGACTACTTGAGCAACTCTCCCAACGTCATCAAAAATACCTTTGTGTTGCCATGAGGTGGTTAAAACTACCTAAAGTAATACAGAGGGTCCCCCAGAATTTGTGGCAGCTCCTAAACTGGGCCAGTTCTCCCTGGTCTTGTTTTACGGTCCCAAAGTTAAAATAGTTATTTTGTATGACTGCCTTGTTTCTTTCCCTTCTTAAGCTCCAAATGTATAACTAGTGTGTGTGTTGAGATGTGTGTTCAGTAAGTGATATACTGTGGCATGACTTCTGCCTGCTAACTAACCAGTTTCTGATTTCCCGTCTGTGCTGATAAGGTGCTTTCTTCCTTCTCTTTCTCCCTGTTTTGTCCTTCTCTGCATCTGTCGCTGTGCGCTGCGCACGTTTACGCTTGTCCTCCAGCCATCGGAGTACAGCGGCTTTCTGGGGTCCAACTCTCGCGCTTCTTCCAGGGCCAGCTCTGCCCGCGCCAGCCCAGTGGTGAGCCCTCTTTCCTCAGTCACTCAGTCCAACCCGCAGCCCAGGCTGAAGGCCGGCCTGTTCGCTTGTCTACATTCTTTCTAGGATGAAACTTCAGATATTTTGATAATGAATGGAAAGGACTGATACATTTTTCCATATATCACCATTCATGCTGTCCGAAGCCGTTTGTCTGCATGCCTTTCATGCTTATCTCGTATTTTATCTTTATACTCTAACTCATATATTCCTTATTCTAGAATATGCATGCGGTCATGAGAACTGACCATTTTCATCATCTTTGCTGCAGAGTCATTTATCATTCAGTCAGGAGAATGTTGAAGCCTTCTAATGATTCAGCAATTATAAATGTTTGTAAGCATGATATAAGCAATTGTAGGCAGAAATTTCATGAACCCCAGAATGGGTGGAGCCACCATGTGCTTTTAGTGATTCTATCTAGGGGTGCACAGTATGGAAATCCTGGGGCAGATGTCAATAACAGATATTTGACTGGCCATATCGGCCAATGCCGATGCAGATAGGCTACTTCCTCGTTTTACATTATAGCACAAATGCAAACTGAAACCAGGTTACTATATTCATGGAAGACATATATGAGGACAGACATCAGCTTCAGAAGGTAAAAAAACAAAAACCTGCACCCACACCGGCTTTTCAGATAAAAGTGAATCCTCCTGGTTAGAGCGAGCGTCTGAATATCTGGATATCCTTGGTTGCGAGTTTGAAAAAACGGTAAAAAAAAAAGATACATTAAACATAATTTAATGGCAAGCTCGCTCCAAAAGCAGGGGTGTCGTGCTAGCTTTCAGAGCAGTAGGCCCCGGAGGGAGCAGGGAGCAGAATATCTGGTTGTGTCACTGTGAACTGTCGTTCTGCAGTGTGCTTTTTACATGCACACGTGGAAGAGACGCCTATTTGTTTATGCAAGTTCTGTGCGTGTGGAAACAGAAACCCATGCAGCTGGGTGAAAACTCGGGCGCCAGTATTAAACGGTAGCTTCAGAGCAGGCATGGGGAACACTCCTATTCAATGTGACTGCAGCTGGGGACGCGGGGTCTAGGTGGCGGCCAATCCCTGGCTGCTCGGACCTTGATTTTTACAGAATTTTCAGTTTGAGATGCAATAATTGAGCCGGCTACTCAGGATTTTGTCTCTCCTGTGAAGATGCACCTTTCTGCATAAAGAAACCTTCATAAAGTGGAACCTGGAAATGGAGGTCAGCTATAGTGTATCTTATGACAGGAAGTTCCAAGCTTGTGCTTTACATATCATATTGAGATTGGAGTCTGACCACAGAAGTGTAGTGTGTAATTGGGTTCACCTCTAGGTGGCTTTGGCCGCTGTGGTCTGTGTGTTTTTGCGCATACATGTGCTTACCTGGCCCAGTTCAGACAGGAACCTGAAGCTTGTTGCGTTATCTTGCACCCCCTGGTGGTATCAGGAGGACTCCGGCTCAGTGGCCAGCATCCTGCGCAGTGCTGCCAGCGGGAGCAGTGTCATTAGAAGCTTAGATGACATCAGCATCCCTGAGCTGCCGGACGTGAGTGGGCGGGGCCTTAAGCGTGGCAGGCCTGCATGCGTGTGCAGTGGTGTGCTGTGAAATGCCATGCTGTAGATTGGGTGGCGGAAGATAAACTTGCGGTGATCTAGATTCCATTCCCTAACCCAGCACACCTGTGTCTTAATTTGCAGGTTTGTGACTAACTGTTTCACCAGGTTCTGTTCATTGTGTGCATCGTATTAATGGCAACTTCTGGGGTTTTGTTTTAGGGTACTGCCACACCAGATTCTTAATCTGTACATAAAAACAAAAAAACGTACCACAAAAGCCCAAAAACAGTCTTGAGATGGTTCTAATCAATCAGTAGTGTGAGCTGAATTAATGGTCTGTTTTAAAACTCTTTCAAAACATGATTGCATTTTGTGTTTGCTGTGAAGCTGATCAAAATCTAAAACTGCTATTTCTGTACATTTCCTGTTGCCGTAGATATGCCAGTCTGTTTTTAAAAAGGGCTACTCAGTGGCCGTAGGTGACAGGACGGTATAAAGCTATACAAAGGCACTTGTCTTGACTCACGCTTTCTGTGACTTGTACTTGTCGTGGCAGTGACATTGACATGCATTTCACCTGGCCATCTCTCGTATCAGCGGTCCGCCAAGAGGCTGGCAGCCACAAAAGCAGGGTCCTCGTGCCACCCGTTGTGATTTCGGCATCCTCACCACTTACAAAATTCCCCTTTTCCCCCTTCTGCAGGTGGAAGAGAGGTCGGACAGAGACTTTCTGGAAAAGGTGAGTATCTTCTTCCATTTACGGGCCTCCCCAGTGGGGAGTGAGTTAGTGAATGAGATAGGGAATCTAATGTTTCAAGATCTGCTTTGGAAGAGCCGGACAACCCCCCCCCCCCGCCCCCAACCCATCTGACGGGGCATCCTGTATAATTGCTGTTTATTATTGTACTGTATTTGCTTGCTTCCAGCTGTTTGTATTGATGAAAGGCCATCTGTGTGTGTCGCTACTAAGAATACTCTGGAAGATGGGCCTCCAGTGCTCTCAGATATATAACTACTAGCAGCTGTGTCAAGTTTACCTCTCTCTCTCTCTCTCTCTCTCTCAGTCACATGTACGTTCACTCTGGTGTTATAGAGAATGAGAGAGAGTGTGTGGTGTGTGTAGACATTGTGTGCATTCTGCGTGTATGTACTGGACATGTATGTGAGGATTTTTCTGTGCAGCTGAAACAGACATAGCCCACAGACCTCTTTAAGAATCATAAGACCTTCCAGTTCTCTAGCCATTCCTCTTAATCCCTCCTGACTCTTAAGATGTTTATACTCAGAGAGCTTGAGGGGTTAGTCTAATCCATGCGGTCCTGCTGTAAATATTAACTTGTTTATCAAGCAGGAACAGAAGTTATAAACATATCTCCTGCACTTACAGCGACAGGAAGTCAAAGACGTGATCCTACAAACACAGCCGCAAAATATGATGATCTGGCCTTGTGGTAAAGATGTAATTACGTCTAACTCTTTCAGCCAGTTTTAAAGCTGTAGCCACACGTCTCACAGTAGATATGGTGTGATCTGCTCTACTCTCCTATATCTGAGGGTCCAGCTGCAGGCCTAATCGAGTGCAAGGCCTTCCTACCGTAGAGCACGCACCGATGTTGTCCTGCCTCAAATGCAGTAAACGTGTCTCTCCACAGGGGTCCCGGACCGCTTCCACCCTATCGGCCGCTACCCTCGCCTCACTGGGCGGGACTTCCTCCCGGAGAGGAAGTGGCGACACCGCCCTCTCGGTCGACACGGAGGCCTCCATTCGGGAGATTAAGGTAAGACAAGGAGAGGGGAAGCTCAGGTTTTATTTCCTCTCCGGTTCGCACCTTACTCCCGCGCAGCACAAATGCGTCAGGCGCTCTCACAGCGAGCGCGCCCGGCGTATGTTCCCTTCTGAACTTCCTCACGCTCTTCGTCCCAGGAAATTCATGAGCTGAAGGATCAGATTCAAGATGTGGAAGCCAAGCACATGCAGAGCCTGAAAGAAGTCAAGGTACCCGGGGCCTGTAGAGTGCAGACTAACCCATTAACCCCCTGGAGCTTCTCAGCTCTGGTCTGCATGGGTTGGGGTTGAGTTTGGCTCTTCACCCGTGTCATTGAGTGGCTCCAAGATTTTTGTTTGTGAAGACTCAAAGCATGCAGGCGTGCCATTACCTTTCAGTGAGGTTTTTCAGAGTTTAAGGGATTTCGACCTTACAGGTTTTCCCAGATGATGAATTTCTTTTTGCTCCTGCATTGATTGTTACCACTGAGATACTTTATGTTGTTAGTAACCCAAAGAGAGATGCATGTACAATAATAAATGATATTATTAAATAATCTAATTTTCAGATCAAAAAACTGAATTGAATTGAACTGAACTTAATCTGTGTCTATGAAACCACCCCTATTAGTTCAATTCTAATAAATTAATGAGAATGTTTGTTACTTCATGGAAAACTCAGGTGCGGTACATTGTTATGCATGCACTATCTGTATTTGGAATCAAGCACATTATGTGATCACTCGATCTGGGAAATTATTGAAAATCACCATCCCTAATATTGAGCATATTCATATGGATATACGGAGTGTTGGGTGTGAGATAGAGGATCGTTTTGGAAAATGGCTTTGACTTTGTCCAGAAATTCTGTCAAACATACCAGGCATGTTCTTCTTTTTATTTTCCTAAAATATTTCCATATCCAGAGTGTTGGGTGTGAGATAGAGGATCGTTTTGGAAAATGGCTTTGACTTTGTCCAGAAATTCTGTCGAACATACCAGAGATGTTCTTCTTTTTTTTTTCCTAAAATATTTCCATATCCAGTAATTTATTGTCCTTTGGAAAGTGTTCATTGCTTGTCTGCATGAGCTCCGTGTGTGCTTACGTATGTTCATTTTTTCCATAGACAGTTCTGACCATGCGTTTGTATATGTATGTATTTGTGCGTGTGCGTGTGTGTCTGTATGTGTGTGTGCGCGTGTCTGTGCATGTGCGTGCATGTTTTTGCAGGACTCTCTGGTGGAGGTGGAGGAGAAGTACCGTAAGGCCATGGTGTCCAACGCCCAGCTGGACAATGAGAAGTCCAATCTGATGTACCAGGTGGACACTCTGAAGGATTCTCTAATGGAGCTGGAGGAGCAGCTGTGTGAGGCACGCCGAGAGTTTGAGGCGAAGGCCAAGGTGAGCCACGATTGGGCAGGGAAACACCCCACTTAGACACATGGACCAATAGGAGAGTGACAATTTGGACAAACCCTGCCCACAATTAAAAAACATATACCGATAGCATTGTTAGCATTATGACTCAATAGAGGTGGAGAGGTTTCACCACTAGTGTCGTTTCCACAGTTTCTCTGCATGCAATGTCACAGCACATATTTTTGAGTGAGTTTCATTCTGAACGATGACAATTCGCCTTAGGTTGATGCCACAAATTATTTGTCATACTGTTAATACATAAATGTGCAATTCTTAATATTCATTGGATGAAAAATAAAATAAAAATACAGTTGAGCACAGCCCCCCCCCCCTCCCCCCCCCAGTGCAAGCACTCATCTCCCACCATCCTTTTCCTTGCAGGATTTTGAGCGTGAGAAGTATGCCCACAGCGTGCTGCAGTTCCAGTTCAACGAGATGAAGGAGACCCTAAAACAGAGCGAGGAGCTGCTGACCGTGAGTACCCAAGTGCTTCTGATCAGAGCCAAAGCTTCTGTGTCACTGTCACTGGAGCCTCTGTTAGCATGGACCACCATGCCCTCCGATCATCTGTTTCACTAGGCTAGGCTTCTCATCCTTGCCCAGGGGAGGAGAGTTCCAGTCAGCAGGTTGCCTTCCCCCCCCCCCATCATTTAGTAGTGACTTGTCCTGTTGATTGGGTACCGAGTCCCCCTGCACCAGTTCTGCAGTCTCAGTAACTGTGCAGCTCAGCTGGTGAGTTGCAGACAGACAACAACAGTGGCTGCCTTCATGCACCTCAATGGAGGCATACCTGCTATGTTTCCGTCTTCCCAAATGGCTGGAGAGCTTGGCACCATTCAAAAATCTAACTTTCTGAAATGGACCTTTCTCTGGTGGAACGACCCCTGTCTTTTGTCTGCCGGCCCCTTTTGCTTCTGATGTTTTTCTATGCATGCTGATTTTCCTCATTCTCCTCTCTTCTCCTTCCTTTCCTTGTCTCTGCTCTCGTTCACCCTTCCACTCCATCCTCCGATGGCCAGGAAATCCGTCAGCTCCGTATGAAACAGGACGGCTTTGTCAGGGAGATCTCTGACCTGCAGGAAACCGTGGAGTGGAAGGATAAAAAGATTGGGGTATGCTGGGTGGACCCTCAAAACCATCAGACATAGTCTAAAGGAAGATGTCTGCTAAATTAGCCCTGCATTAGCTAAATTAGGACTACATTATATGTGATGTAGACTCTATGTATTGTGCATTATACCTGTGCAAGTCATATTGGATAAAGGTATCTCCTGAAAATATGACTTATTGAAGATAATGGTACATCATTTTATTCAGCATGAAACTGAAAGATTATAGTTCAATTTAGACTTTTAATTGCGTGTTAATGATGGTGCACATACAGTGAAAATGATCCAGAGGGATTGTGAAAATGAAGTTTCGGAGGGATTGTGTATTTAATGACATTAGAGCTGCTTAAGAAGCAGTCAGGCCTTGCTTTCCACAGTTCTTCAGTGTCACATGCTCTACTCTTTGCTTCACAAATCTCTTATTTCCCTCTTTGCTTGCACTTGCTCCTCCTCGCCCTCTGGGGGCATTGCTCAGGCCTTAGAAAGGCAGAAGGAGTATTCTGATGCAATCCGGAATGAGCGGGATGAGCTCAGGGATGAGGTGGTCCAACTGAAAGATGTTCTAAAGGTATTTTGGTGTGCATATTGGATTTCCCCCATAAACAATGGAGCCAATCCTTTTTATCTTTAAATTCAGATGAGATTACCTGTACACCTGAAAATTAGAAAATTAGTAGTATGTATTGTCAATTTCCTGACACAACTCCAGATCTCATGTAAGATGTGAAAAGTGGCTAACTCGATTACAGCATCATTTGCAATCTTTGAATATTCTTGTGTGATGATTTCATAGTGCATGTGGCTAGGTGTTATCCAATCTACGATCGATGCCAATTTGGAATCAGATCGAACTTTGGAAAAAGTTTTGTGGGGTTTTGTGGAGTCTGATATTCAATTATAGTCCTTGTTTTACCCCTGTACAGAAACACGGGATAGTACTGGGGGCTGACCTGACAACCAATGGGGAAGCAGGAGAAGGTGTACTCGATGGGCTGGCCAATGCAGACTCTGCTACAAGATTGGCTCAGGACTCCCAGACACCCCATGCGGGCGGTGACGGCATGCTAGGTAAGACGCTGTCAACGTAGCTGCACATTGCTGTGCACTTGCAATTGCAGTTAACATTGCTTGTCTATCATTTACCACTAACCAAATGGCCTTCTTGCTGCTTACTACTTGTTTGTAAATCCCCTAATACACATTCCTTGCATTCCTGTGTGTTTCCTACACCTGACTCCAGTTCTGTTCTAAAACTGTAGAAAGATTCATGTGCAATCATACTACAATCACATTTCCTGGTGTTCAGTAACCATGGAAATACACTATATTTTTCCCCCTCTATATTTACATTTTAATGTTTTCTTTATGCTTCAGTGGACATACTAATAATTGGTGTAATTTTGTGGGTTTCATTCTGGGTGACTGTGTTCCTCACAGATTCAAGATTAACGTATTTCTGGAGAAAATATTACTTTGTAACTTCACTCAACTAATCACAAATCTCCTCTATAAAAGAGCTTTTGTAGATTTCTTTCCAAATGGGTTTATAATTAGTATATTGACAAATTTGCCCTTGTAAATGTTTGTTATGGCATTACACCAGATTAATAAATGATGCTGGTCCAAAAATAATACAATCAAATGAGAATCTGAGGTTGATGTTGGATAAACCAACACTGGCTTAAACAGCCAGGCTCAGAGGCCTGGCAGACGTTTATAAGGGTAAGAGGTAATTCTCCCCTGTGCTCCAAGTGCAACTTTCTGGTTAGTATCTGGTGCCTCCACCTGTTGATTCGTCTGGGATCAAGAACTTCTGCTTTGGCGCTCTCTCCCACCGCCACCTCCTCCTCCTCCTTCTTGCTAATTCTCCTGTGGCGATTATTTTCCTCCTGCGCTAATTTGACGCCGCTAAAATTAGCAGGCTATGGTTGCCGTCTCTTCACTGTTTGGCTCTACAATTGTCTCCTGATGGTCTTCCAGGCAAAGTCAAGGAGGCACAGCTGGGAGGTAGAGATGTGGAGGAGGTGGACAGTGGAGCGGTCTTGGATAAAGCTTCAGTTCACCTAAAGAAAAGGCAGCAAGGGCAGACAGAATCTCTAGAAGAGCATGATAAAACAATGATTCCAGGCCATCCAAGTGAAGATCATGTGTCTTCACAAAACTCCAGCCGTTATTGTGAAATAACTGAAAGACAGTACCCGGAAAAGGTCCGGTCTGACTCGACCACGAGCACTGATGAGGTCGCACCTGTTGATACTGGGCACAGTAATGGCGTAGAGTCATATGCCTGCCCCCATAGCATCACAGAGTCTGACAACAGACCTGTCTGTCACCCTGAGGTACAGGTGGTTATAACAGGCCCAGAGGAAGAGATGACGGGTGAAGGAGAAAGTGTAGGAAACAGCGCAGATAAGGGAGAGAACAAGGTCATTCATGAGAGGTCAGAAGATGTAGGTGAAAGATGTAACAGTGCTGGGTTAGGAGAGGTGGAAAGTGCTGCTGAGAATAATCTAGAAGCCAGATCAGTTAGTGAAAAATCAAAGGACGAAGTAGCGTATGAAAATCTAAATGCAGTACAAGATGCAGCACAGGGGGATTTCAAAGAGGGCTTTGAAAATACAGAATCATGTGTGGATGGATCCATCCAAATTGAAGACATGTTGGAAAACGCTGCAGAGAGCAGTGCACTGGAGTGCCACAAGAATGACAGCAAAGACACAGCCGAATGGCTAGAAACCAACCATCTCAACCCAGAACAGGGAAGTGAGATAGAGGACAGAGATGGGGCAGAAAAAGTTTTGAAATCAGCTAAAATGGGTGAGTTTGGGGACATGAAGAGTGGTGAGGATGACGAGAAGTGTTCAAGTTTGGCCGCAAAGGATCCTGGCTCAACAGAGGTCCCCAATATGGAACAAGGACCAGGGACTTTTGCCATGGATTCAAAGCAACTCAATGGCGCTGATCAGGACAAAGCTCAGTCAGGTGACTCTTTGACCACAGGCTTGCCTCATCCTCCGACAGCTCAACAGAGCCAACAGAAAGCAGAAGAACCCCCCGCACAGACGGCCACGAAGACACCGCAACAAGATCGAAGTGGCGCCTCAGGAAAAAAGAAAAAAAAGAGGAAGAAGAAAGGCAAGAAAGGTGGAGTGCATGAGAGCAGCTCCAAAGAATGTGAAAAACCAGATGATGATGATGGGGACATGCCGGAGAGCAGCGTAAGTACAGTGGAAGAGTTAGTAGAGCAAGCTGAGATATCCAGCAGGGAGCACCTCACATCAGAAAAAGGGGAGAAATCTGAGACCAGCACTCTACCGGAAGGCTTGGAGGATGATACCATGACTAATAGAGAGAACAAACCCTCACTCTTTGAAGGAGAACGGGCTAATGATGAGGCAGTCGAAATCTTGGCAAAAACAGAGAAAGTCAAGCCTCTGGAGGGCTGTCCCATGTCCGCAGCTGGTGCTGATAATGCCGACGGGTTTGAGAAGGTGGAGGACACTCAGCTGTCAGGGCCTGCTTCTCAGGTGGAAACTCAGACAAGAAATGACACAGAAGAGGTGAAGGAAGAACAAAGCCCTGAAACTCAAGAGGCAGAGTCCGTCAAGACTGGTGACCCAGTGGCTGCAAATGAACCAAACCCAAAGCTTGAGAACACAGATGACCTCAAGGGTGAAAGTGCGCTAGACCAGGAGGTTGAAAATGCAGGTAAATCTGAATCTGACCTGACTACATATATTGCAGATTGTGTTAATTTAGGTTCTGCCCAAGAGCAAAGTTTGGAGGAAATGGAGACAGGTACAGACAGGAACAAGGTGCAACCTCAGGGGAGCCAGGGCACCCAGGAATATGTGCCCTCAAGTCTATCCATAGAAACTGAAGATCTTGCTGCTGCACCACCTGAGACAGGGACAACTGAAGACATTGACAGCTGTGAGGAGGCCGAATCACTGTTGCAGGATGAACCAGCTGACCCACTCAACATTCTTGAAGAAAAGCAGCCATCTGTGGACAACTCTGTGGAGCTAGAGAGGGAAGAGCCAGAGAACATAGCGATACCAGAAGAGGACCCCAGTGTAAAAGCACCATCACAGGAAAGTGTGGCGAATCAAGGCACCCAGGAATGTGTACTCTTAAGTCCATCCTCAGAAACGGAAGAACTGGCTGCCGCACCATCTGAGACAGGAGCAACTGAAGACCTTGACAGCTGTAAGGAGGCTGAATCACTGATGCAGGATGAGCTGACTGATTCACCTGACTTTCCTGGAGAAAAGCAGCCATCCATAGACAACTCTGTGGAGCAAGAGACGGAAGAGTCAGAGAATATGGCAATACCAGAAGAGGACGCCAGTGTAAACGTACCACCAGAGGGCAGTATGGGACACGGAGAAGAATCTACAGAAGGGGGGCAGGGGATCACAGAAGATGGGAATTGCCCTGGGAAAGAACATTGTGATGATGCTGAAGGACTGGGCACTTCCAGCACTGAAACAAATAGCCAGGACTCAGGAAGAGAGAGTGGGGAATCTGCAGACCAGCAGCAGGTAGACAGCATGGTAGATGAGGGCCTATCCAAAGAAGAGGAAGACACATTGGTGGTAGAAGAAAAGCTGGATGAGGTTGAGCCTCTGCCCCAGGAGGAGGTGGACAACCACAAGGAGGAGGATGAAAATGAAGAAGGAGAATCATTTGAATTTGAGGATGATCTTGAAGTGTCAGCAAATTTGGTCTCAGGAGGAGGGACCCATGAGGATGAAGGAGCAGGATCAACACCCACAGAAGGTGGGGGAGAACAGGAGGATGGCAGCAAGGCCGAACCCCAAGCGGGGACCGACCAAAACGAGACCCAAGATAATGTGGAGGCCCACTTGACCAAATCTGAAGAGCCAAGATACGAGAAGGACAAGGAAAGCACGACCAGAGAAGAGCCGGACACAGCGCAGGTTGATAAAGTGCAAAATGAGACTCAACCAGGAGAGGACGTATTTGAGGAAGGGACATGTACGACTGCAGCAGAGAGAAATGTCACGCAGAGAACGGCCAGCCAGGAAACGGAGGAAAGTGTATCACAGACCAACGAACAAAATGGCAGGAGAGATTCATCCAAGAGCAATAAGAAAGGCAAGGGTAAAGGCAAAGAAGACTGTCGCATGTCTTAGTCCTACAAGCCTGATCCTTCTTAGATCACTGATACTCTAGGATGTCACATGTCAAGTCTAATTCATAGTCGTCTTAAAGCATACATAAAACATTCTTGGCTCTGAACCTATCAAAGAAAGTTTTCTATGGAAAGATGGGCTTTATGGTGGGTGGCATACAACATGTTTTCATGTTTTTAACTTCATGTTTTTACATAGTATGCACTGCAGTTAAGAAGGAGTGATTTATAATATGGCAATTTCATGCTTATTTTAGTATATGTGTTTTAATAGGGGCTTATAATGTTACACTGAATGTAGTGTGTCCTTGTTGGACACACTTACAATAGCAGCATATCCACCACAACGTGTTTACAATTATCAGAACTGTTTCAATAAATTGCAATTATCCATTATTACTATTAGTTGCTTTAGGTTATCCTTAAACCCTTGTATTGTCAGGTGTTTTACAGAAAATGTTGTTTTGATTGTACCCCTTTACTTCTTGCAGGAAGTATTGCATTCAGTTCCTGTTTGATATTTAGTAACACTTTAACAAAAAGGATAGCTGCACTAAGAAGTGCAATTCTGAGCCTGACGTTATTCACTTTGATTTCCCTCTTTAATTTTTTTTCCAAGAAATTGTACATTTGTGCCAGGAATATTCATGACATTGATGAGGCAATATGCTGTGCAGAAAATCCTCTTAAATGTATCTGATTATTTCTCATGAATATTTACATGAAGATGTAAAATTGGTTAAATTTAAAATACTTAATTTAATCACACAGTAATTGTATTTTGGCTTATAGTTTACAGTGAGGATAGTATACAACAGAAGGTGTATTTATTTTTTTATATTGGTTATCTAGGTTAGGTTATTCTTGTCAATTGTATGGTTATTTCCAGTTGTTGATAAATGATGATATATGCAGTTTGCAAATGTTTAAATCTGTAAATCAGTTATCTGCAAATAGCATTTTAGTCACTTGGTTTTGTTTTAGTCGTCATTAAGTTTGAGATATTCTTTCTGCTGTGAATTACGGCTGCAGTGCTTATTTCACCAACTGAAATGAACTAATTCTAAAAGTATAATCATTTAAATAGGCAATTAACAGATAACTCATCTCAAAAATAGCCTACAAAGTTCTAAGTTAAAGAGATCTCTAGACTATGAGCAGTATTTTGAAACGCTCTTAGTATTCAGTGACTGCAAGAAAGAACACTACTGAGTATTGGAGAATAGCTTATTCAGTTAACTATACTCCTGCTTAATAGAGTGTGAAGAACAGTGTCATTCCATGTCATGTACCAAAGCCTCTTTAGAAAAGAATTGCTTTATGGTAAAAGGACAAAAGTAAAACGTAATACACTTTAAAACTTTCAAAAATACATATTTCTGATTTCTGGACTGATTTCAGAATATGGGGCATCCCCATGTAGAACCATCCTAATGTTCTGTGAGTGGTCACTATCAGAGAATCTTTAAAGCAGCATGTCATGTTTTTGTTTAGCTTCATAGTGAGCATGCAACACCATATACAATTGGATTTTTAATGCTCTTGAACCATAAAAAAGCTGTTCTGTGGTTAGTTTGGATTTTTTGTTCTCTGGTAAAGTTACTAAATTATAAACTGGGACTCACTTCTCTTTGACTGAAGCAGTATTAAATGTTGTTTTTTCAAGCTTACATCTGGGCATTGATGCAGATAGGTTGCCAAGAAGGGTCACTGGTCACATAAAGTGCTTTCTTATACTTTGACAAAGCTGTAACTGCCTGAAATGCATTCTTTTTTCTGTGCAAGAATTATATATTTATGATGAAATAAAGCATAAAGGGTTTTTTGTCTTTGATGGCCCTTGATGTGTGTTTGTATAAAATGTGCTGTACAGACATGCCAAGGGGTGTCACATTTTACCAGTGATAGATGTAAAGAACAAAGTTCTATGACTAATAAAATTTGAAGACGTCAGGGGTTTTTAGCTATCAACATATTACTGACCGTGAACTTAAAAGGCTCATAGAATAAAATGGACGTCATGAACTGTTGCAGGCATTTCTTTCCTGCAACAGAACTTCAGACCAAATTTGACATTGGCTGGGAGGTTGCCTGGCTCTCTAGATGCTCAGTTTCACCACCTGCTGGACATTTAGTGTATTGCCTCACCCAATTCTGCCAATACACTTGTGTCCTCGCATGCCCATTCTTTTTCTTCATAAGCCTTGGAAGACTGAAGCAGTGACTAAATATTACTCATTTTAATACTACTTGCACATTGACTTGAGTAGAGGTGAGATGAAACAATGCATGGGTAAGATGTCTGCAATATGCCAAGCTTAACACATTCCCCTATGTAAACTGGTTGTATGTATGTTGCAGTTCTGATATCAAATACAGTATATGCCTGCTGTGAACACTTTTTCCCACTTTTAGTAAATGTGATGTATGCTGATTAAGAAAATGCACACTTGCATAACTTATGATATTCTGTAGTGCAATTTATGATACAGTACCATCTTAAAGTAATATGATGACTATGAGCACATAAAATGAACACTGATGCAATACATGATGTTTTGTTGATTGTAATTTAATATTTTTAATGCATGTCAAATTGAAAGCTTGCATCACCATATGAAATGACTGCTACAGCATTTATGTATGCTCAAATTAAAATGATTTAAATTTTGATATAAAAAAGATATTACTCCTTTGGAATTTTGTAGCAGTTACAGCATTTCAAATTTAATAATTTACAGCTTATAATGAACAGCTACTGATTACACTTTACCTAGCTTTTTGCTCAGATAAATTAAGGTATGTGCTAATGTTTATTTTTTGTATCAAAAAATGTATCAGTCTAATCTTACAGCCATGGAGAAATAAGTATTAAGAGAGAATTCTATTCTTTGTGTGTGTGTGTGTGTGTGTGAGAGAGAGAGAGAGAGAGAGAGGGTAAGCGAGTAAGCGAGTGTGATGTCAGCAGCACAACAATTGGGTTTTTGTAGTTGTGTCTTCACTCCACAGTCTGCATGCTAACCTACAGTAGAGGATATCAGCTCATTTGCATGCCTCATGTGACATAAACCCCTCCTACCCTGACCCAGCCCCTTACCCACCATTCTGGCTCCTCTCCCTGGTATGTTAACATTTGACTTTTTTACATTTATGCTTTGATCATAATGGACTGTTTTTTTCTCAGCAAAGAATGATGAGTGGTTTGTATTTCAATGTTTTGATGAAGATAAAGCTCTGGAAAAGAGTTTTCATTCTATCTTGGACCTTAAATTTGTAAATGAAATAATTCAATGGCCAAAGTTTCTATTGTCTGTTTGCTACAGTAAGTAATATTACCTTAAATGTAATATTACAAACAAAACAGCATAACCCTTTGCTGCACCAAAAAGTTGTACCATTGACAAAATCTTACCCTACCAAGCCTTTGTACTAATCTTTCTGTAAGACCAGAGTCTTATATTATAAGTTCTGATTCATGCCTTATATCCCAAACCGCCATTTCATCTTCAATGTTTCTCTTGCAGAGATTCGCCTGAGAAAGCTGGTGGATGAGAGGGAGACTTTGATGGAACAGGTAAGTCTGGCTGTCGCAGCTGTGCTTCACACATTTCTGTGATTTATCTTGCTTTAAGCTCAAAATCTTGAGCACCTGGAGGACCTATAGCAGAGTGTACAGCTGTGTTGAGCTGTCAGGCAGCTCAGCTGACCTGTCAAACCGAGCAGTCAGCTGATCTGCGATGGGCCGTTGAACGGTCAGAGCGGGGGGCCTTGGTTAAACCGTGATTTGGGCTGAGGTCGGAGCAGTGGCCCGAGCTGAATCGGGGGGGACCCACCCGTCTGCCCTGCACAGGTGAAGAGGCTGAAGGCTCAGCTGGAGCAGAAGCAGAAGAACGGCACGCAGGAGGGCGCCAGCCCCGAGAGCGAGGTCCTGGAGAACGGCACCGACCCACTCATCCTGGATGTCCAAAGTAAGCCACGCTAACGTGCGCCTGGGCCTGTGCTGCAGATACTGTATATAAGTTACAATCAGAAATGCTCATGGCCATGAAATCCCTCCCCATGTCTGTTGTGTCCTGTGTATCTTTGTGTATCTGTCGTTATCTTTGCTGCCACCAAATCACCCCTGGAAGACAATAAATATCTATTGATTGAAATGGAGAGGAACTTGTATTGTAGTATATTTAATCAAAAGATGCACACCTCATTATCAGACTTCGCTTTCTTTAAAAGGGGCTATTCAGTTGAAGAGGTACTTAAAAGACTAACGTATTGCACAGCCTTTTTGTATCTAACATCCAACATTTCCCCCTTCACAGGAGATGCTAACAGGCAAATTAGTGACCTCAAGTTTAAACTTGTCAAATCAGAGCAGGAGGTGACAGCTTTGGAGCAGAACGTAAGTACAGAGTTCAGGATGTTTGAATTTAAGTTACACTGCATCTGCCGCTAAGTTCACACTGGACTGCCTTCTCTTCTTGTCACTGCAGGTTATACGGTTGGAAGGTCAAGTGACACGCTACAAGTCTGCCTCTGAGAACGCGGAGAAAGTTGAGGACGAGCTGAAAGCTGAGAAGCGCAGGCTGCAGAGAGAGGTAGGCAAACATCCCACAGAGGCACAGGATTCCTTTCTTTACTTTTCTCCCATTTTTGGCTGGTCCTTTGGTCCCACCTGGGGAGTTTTTCTTCTCCACCACCACCATAGGCTAGCTTATGTGTCCATTGTAAAGTGTATCGTGACAAATATTTATAAAGTTCGCTATACAAATACATTTGATTTGATTAGATTGGATTGGATTGGATTTGATTTTCTCACGCCAGTCTACCCTTTTTTTCCCGGGCATAGCTGCGGTCAGCGCTTGACAAGCTCGACGAGCTGGAGGCCAGCAACAGCCACCTGGTCAAACGACTAGAGAAAATGAAAGCCAACCGGAGCGCCCTGCTCTCCCAGCAATAATGACCTTTGACCCCCCCCCCGACTGCAACCACATCTCTGACCGACCGTCGGCGGCGTCGCTCGGCTCAAGATTTCCACCGGCCGTTCACCCAGCACACCGCACTCCCATTTTCAACGAAACAGTGAAAAAATGAAGATTATATGAAATGAAATTTATCCTAAACATATGCAACCACACACTCACACTCACACACACGCACACAAACACACACACGCGCACACACACACACACACACACACACAGACATATGCTATGTGCCATGTTTCCTAGGGTTTATTTTTTCTATTGTTAAAGAGAATGAATAATGATATTTTAGCAAGCAAATCAAACCCCGGCAGTATCATTCATGCCAAACCGGGTGGCAGTTGAATCATTGTGCCTCGCTTCTCTGAACCGCACGCGGATGACCTGACCACGCGACCGCACGCTCAGGATGGTTCTGGACCCCATATCAGCAGCACTGAAGGGAGAGAAGATTGGAAAACGGAGTTCACAGCATTCTGGGATGGGGCGGGTTTTCCGGAACGTTCCGGTCTGTGAGCACCTTCGGATTGGGACCGAAAGGTGTGTGAAGCTAGCGGGGCCACCCCCCTCCCCCTCCACTCAACACCACAGACTGGGTGTTCCCATGACCGTCGATGATATTGCTCCTGCAGCCACTGCGTGCTCAAGGTCTCACTGCGCTTTTAGCTACGGGTCTTCTCCCTCTGCTGCTAAACTGCACAGTCCATGCAGACAAGCACTTGTCTTTGGGTGGGTGGGTGACTTTGTTCACACAGGTGACCTGTTACTGGACCGAACAGGCTCACTGTGTGTTCTCTTCTTTGCTGAGAATTTCATTTTTTTGGGTTTTGTTTATTTTTAAAGACCTCCATCTCTCTCGCCCCTGGAACCCCGTGATACTTTATGTGCGCGTGTGAGCTTGTTCTTCCTTAGCCTGCATTCATGTTCACATTCGTGGTGCACATTGGCCAAGCATAGCACTAGGTGGCCAGGGACAGGCCCCAATGGCCATGTATAAGAAGCTTACTTTTCACTTCTTATGTTTTTGTTTTTATTACTTTTTTGGCACAAAGAAAAGAGTAAAGCCATCATCACAGAAAGTATGTCAGCACGTCATGGATTAACTATCACCCTTCGTGAAAAAAATAAATATATATTAATTTTGTATTAAGAAAATCGAATTAATAATGTGCTGCAATAATGCTGAATTCTTGCTGAATGTATCGGTTGTTGCATTGACACATGGACCTCAACAGCCTGGCTCAGTTCAAACCGATCTCGTAGAAACGCTTTAGGTCAGCATTCCATGCCTCAATGTCATGCAGTCTGAAATGAGCAAGGCCTCAGAGATGGTGATGATGTAACATGAGGGGGCGGAGCAGAGCTGAGGAAAGCCCCTCCCCCCCGAGCCCCACCTCACCCCACCCCACCCCACTCCAGCCTGCTGTCACCCGAGCTTTGGATCCCGCAAACTTTGGGAGACCATGCATCACCCTGTTTACAAAGCTTTAAAACTGTTTTTAAAAAAAGAAGGAATTGTAATGTTTGTGCAATATTTGAAATGTCTATTAAAGCGGAAGTTGAAGCTGTTTTGTCTTCTGCTTAGTGAATGCCAAAAATGTTGCCTGATCTGATGAAAAGATAGTAAGTTGTTACTATTGGTGTGATGTCCCATACTATTTATTAGCAAGACAACTTGGTTAACAGATTGCATTACCAACAACAAGAACTCAAATGCTTTCCTGAAGCTCGCTACGACACCGCTGCCATCCTCATGTGTTTAACATATGAGAATTCTTGTGCAAAAATTCTCCAGTCTTCTGATTATTTCTGAAAACCCACAGCATGTACCCAGATCATCTAGGATCTAACGGAGCATTTACAGTGCTTCAGCCCGGCACTGAATCGTTTGCATTCACGTACTTATGTCCCGGTAGAGGTAATAAACCTGAGTCCTTACGGGGCGATCCAGGACAGTTGTGAAAAGACTGAGCGGAAGAAAGCACAAATCCAAGATGGCTTCATCCTGTTGATACCTGCTATAGCGCCTCTCGCGGCGACACTGCGACGCTTGACACCGCAGCTCAGGCTTGCTTTGCGTAAGGAATTTCAGGTGACATTTTTGAAAGTAACAATGCATGAAATCGACTCTGCGTTGCTCAAAGCATCTGTGTTTGCGTACTTACGTAGGCTATTGTTTTGGGCCAAATTCTAAAAGTGCAGTTCAACATGCTTGTCTGTAGGTGGCACTGTGTGCCATCATATCATCCCATCCTAACACAAAATTTGAATTTTTCAAATAAGCAATGTCCTAAAAAAAAGTATTTATACCTTAAGTGAATATATTTATTAAATTATGTTTTCCCCTCAAAATTTGTGTGAATTATAGATACTATTTTCAGTATTTCATTATGAAAACACTACCGCAGAATCAGGTCTTGAAACTGTTCTGACAGTTTGATCACATGTCCTGCTATAGCTCAAACTGAATTTAATTATATCTTCAGGTTACCCTTCAAATTAATAGGAACGTTACTGTATTTCTATTGTCAAAAGTAACAACCCACACCACAAAAGTTAATAAATAAATAAATACATAAATAAATAAATACATACAAACATACATACATAAATAAATAAATAAATAAATAAAAATCCAAGCATACCCCATCCACTGTAAGCTGTACTGGTTCTCCATCAAATCAGAATAAACTCTTCATTTTACCTACTAAATGGGTTTCACCCCCTCACCACACTGAGCTGCTCCAACAGTACACCCTGCTCATAACTCACTGAGCTGCTCCAACAGTACGCCATGTTCATACCTCACTGTACAGCTCCAACCCTACAGCCTGCTCATACCACACTGAGCTGCTCCAACAGTACACCCTGCTCATACCTCACTGGCCTGCTCCAACAGTACAACCCTGCTCATAGCTCACTGAGCTGCTCCAACAGCACAACCCTGCTCATAGCTCACTGAGCTGCTCCAACAATACACCCTGCTCACATCTCACTGAACTGCTCCAACAGCACACCCCTGCTCACACCTCACTCAGCTGCTCCAACAGTACGGCATGTTCATACCTCACTTGGCTGCTCCAACAGCACACCCTGCTCATACCTCACTGAGCTGCTCCACCCTACACCCCCTGCTCAATGAGCTACTTCTGCATCTGAGTTTCTCTGGCATTAGATTATTCCTGGTCCCCTTTCGGGGTGTGGAGGATAATTGACTTGCATTGTATTTAAAGTATTTTGTTAATTTTATATTCTTTTCTCTGGTGTTGTACCCTCCTTGTGCTATATTTGGTGATATAGCACAAGGAGGTGATATAAGGAAAATCATACACGTTGCATCCCAATGCAGCTGCCAGATGATATATTTCATTAGGAACTATTACTCAGGTTATCTTCACCATATGAAGTCCATTCTTCTGTCGTGCTGGGCACCAGTGCTGGCGTACAGCCTTTTGATGTTCTCATTTGTGGTGCCGATGTAATTGGGCACCCTTGCATGGGAGGGACTGCTGGAGATCAGATAACCGGCCCTCATTCCTCCGGTGATAGGGCCCAGTCCACACACCATGGTCTGCCTGGCGGCCTTACGGAGTGCACACGTGTTGCGGTTGGTCTTGGCGGCCGCTTCAATCACCTCCGCTGTGTACTGCTGGAACTGCTCCTCCTCCTCTGCGAGCAGCTGAGCGTTCTTCTTTTCAAAGTCCAGCAGCTCGCTCCTCGACAGCTGCCCCTTGGTGAGCCTTTCGGCCATTTGTTGTCGGAGTATGCCGTCCATAGAGCCGCGCGCCTCCTTCTTCTTCTGCCGTTTCAGCTGCTGCCCCTCCCAGTGGGCGCGGTCTGCCTCCTGGTTGGCGTGGAGCACATCCCGCGCAATCCTCTGCTCCTCTTGCACCCTTTGCTCCAGCACCCTACATCTCAGCTCCCTCGCGGCAGCGATGGCTTTGAGAGTGGCCTTGGTCTTCTCGGCCTTCTCCTGTCGCTTGCGCTCCGCCTCGCTCTTGTGGCGGGCGTCGGCCTGCTCCATGGCCCTGTCAGTTTGCTCGTCGTGTCGCCCGGCCTTCTCCTGCAGCTGTGCAGCCAGCTGATACGCCAGCTTCTGCTTGTACATTTGGATCTGCCTGCGCCTCTCTGCCCCCTCTTCCTCTCTCCTCCTTGCCCTCCGCTCCTTCTCTTCGTACGCCAGCCTCCGCCGCTCCTCCTCCATCTCGTGCCTCTGCGCCTCCCTTGCCCGGATAGCGTCCCGCGCGGACACGAGGAACTCATGCGCCTTCCTGGCGCTCACTTTCTCCTCTTTTTCCCTCTTCCGCACCTCAGCCTTCTCACGCTCGTACCTCTCCCGCCAGCGTTGGCACTCCTCCACCTCCTTTTCCCTCTCAAGTTTCATCGTGAGGTCCGGATTCTTCAGCTGCTGCATCAGACACTCAGCATTAGCCGCCTGTTCCCTCTCGCGCCGCCTCACTTTTTCCCGCTCCCTCTCCACGGCCTCCAGCTCCTGCCGCCTGATCTCTGCCATGAACTTCTTGGTCTCCTCTTCGGCAGCGATCTCCATCTGACGCTTTATCTCCATCTGCTCCTCTCTCACCTTCAGGGTCTCGGTAAGCAGGAGCATGCTGTTGAACTTTTTGACGCGGTCACTCTGGTAGAACTGGTGGCGCGTGGCTTTAGCCAGAGCCTCAGCTCTCTTTTTCCCAAGCAGGCCCTTGGCATCATGCTCTCTGTCACCCTGGATCCTGGTGAGAGAGCCTTC
Organism: Anguilla anguilla; assembly: GCF_013347855.1. Lineage (NCBI taxonomy): Eukaryota > Metazoa > Chordata > Actinopteri > Anguilliformes > Anguillidae > Anguilla > Anguilla anguilla. The sequence continues at coordinate 23,369,856 of NC_049215.1, read as the reverse complement.
CTCCATTTTCACGTCATTGTCAAGGTTTTCAGATCGCTCTTTTATAGAGTGGAATTACGAGTCTTCATAGTCCTTATTGTGACGTCATCCAAGTTTCGCACCCCCCAACTGGCTTTGAAAGTGCCGAGCCCAATCAGAACTTATGGTTATGCACCGACGTCACAGAACCATGCACTGAGAGATTTATATTTCCGGTTAATTTAGGGTATGGTATTTCAGCAGTGATGCCTTGATTGTAGCTATTTTGGCTACTCGGTTATTTGGGGAATGGAAAAATAGTAGATAAATAGAAAACGTTTTTCAACTGAACAAAGTACCTTCCACCAGCAACCTGTGCATCACCAGACGTCGAGATAATGTTAAATTTCCCTTGCAACAATCGCAACACGCAAACTGCTTTTGCGCGATTTGAGCGTTGGTGATTCCCAAAATGCAGAATGTTTTCTCGGGAATCTCAGGAGATTCACGACGGAGGCAGTATTAGCCTGGCAAGGACGTTTCATTTCATCGGGGAAAAATAACAGACGTGATTTAATAATAATAATAAACTTTATTTATAAAGCACCTCATATTACTGTATTTAAAAGGGTCTCACTTGCAATTTTTCTTCGTCACTGACCATGGTCCAACTCCCAGATTTCAAATTTTTATCTCGAGATGGAAAGCCGCGATAGATAAAACAGATTGGATTGTCCATCCGAGCGTCTTAACCTCGTTCAATTTCAGGCATGTTCTACTCATTAATGGCTGACAAGTCAGTTGTCAATACATTGAGCACACTCGGGTTGCTTTGTTCCCCAGATACAGTTGTGTGTCATCGGCATAACAATGGAAACTAACATTATGATATTGTCCATTGGGAGAAAGTGGCCGAAGAATACTTCCCTTTGCAATTCCATTGGTAATATCCGTCTTTGACACAAGGTCACCAAAGTACTGTAGATAAAGAATGGTCACCCTGTTATATTTCTGTACAGAACCAAAAAGACCTGCCAGAAAGGTCACCCAGTTTGTCAGTTAATATATCATGCCTTACTATATCAAATGCAAAACTTAGATTCAGGATAAGAAGTGATACATTATTATTATCAAAACTTAACCTGAGGGTATTTACTATTTTCACTAGAGCCTTTTCCATGCTTTGATTTATTTGAAAGCCTGACTTTTTACTGAAGAAGAATGTGTTAGGTATGAGTCTATAGTTGTTTAAAAATAGCTGTCTAAAGTGGCAGACTTGCAGTAGCACCATCAAAAATTATTTTGCAATTACAGCTGACCGTCTCACCTCAAATACCTGGCCTCAACTGTCCGCCTGCCGTGACTGAAAAAGTGAGAGCTTAAACAGTAGAAGGCCATGTCTCCTCATCATATCATAGTCAGTCATGAAAGACCCATTGAAAAAAAATTGACACCAAAACCATTTTAGAAATATGCAACGTATAGTTCATTTTCATTTGGAAAAAAAAAAATCTTCAAAGTGTATCTAAATTTATTCTTTTGGTTTGGACCGCTTGAGAACAAACAGCTCTTCAATTGGTCATAGCAGCACTAGTTGATGGTGTAAAATTGCAAGGCTAACATTATTTTACAGCTGTTAAGACGGTGGCTCAGAAATAAACAAACCAGCCAATGAGCAGTTAGATTTAAAAGACAGGGGGTCAAATATTGCTCAGCAGTATTTATGGTGTATGGCCTCAGCCCTTAAATATAAATATTTCCTAAGAGCACTGCACAGTACTATGTTTAATTTGGGGTGGGGAGGCAGAGACTGAACCAAGTTAAAAGAATTTAGGCATCATGTTACACTGCTTGGGAAGAGTGCTTCTTTGGATTGTGCGAGCCAAAGACTTTGCATTTTGTATATTAAATTGTCTCGGTCTTGTTTGGTCATTGATTGTTTTTTTCTTTTCCAACGGCCCCATGTATTTCTTTACATGGGGACATCAAAATAAATAAGGTGAGAAACCTGACATCTTTGAATTGTAATGGTTTTCTTGATACATGATGTGAATAAGGCGAAATGTTCAGTCCTGGTGAGTGATCTGGCTGCTGGGAACTGAAGTCTCTGAATCGCTGGCAGTCAGTGTTTCAGTGGGGCTGAACCCCTGCACTGCTACCTCTGACTTGCGGGAGTAAGCACAGCTCTGGATACGCAGGACCATGCGACGAGCATAGAAGTCGCGGTAGTCAGGCGGAAGTTCCTCCAGGGCCTGCAGCGCACGCTCCAGAACCTGCATCGCTCTGGCGGCAGCCACAGGGTCTTTGTTCCCATAAGGGTCTTTCTTGTCGTAGCTCTCAGCCTTCAAGTGGCGCCAGAATACATTGACACCGACCCCAAACTGCAGAGCAAGGGTGTTGTGAAACCACAGAGCTGGGGGAAAAAGGGAATCATTAGAGGGATGCAAAAGGTTCTATGGTGCATGATCTATTTGAAATTATTTTCACCTTTTCACGTTTTAATACAGAGCAGTATTCTACTTGTTCCTTTAACAAATTGTCCAAAGACACATGAAATTGGAATGTTTTCACTTCGACAGTAGACATGACCTTCAATGCTAGGAATAAGGAGCTGAGGACTTGTGGATCTGCGGTTACATTTTCCTTTTCAAAAGTGGAGGTCCTGTTTCCAGCCTCTCCCACATTTTATCTCCTATCTCTCACCCCACCCACTAGCCTCAATGCTTTTTGACCCCCAGGCCTCCATACCAGGAATAAAGAGGAGGTCTCCGGGCTCAAGCACGCACTCGTACCGCCTGGCCTTCACAAATCTCGGGTATTGCTTAAGATCAGGGGAATCAATATCCAGAACCTCCGACTTGTCACCTTACAAGAGAAATGAGAAGCTTAAGCAGCAGCTGATAATTGCAACAACAGTCATGACAAAAAGTAGCCACTAAAAACCCTTAATCTTTGTAACGTAATATGTAATTAGATTAAAAGGGGTCCCAAAAACGCAAAATATCACTTAATACCAAAATGTAGAATGATTATGGGATTAAGAGGTCCATCGTTTTGCTACCAGTAGTCCACATTTGGATGTTCATTTGTAATGACATGATTCAGGAAGCATTTACTTTCCAATGACTCCTCATAGATTTGAATCACTGTAACTTTCAGTTTTCATACAGTATAAAGGCCGAAACCAAACATTCAAAGGAACATTTTATCTGATGTCTTACACTCTGTGTCCTAACCTTTAACTTAATTCTTTGTCTGTATTTTAAGGGAAAGGAGCACCCTCGGCACATCTAGAAAATATATCACAACACCCATTCAGGTTTCAGAAACTTGGTGAGGATTCTTCAGACAAGAATTACAGGTTCATTGTGTAAATAAAATTGATTGTCTTACCTGATAGATAAAGGTTTTCTGCATCTTGAGGGCTGTACAGAACTACACGCTTCCGCCCGCTCACTTGAGCCAGCAGGTTATCCATCACCTAACAGAGGAGAGAACAAGAAAGCATGAGGAGGGTGTGGCTGTCCTTCTCTTTCCTGTATGCATCTCTGTTCCTCACACTTTCCTAATCTTTTACATTTCCATTCCTTCTCATATATCCCTCATTCATTTCTTCTCATTTCACACCACCCTGCTCTTCTTCTTCCCATCACTCACGTCATAGTGTGTCCACAGCTGTAGGCCACAGGAGCTAATGCGAAACACGCAGGAGAAAAACTGCTCAGGCTCAAAGAACTCTGGGGTAGAGAAGTCCTCCGCCAAGCCTGGAAATTGCTTCCTCAGGTCAGCAGGCTCCTGAAAGACAGAGAAGTCTTCAGGTTCAACACACCCTCAACAAGCTCCTAAATCCAAGTTCAGCAAGGATAAATAACTGATAGTTCAGATTATAGAATTTTAATCCCATTAAAAGCGAAAAAACTGCCAAGGGATGAAGGCAGTGAAAGAAGCCATTGATTATCATGGAATACATTGCGCATGTCTTGCAGGGTTCTTAAACAGATACATATGCACGAGTTAAACTCACCCTGCGTGGGTCATCTCCTAGTGAGCGCAAGTAGTAACTCTCCTCCTGTTGGGACACACAAACAAAATCAGACTGGGTAAGACTAATAACCCTCAAAACCAGCAATGTCAACCCCCCTTCTCTTCAGAGATGTGGCAGGTGCATAGATTCACCCTGCCTATGGTACTCACATCTAACTTAATCAAAATTAATATTAAAGTTTTTAAAACATTCCCTGACCTCAGAGATGAAGAAATCAGAGTGTTTGGCCTCTGCAGCTCTCTGGACAAACACATCAAATGGCAGTGTCCTGAGACAACACACAGAAGAGAGATGTCTAGGTGAGGGTTTTTCTGCATGCATAGGGAAAATACTAAACTATGAGAAGTTTTTTGTTCGTTTGTTTTGTTTTTAATACGATCAGTCTTTTCAAAGCCCAGTATTTTATAGTTTCTTTTTGGGGAACTTAACATTATTTCTTCAGCTGCATAGCTAGCAGCAAAACCAGGGCGCTACCTGTACAGGAAATTCTTGCGAAGGAAGTCCATCTGTGGTACAGAAGATACATGAACTTTAACCTCTCTGTCACCACCCTTTTCTCGAAGGTAATCCACTGTCCACTTGTCAAGGCAAGACCCAAGGGAGACACCCCTTAGCACAGCCGGAGTGCGCTGCAACACACATAAACACACAATTCTTTAACTTGTTTCCCGCATACAATGCAGTTCATGTACATACTCAGCTTTGTGTAGTGGTGATATATTTACCATTGGGTAAATCTCTCTCAGGAAGATCTCCCTATCTACCGCTGTATACACGGGCACCGAAACTTTCTCGGGATGCTGCATCATCACAGCAATCCGACCAGTAGTTCCGTCAAATAAATAAATAAATAAAATCGGGGGTGGGCGAACCCTGGCAACCACGTTGCTAACTACATAAGGTACATTTCAACGGATACGCTGCAGCAAAGAAAACCCCGGGTGCAGGTTGTCCAGCGTGCTGTTTACGAGTGTCTGCTCTATATGTTCCCCCGGAAACATAACCTAATTTTGAATTTAAAGACAGGCAGCTGTCTTTTTGGTTTGTAGAGTTATTTTATATTAAATAAGAAGATACTGTATTGCTAATATAATAAGATAAGCATGCGGTCAAAATCGACACTAGTAGGTAACAACACATAGGCTATGTGTTTGCATCTTGTAACAAGCTAGAGTTTACATGAGCAGGCGGTATTTTTTATGTCCACTTCCAAAAGATGAAGAGGACCGATTACAGAACTGTGAAAGATCTTATTATACTGCATTATAAAATTTATTATACAGTTCTCCGAGGTCGATAATATGTTAACGAATTTGTTCGCTGATATCTTCTTTATGCCAAATGTTTCCCGTCGGACTTTATTACAGACGGAGCCCAGGGGTAGATGGGAGTCACACAATGGCGCTGCCCGTTCTAGGGAGGTGTTGCACCCGGCCTCCAACGTTACTAACTCGCTTCTTTAGAGTTGATCGGGGTGTACTGGTCCGTACTACGAGCATAAATCGGACACCGGTGGCTCCTGTCCTGTCCACGGTTCGACTGTTCAGTTCACGCCGTGATGGACACTCCAACAGACAGACAAAGAAAGTGGTAGTAGTTGGTGTCCCCAACCCTTTTGTATGGTTCAGAACCCGAATATACTACTTCTTGATCAGGTCCTATTTTGACAAGGAATTTAATATCGAGGATTTTACGGATGGGGCAAAGCAGGTAGGTATGTGCCGGGATAATGTGATGAGACGTTACGAATAAACACACTGAATTTAACGTGAATGTATGGTCTGGCTGGATACATTTCTGTAACGTATTTTGCATACGCACTCTCACCCAGATCATCAAACGTACAGTATTGTAACGTCAATAAAATAGTGGTGGAATAAATACTAGTAATATTACCGTTGGTTTGGCGGTTCACAAACTCTTGGGCAGAGGGCTTCATATGTCCTTACTTGACCCGATAAGCCTGTCAAGCTGACGTGACTCAAATACCTTTACGTTACGAATAAACACACTGAATTTAACGTGAATGTATGGTCTGGCTGGATACATTTCTGTAACGTATTTTGCATACGCACTCTCACCCAGATCATCAAACGTACAGTATTGTAACGTCAATAAAATAGTGGTGGAATAAATACTAGTAATATTACCGTTGGTTTGGCGGTTCACAAACTCTTGGGCAGAGGGCTTCATATGTCCTTACTTGACCCGATAAGCCTGTCAAGCTGACGTGACTCAAATACCTTTACACAAGGGTTAGAATTTAGTCAGAATTATTTAACGACTAATAACGTTAGCTTTGAAGCTTAACAAAAACAAAGTAATGCTAGACTTGTTTGTCTGAAAGTGGACATATATTAACATAATTTTTTTTTGTAGAATTGTTATGGTAACAATGTCAGTGTATCAATGTCTTAACCCCTGTCAATGATTTGATTGTTTTTTTTTTTGTTTTGTTTTTTTTTGTTTTTGCAGGCCTTCTCCCTTGTCTCAAGGCTTCTTTCTCAATGCCAGTTTGAGGCTCTTGAAGGTCTGGTGGCCAAAGATGTAAGTGAACCTATATAACATTCATGTTAAGTTACTTTCAACTTTTTTTTCCTACTTGATTATTTACCATATTTGTCAAACTTGTTTTGACAGTGGGGCAAATTGCATAATACGTGCTTGGATCATTTTATTTTTTTCCATACAGCTGATTGGCAAACTGGAGGAGAAATGTACCCTTCTTTCTCCAAGCCACCGGGAGGCACTCTCTGCAGAACCAGATGAAATCATGTACACCACACCAAGTGATGTGGGGATCTATTATGACGACAATGGTAACAGCAGAACCAGTGAACAATGGAATGTTGTACAGTGTAGCAATGCATAGATAGGCATTAAGATAACAATCACTTAATACTTAAGTGGGAATCTATTTCTGCGTGCTCACAACTCATTATTCACAAGATTTGAACCACGAGCACTAAACAGAACTACACCATGTTCCGCCACATTGTAGCGTACACTGACTCTTTTCCCTGTCGTTCTCACAGGTCGTAAGTTTGTCAGTATTCTGATGCGGTTCTGGTACTTAACGAGTGCTGAGCTTCCGGATGAATCCCTGGATGGCGCGCGCGTCTTCCAGGTAGCCCTTGGTGGAGAAAGGATATCAGAACAAAAGAGACTGCTCACGGCTAATTACGAGTAAGTAACTAAGAGGCTGTCTCAGGACTCTCCAATGGCAGACTGCCCCAGGAAAAAGGTGTTAGTGGGGGGAAAGTATGTTATATGCAGGTGTGCATTTTAGTATGCAGCTAGAGAGATTTTTATGGATGGGGGGGGTGCTTTGGTTATGAGAGGTACTTCTATCAGATTTCTTGTGTTTTTCGGCAGGTTTCAGCGGGAGTTTACCCAGGGGGTTCCACCGGACTGGACCATCACCAGAATAGAGCACTCAAAACTGCTTGACTGAGGGGGGCGGGGGGGATGGGTTGGTGGTAAGGGGTAATATGACAGTAGAAGACCTACAGCAGAGACAGACACCACAGGGGCAATGGGGGAACCTTCCCCAGTAGCTCCCTTTTTTGTAGCCCCAACCTGTAAACAAACCTGCCCCTGCAAAGCACTAAGACTGACCTTCAAATTACCTGAACATGGCCTGAAGGGCCAGGAGAGCAATGGAAACAATGGTGACGAAGGTCAGAGATATGTAAAAGTGTGAGGAAGAATACCTTCCAGGATCCCATTCACTGTCAGCTTTACACTTTGATTGGTTGACTGTGTCACTGCTGGGAACATCTGACCAATGTTCAGTGGCAGAACCTGTGTATCTGCTGCAGGGACCATGTCATCTGTGGTGTGGACGTCTACAGTGCAGAAGAGCTTGCAACACCATTGCAATGTGGAGAAAAAAATAAAGGAAACGTGCACTCAAATCCCTTATTCATTTTAAAGTATGGTTTGCAAATTGATATTGTGGTGTCAAAGATGATTGGTGCCGGTATTAATCTATTAAAATATCTTATGAAAACCAATTTGTTGTTCATCTAAGATGCTCCTGGAGTGCGTGTGTCCTTGAGTTTCTTTCTACATGATTCTGTGTGTTTTCGGGCTCTGTAAGCATATGTTTATGTGTGTGGCCAGCATACAGCACAATGGTATGTATGTTTTATCTGTGGCAGTATTTTCCCTGTGTTAAAAGTGTGCATAACTCCATGCAAGTGGTTGAAAATAATCTCAGATGTCGGAATTACATCAGGTCATGTCTGTGTTTCATTTCAGAACTGACTTGATATCATAATTTTTTTTGTTACTTGTAACCATTAAAAAATGGGGGAAAAATGAAAATTGCTCATTTCTTCTTTTGTGATGCCATTTGAAGTGTGTATGTGCATCTATCCATCAAGAAATATGGTGCATATATCTATCTAGTTTAAATATATATGTAACAAAAATGATCTATGTATTAAATATAAATGGCCCTGGTTTTGCAGTTATATAGTGTATAATCAGGAGGACTGAGAACTTGGCCATTAATCAGAAGGTTCAACTCTCAGGTGCATGCACTGTTTGTGCATTTGAGTGTAAATAATTTTTAATTGAAACGCCCATTTGTAAATATGAGACTCAAGGGCCTAACTTTAGTTTGAATTTTGAGGGGTTTGAAACGCATAGACCTTGAGAACTGCAGCCCTCTAGGGTTGTCCAGGAGCATGACCCCTGAAACTTTTTTTAAAAGAACAGCTGTGAAATGACCATTTCTGGATTCCAAGGGAGAAATATTTCAGAATACTGATCAGTATATCCCAATCATACCATGGAGATCCTATTTTTATTTTCTGAAATTATTAGCTACATTATTTGGGGAGGTTGCCCTGTTTTGAAATATTGGGGAGGATTGTAACTCGCCCTACCCCCCACATAAATTATGCCCTTGTTAAGACTTTTAGCTGTCATCACTTCGACATCACATCGAATCAGTACTAAATACAACTGTAAAACTGTTTGTAATAAATGGTACTATTTGAACCTTTTGGAAAATTTTACTAAATTACCTTTCTCTTACCCTACACTTCATATGGGCTGCTTGAAACCGACAACGCCTACCTTGCGCTCGTAAGTTTCATATGACACTGTCGTCATCAGTAATTTCTTAAGGCCCGCCTACTCTTATACTTCATTGGCTTGTATTCTGACATCGTATTATTTCATAGGTCAGCAGCAACAACAATCACACTGACGTTACCGGGAAAGAGATTGGCAGTACCACTATATGCATTGGAATGATACAATAGAGATAGATAGTAGACAGGGTAGGGTAGACATGGAAACGGCTCAACAATAAATAGAGACGTCAAATTAAAGCAATGAAAATCGCCACTGTGGCCTTTTATGGTTGTACCCTGGGGCTTTTGGCGATGGGGCTACGTGAGCTGCTATCGGGGTTCGAGGAAAACAGATGCAGCATGACCTACATGTTCGAATACCCTGAGTACCGGGTGAGTAGCTCGCTAGCAATCTTGCCCATGCGGAAAGCAAAGCGTCTTTCCATTTAATGAGTGAGCGTTGGAGACGCACCGATGCAAAACTAGCATGGTGTTATGATTTCGTTATCTTGCTCTAGAACCGGAACGAATCACGCGGAAATGCCATTAAATTCCTCAGTAAGGTTGCTGCCTAGCTAGTTTGCTTGCACGTCCTGTTGTTTTGGCACCTGGAACAAGCTTCGAAATTGCCTTAAACCTATCCCGTCCCCGTATTGATCGCTTTCACACCATGTCGTGATTTAATTACTTGTCCATTCCAGCGATATTGTCAGCACACCCATGTATAACATTTTTGGTACTGAACTGGGTTTTTTCTTCAACAAGTGTAGCTCGATCGTCGCCTTCCTGGAGACAAATGTCATATTACAAGTAGTATCACTTTAGCCAGGCCGCTGTCTTTTCCCACTGTTCGACTGTACAGCTGGGCAGCCGGCCGTCTACACCGAATATGTGTGATACTGTGTTAACGTGATAGTAACTGGGCGTGTGGGCCACTCAGCGCTTTCATGTGTCGGGTGTTTGATCTCTGCTGTGTCGCGGGATCACACGTATTTGGAATAAATCTGTTGAGCACGTTAAGGTGATTAATAAATCAGCAGTCTGCCACTCTCGGATCATCCATTATAATCGCACGTCTCTGTCTAGTTACTGTACCAAACGGTGGATCAACCGCTGTGCCCCCATGAGATTATAATCAAAAGGTGGTCCCTGTGGCGACAGCTTGCTTCCTACCAGACAGGATGGTCACGTGTTCCTTCCAAAACTCATTCTTTATTCATATCTTACTATCTTTTGAAAATGAATTTTCTCGGAAATTCATAATAAGAGTTGTTTCTCTTTTTCCATGTGGAAAGCGTCTTTCACCTCTTGCGAATACTTTCATGTGTTTATATTTTTCTCTTAATTTTTCAGTAAAGTCTGTCTTTGATTTGCTCTTGATTTGGGAATACAAATATGTGCTCACGCTGCTGCTGCATCAGCGTATCTATGCTTTCTGTACATTACCCACCTTTGACAATTTAAGGAATATTGTGTCCTGTGTTCATCGGATCCTCATTCCATTAGCCTGTCACAATGCCTGTTGTCTTGTCATTAGCCTATAGCCTACGATTTTTTATGTTTGTCATTTGACCTACATTATTTCATTGTGTAAATTGGGAATGGGGTCCAATGTCCTGGAGAGCTGGTGTGTACTAAGGATTTTGTTTCCAGCAGTTACCTTGGCTCAATTAGATAATTAGCCATGCACACTAATGGTAGTTCACTCAGATTAGACCACACGAAAATGTTTGTTTTGGGACTAATTCGGAATCTTCAGCTTTCATTCATGATGTTATCAAGAAATGTTGCTAAATGTAACTTCACATGAATGATTGGGCTAAATAGACCATTAAGAGCAAGAGTTGAGTGGACACATTAATTCCAGACAGAGATACACTCCTCCTTCCTCACCCCTGTTCAAGGTAATCGTAAGGGTGTGGATGGGGGTGGTGAAGGGGACATCTTTACTGTGAAATCATTTAAATAGCTGTAAATTTGAATACTGTCAGAACTTTATTAAGAGTGAAAATGGTAGGTGGAAGGTGCAACTCTCATAGCTATGCTTCATTTTTGCATTTGATTTGAAGGGAACTGAGTCTGAGCTGAGGGTCTGAAGGGCTGAGAATCCCTGTCTCTGTGGATGCTCAGGCCTTCCCATAAGGAAATACCGGTGAAACACATTTGCATGAATCTCGTAGGTCTTTCATTAAGTTTGATAGTGAAGATGTGAAACCAGGTTGCTCTCTGTCTGCACTGTTATTTTTGGGAGTGCTGCCTTTTCCCTGTTACTTCCAATTTACATTTTGGGAAGTAGTGGAACAAAACTGCTTCATTCTTTTTGGGACATAGCGCCCCTCCTGAGTATTTTTGTGAAGCTGAAATAAGTTGAAAATATATATCAGCATACTCAAAACTGGAATGGCCAGTTGTAATTGTAAGGCCACATTCCCTGCTTTAGCAGGTAAGTGGTGGAGATTTCAGCAATGAAATATATGGGAGTCTTACCAGACCAGGTACTTTTTTGTTATGTTTTTTCTGTTACAACAGCCCCATTTGTTTACATTTAGGCATTAAACAGACTGGCTTTTTCATATAAATTTAAGTAGCTTAGGCCTAAGTTTTATATTGATGTGGTCCCACAGTCCATTTCTACAGCCATTCGCGTAAGGTATCTTCCTGATGGGTACAATGGTAGTGCCCCAGTTGGGATTCAAACCAGCAACCTCTGAGTTAGCGGGCCAGTTCCCTAACCACTATGCTAAGCTGCTGCACCGTGTGTTTCTTTGCGTCTCCCAGCGTGTGCACCTGCCCCAGCGCGTGGCTCAGCGGTATCCGGGATACGGGCTTTACCTGTACGGAGAGGGCCTCTACGCTCAGGAGACGCGGGGCCTGAAGCTAAGTGGCGCCCCTGTCCTCTTTCTCCCAGGAAATGCAGGCAGCTACAAGCAAGGTGAGAACCACCAGCACCCACAGGGCCCCACACCCAGCAGGGCACTCCAGCATCAGAGCCGTGGGGCATTTGTCCTGGCCTGAAAGCTGTCTGTAAGCCCTCTAAAATCCAGCTTGGGTAAAATCAGCATCTGAGCTTTTTCAAGCTTTTAGGGTTTGAACTAGTGCAGGAGGGAGGGCAATCGCTCTAAAAATGTTTATTTCATTTTCATCTGTTAAACCAGGCTTAGGTGACTTTGAACTACGTCATGGGTATTAAGGATTAACGGTTATTTGGCAGATTTGCAAGTAGCCTACCTCTTTACAAAACGTTAAAATCATTCCTTGCTGTCTTAAAACGCTTGCGCTCTCTGGAATTTCCCTTAGTAAAGGGAACGCATTATCGTAGAAGTTACTACTGTTAAGCTACAATTGTGGATTCACACACTTAGTGGAAATGGAACTCTAGTGGAAATTCCAGCTTGGTTCCTGCCTGGTTTTAAGTTGGACCAGCCTGGTTTTAAGCTGGTCCAATTGGTTTGAAGCTGGTTTGGAGATGGTCAATCTGGCAACAAGATGATTGAGATAGCAGCCATGCTGGCAAGACCATGTCCAGTTGGTGGGCCAGCTTCGTACAGACAACAGACCATCCCCAAATTCCAGATGGTATCCAGCTGGAGCAGAAACTGGTTCCAGCTCGATTCCATCTTAGTCTGGTAGATGGAATTTCCACCAGGAGATACAAATGTTCTCCATGGGTGAGTGAAAGAAAGTACTCTGACAGGACCATGAGTTCAATATTGATTATGTCTGTAGACAAAGTTTAGGCCTTTCTAAGTGTATATATATTTTTGTGATCCAATTTGAAAAATCCAGATGCAATTCTGTATCTGCCTGCTGAACCCATGTTATTAGACTTGAATGGGATTTTGACTGAATGGGTTTTGTACACAGAAACATTTCCTGTTCCTTCCATCCAGCTCGGTCCCTGGGTTCAGTGGCCCTTCGGAAAGCAGAAGCCATGGATAACAAGTTGCACCTAAACGTTTTCACTGTTGACTTCAACGAGGAGCTGGTGGCGCTGTACGGCGGGAGCCTGTACAGGCAGACGCACTTCCTGCACGAGTGCATCAAGGCCATCCTGCGGCTGTACAGGGTCAGGTCACGTGATCTCCTGGGGTGGGGGTTGGGGGGGGTGGTCAAGGGTAAATTCATGAATGGAGGTGAGAGCTTGAGAACTCCATCTACCATAAGCCCCTTCGCATAACATTCTATTGGCCTTTTACCAATTTAAATAATTGCACCCCACATGTACTTGATTGGTGAGGAGAAAGCTTTCAATGGGTGTGTTGCTCTTGAGTAGAATACATGTTTCACACAATGGATAAGCAAGCAGAGTCTTATTGAAGAGTGTTGTACATTTGCATTCGGAAAGATTAATGTATTTGACATTGGCCTGGGAGTCCATTGGCAGACGCAACTGGCTGCAGGACGAGGTTTTGAACCCAGTGGAAATCAAGCTCGAGGGGAGATAAATGAAAAAAACAAAATAAAACATGAAATTGAGGTGTAAATGGGGAGCTGGAAACAGCTGACACAAAAGGATTGCAGGCAGATGGCATTTTGTACCCGTGGAAAAAACCAGTTCAGCAGGTCTAATGTAACCGAAAAAATAGGCAGAGATCAAACTGGAAGTTGGTGAAAACATAATTGACCCCCCCCCTTCCCTCCCAAAACTAACCGCCTCCCCCCTCTCCCCCATCTGCTGTCCACCATCAGAAGCAGGCCCAGCCCCCGCGGAGCGTGGTGCTGGTGGGACACTCCATGGGGGGCGTGGTGGCCCGGGCGCTCTTCACCTTGCCCCGCTTCAGCCCCCAGCTGGTCAGCCTCATCCTGACCCAGGCGTCCCCCCACAGCGCCCCCGTGCTGCCCCTGGACACCCAGCTGCTCGGTAACTCCCCACCCCGCTGCCCCGCATGGAGAGGTTATCAAATCGCTGGGTTCATCTACTGGCCTTTTGTGTTCGTTTAAACCTAGTGAAACTCATGCAGCTCGTATGTGTTCAATATGTGGAAGTCTGTACTATGTGGCAAGAATTCACTGATCTTTATGTTTATGTTTATCAATGCTTTTTCCTTGACATAATGTAAAGGTTTATGTTGCCAGAGATTTTTAAACCATTCGTTTTTGATACTACATTTTTGTACTCCTGAGAGTAACGCTGGCATTCTTCACTACTGTTGCTCAGGATAGGAGCGTCTGCCAAGCGGTTGTAATGTAATTGTGTTTGTTGTATTTCTCTTGTTAATAACACGCTCTATGTCATTCTCAATAATATTGTGTTGGAAGTTACTAATAATGAGGAAAAAAAAGAAGAGGAAGAATTCTTTGCGTTCTTAAATGTGCTGCTGAGTGTATATGCTGTCTGTCCGTCCCTGTTCCAGAGTTTTACTCTGCAGTGAAGGGCCGCTGGTACAGTGGTGCGACGGACGTGCACAACGTGACGGTGCTATCAGTTGGGGGCGGCTACCGTGACTACCAGGTGCGCTCAGGCCTGACTGCCCTGCCCTGTCCAGCGGGGGACCCCAACAAGCTCTCCCTAGTGGTAGGTTTGAGTCATTGCGCCCTCTGTTTCTATCACAGACTAAGCTGATGTCACAGTGGGCCATTCTGGATTCAGTGGCAATGAACAATAATGCTGTCTTTCCCTCTGTCCCTCTCTCTGTCTTTCTCTCTCTCTCTATCTCTCTCCCTCTCTCTCTCTCTGCAAGGCCACAGCTGTCCCCAGGACTTGGGTGTCAACGGACCACCTCTCCATTGTGTGGTAGGTCTGCCAGGGCCCTCTGCTAGGAGGGAGGGGGTTGAATGGGGTCGGGATGAGGGGAGCAAGGGATTGTGGGTGCGGAGGTAAGAGTCGTCATATTTTAAAGCAGAAAACATCCCAACAGGCTTAGCCAATCAAATGGATGAAGGTATTCTGTAGCAGTGTTTTGTGGTCAGTTCCTGGGTGGCTCAGTGGAGATTGTGGATGATCTACATCTTCTGCGTTCACTCCCTTTCTTAGAGAACAATGCCAAGGGTTTTAGGGATGGCTTCTAGCCAACTGTCACCTAGAAAGATGGCAGGCTCAGATCGTCCAATCAGTGGCTCCTGTTAAATCATGTAATTAAATCCTGACAGTTCAATACGCACACCCCAGCTCTCCATTAACCTTAGCTGACCCAAAATTATTTAAGAGAAATGGTAGTTCATTGTTATTTTTGTCTGCAGTTTTAATGCTTTGGGTGTGTATATGTGCATGTGTGGGTGTGTGTTACAGGTGCAAGGAGTTGGTTCTTGCTACGGTACGGGCATTCTTTGACCTCATCGATCCAGACACAAGACAGGTGAATAATGCAAACTGAGTGTTAATGCGTGCATATGTTTCTGTTGTTTATTTTTATTGTATTGTATTGTAGTATCTACCCCACCAACTGTGTGTATGAATATGTATCTGTAGTTCACCTGCATTTGTTCTCTATCTGACTGTGCTTGGTTAACCTGTCTCATCTGTATGGTGATTGCACTACCTGCATATGTATCTCAGTTTACTGTGAATTAACTGTGCATATCTCCTGTGTTCAGATCCCCTGTGTTAGCTGTACATATCTCCTGTGTTCAGGTCCCCTGTGTTAGCTGTGTGTATCTCCTCAGTTCACAGATGACCCTGTGCTGAGAATGACTGTGCTGAGGCATCACTTCGTCAGGCACCCTGTGCGGCTGCTGGGAGTCCAGGAGGACACTCACATCAGATTCTCCGGTCAGCATCCAGCAGGGGGAAGGGGCTGGAGGGACGGGGGAGGGGCCTGAGAAAGGGGGAGGGACCAGAGGTGCATGAGTGGTCAGGACACAGACATTAAGGTGCCTGGACCCTTTCAGAATCGCCTCCCTGTCTTTCTTTCCCCAGGTCCTGCCGACGCCTGGACGGAGGTGAACACGCTGCGACTGGCCTACAGCAGCCCTAAGGTGCGACTCTACAGTGCAGGTGTGCAATAGAGTCCAGTGTGCTAAGTGGATACGCGTCACGTATCTTGTGTCCCTCATGTTTTTCTTTCAGGAGCCGCGAGTGAAGTACTTCCTCTTCGCCCTCTCCAGTCGCAGAAAAGCCTACAGCCACTTCTACTGTCGCAGCAGCAACCTGGTGAGTGAACGGCTCTCCTCTCCGCTGATTGGCTGGAGCGTCAGTGGCTTCTTGTGTGGGGTGTGGTCTGAGCATGCTCTGTGTCTGCTCTGTGCTCACAGGAGGTGACAAGCTGGCTCTATGGCTGCACTCGGATGGAGGGCTCCATGTGGTGAGTACCGCTCTCACTCCCTTTCTCTCTCTCTCTCTCTCTCTCTCTCTCTCTCTCTCTTTCTCTCTCTCTCGCTTTTAGTCTTGGTATCTCCTCCCTCCTTTACAATCCCCTCTCTTGTCAATTTGGCTTCTTTTGTTCCTCAAAAGTTTAGTGAGATGGACTCTTCTGAGAAAGGATGTGTTGTTGAACAACTGGAGGCAGTATGTTGTGTCTTCTTCATGTCTTGTGTCTTCATTTTTATAGTATACAATAGTTGCTGTACCAATTCAGATGAAGTAACTAGCTTGGGCATTCAGGTAAACGTGAGACAGAAAGTATAGTGATATGGGTCCTAGGTGATGTCGAGCTCGCGTGACTCTCACCCCTGACTGTGCTCCCTCTCTCAGTGTGCAGGGTGTAGACCTTTCCTGGGAAACAGAGCTGCTACCGGCCTACAAGGTAACCCTTAGACCCCTAACACTAATCTACCCAGAGACAGTGCCTCAGCATACAGTAACCTACTGACATATACTCTCCCTCACCATGCTGAGTCCTACCCAGATTCACTTTCCCTCAACATACTCAAACATACCCAGATGTGTTCTCCTTCAAGATACTCACACCTACCAGATATGATCTCCCTCCTCATACCCAAACCAAGCCCAGAGTCCTGTGTGCATATGATGATGTAAATTTCACTGTTGCTTGAAGCACAGATAAATCCATGATGTGATTGGTCTGTCCATCTGTCACACTCCCCCCCCAGGCAATTACAGTGAAGCTCAGCGATCTATCCTCCATCTCTCACCTGGTCATTGGTGCCTCCAACCTCAGTGGGAAGCAGGTACCACCTCTTAAGGCCTCTGCTTTTTCCCCACTCCTGTTCATTAGACATGTCTGATAGTTTACTTGTCCGTTTGGAGCCACGGTTGGAACCAGCCTGTCCCGTGCTTTATAACAGCATACGTTTCTGACTCTGTTGGTATCAGCTGTATTTGTTGCAGACTTGGTTGATAACTTTTCGCTCTGGTACGTTTGTGTCACAGTTCAGCGTGGAGTGCGAGTGGCTCATCCTGGAGTCTCGGACCGTGACCGTACCTGTCCCTCATGTGCTGTCCTTCGGTAAGTGGGAGGAGTCATTGGCTTAGTCCACCCACTTCCCACACCTGAATGCTATACAGATAAAAAATATACGGTGTATGGCGAGCTTAAATATGTGTTGTGTGTGCTTATTTGTGTGCTGACCTGAGCAAATTTCTCCGTGTTCAGGTTTGACGGTCAGTGATGTCACTCTGAGCTCATCTGGGCTGTTTCACAACATTCAGCTTCAGCACTTCCACCAGGTATTTTCTCTTTCTTTCTCTCTCCCCCTCTTCTTCTCTCACTCTTTCTCGCTCCATCTCTTTCTGTGACCCTCTGTGAATGTGCTGTTGTGTGTTGGCAGGTCTATCAGGCTTTCAGGATCACCATCGTGGGCCAGTGCAAAGCTGCCAAAGGTGAGCGCCTGCTTTCTCTCCAAACCTCACTGCATCAGAGAGCCTCATTCTCAAGCAGTGTGTCAGTAGCTTCCTCTCTGAGGACGTCATTCACCAGCAGTGTGTCAGTAGCTTCCTCTCTGAGGACCTCATTCACCAGCAGTGTGTCAGTAGCTTCCTCTCTGAGGACCTCATTCACCAGCAGTGTGTCAGTAGCTTCCTCTCTGAGGACCTCATTCACCAGCAGTGTGTCAGTAGCTTCCTCTCTGTGTTCCTCATTCACCAGCAGTGTGTCAGTGACTTCCTCTGTGTGTTCCTCATTCACCAGCAGTGTGTCAGTAACATCATCTCTAATGACGTAACCCCCCCCCCCCCCAGCCCCGCCTCTTTCCGATATCTGTACCAGGATTAACTGCTCCCAACCGCATGCCTCAAACAGCTGTCCTTCTCCTTTTCTCTTTCTATCCCTGTTCCGCTGTACAGACAGACTGCCCAGTGTGTACAGACTGACAGTGCCGTGGTTCAGAGAAGATTCCTTCAGTACAGCCAGGTTAGATCTGTATGTCTGTAGATCTTCCCGTGTGTCTGGTTTTTATTTTCCCACTCACCGTTGTCATTTGAGGCGTTTTCTTGACGTTGTTCTCTGTGTCTTGTCCCTCAGTTTACCGTCGGTTACAGAGATTGCAGCCATGCTGCACACCAGTCGCCCAGGCAACACATCCAGCGCTCTGCTTCAACTCCACACAGCCCCCAACTGCCAGTACAAGGTAAACGCATCCATCGCTTCTCCCACCATGCTCCATTCTGACTGAGCCACAGTCCACGGCATGGTTTTAATGATTCCTCTCTCCCACTCTCTCTCTCTCACTCTCTCTCTCTCTCTTTCGCTCCAGATCTTTGTGAGGACCTCCTTTCCCAAGGTGCTGGGGCAGGTAAGACCTGAGGAAGGCTGTTCAAAGAAAAACACAGCAGCTTCATATATTCAGACCTAAAGGAACACGAACGATGATGAACGAATCCTAGATAATGGGATGGAATGTCATTGGTGAGAGATGTGTTGGACAAATGGTAACACTGACAATGTTCCATGTGTGTCCTTGCACACGTGTGTGCATGTGCGTGTGCGTGTTTTCAGGTCCTGAGGTTCTGTGGATCCACCCTGCCTGTCTACACTGCAGTGGGGCTTCTGCTGGCTTTAGAGGGACAGCTGAAGGCCCTTGTGAGGACTGGTGAGTGATGCACTCTGTGTGTTTTTGTGTATGTGTGCTTGTGTGTAATGCTACGTGTGTATGTGTGTTAGTGAGTGACATGCTGCCACCCTGCAGGTCATCCTGTGAAGATGAGCGAGGCTGTGGGCGGAGTTGCTCTGCCCATTAAGGTGGAGCTGCCCGTCTACCTACTGCACCTGCTGCTCAGGTGAGTCATATAACTGCTCTTCACTCTACCTACTGGGTTTCATTTGAATGGCACCTGGTTTTGAATCTCTCCCACTGAAATAACATTGTCACAGAGATGGAAATGGGTTTGTGTCAGAATTCTTTGAATGGAGGAAATAACAGCACATTTTGATTTGATTTCACTTTTGAGAAGATAATGTGTTATGGCACATTGCTGAAGAAAGAGTTGTAACGCCCTTTTTCAGGCTCAGCTGGTTCCAGGAGGGTTGGACAGCTCTCTGGCTCCCCCCTGTGGACGGCCTGCCGCTGTCGTCGCTGGACGCTGGAGGCGGGGACTCGGAGCCCTCTGATTGGCCGGCCCCTGAGGAGGAATGGACCCGCCTCCTGTCGCTGGTCTTGTGTGTGCTGGGGGTCACCGTGGCCTTCTGGGGCAGCACCCTGCTCCAGCTCTTCCTCCGGATGCTCTCCCTGGTCCTGGCCCCGTTGCACAGGCAAGGCGCCGTGTTGTGACATCATCACCCTGTGCCTTGCAGGTTCTCTTTAACTCGGGGTCATGACCTACAACATTCGGCTCCGCTAACCCGCTGAATTATGAAATTGCTCACATCTTGTTTATTCCCCCCCCCCCCCCCCCCCCGGGTCTGTCCGTGTGTCCCTCTAGGCCCAGTGCGTCCCGGGACGGGGGAACGCTACACCCCTGGCTCCAGCTGCTGCTCATCCCCTCCCTGGGTCTGCTGGGCTGGGCCACCTGCGGGGCCCTGGCCCTCACCGCCGCCTTCCTGCTCCACCTGTACCGGGTGAGTCGGCCCGCCCGTCAGAGCACCAGAGGGGCGTAGGTTCCACTCTCGATACGGGAGAGCAAAGTCCCATTTTGTCCGGTAAACATGAAGCTGTGTGAGATGGATGACAGGAATCCTGAGGTGTGGAAACATAAGTCACTGTGGATTACAGATGTGTGCACTGACACACACAATAAATAAGGGCATTGCCCTGGACTGTGCCTTCACTGTGTTTTTTCTGTTTGAACAGGTGCTTCGGCTGCAGATGTCAAAGCGGACGCTGGAGAACGTTTTGAACCTGGTAAGTGTGACTGCAGTGAGGTCAGCTCCAGCTATGGACTCTGTAAAAATGGGGTGTCCTGTGTCTGTTTCGTCACTTCAATAGCACAGTTAGCATTAGCATACACTTTCAGTTCCACTCAGGCGGTTCCTGCTGGCAGCTGATATTGTCCTGTCTCGCACCGCATTACCCAGGCTCCCCAGCAGCAGAACGGCGAGAAAGAGAAAGACTCAGGGGACGCTGTGGGTCAGAGCTGCTCAAAAGAATGTAACGGCGCCCCCCTGCTGTCGGAGTCAGCGCTGCAGGAGGTGACAGATGACCTGCAGCTGCACCTGAGTCTGTCTGCTTTACTGACTGTGCCCCTGATGCTGAACGCTCCATCACTGCTCCACTGGGCCCGGAGCCTGAGGTACAGCACTCACACACAGGCACACATGGGCACTCACTCTCTCTATCTCTCTTTCTTTATCTCCCTCTCCACGCACACGCGCACATACATGCACTCACTCTCTCTCTGTCGCTCTGTCTTTGTTTCTCTCCATACACACACCCCCGCACACACACTTCTCGTTCTTCTCTTTGCAGGTATTCTGTACGGTTGGATCCTGACCCCTGCTGGCCATTTGCACTTCCTCTGCTCACCGCCACTACTCTGTTAGTCAACTGCAACACACTAATACTGCGCCGCAGGTACACCAGCCACCAGCCTGCCTGTGTGACTGCCCCTTGTGACTGCCTGTGTCTGTCTGTCTCTCTCTGCCTGTGTCTGTCTGTCTCTCCCTGCCTGTGTCTGTCTGTCTCTCCCTGCCTGTGTCTGTCTGTCTCTCCCTGTCTGTGTCTGTCTGTCTCTCCCTGTCTGTGTCTGTCTGTCTCTCCCTGCCTGTGTCTGTCTGTCTCTCCCTGTCTGTGTCTGTCTGTCTCTCCCTCCCTGTGTCTGTGTGTCTGTCTCTCCCTGTCTGTCTCTCCCTGTGTCTGTCTGTCTCTCCCTGTCTGTCTCTCCCTCCCTGTGTCTGTGTGTCTGTCTCTCCCTGTCTATCTCTCCGTGTGTCCGTCTGTCTCTCCCTGTCTGTCTGTCTCTCCCTGTCTGCCTGTCTCTCCCTCCCTGTGTCTGTCTATCTGTCTCTCCCCGTGTCTGTCTGTCTCTGCCTGTCTGTCTGTCTCTCTTTGTATTTTCCTGTCTCTGTATGTAGAGGCAGTATGGACAGTATTATGGACAGTATGGCAGTATTTTTTGGATATCACAAATCAACTTATTGGCACACGTGCTATAATGATGGGATCATGATTCATTGAACTGTGCATGCGTGTTTGCGTGGATGTGTGTGTATGTTTGTGTATGTTTGTGTGTATATGCGTTTGTGTGTGTGTGTGTGCATGCGTTGTTTATGTGTGTGTGTGTATGCATACGTATGTTTGTTTGTGTGTGTGTGTGTTTGTGTGTATGTTTGTGTGTGTGCACGTCTTTATTTTGCAGTAAACTGCTGGCCCTGAGCTCCCACATCCTGCTGCCCCTGTGCATCGCCATGGTGACCTTCTCCATGCTACATCTCTACCGTGTGACACACTTTCTGTGCGTGCCGCTGGCCCTACTGGCCCTGGCCTGGCGCCTGTGAGACTCCGCCTCCCGCACCTGTATAGGCTCCGCCTACAGAGACGGGCTCTCTGCACAGCGGGGTCAGGGGGGCGGGACCACCCGCCATGCTTCTCTGCGGGGCCCTGTGGGGGACGACGGGAATCTCTGTGGAGTTACCCTGCGCCCCAACCCACCCCCCGTCTCATGATGTCACTCCTGGGGATTCCCAACAGGGTATTATTATTATTATTATTATTATTATTATTATTATAATTGTACATTAATTTATCTATTCCAATATCATGTTGTTATTGGTATTGTGACGTGGCTGTGTTATGTTAATAATCTGGTCGTTGGGAGAGACTTTAGTGTCTCTCTCCGTAAGTCCCTACTTGTAACCCAGCACTGCCATCCTTACCAGGCGCTTCATCGCTGTCACCGCAGATGCTCTATGTGCAAACCAGATGGTCAGCTCCTGCATCCCTTTCTCTGTACTTCCTTGTCCAGTAAGGTTCTGGTTGGCAGCAGGTGGTTCCTCTGCCATCTGCTTTGCTGTGGTAGCTGCGTATGTTCTGAATACAGCCATGCCCATCGTGAATATTCATAATGAACCAGCAAATTGGAACACTTGCAGCTTTATCAGTGGCAAGGACAGAACTTTCATTGTGAAAAATATGGAGCTGACCATCTGGCTGCAATAGATGATCTGTGCTGTCACCTCAGTGGCCAAACACTCTTAGCCTTAAGCAATCATCACTACTCAAAGCAACAGAATGGAAGCAGTTGGAATCTTGGCTGCATTGTACCAAGTGACTTCGGAACCCGGAAGTATGGAAAGAGCAGGAAGGTGAACCTGTCTGATACCCAAAATCCACCTGCCCCCACTGTCCACCTGCACATCCTGAAACAAGCACAACTAGATGCCACAAACTAGCCAGCTCCAATTGTCAAGTCGAAAGTTTGGACATGCTGAATGTGTGGATGATGTTTTAGCATCTGTTCTGATGTCCTTACAACTCCTGACTTGCCTTTTCTCTGAAAGAGGTGTCCGTCATTCTGAGCAGGCAGGCCACTGCCTTGCTTCTCGGCCAATGGAATGAGCCTGACAGAAGATTTCTTGTTTTTAAACACCGTACTTGTTTGTTAGGCAGGCTCACTCCTCAACCCCTCAACCTTGTCCTCCTGCCTGCCCCTGCCCTCCCCCCTCCCAAACTCCCCCCTGCCCTGTGATGATCTGCGTGACCCTGACACTCCCTCTGCGCGCTGTGCAAACGCAGGGCGTGAGCAGGGCATGAGCAGGGCGTTGGACAGCATGCCCGGCAGTTTGGTCACTCTACAGGGGCAATATTGAGCCTTTCCATCAAACCAGCACACTGTCACAATGTGAAGATACCTCCTTTCCATGGATTGGTTCAGCAGTTTTACCAATCAGTTGTTAATTCCCTTCTTATGTCCCTTTATATAAAGAAACTTTCACATCTACGAAATGTATTGTGAAGCGTTCAGATTCAGTTCAAGAAAGGAAAAGCGGCCGCACATCAATAGAAAACTTGCTACTGGTACTTTTCCATCGTTCACCCAGGGGTTGAATGGCTCAAATATTGTGAATTTGGTCATTTGCCTTAAAAGTGTTTACTAGGTGCAATATATTGGCCTGCTCGCACAATGAATTTTTCTACACCCTGTATTCTAAGTTTGACTTGGATGAGGGGTCTCAGGCTTGCCCTTGTAGAGCCACAGGGTGTGCAGGTGTTCACTGCTACTCAGCACTTAACTGATCAGTCAAAGCAAGTGATTGCACAGTTAACTCTCGGTTGCCGATTTTGGGTGGGAAAAAAAACCTAGCCGTTTTGCCAGGCAAAACTGAATCGTACGGGGTTAGATGTGCAAATAAGGTTACAACTGCTAACTTTCCTGCTGTCTGTTGCGTTATGTGTGTGTGTGTGCGTGTGCGTGCGTACGTGCATGCGTGTGTGCGTGCGTGAGTGAGACCCGCCTGAACAGCTGTTCTCATGCTCCCAAGCCGCGCCTGCTACCTCACTCCCTCACGGCCACCAGGGGGCGCTACACTAGCCTGGTCCCCTGTAATTCCCCAGCCCTCTACTTTTACAAGAATGAGTTCCTTGTGTTGCTGTCAATCAGTGGCTTAGTAACAGTTACTTGGTAGGCTATTGCAGTTCTTTGTCTCTGCTCAAAAACTTTTTTTAATCATATGCTGTAACAGTGTTCACTTTTACTTACGCTTCACTCCAGTTTGTCTAGCCGCTGTGCACATAGGGGGGTGGGGGTTTCCCTCATATGAGCGGAGACTGAGATGTAGACTTCCTCGGAATGTGTGTACTAAAACCGGTGGAGAATGAGGAAGGGACAGGAAAGTCAGTGGCATCCATGAGCTCTCTTATGGTTAGCCTCCCTGGGCTGGTCCTGCATTCTGCCAGTGGGGACTATGCATATATTAGTTTTAGTCGGGGCAGTTATCCAGCTAGCTCACTAACCCGGATTCATGATACAGGCCCTGGCCATTCTCCTACAAGGCCTGGCGGAAAATCCGCCGTGATTCTGAACAGGAGTGCCGCCCATCGCCTTTCCATTCTCCCTCCTCAATTACACAGCCGGTGCCTTCATGCAGAAATGCCCCCCACCCCACCCCACCCCATCCGTTCATATTTTCATTTGCTGGGGTGAGGCCTTCAGATTGTTGCTTTCCTGTGTGCATGCAGAATATGCAGCTCTCTGTGCAGCTCTCCATCCACCCCCAGAGTTAACTCTTTGAGAATACCGCTCTGTTGGAGATATACCATTGCCTCAACCTGTAACCGATGAGCGTTTGGCTCCCTGTAATATCGTAGCCCCTCTCCATTTCTGGCATTTCTGCTTCTCCTGGTTGCTAGGGTGATACACACATACACACCTCCGACACAGGTCTGTGTCTCCTGCACTGTGATTGTACCTGCACCTCTGTGTGTGTGTGTGTGCCTGTGTTTGCGCATAAGGCTATGTGTGTGCGTGTGTACACGTATGTGAGCGTGTGTGTGTCCATGTCTGTGTGCATGTGCGTATGGTGCAGTTCCCGTGCTTTAACTTGTACGGACCCTGCCTCTGACCAAATGTTAATTGTGAACAAATTTGTACAGGCCGAACTTTGTCTTAATTTTAAAAAAAGATTTAAAAAAAGAAATAAAAAAACACACACACAATGAGATGTTTTATATTGATATGATTGTGGTTTATATCAGTGCTCAATGTGACTGTGCTGTGATGTAGGAGAGTTGTTTACCAGCTGTTATCAAATGTTAAAATTTCTGCTAACTTAGAGTGCTTCTGTGCCAGTTATGTGTGGTTTGTGGCATCGTTACCATTAGGTCCAAATGAAGTCTGCCCAAGCAAAGTCACATATCTGGTCTGGCTGCACCTTGTACTCCAGCCTTGCTCTGTGTGGAGCTATGGATACACCTAAATGGATGAGGAATGAAGAAATGATTATCAGATTTTCAGGAAGAAAAAAAAAATGTATGGCCTGTGGTAGCTCCACATTGTGAATAGGACTCTCCCATTTTCCGGCTGTCTACACTGTTTGTTTAGCACACTAGGAAATTGCTTATTGACCATGTTGGAGTAATAAGAGTGCGGAAGGCACATCTGGTCTTCTGTGAATGCCTTTTTTCACTGATCTGTGTTCAGTGGTGTCTGTAGTACAAGCACACGTCGCCGTCAGCCCAGCTGAGGGCTTATTTTAGCGTTCTACTCTAAACAGGACCCGAGGGTTGTTTTTTTTTTGTTAGTTTTGTTTTGTTTTCAGCTTCTTTGACCGCTGATTTGGATCTTACCAGCCTGGTCCTGTTGGGGTTCAGTTGCAGTCAAAAATGTCCCTCTGGTATTGCGCTTGAGATTAAATGTCTATAAATGCCTAATAGTATCAATGCTGTAACTGTTTTTTCTTTTTTTACCTGAGAATCTACCTAGCTATAAATCTTAATGGCCCTCCTATCTTCCTATGAGCAAATTAGTGAGGTTATCTACTTAAGTCATTTCCTCATTTGTGTGTGGAGATGGTCAGAGTACTTCTCAGTCTTTTTGCACATGTGACCACGGCAATTATAAACACAAGGTGTCCTCAGGATTACCTGACTAGGGGAATTATGCTGCAGGGGGAGAAATTTTCTAAATTTGTCAGTTGAAGATGGGGGGGGGGGGGGCGGAGTCGATTGAAGATGTGAATCTTTGCAATTCACCTTCTGAACTGTTTTCATTAACCTGTTTCGGTCACAAAGATTAAAGACATCTCTCTTTGAGCAGTAACCATTTGGTTTATCTGGTCAAGGTCACATGACGAAGACACGTACTCAGTTCTCAGGTGTAAGCATTGTTACTAAAGATGATGTCAGGTGGTGGTGTTTATTTTTTTTCATTTCACAGTTTTTAAAATACTGTTTTTTAAGTTGACATTTTGTGCAATTTGTGCACACTATTGTTGTTCCAATGAAAGTACAAATAAATGAGGGAAACAAGCTGTCTGTCCTTGTATTTTATTTGTAAACTTGGAACAAACCATTCAAAACGACCCTGAAAAGGAAACAGCAGGACGCTACAGAAGCAGGAAAGTACTCCCTCATTTCATAAATGCATTGCAGAGAGCTATGCTGAATGTGTTTGACCTGATAAACTCAATTTAGCTATTGGAAATTTTGTTAATTTGGGAATATTTTCAAGACTAAGTAATGGGATAGCATCAGTTTCACTGTCACAACTGTAGAGTTCCCAACAGTCCAGGATAAGCCCTTTGCCCCGTATTTACCTATGTTCTGCCTGTAATCCGTCGTGGAACTACTGTGATCTTGAAAAACAGCTCGCTAGATGGCACTTCTGATTATTCAATGTGAATAATCCAACAATAAAATAGCTTGATAAAAAACGGAACGAATGTACGTTATTGGATGCAGGGGGAAGGTATTTGTGATAGGACTTGGATTTCTCGCGAGTCTGCCTACTACCGCGGTCTTGTTGATTTGCTGTCATCAATTCAGTGTGGCATGCATGAATTGTGTTCACGGTGTTAGTTGCTGTGGCTAGCTACTATACCAACAACATTTAATTTAGCTGAAGTTATCACACATGTCCTTAATTTATGCATTCATCTAGTTCAATGAAGTTAATATGAAAATAAGCTCACGATACCAATACATGTTAACATGTTAACTCCCTGAATACCAGGGAGTGTGGTCCAAGCTGGTATTAGTTGAACAAGCACAGTAACAAGCTACAGAGCTAGTCCACATCAGCATTTATAGTATTATTGTACGACTTCTGTGCATTATGTCTGGATTTAACCCGGAACTCATTGACTATTTAGAAGGCAAGATCTCTTTCGAAGAATTTGAGAAACGGAGAGAAGAGCGAAAATCCAAGGAGAAGGTAAAGTTTTTTCCTTGACCGGCTATCTGACCGAGTTGTAAAGCATTCATATTTGAAGTAACGTTAATAGCTGACTTTGCTTGTTAGCTATTTTATCAGTAGTCATATTATGTTAAGTCTCGTACGCATAATAGCTAACTTAATAATATTAGCTTATATGTAGCAACCTATTTTTGTTTCGCTGCAGCAGGACCAGCAAACCTTGGGCTTGGTACTGGAGTTGGATTGTTATGAACCTGAATATGCAGTCTCAGTGGTGTAACACGGTGTGCTTCTAACACACAGTCACATGTGTTAAGCCTCTTAATTAATACAATTATATATTATAAGGTTGAACGGAAAGGGTTACTAGCCCCTGAGCTATAGCTTTTAAAATTCACTGGTATGACTGGTATGAGGTCATGTGCCTCCATTAGTATTGCAAATACTATATCTTATTGGCCTTATCTTATCCATGCTTGCCTAACTTTTTAGACTTTTAGGTTTGCGATACTATCAGAAATGGCTATTGTTGACTAGAAAGCTGTGTTTACGGAGAATATCAAAGGGTGGCTTTTATTTTCTCATTCTCTTACAGGCGGGCTCAGATGAAGATGATGGGGTTCCACCTGACGATGCTGTCCCCAGCACGTCCCGTGTCCCCCGGAGAACTCGCAAGCGCCAGGCAGGTGCGTCCGTCTGCCTCCCCGTCTCAGGGCCTCCCTCATATCCACATTCTGAACAGAGTAGCGCCGCAGAAATTGAGCTTGATGCGTCTCTTCTCTTGCCTTACAGAGGGCGTGGAAGAGGGGGTGAGCCCCAGCGTCCACAAGGCCTTTTCTTCCATGCTTCAGCAGGAAGATGAGGAACTGATGGAGGAGGATGAGGATGATGATGAGGAGGAGGACAACGATGACGACGGAGAAGGAGGTGTAGAAGAGGAAGAGGAAGAGGAGGAGGAGGAGGAGGAGGAGGCAGCGGGAGAGGACGAGGATGAGGAGCGGATAGAGTTGCCCTCCGCTGGGGACGTGTTCGCCCTGGAGATGGAGCTGAATCGAGAGAACAAGAAGATGATGAGGGTGAGGACTGTGTGTGGGCACACATGAGCACTCAGGCCCTATGCTGTCCTGTATCATAACGCTCAAGCACATGCTCTCCATTAAGCTTTGTGTGTTGTACTTTAACTTTAATAGACTAGAATACGCATTCTGATTTCAAGCCTGATCTTGGTAGATTTGAAACTTGGCTTAATGTGTGTGTGTCTGTATCTGTGTGTGTGTGTGTGCGTCTGCGCGTGCGTATGTGTGCGTCTGTGCGTGTGTGTGTGTGTACGTGCAAACTACAGGAGAGGCGGAACCGCAGCAAGCTTCCCCGAGCCCTGCGGGGTCTCATGGGAGAGGCCAACATCCGCTACGCCCGTGGGGATAAGGAGGACGCCATCACCATGTGCATGGAGATCATCAGGCAGGGTGAGATTCAATCACTCCAACTTTATTTAAAGCCACTCTTTTTCACAATGAGATAATCCCACAGCGCTCTCTAAGTGAGAGCAGTGGGAATTATAACAGATCTTAGAGGTAGTAAGAAGGAAGAGAATTATTCATCTAGGGTGATTGCTTAGTAAAGCTCATTCTGGCAATCAGCAGAGTAGTCAGACATATGTAAGCAGATTGAGTGTTCTACGCATCACTACCGCCTGTTTCCTGTACCCTCTCCCTGCACCTGTTTCCTGTACCCAACACTACCGTTTCTGTGCTCACCTATGCTGCTTCTCTTACCCTGTATGTGTCCTGTACCCAACCTCATTCCCTCTGTCCCTGGCTCTCTCCAGCCCCTCTGGCTTATGAACCCTTCTCCACCCTGGCCATGATCTATGAGGACCAGGGCGACATGGAGAAGTCCCTGCAGTTCGGCCTCATCGCCGCTCACCTCAACCCCAGCGACTGCGAGGAGTGGGTGAAGCTGGCCGACATGTCGCTGGAGCAGGACAACATCAAGCAGGCCATCATCTGCTACTCTAAGGGTGAGAGCCCCCCCCCCCCCCCATCTGCTACTCTAAGGATGAGAGCCCCCCCCCAGCTCCCTGTGTGTGACGTCTTGGGGACACAGAGCCGGGGGAGAGCCATACTGTCGGACATCTGGCCCTGCTGGGTAGCATAGCACGTCAGTCAGCTGTTCTCCTGGTTTGTGGATTATCTGGATGTGAATCTGCACCTTTTTACATACAAGCTATTTGCTTTGTGTTTATACCCAGTAAATCTCTCTCTTTTTTCTCTCTCAAACCCCCAACCCGCCCCCCGCCGACTCCTTTCCCTCTCCTCTTCTTTGCCCTCGTCCTCTCCCCCCAGCCATTAAGTATGACAGCAGTAACGTGCGCTACCTGTGGGAGCGCTCTAAGCTGTATGAGCAGATAGGGGAGCATAAGTTGGCCATGGATGGATACCGACGCCTCCTCAGCCTGCTGCCCCCTACAGACGGAGAGCACTTCATGCAGCTGTCACGGGACATGGCCAAGTCAGTGCACTTACACACACATACACACGCACACACACAAGCATGCACATACACACACGCATACACACATACACACGCACATACACAAGCATGCACATACACAGACGCGCGCATATACAGACACATAGAAGCACACCACACACGCCTAACGCTGCACACACACCCAACCCTTCAGCCTGTTATAATGGGAAAATCATTGACTTTAATGCTTTTAAGAGTTTATTTTGTGGAACACTTATGATCTATACAGCTGTGTATAACGCGTCAGACTGAAATAGGAGCGTTATAGTAATAAAGTGCATTTCAAACGAAGCGTGAGGGAGATGAGAGGAGGTGAGAGGAGGCGGAGCGCGCTCTGAAGCGGCCGTGTGGCTCTCTGTCGCAGGAGCTACTATGAGACCTGCGACCTGCCCGCCGCCATCGGGGTGATCGAGGAGGCGCTGTCCCGCCACCCCGACCTCGTCACGCACGAGTGCGTCAACATGGCCGCCGAGCTGTACATCGTCAACCGCCAGCACGCCAAGGCCCTGCAGGTCAGCTGTGTGTGTGTGTGTGTGTGTGTGTGTACAGGGGTAGTGTAAGCATGCAGTGTTCTTGCGCAGTGACAGTCAGACGCTAGCTGTGACGCAGTGGAGGACAGTGAGTCTCGCTCGTTCCCAGGTTCTGCTGCAGTTCTGCGGCATCGTGCTGCAGAGAGACGGGTCCAAACAGGAAGCAGCAGGGGGACGTCCGGACAAGGCCGGAGAGAGCGAGCCAGAGAGACCTGAGGGAGAGAAACCGCAGGAGGAAGAGGAAGGTGCATATGGCTGGTTTTTATCAGGCCGAACTGTCTGAGGGTGCCAGCCTCTGCTGGGTTAATGAAAGCATATAGACAAGTTGCTTATGAGTAGTTATCACACATTATAACCCCTGTTGACACACTGGACTGATCCTCACTGTGTTCCTCTCCAGGGGAGGTCCAGGGTGTTCAGATCCCAGAACACATCCCAGTGGACATCAGAATCAAGCTGATGGTCTGCCTGATTCACCAGCACATCTTCAAACCTCTGGGCGTGAGTACGGACACGCCCTATGCTTCTGTCTCAGTGCTCCTCTCTGTCTCAGTGCTCATTTCCTCTCTGTCTCAGTGCTCCTCTCTGTCTCAGTGCTCACTTCTGTCTCAGTGCTCCTCTCTGTCTCAGTGCTCACTTCTGTCTCAGTGCTCCTCTCTGTCTCAGTGCTCATTTCCTCTCTGTCTCAGTGCTCCTCTCTGTCTCAGTGCTCACTTCTGTCTCAGTGCTCCTCTCTGTCTCAGTGCTCACTTCTGTCTCAGTGCTCCTCTCTGTCTCAGTGCTCACTTCCTCTCTGTCTCAGTGCTCACTTCTGTCTCAGTGCTCATTCCTGTCTGTGTGCGTGCGTGTGTGTGTGTGCGCGCATGCGCGTGTGTATACGACTGTGTGTGTGTGTGTGTATATATGCCTGTGTGCTTGTGTGTGTGTGTATATGACTCAGTGTGTGTATATTTGACTGTGTCTCCCTGCTGCAGCCCATGCTGACTGCGCTGATGGAGCAGAGCCCGGAGGAGCTGGGTGATCTGTACCTGGACGTGGCCGAGGCCTTTCTGGACGAGGGGGAGTACAGCTCCGCCCTGCCCCTGCTGTCTGCTCTCGTCTGCTCTGAGAGATACAACCTGGCCGTGGTGTGGCTCCGACACGCAGGTACGCCCACACACACCTGCCCCCCAACGCAGTACGCCACTGCTCAACACATGTACACACACCTGCCCCCCAATGCAGCACGCTACTGCTCAACACATGCACACACACCTGCCCCCCAATACAGTACGCTACTGCTCAACACATGCACACACACCTGCCCCCCAATACAGTACGCTACTGCTGAACACATGCACACACCTCTCAACAATGTACACACAGCACATGTAGAGCCTGTGCACTGAACACGCGTGTGCCCGTGTGCCCGTGTGCTGTGTGCAGAGTGTCTGAAGGCTCTGGGCCATATGGAGGTAGCGGTGAAGAGCTACAGTAAGGTGGTGGAGATGGCCCCCCTGCACCTGGAGGCCCGCCTCACCCTCTCCACCCTGCAGCAGCAGCTGGGCCACCCCGAGCAGGCCCTGCAGGCGCTGGAGTCCATGCACGACCCTGACACGCTGGCGCAGGACTCCACCGCCGCTCAGCAGGTACCAGCAGGGGGCGCCGTGTGTGTGTATATACTGAGTGTGTGTGAATGTGTGTGTCTGAGGGGTGTGTTTGTGTGTGTGTGCGCACGCATGTGTGTATAGTGAAATGTGTGTGTATAGTGTGTGTGTGTGTGCATGTGTGTATAGTGAATGACCCCATGCTGTGTGTGTGTACAGGAGCTGAAGCTGCTTCTCCACCGCTCCACCCTGCTGAACTCTCAGGGCCGGTTGGAGGACTACATGGACACAGTGCTGACCATGCTGGCCATGCTGCTCAAGGTCCCCACTACTCCCGTCTCTGTTTCTACAGTACAGGAGTGTATTATCATGGTCCCTCTAATGCCATGCTGTGTGTAATCACTCTGTGAATGATGGGCTTCTGTTTCATTCAGCACATAATGAGGACCCAGCACCAAAGACAATGTGTATATATATATATATATATATATCTAAAGTTGTCCTTCTGTGAAAAATTGTGGTGCCCTTTTACTCATTCTGTGGCTCCTTTCTTTCTCTCACTCTTTCTGTCCCTCTTCCTCTGTTTGTGTGTTCAGGTGGCGATGAACAGGGCCCAGGTGTGTGTGGTTTCCAGCTCTCGCTCTGGAGAGAAGCACCTCTACCTCGTCAAGGTGACCCCAGACAAGGTCTCTGACATCGATGACCAGGAGGCCGCTTACCTGGATGTTGTAGGTAATGTCCCTGACTGGCACTTCCCTGGCACCTGTCTGTCATTTCTCTCTTCACTTAAGCCCACTCATGCTGGTCTTGAGATGGCCCCGCCCTCTTACATTGATACTGATTTGGCCCCGCCCTTTCACACTGGTACTGAGATGGCCACGCCCTCTCACGCTGGTACTGATATGGCCCCGCCCTCTGCCCCTCCCCCTCCCCCTCCCCAGGGAAGACGAATGTGCTGTCGAAGGACGACTGGTGGCAGCTGCTGCTGCGCGCCGTGTGCGTGCTCTGTGAGCTGCACAGGTACGAGGAGGCGGAGCTTCTGGTGGACTCCTCCCTGGAGTTCTACTCCTTCTATGACGACCGCGTCAAGAGGAAGGAGCTGGAGTACTTTGGCCTGTCAGCCACCATGTTGGACCGCAACTACAGGAGGGCCTACGGCTACATAAGGTCAGATCAATGATGTGTGTGTGTGTGTGTGGGTGTGTGTGTGTGTGTGTGACGGTTTGTGATATGCATACACTGATGTGTTTCACAGGCAGTGGAGTCTGCTGTTGTTTGTATATGTATGTGTGTGTAACTGTGTGTACTGTGTGTCTGGCTGTTCCAGGTGATAAGCCTGTTATAGTAATGTGTAGGTGTATGTATCGCTGTTATAGTGGTGTGTAAGTATGTAAATAGCTGTTATAATGGTGTGCAGGTGTAGTATATTGCTCTTATAATGGCGTGTGTTTGTGTATATTGTGCTCACAGTGTGAAGTCTATAGGGCATGTAAGTGTATATTGTGCTCACAGTGTGAAGTCTATAGGACATGTAAGTGTATATTGTGCTCACAGTGTGAGGTCTATAGGACATGTAAGTGTATATTGTGCTCACAGTGTGAAGTCTATAGGGCATGTAAGTGTATATTATGCTCACAGTGTGAAGTCTATAGGACATGTAAGTGTATATTGTGCTCACAGTGTGAAGTCTACAGGGCATGTAAGTGTATATTGTGCTCACAGTGTGAAGTCTATAGATCATGTAAGTGTATATTGTGCTCACAGTGTGAAGCCTATAGATCATGTAAGTGTATATTGTGCTCACAGTGTGAAGTCTATAGATCATGTAAGTGTATATTGTGCTCACAGTGTGAAGTCTATAGGGCATGTAAGTGTATATTGTGCTCATAGTGTGAAGTCTACAGGGCATGTCCGTGTGTCTGTGTGCTGCAGGCTGATGCTGATGGACAGTGTGGATCGGCCTCAGCTGTGGAACGTCTTTAATCAGGTGACCATCCACTCCCAGGACGTGCGGCACCATCGCTTCTGCCTGCGGCTGATGCTGAAGAACCCTGAGAACCACGCGCTGTGCGTGCTCAACGGCCACAACGGCTTCGTCTCGGGCAGCTTCAAGCACGCGCTCGGTACGCCAGCGAGAAAGCGGTCCCACGTCCAGCTGTGCTAATGGGTCCTGTGCAAAGAGTGCAAGCTGTGCGAGTCACATCTGTCCAATGCCCGAATGTGAAATGCTATGCCTGGTGCACTGAACTAAAGGTTTGCGTTAGTGAAGGTTAGCGAGGTGCATCGATATGCTGACCCCGTATGTGCATGCGCATGTGCGTGCATGCGTGTATGCATCTGTGGGTGCGTGCATGCGCGATTTAGAAATGGGTTTGTGCATTGAGGCAGTTACTGTGTCTGGGTCTGCATGCATGCATCTGTGGGTGTATGCATGCACATCTTTAGAAAGGGTTTTGTGCATTGAGGCGGTAATTACAGGCATATGTGTATGTATATGTATATGTGCTGATGAAGGCCTGTGCATTGATGTAGGACCTCTCTGTCTCTACAGGGCAGTACATGCAGGCTTTCCGCACCAGACCCAATGAGCCGCTCTATAACCTGTGCATCGGGCTCACCTTCTTCCACATGGCCTCGCAGAAGTTTGTGGTCAAGCGCCACCCCCTCCTGCTGCAGGTCAGTCTCCCCGGTCAGGCATCCGTGAGGGGGGAGGAGGGCTGACTCCGGCAGCCCTCGGCTCCGCCCCCTGCTCCTACCCCTGCTCCTACAGGTCAGGGCTCCATGATGGGGGAGGAGTCCCATAGGCACCGCTGGCCCTCAGCTCCGCCCCCTCGGTATCACCTTACATTCAACTTGAATTTAAACTTTGCACTACAGTCAGCATTTTTCTCTTCAAACAGTAAGCAGAAATATTTAAAGGAAGGAAATGGAGGAGAGGTGATGGTTTTAATTTCCTTTTTTATTTGAGGTTTTTGTACTGCATGGCTCATACAGTGTGTAGCACTAGCACTAGTAATACCCCCCCCCCCCCCTTGCCTGCCAGGGCTTCTCCTTCCTGACGCGATACTCGGAGCTCCGTGGCCACTCCCAGGAGAGCCTGTACAACATAGGCCGCGCCCTGCAGCAGCTGGGGCTGTCACATCTGGCCATACACTACTACCAGAAGGCCCTGAACACCCCCCCACCCTCACTGGAGGTACTCCCCTTCAAAACAGCTCTTACACACGTACACACCTACAAATGTACACGCACGTACACACGCACACGTAAAGTCTGAAAAGCAGTAGTAAGCGCCGAAATGCTACATACAAAACTCTAATATGTTCTGCTCAGTCAGACAGTAAAATATAAGGAGCATAAATCATAGATAAAATTGTATCACTTCAGCTGTTATTGAAATACTGTAAGCTTCAGTCGACCTGGAGAGCATTTTAGTTTTCAGTTTGAATTTACAGTCTGTCTACACTGATTCTTTCTATTGTTCCTTTTATACCCCATCTCTCCCTCTCTGCATTTTCTCTGCTCTCTCTCTTTCTCTTTCTGTTACCCATCCCTCGTGCTAACTTGGCAGGGTATTGAAGACGACCAGGTAGACTTGCGCCGAGAAATTGCCTTCAACCTGTCACTCATATACCAGGCAAGTGGTAACAAAGAGATGGTGCGCCACCTTCTGTACACCTACTGCACCATCTGATACCTCCATCCTGGCACCGAATCTACACCTGCTGTCAGATACGGCACCTGCAGGAACAGGAAGGAGGAACAGGAGAGCCTGTAACTCCAGGTGCTGGTAAAATTAGAAAATGCTCCTGCAGATTCCTGTGGATTTTTACAGAAGCATGTTACGTACGAGACAGTGCAATGTTGTGAGTGAAGAATTTTGCTCTGAAAAGATATTGTGGGTAGATCATTTCTTTATTCCATTGTCAGAGATCTGTAAGACTTTGACTAGTATTTCAACATGAGTCTGGACTGAGCATAGGTCTGGACCTCACCTTTGCCCTCTGGATGTGACGACAGAAGATCAGAGAAAACACTTGGGTAATGTTTTAGTTTCCACGATCATGGAGCTTCACTCCCGTGGTTATTTGTGTGATCTGTAGTTTACCTTTGTAAAAATGTTGGACTTAAAAATACATTTATTTTTTTAAGAAAATCATTGTAAAATAAAACATGTCAGATATGTTATTTGTGATTATGTACAGTACTATGCTAAATGCATAGGTGGATTTTATTAGCCAGTCCTGCTAATGCAAAATTCCACCAGAATGCCTGTAGCATGTGGGTAACGTCATCTTCATCAGACTATATTAGCACATTATCAAAAGCGATATTGAAGTGTATAGGAGCTCAATGACATAAAAACAGACTGCAGCGCAACGCTAATGTCATCCGTACAGTGTCCGTCGAGTTCTCAGGAGGGCTAGGGAGGACCTGGCCTTTGTAAGACATGGGATTTGTAAGCGTTTTTGTCAGTTTTGTCACAGCTTGTTTTTGTCGGCATGAGCTTTTTGCGGATGCTGTACGTTTTAGCAGCGGGGTCTGCAGATATTGGAAGCGCTTGCTGCGATCTGGCGCTTCTCCAGATTTGCGCTGTGCGGAGTTCATCTCGGAGACAACAAACCACGCCTCCGATGTGAGCCGCAGTCTGACAGTCAACCGAGAGCACTTTATGAAATATCGAATAGTATACAACTCTGAATGTGAGCGTTTAAATAATAATAATAATAATAATAATAATAATAATAATAATAAAAGAAATTAAATAATAATTAAAGCGAGCAATGTTATATAAGGCCAAATTTATTTTCAATGCTACAACAAATATTAAATAGCCTCAAGAAAGAACTCAATGCAAGTATATTTGTAATATACAATATTAACAGTTTACTTTGAGATGTGTGTTATGCAAAAGTAATAGACTGCACATGATTCATGTGCAACATTTAAAAACATTTACTTGGCCTACTGTAACCGTCAGTAAACAAAAGCTGCTATTGTGACTGGGTCAATGCGCATATCCGTCTGGGAATTAATAACGCAATAACATTGATTTGCCTTTGTGGGATCACGTTTCATTTTGAAAAAGCTGCACGAAGTTAATTTTATGCTACAACCCAAATACAGGGTCTGCGTGGCATATAGGCTGCACCAGTCTGGAACGTCCGGTGTTATTAACGTCTCCGTGACTGTGTTGTAGTTGTACTGTAAAATGTGAATGGATTGCCTGTGTATGGAGAAGCACTTGGCTACATGATAACCCCGACGTTCTGTACTTTCAATTTGCGGCCGTTTTAGCGTTTTGGTTTCCGCGTGACCATTTTCTCTGGCCATGTTCGACAGTGCATAAAAAACTTTTGAGCTTCAAACATGTTTCTATATAATTAAATTAGTCATATGCAATCGCGACGAATACTTGAATCAGACTAAGTTATGAGCCAAGATGAAGAGTATATCTAACACAGGTCCGAATCAATGCATTCCCGTAGACTACATGAGTAAATTACCTAACAACCCAGGCTGTTGTAGGCTAATCATCTTTCTTAGTTTCCGGAGGCACTAGTCACTTGGACTCTCTTATATACATGATGGATTTTATTATCGGATGCTGTCAAACTAAAATTAATTGCTGCCTTTGTGATCCATTTTTCCCTATTGATTTCCATTCAGACAAAGGCAGGTCTCCAGTTCCATGACAAAAGCTTCTTACTGTAGATTGAGATGCTGTTATGAAAACAACCACTGGGGGTCACTAACATACTATTTTGTTTTGCAAGTTGGAACTAACGAGCTGGCTCGAAGGCATATACTGAGTATGCGAGTTCAGTACTGGAAGAGAATAGTTGCAGCTACCGTAATTAGGCTGTCAAAACCAATAACGATGTGTATTGAGGCTATTGTCAGGCCTGATATCTGCTGTTGTTGAAAGCAAATCAGTTTGCTCCTAATTTATATTCCTTAGTTTCCTTGCATAACTTATTCTTGTCTGATTTGGTTCCAGATTCACATTCATTGGTTCACATATCTGGGTAAAATATTTAACATTGTGAGGAAGTCTAGTGCCACTGAACTCTTTTTGCTATCAAATCTATTTTTCCATATGAAGAATTTTTTAAGGTACTTATTTCTTATAGTTGGCACAATAGTTCGGACACAGTCTGTAGATGTATGCAAATAGCTGGGTGTGACTTCATTTTATGTTCTTTCTCTGACCACCAGACATGTTCACTGTGTTCACAAAATGTGACCTTGGTACAAAACCCCACCAGTATGACCTCCTAACAGCCTGTTTAGACTTGTGGATAATTTATCATAATATTCTCTTGTTCCTCTCACATTTGAGTAGACAAACTGTTGGCACAGCTTCATGACTATTATCAACACATACTCATTTATGTTTGCTACATGTCATGCTGCCTCCATGATAGATATACTCTTCCATGATCAAAGCCACCAGACATTTTGTGTGAAAGACTTGTGGTTGTCTATAGTCACTACTCCATATTATTGTTGTATTTCAGTGTGAGCGGTTGTGTGCACAATACATGCATTCTCTCTCTCTCTCTCTCTCTCTCTCTTTATGCTTCTTTAAACGGTAATACCTAACAATTATGTTACATGTCTGTTCTAACTCTTTAATGATTAAGAGTATATTTAAAATAATACACACAGAAACCATAGCTTGCAAATGTAGCCTTATTTGTAAAAGAAAGAGATCACTGACCCAGAAAATGACAGAACTTTCTGGGTGACATTTTATTGTGAATAATATTAGCATCTAAAACATGTTAACAAATATGATTGTTTAATTAGTTATAGAATTCATCTGATTCAGATGATAAGATCATAAATAACAAATCTTAATTATGAAGTTTTAATATTCAGTCGGAAGTGGCATTACAGGTGGCTTCCTGATTTTAAAAGTCCATTTGACTGAGGAACCTATGGAATTCGATTATAAAACAAAGTCAGACTTGGTTTTTCCAGGAGACATTATAAAAAATTAACCTATACGCTGCTATTTTAAAGAAATATGGTTGTTGCTCTCGATTTTACAATTTGAGAGAATATATAAAACCTTGCTTGGAGTATCGACTACATTACTGGTGTGGAGGCACAATTCCTCACTTGGTCGAACCGCTTAATTAGGACTGCAAATAAAAAAATAAAATAAAAACTGCCGTAGACAAAGAAGAGTTTATCCTCTTGAAATGAATTCTGGTGTGAATTGTGCTATTGCATCACGTGACAATGTAAAATCGCAGACGAAACCACGTCTTACGAGAACTTCATAAGATCATTAAACAATGATCTAAGTGGAGACAGTCCTGGCGAACATGCGCGCAATATGTATCTTGAGGTACGCTAAATAAAAGGACCTTGTTTCCAGGGACCAGCTAGCCCCTAATCCCCCTCCCTCTCTGCGGGCTTGGTCTATCCCCTCTCATTGCCTCAACAGTCTTTCTCACACACGGGAACACGTCAAACGTTAGAAAAAAACGAATGCTCCGGGGTCCACGCAACACACGATATCCATAGGCAACGGCCCTTTAACGCTACGTGAGTCTGTAGGCTGTAGTAAGGAGAATATTTGTCGAATTATTTATTTATATGTTTTAACAAAAACTGGATACGACTAATTTATAGTCCATTTTTTTCTCAGTGTACGTATTCATACACACGGAAGGGACGGGATAGAGCGCAGTGTATTTTGGGCCACCATCGGGACAGATGAAACCGAGTGTGCTCCCGTCAAGAACGAGCTGCTGTTGCTGCAAAAGCGGAAACGGACGGGCGGATACGGGTCTTCAAAATAAATAAAAGATGAGCTGAGCAATGTAGGGGAGACTGGTCCAGCTTTCCTGTCATAACCGAACACAATTCCAGAACCATTGCACGGCGAAATATAACAGACACGGACGTATACTACCCCTCAGCCTTGCAACCACGGCCAACGGTGTTGTAAAATCCTTGTTCGTATAGAGGGAGACGTCGCTACGGTTTGCGAGCGCTGGATCACGGCTGACTCTCGACAGCAGGGTTGGGCCCACAGTAAAACGTCGCCTGCGACCCCGATTCTGAGCAGGAATTACAAAGAAATTCTGCATCTCATGAGAACCGTGAAACGCAACCATTTTAACTCAATCCGGTGTACTGAACACCTTTGTTTTATTCGTTCTTTCCTCGGATTTACGTCCCTCTGAGGGTAAGTGGTGAGGTGTGTGCTTACGTAATGCGCTGCTTGCTCTGATTTCAAATGCCCAGAAATTGTTTTTTTCTTGGTACAGTACAAAAATAAACAAATAGCTTCGCACGCAAATGATGAAGGCGTTGTTTATTAGGCATATGGTCCGCAGTAAAATATAACCAACCTGGCATTGACATTTTTTTTTTTGCAGTTGACTGTTATGCGTGGAAACCGCACTTTATAATAAATAAACAGAAAAAGAAAATGAACAAAAAAGAAAACGTTTAGTTTGTTTACTGAAGCCGACATTACAATGAGCTGTAGCCTACTGCGTTGTGTTGAGACACTGATGGAAACAAATAAATACAAAATCATAGAGGGAATTCCCTAAGTAACTCTGTAGCGGACACTAGCGATGGCTGTGAGGTACGTATCTAGTTTTCTCATGACAAACGCAATGTTATGCATTTCAGTGTGCCTGTCAACCGGCGTCACTCCAAC
Source organism: Anguilla anguilla (assembly GCF_013347855.1). Lineage (NCBI taxonomy): Eukaryota > Metazoa > Chordata > Actinopteri > Anguilliformes > Anguillidae > Anguilla > Anguilla anguilla. The sequence continues at coordinate 23,329,308 of NC_049215.1, read as the reverse complement.
AAGCTTTGCAGTTGAATTCAAGAGAGTTCAGGGCCATCAACACACAAGAGAGTTATTATTTATTTATCTGTCAATATGTCTGTACGGTAAATGCGTAGACTGTGCTAGTCCGTGGCCTTAATGCGTAAACGATACCGTGACACTGTAGCCTATATCGTGATGTTAAGTGACAGTGACTGCTCGAGATCATATGAGCTGTTGATGGTGAATCTTATCGGTAGTGGAGCTGTGACAGCAGGACCAGGGGCATTCGAGGCTGTCGCAGCAGGGAGTCGCGCTCGCTGTGGGTTTCTCAAACCTGACGCGGTGGGTAGGGAACAGTGAAAAACTTATCTAGACCGACTAGGAGGGCCCTAGATTCTACCGAACAGGCTGTCTTCTGTAGAGGGGAGGGGTGACAATTTTCTTCCATCCCTCCTATCTCCAAGACTGACATGATTCTGATTTTGGTTCTGAAAAGACGCGTAATCTGTCAGTCAGCGACAGCCATGTTATTCTCATGACGAATGGTTAACCCCCCCACTTGGAATTAAAATACGAAATAGAAATAGCCTACAATCTTTTGCGTCTGATCTCTGCCAGTGTCACGGACACCAGACCCTCACCCTTAAATAGGCTATTTCTGCATTTCCTGACTAATGCTTGCCTATCTCAAAACATTGTTATCAACATGCGACTTAATACATCTGTGAATTCTTCCCGAGCCTGGTTTCTTCCCTAACCTCTCCAGGACAGTCAGTGTGCTTAATCAGCCTCTATGTCTGGAGTGTTGATGGGAGAAATCTGCCCCTGTTCACTGTAACCTTCTTGCCAGAGTGCAGCAGAGTGGCAGAAGCAGTTGTGAATGCTGCAAGAACCATCTCTGGCAGACAGAGGGAGAGATAGAGAGAAAGTGGGAGGCATGGAGGAGCATGGTTTAGAGAGGGAGGGATAGAAAGAAAGGGATGGGGAGGGGGTGGGGGGCAGGAAATGAGCTTGCAAGCAGCTGAGCCAGGCTGAGCAGCAAGGCTCGACTCATTGGTTGAGCGCTCGCTGGCCCGAGGTTGGGGAGGAGGGGGGTCGGAGCAACGGTGGAACGCCTCCCCTGGGAGTGAGGCTGCAGGGGTGGGGGGGTTAGAGGGGTTAAAAATACCCACCGCGCGATAGGGAACAATGAGGCAGAACAACGCTGTAGACATGACTGGAATTTCCTGCGCTGAGTGTCCCATGGGCAACGTTAACAGGTTCCACCCCTGGGGTCCTGTTGCCTCCAACCCCTCGGTCATGGAGAGCACACTGCTCTCCAGCATACCTCTATAACAGTGTGTGAAAGGTGCTGTGTTAGGCATTCATTCAGGTATATGGGCCTCTCTTCCACAAGTTGCAGCAAAATAGGTTTGATTGTTAAGGAGCGTGTGAGATCTTCAAGCATGATGACTTTAACAAAAGGACCTAATCTAGTAAGTGGCTGGGGAGGTTGAGATGTCAAGAGCAGATGCTGGAGCAGAAACTTGCACACAGCCCGCTGGGAAATTAGATCGGTGCCCCTGGCCTTTACAGAGGGGCATCTCTGGAAGGGGTCTGAGAGTCCTTTTTGTTCTCTGGAAAACCATCTATAGCAGGGGTTCCCAATCCTGGTCCTGGAGGACTGCAGGGTCCACTGGATGTTTGCCTGAACACCAGCCAGCAGTTTAGACTAGAGAAACCAGGCAGATGTGAACCCTGAACTGTGTAATCAACTGCTTGAATTGATTGGTGAAGTGCTGAGACACAAGGAAGAGCAGTACTTCTGCGGACTCTCCAGGCCCAGGGGTTGGGACCTCCGCTCATTAGAGTGGGCATTCCCAGGGCACTGGAGCCGGACGGCCAATTATCAGGGATTGGTGAATTATAGGGAGGCATAAGGATGACTTGACCCCCTGCAACACACCTACCTGCATTGGACACTGTACAAGGGACCCCAACTCCAGTCCTGGAGTGCTGCGTCTGTTTTTGTTTCAGCACTTGAGTCATTTGTTGTCTAAGATGTCTATACACCTTGTTACCAAGATCTAAATTGGCTGTTGAAAGTAAACCACAGAAACCTGCAGATATTATGACCCTGATTTTTGGTTCCAACCAACTACCCTTTACTTTCTTATACCAATTAATTGCCAAACTACATTCATATTAATGCAGAGCACATTTTTGTATATGTATTGGGGTACAATATCTTGGGAAATCAGCCACTCTTCATCTGTAAAATACTACTTTGAGTGAAGGATTGGTCAAATGAAACGCATAAAGAGAGAAATTTGCAGCTAAACCAGAATTTTATGCACACTAGCTCTACAGGAATTGGGTTTAACACCCTGTCTTGCTGTATAATCCAATTTGAAGCCATGTTAGAACTATCATCTGACTGGAAAACATATCAGAAGTGTCGTCTGATTGGAAGCAATGTCAGAACCCTTATGTGTCCTAAAGTAGGTTATCCTGGCCTGATTTTGTGGAGTGAGGTACACCACACAGCAGAGCTGGAGTGAGATGTCGTCTGCCCTGTAATGTGGTAGGGTGATATGCTGTGACGCGTCTGGACTAATGAGGAGACTTTTTCTCTGCTTTGTGAAACACTGCAGTTGGTTCAAATCTGGCAATGACTGACAGCACATAATAGCTTGTGAAGGCTGGCTCACTATTTTCATGTGTCCATTACCGGTTGGATGGGCTTAATTAAAACCTGCATTTATTTCTTAATTTTTTTATTTTCTGGAGTTTTAAGCGTGACCTAGCAGATGCTCTTTCTCCTGTGCTGGTGGAAACAGTGGGACTGATCTGAGGTCAGCCAAACACAACCCCCCCCCCCCTTTCCCAGTTTCAGTTTCTCACACAACTCCAAGCTTTCAGTTCCATTGAAACAAGTAATAATACCTTTTACCCTTTGAGAAGACCAAGGCCTTACCGTAGCAATATTATTGTCTTTGCTTACTTACACGCCATGTTCTCACAAAAATCCACCAAGCTGAATATTTACTGAAGCATTTTTGATTCATCCTTTTCGCAGGATGAAATGATGGCAGTGCTTTGCTTGAGGTTTAAAGCCTTCTGTTCACTTGGTTTCAATCACAGGTCCTCAGGCTTTGTTTAACACTGCTGCACAGATGTGTGCTCCTGGCAGTCTTCCCTGCCCCCTGACTGTCGCTGGACATCAGCATCAGGCTGGAGTGGGGTCTCAGTGGGATGGCGAGGGGCTGCCGGAGGTTAGGTTCAGGAGGGAAGCCTCTTGTCTCCAGTTGTCTGATGTCTGGCTATGATATCTGAAGGCCCCCTGTTATCCCCTGTCATATTCTGCAATATTCTGGGGGGGGGGCAAGGCTGTGGCATAATTACCGAGCCCACTTTAAACCTGCGCTTAAGTCACTGCAGGAAATGTAAGCATGTGTTAGGGTTCGTAATCGAATCACATGCCCATCAGCGACTGCGCCAAGTGACTGCCTGCATGCTTCTTCTCCTCAGCTGAGGTTTGTAATTCAGAACTGGAGTCCGTATAAAACTGAATTCATTTTAAAGCACGGCCAACATTCCACAAATATTAAAGCATTCACAATTCACACATAGCAACAGCAGAGGTTACAGGTACAGTCTGGTTTTCCTCATTAGCATGAGACCGCAGACATCAAGTGTCAAGTCTCCCCATCGACAAAATGTCAGACAGCTTGCTCAGTACACTACAATATGTAAATTATATTATGAAATGTAAATAATTTTGAAGAGACTGTGTGAATTACGATTCTGCGAGAAACTAGAATATTTAAAGCACTAGGCAAGCCGTTTGTAAATATTAGCAAAGGAAATGCTCATCCACATAGTATATTTATTATTTTTTTATGCAGGCTATTAAGCTATCAGAAGAAAACCCAAGGTTTGCTGCATTGGGAAATACAGAATGAAAACTCGCACTCTGATGTTCCAGAGAAAAAGTGATACTTTTATTTAGATGGTTATTGTTCAGCTTGTAGTTTTTCATTAGGAGACTGCTTTGCTATACTGACCTTGACTGTGGTATGTTTTGGTTTTCCACCAGAAACCGATTAACAGAAAATCCCTTATTCCTCCCAGAGTAATACTTCTATTGATGTGGAATGCCTCTGGGTCTAGTAGAGAAGTGGCCGCGTTCTCACAAACATTTCAGATGAGTAATTACTGTTTTACAGAAATGTTTCAGAAAGGCTCGTTTGTACAACACATCTGCCCTCTTCTTCGTCATCGCCGCAAAATGATACGATGGAGAGAAAACCCGATGAGTGAAATGCTTTCTGACGGGCTTTTCTGGCCGTGGGGAATGTCGACGAGCGCTGTCTGTGCAGGTGCCGTGAAATCACCGTGGCGACCACCGGGTCATTTCCTGTCTGCTCAATTCCTCCAGCTGCGGGAGAAGTGGAGAGACAAATCCGTTGCCCTTTGGAGATGAGAAAATGACCTGACAGCGGCAGAGGCCAGCGATAATCGCCGGTCTAATCTCCGCTCGTTCGGCCGTCCTCTTTCATCTCTAATTATGAGTCTGCTGTCAGCAGCTCGAAGCCCCGCCGCACAGGAGCCCCCGCCAGCCCCCCTGGTCAAGCGGCAGGACCTGAGCTCGCAACCAGGGGGGCTACGGGTCCCATTTCTGTGCGGAGCAGGGTGTTGCTTCACCCTTGAGAAAGGTGCCTACGTGTTGTGAAATGAAGAACTGCGATGAGGCACTTTGCTGAACCTGTATAAAAAATATAAATCAAGAATATCAGCTGGTCACAGAATCCAGTATCAGTCCAAGCCATGGACGCTCACACACACACACACACACACACACACACAGTCTCAAAGCAAGGTCTCTTTTCCGTGTGCACTTGTTTTTGTGCTTTGCGTGCGTCTTTGTGATTGAGCTTGTTATAGCCATTGTTTTTGAGAAAAGGTTAAGGCTTCAGTTGGTGCTCGACAGGAAAAGTGAATTCCTTGGCAATGAATAACTCGGAAATTGACAGCTGAGGTCACAAAGGGAGAGCTCCCACGCTCACTCGCCTGCTACGTCCCTGCCCAGAGTCCCCTCGAATGACCTGTTAGGCGAGGGCATTCCCTGGCCTGTCCTCTGAGGAGGTGGGGCGTCCACTGATGCCCCCTAGGCAAAGACGGCACGAGTTCCGAGATTATGGAACTCTTGAGATCGCCAGAGATCTGCAGACACTTTTGTCTTACCATCTGGGAGCAGCACTTACTGCAGCAGCGATTCGCATGCCGGGGATGTGCCAGCTTATCTTAGACATCGGTCAGATTCTCCAAGGGTGCTTCCCAGAATTGTTTTCTGGTTTGAATCACTGCACTGAGCCTAGAGCCACTGCGCTGATGTGATTGTTCAGAAAATATTTGTGCGCTGAAATGTGGGCGGGTTTACCATGCCGGACCGCGCTGCTTTGCGAGGCTACCGCCGCCCTGACCTCGCCGGGGTGGATACGGACGGCGGCGGAAGTTCTTCCTGTACCGGAGGGTTACCAACATTCCCTCCCTCAAATGTTAGACCCAGCGCAAACTGGCAATTTAGCAATTTACAAATGGTCATTCATTAACGCTGTGCAAAATGTTGCAAGGCTTAAGAAAAGAGCGTCCCGTACAGGAAAGGCTGTTCTCGACTGAAATGAGGGACGACATGGCTGATGTGGGATTGTTGCCAACCCTAGTTTGCCACCATGTGGTCTCCTGGCGTTAGAGAGTCACGTCCCTCCATCCATGTGTATGCTAGCATCCCCATGGGGCAGAGTTCGGGGCCACGCCCACAAAGGGGACAGAGATGTGGGGCAGAGCTTCGGGACACGCCCGCAGACGAGACAGAGATATGGGGCAGAACTCTGGGCCACACCCGCAGGGGGGGCAGAGATGTGGGGCAGAACTCTGGGCCACACCCGCAGGGGGGGCAGAGATGTGGGGCAGAACTCTGGGCCACAACCGCAGAGGGGGCAGAGATGTGGGGCAGAGATGTGGGGCAGTACTCTGGGCCACACTCACAGAGGGGGCAGAGATGTGGGGCAGAGTAGGGGGTCACTCCCGCAGAGGGTGGCAGAGATGTGGGGCAGAGTTTGGGGCCACGCCCGCACACAGGGCAGTGATGTGGCTCAGAGCTGGGGATATATATATGTATATATATGGTATAAATAGTGCAGCCCTGCCCGGGATATAAATAGCGGTTGTTGGGACACAGATGCAGATTGGCCCGTGGGGCTAACTGGGAGACTGGGGGGTGGAGATAAAATCCTAATTTCCTGACCCCTCACCCCATATGTATCCAGCCCTCCCCAATCGCAGCTCTGTATACTGTGAGAAGGCTAACTTTGGAATGCCCCTTCTTTGAAGGGTGTCGCGTTAATGGGATTGGGGTCTGATGCGAGTAGGCGGGGGATGCGGGCGGGGTTTTATTGCTCATTGGTTAACAGCTCTAAACCGTGATGACAGCGGCGAGCTGGAAAAACTACAGCAGCCTTACAGGAAGCAAAAATGGTGTCAGGTTTCAAAGCCGACTTGCAGAGCGCCCCCCAGCTGCTTCTGTGCTGTATTAGCTCAGAGAACATACAGTGTCTACGAGGGATTGAACTGAAAAAATATTTGGAATTTGTTTCTCTCCATGCATGGAGAGAAAATGGTTATAATAGCAAATGCACTCTCATACCAGTATTAATTTTCTTATGTTACCAATGCCTCTCACAGTAACCGGTACTGCCAGTTTATCAGACTAAATCTCACAAAATTATATTTGCTTCAAGAATTTCTAGGAAAATGTAGACTATCATTGCTGGAACATATGTCTTACCGTCAGTATTGCCCTTTTAAATCAATCCATTATCCTATCAGTTGACCTGTTGTTTTTATATCAACAGCTAAAGTGTGTTTATCTGAGACATATATAATCCCTGTTTCCCACCATTCTGTGAAACATTAGGTGTGTGGGGACAGGCTGACAGTCCTTTTTGGTCAGCTCTCTGCCCTTTTGTTAAGACTGGAATCCTGACACAATAAATTAAAAAAATATTTTACATTTTTTTTTTAATGATTTATTGAATTAAATAACCACAAATGTTGGAGAGGAGAGAGGGAAAGTGGAGACGAATAGAGTTTTCAGAGAGAGGAGAAGAGGACAGAGAGAAAAAGGGGAAGAGAGATTGGAGGGAGGATTGGTGGTAGCACAGGGAATCTAAGCTGGGAGGGAGAAGAGAGAGAGGGAGAGGAGGAGTGTGATGCAGAAGAAGAGAGTGGACAGACCAGCGGTAGGGAGTTTAGTGATAATACAGTGATTAGTGCAGGCAGTCTGCGAGCAGGAAAGTCATCCATTCTCCTGCTAAACCCACACAAGGGATCAGAGCTTCTCACCTTCTGTACACGTATGTGAATGTGTGTGTGCGTGTGTGTGTGTGTGTGTGTGCGTGTGTGTGTGTGCGTGCGTGCGTGCGTGCGTGCGTGCGTGCGTGTGCGTGTGCGTGTGCGTGTGTGTGTGCGTGTGCGTGTGTGCGCGCGCGCATATGTGCACGTGTACATGTCTGTGTGTTTGTGTGGGCCTTGGGAACTGTCGTTACAAACTGCAGTGTGTATTTGTGAGTGTGCGTATGTGTAAGTGTTTTTGTGCGCGTGTGTGTGTGCGTGTGTGTGTGTATCTGCAGCTCTGCAGTGTGCCCGCTCTGGGCATAGTCTGGGCAGCACTGCAGTCACCTCCACCAGGAGCATAGAGGGACACTAAAGGTGACATCATCAGCCCAGTACCCACAGCAGTGGAGTTGGCGCATTTTCATGCTTGATTTCATCTCATTGCCTTAGCGCAACATCAGAACAACACTTAGACAATGTTGTAGGTTTCCACGGTTGACCAGACGCTGAGTGGCAGATCTAGTGAAGGTTCTGCTGTGCACACACGAAAAGTTAAGTGTGAGGCTGCAGACATTCGGTCTAATCAGTTATTATCGTCATTAACGCTTTCTGTTTATTCGTTCACTGATATTTAAAACCACTTTTTTTCATGTGCAAGTGGTTAAGCAGGACAGAATCCTCAAATCAGAGCTACACATGACCGTTTGCTTTCAAAATGAGCACAGAGAGCTTTTCCATAGCTTTTGTTTTTTTATGTGATACGGTGCTGCAACAATGCACATTTTGCTTGACCCTTGATAAAGAAAACGATCCGATTTTTGAACCGCAAACTTGCGCGCAGTTCGGCGCATCTTCCGAGCAGAGATCTGATACGGGCGAGCACTGAGGCAGACCCTCCTTGTTGGAATGACCCTTCTCAAATATCCCGCTGTCCGGACGGGGGATGCTTGAAATATAAGCCTGGCACGTCTCTGGCGTCGCGGAGCTGGCCGTGGGAAGTCGCCTTCCGCTGGGCTTCCTCGCTGCGATCTTACACACTCAGCAAAGCTGCGGTGCTTCCTCCTCTTAGCCTCGGGGTTGCCAGTCCTGCTCCTGGAGAGCCACGGAGTCTGCTGGGTCTCCTTGCTACTTAGCGTAGAGTGGTTGGATGCACAGTTGGTTCCCCTCTCCTGGTTTCCTGGGCAACTGGTTTTAAGGTGAATTTGAGGTGTGGAAGACCCTACGGCTCCTCTGAGACTGGGGCTGGACTCCCCTGTGCTAGATGGGAGGGGCACAAGCTCAAACGGTCGGAGTACGGAGGCACCCCCCCCCTTCCGGGTGACACCTCAGCACCCTTGGCCAACAGCCGGGTGGCCTCCCGCAGGAGCAGGGCTTTCTCCGCCCCCGCCTCCACGGCAACGCCGTGCGTGCCATCAGCCATGGCGAGACCCACCGAGCCGCGTGACGGCGCGGAGATGAGAGAGGGCAGCGAAAATGAGAAAACGGGAGAGAGAGGGGGACGAAGAGCGAGAGAGAGAACCCGCTCGCTTCATCCGCTGCTGATTCTTCTCCAAGCACTAAATGCTTCAGTTTGCCTTTATTGCAGCCTATTGATTGTGCTAGCCCTGGCCGCTCTGTCCTTAGCTGCGTTAAAGGGCACGTGAGATCCGGTGCTGGGTGCCGGCTCCCCTTCCCTCTCTCCTGGCTTTCATTCATCCGCCTGCCTCTGTTCCCAGCTGGGTTCCCTAATGCCTGAGCTATAGATTTTAGACACCTTAGTACGCGGATTTGAGCACTTACCCCAGGGCTCCTCTCTGTGGGTTCGTCTGACTCCACCTCCACCTGTTGCTCACATACACACACACACACCCACAGACAAGGGCACACGGCCTTTAGATCTGTTTCTGGGATTTGAACCCTGTGACTCTCACTGATCATTTCTCTGGCCCCCATTTCCTCTTCACACTGATCATTCAGAATTCAGTTTTATTACGAACATTTAAAACCCAGAGTGGGGGGAAAAAAGGTAATATTTACCCCAGCAGCCAAAGTGAAGCTTTCCTCCATGCCCTGTTTCTATGAGCACACCCTATCCTCTGCCCTTATAGAAGGGTGCCACCTCCCCTATGATTAGCTAAAGCCATTAACTATCCTATGTTGTACGAACAATGAAGAAGTTACAGGTGGAATCTTGTTTAATGCAGTGGGAATGACGCACCAATCAACATTAAAGCAGGCATTTAGATGATCATATGAAATGCACTGTCAAATGCAAACAATAAAATTGCATTTTAACTAGTTTAAATATTTTTTTTAATATTTAGCATTTGCTTATACAAACACAGAATAACTTTAATGCATACTAGCTAACACCTTTTCATGCAGGCCTAATTGCATTGCAGTACTGTGGTATGCTACACGATACCACAACCAAATAGCTGTCCCCCATGACCTGAGTTAGGTTGGGCAACTCACAGTTTGTGCACCCCTGTCTTATAGAAACGTACCCCCTCTTATAGAATGGTACCCCCTTAACTTTATAGATTCGTTTCCCCCTATCCTCATATTGTGGTCTGATAAAGAGATTGTGGGAGGCCAGCCTTTCCATTTTTGTCCTTCCACCAGCTCCCTTCACAGTTGCATAACCGCCAATCCCTCCTCCCTCCCTCTCTCCCTCTGTCAATCCCTTCTTTCCCTCCTTTATTCTCCCTTTTCCCTCCATCTGTCTCCGCCGGGCCCTGTGCATATTTATGATAACCATCTGAGCATTTGCGAGTATGCTGCAGTAAGTCTTAGATGTTAACGGAGTGTGTGTGTGTGTGCGTGTATTTGTACATTCCAATGGGTGTGTGCTGTATGCAACTTCAGCACACTTGTAGAGGAGCAACAGGAGTGTGTGTGTGTGTGTGTGTGCTGTATGCAGCTCCAGCACACTTGTACAGGAGCAGCAGGAGTGTGTGTGTGTGTGTGTGTTTGCTGTACGCAGCTCCAGCACACTTGTACAGGAGCAGCAGGAGTGTGTGTGTGTGTGTGTGTGTGTGCTGTATGCAGTCCCAGCACACTTGTACAGGAGCAGCAGGAGTGTGTGTGTGTGTGTGTGTGTGTTTGCTGTACACAGCTCCAGCACACTTGTACAAGAGCAGCAGGAGTGTGTGCGCCTGTTTCTCTGTGCCTGTGAGTTTGTGCAGGGGCAGAGAGTGAGCGTGGGAGAATGTGCAACTCACTGTAAGTGCGAGAGTTTGACAGAAGTGTCGGCCTGTGTGAGTGAGTGAGAGAGCGTTGAGTCTGAATGTGGGGGAATGTATGTGTGCATGTGTGTGGGCGAGTGTATGCGTGCATGGGTGTGTGTGTGTGTGCCTGTGTGCTTGTGTGTGTGTGTGTGTGTGTGTGTGTGCCTGTGTGCCTGTGTGTGTGTGTGTGTGCCTGTGTGTATGTGTGTGTGTGCCTGTGTGTGTGTATGTGTGTATGTGTGTGTGTGGGCCTGTGTGTGTGTATGTGTGTGTGTGCCTGTGTGTGTGTGTGTGTGACAGGACTCCAGCTGTAGTAGTGCTTTGGCTGGCCGCTCTGCTGCTCCAGGGACATCCTGGCTTTCCTCTCCTCAGAAACAGTGCTCCTGTTCCACAGCACACTGAGGAATGCCCCGAACCTCAACCCTGCCCTTCAGCACAAAGCCCTCCCCTCTTTGCAGCGCCCGCCCACACCCCGCCCACAGCGCCGCCCACAACCTGCCCTCTCTGCAGCCCCCCACACAACACCACCCCAACCCCTCCTCGCTGCTTTATCCCGACCCCTTGATCTCCCTGTAACTGGGCCAACGAGGCTCAGTGTTTGTCCAGACTGTAGCTGGAGGGCCGGTGGCCGATAGTCTGACACATGGCTTCACACTGAGGTCCAGCGCTGCTAACCGTTCCACTCAGCTCCACTCAGACAGAGGTCTGCAGGCCCGAGCTCCGGCTGCACAGGATGTGTGAATGAGCCAACCTGACACCGCACATTAGCGTCTTACGCTGCACGCCCCCTCCCCCCCCTCCTCCCGCTCTCAGACAGACAGTGGAAGGAAAGGAGGATGGGAGAGCAGCGCTGTGCCCTGCCTCAGCACAACCCTCGCAGACAGCGCGTTTGGCGTTCGCGGGTGGAAGGCGGTTCGGATCGGAGCGGGGCCGCGCCGTCAGCGTTTGGGTGGCTGCCCGTCCCGCAGGCTGGCCGCGGACGGCGAGCCGCGGTGTGGAGAGGGGTGCGGGGGTGGGGGTGGGGGTGGGGGATCATCGGGGCCAGCCGCGCTCAGCGCTGTCGGACACCGCACCGCGATGTTCCGCTGACAGGCCTGTCGGAATGGAGCTAATTCAGGATCCTCCTGGGAGCCCCCGGCCCTGTTTTCCTCCGCTTGGCTGTTTTGGGTTTTTTGGAAAGCAGATCCGATCGGCAGCTCTGAGCAGCAGGGTCAGGGCGTACAGATTCTTTTCATTTTGGGTTGTATGTAATTCTAATTCTAATTATATTTGCATGTTTGTTTTCTGTCACCTCTTTCTGTCAGTGTTGCCCTGATATAGCATGCTGCTAAGTATGCTGCTTAAAATACACCCTGTACACAGGAAGAGAGAAGAATAGAGAGAGAGAAAGAGGAGGGTCATTGAGGACAGGGATGGAGAGAAAGTGATTTTTAACACAATAGTGGGGTGCTGTCTTTGGCTGATTTAGTTGCTGTAACGCAATCTCTCTCGTGTTCTCTTTCACTCTTTCTCCCTCTCTTTAGCTCTCAGATAAGATTAAAATTTCTACAACACAAATCGCTGGCTGGAATTTGTCATGTGCTGCCCCCACTCCGCTGGCTCCAGATCAACTGGAGAGAGAGATGTGGGGCGAGAGAGAGTGAGAGAGAGATAAAGAAGTAGACAAAGCATGAGAGGGAGAAAGTAGAGACTGTTATCCTCACAGCAAAAGCGCAGTTCAAGGTTCCATGTGTAATCATTTAATTTTAGTACAGCTGCTGTTCATAGGGCTGGGGGGGGGGGGGTGGTTAGTGGGATTCCTCTGGTTCAGATAGAGCACCTCACTATTTCCTGGTTGTCTCAGCTGAGCTGTGGAGGACTGTGTGTGCTTATATAACCAGTAGCGTTAGTATGGGTACAGTATCAATGGGCACAGCACATTTAGAGCAGGTTTGTGTATGTTAAGAACGTGGACAATGTCTGGACATATGTTTACTGTGTCTGTGTGTACAGTATTACTGTACACGGTTTGCATGTGTACAGTGTCAGTGTGTGTACGGTATGTCTGTTCAATATCATTGTGTACAGTGCGAGTGTATAGTATCAGTCCTTATAGCAGGAGAGAGTACCATAGTGATGCATACGGTATTAGTGGGTACCGTATCAGTGTGTGTAGTATGAGTGTGCACCACATCAGTGTGCACAGTATGAGTGTGTACCATATCAGTGTGCACAGTATGAGTGTGTACCGTATGAGTGTGTGCCATATCAGTACATACAGTGTGTTTTGTAATGTGCACAGTATCAGTCTGTACAGAATGTGTATGTTCAGTGTTAGTGTGTACAGTATGAATATGCACCCAGAGATAGCTGAAGGGAGAGGTCTGGCTATTGTGTACGGTCTGATGATCTTCTGATGTCATACCAGAGCAGTCTCTTTAGCTGCCTGGAAGGCGAGCACCAGGGTTGTGTATTTGAGCCGACAGTGGCAGCCAATGGAGGGAGACGAGAAGGGGAGTGTCATGGCTGGGCCTGGGGAGGTCGTAGGTCGATTGAGCAGCGCTGTTTTCAGAGAGCTGCAGAGGCCTGACTGCAGAGGCAGGCAGGCCAGCGAGGAGGGAGGTGCAGTCACCCAGACAGGAAGTGCCCCGCAACTGAGCTGTGCTGAGTGGGTGGGGAAAAGGGGGCGGACTCTCCGGGTGTTGGACAGGGAGAATCTGAATGCCCAACACACCACTGTTAGTCTCTCGCAGAGGGACAGGTTGTTGCCCTGTTCCCTCTGCCCCACCCTAGTGAGAATGGGTCTGTCTCTGCAGGTGCAGTGCTGGTTAGCGCTTTTGTCGGTGGGGGCGGGGGGGGGGGGTTGGGGTTCCTAGCGTCTGTCTCTCCTCCCTCCCCTTCAGCCAAAGCTGGGGTCGCCCATCACCGCATGTGGGTCTCCTCTTCTCACTGGAGGCGATGAGAGAGTGACACCCCGATTTTAAGCAGGGCTGTGGGTCTGTCGTCGGGCGGATTAGCAGGGCTGACAGAAGCGATTACAGACGGCCTTGCGGTGATGTTCGGCCCGCGATTCCGCTGTGAGGATTTCATCGCATGAGCAGCATGTGTGCTTGAATAACATTAGAGGAAAGCACGGTTGCCTGTAAACCCCCCATTTTGAGTTGAAACAGTGATTGAATGAAGGATCATCTAGCATCCTGCCATTGCATAATTCTGCTATTGCATAATTCCTGACAATACTCAGCAGTCCAAGGACTGTTGGTACAGAGATCAGCAGCTTTTTTTCAAACAAAGCTTTTTTTTTTCCCACAGCTGAATTTAGTCCTGTTATGTTCAGGCAGTGGAGCATAAACTTACTTACCCCTCCCTCTCTCCCTCCCTCCCTCCCTCTCTCTCTCCACCTCTCCTAGGAAACCAGCTCAGGCCCTACCTCCTCAACCTTGAGACTCCTCCCCCTTTTTCCACCCCTGGAAGCCCCTCCCAAACTGGACCTGTCCTCTTCCCAAACCCGGAACCTGTTTACCCGAAAAAAACATCAGGAGTCGCTGCTCTGGGACCTGGGCAGCTGACTGCAGATCAGCGGCTTTGGTGAGGGGCGTTCTTTTGGGCTGACTTTGTCCCGTGCCTGTCACACAGGCTGCACAGGAGGAATGCGCAGAATGCTGATGCGTGCACAGAGAGGCCATGATTAAAGTCCTGGACAAACGGCTATGGACTGACCACAGCTCTTTAGCGAGCGGCTCACCCACGCCAACCCATCTATGATTGGACGAACAACGGATAAATCGTACTGAGCGGACTCTTCCCACGACCCTCACCACCCCAGTGCCCTCTGTCTCTCCCTCTCCCTCTCCCTCTCTCTTTCCTCCCTTTCCCTCTCTCTCTTTCCCTCTCTCTCTCTCTCTCCCCCTCTCTCTCTCGCGCTCTCCCTCTCCCTTTCCCTCTCTCTGTCCCCCCTTTCTCTCTCTCTCACGCTCCCTCTCTCTCTTTCTCTCCCTCTCTCTCTCGTATTCTCCTCCGGTCTCTGGACCCCACATTCTCTCCGCCCCCTCACCCGCAAAGCTCCACCATTTTTTGGCCTGCTCTCTGCCGCGCCGGGTGTCCACCATTCGCCCCTCCCTCACCACGGCTGTCCTCCCCCCCCGGCCCCGCCCCCAGCCGCCGCATCCCCCCGCCGTCGCCATGGCGGCCACGGCCCGGGAGCACCTGCTGGTGGTGCGGCGGCGGAGCCCGCAGATGCGCTACACGCTGAGCCCGGAGAACCTGCAGAGCCTGGCGCCGCAGAGCGGCGGGCCGCCCGAGACGCTGGGCCTGACCCGCGCCAACAGCGACACCGACCTGGTCACCTCCGACAGCCGCTCCTCCCTCACCGCCTCCACCTACGAGTTCACCCTGGGCAGGGCCCCCAACCTCATCATCTCCTGGGACATCAAGGAGGAGGTGGACGCCACCGACTGGATCGGCCTGTACCACATCGGTGAGACGCCCCGGCGCGGCCTGCCACCGTGGCTCGGTTACTGTCCTGTCTGTAAGGCTGCACGTCCCATCACCGTGATGTCACTCCATTGGTAGTTTTGGTTATGATGTCACTTTTATTATTAGCTGGTTTAATGCCATGATGATAATGTCAGTGCTATTATTAGTAGGTGGTGTCGCGGGTAGATTGATGGTGGTAATGATGATGGCAGTATTGGTAATGATGACGGTAATGGTAATAACAGTGATAATGACAGTGTCGTGCTTATTATTTGTCATTTTGCTATTATGATTGTGGTGATGTTGAAGAGGATGGTGATAATATAAATTATGACCTTTAGAACTTACTGAGAATACAATTATGATGCACCATGGAACTTGGCAAACAACATGACTATTTATATCATACTCTTAACAATGTCTAATAGTTACAAAAAAGATGCATGCAAAATTGGTTCTTTTTGTTAATTTTTTACCTGTGGATAGCGGGGACTGGGTCAGTCCTGAATGTAATGTAATGGACCAGTGTGCTCTGATCAGTGTAGGGTACAGTCAGTCTGCTCTGATCAGTGTAGGGTACAGTCAGTCTGCTCTGATCAGTGTAGGGTACAGGCTTTACCCTGTAGGGTACAGTCAGCCTGCTCTGGTCAGTGTAGGGTACAGTCAGTCTGCTCTGGTCAGTGTAGGGTACAGTCAGTCTGCTCTGGTCAGTGTAGGGTACAGGCTCTACCCTGTAGGGTACAGTCAGTCTGCTATGATCAGTGTAGGGTACAGTCAGTCTGCTCTGATCAGTGTAGGGTGCAGTCAGTCTGCTCTGATCAGTGTAGGGTACAGTCAGTCAGTCTGCTCTGGTCAGTGTAGGGTACAGTCAGTCTGCTCTGATCAGTGTAGGGTACAGTCAGTCTGCTCTGATCAGTGTAGGGTACAGTCAGTCTGCTCTGGTCAGTGTAGGGTACAGTCAGTCTGCTCTGATCAGTGTAGGGTACAGTCAGTCTGCTCTCATCAGTGTTGGGTACAGGCTCTACCCTGCAGGGTACAGTCAGTCTGCTCTGAGCAGTGTAGGGTACAGTCAGTCTGCTCTGATCAGTGTAGGGTACAGTCAGTCAGTCTGCTCTGATCAGTGTAGGGTACAGTCAGTCTGCTCTGGTCAGTGTAGGGTACAGTCAGTCTGCTCTGATCAGTGTAGGGTACAGTCAGTCTGCTCTGGTCAGTGTAGGGTACAGTCAGTCTGCTCTGATCAGTGTAGGGTACAGTCAGTCTGCTCTGGTCAGTGTAGGGTACAGTCAGTCTGCTCTGATCAGTGTAGGGTACAGGCTCTACACTGTAGGGTACAGTCAGTCTGCTCTGATCAGTGTAGGGTACAGTCAGTCTGCTCTGATCAGTGTAGGGTACAGTCAGTCTGCTCTGATCAGTGTAGGGTACAGTCAGTCTGCTCTGATCAGTGTAAGGTACAGTCAGTCTGCTCTGGTCAGTGTAGGGTACAGTCAGTCTGCTCTGATCAGTGTAGGGTACAGTCAGTCTGCTCTGATCAGTGTAAGGTACAGTCAGTCTGCTCTGGTCAGTGTAGGGTACAGTCAGTCTGCTCTGATCAGTGTAATGTACAGGCTCTACACTGCAGGGTACGGTCAGTCTGCTCTGGTCAGTGTAAGGTACAGGCTCTACACTGCAGGGTGCAGTCAGTGCAGTTCCTGTACAGTGTGCTCTGTATGCTTGAGTAGAGCTGGGAAATCGTGCTGCAGGTGGGCCAGATCTGCCTCCTGATTTTGCGCCAGCTTCTGCTCACTCTGCTCAGGAGCCCAATCGTTTATATGACCTGGCCTGTTAGGTGCATCTATCCCAAAGCTCATGAATGACAGCTATAGACTTGTGTCTCTGTGCAAAGTGTTTTACTGTGGTCTGATCTACAAGTAAACTGCCATTGGTGCATGCAGCTAAGTCAGCCAATAAGCCACGGTCGGAAGCAGAAAGAGATGTTGCCATCTAGAGACAGTGCTGCCCAACGCCACGCCCATCTGAGCTCCAGCGGGTCGGAGGCCTTTAGAGAGAGCGGGGCTCTGATGTCTGAGTGACACCTGTTTGGCCCTGCCCCCTGTATGCCCACACCTGCTCCTTAACTAGCTTTTGGGCTGTCCTGTGGGCGGGTCCTCTGGGCGTGGGCATGCTGTGATGTGGCATGACGTGGCTGGGTGGGGCGAAGCAGCCTGTGGAGATAGGAGAGTACCCCCCAGGGTACTGCGACACTAACAGCCCTTGATCTGGAACATGATTACAGGCAAACATGCTCACACACACACGCAGACATGCACACACAGATTAGAACATCCACAAATATACCCACATGTACATCTGCCCACATGCGCACACATGTATTCACACTCACACACGCACTCACACTCACACACGCACATGCACATGCATGCATGCACGCATACACACACGCACACACACACACCCACACACCCGCACAGGAGTATAATGACTTTATGTAAATGACACTGATCCGCACTGCAGGCCTGTCTCTTGTGTGTAAGGAAGGTGAATGAACGAAGAGATGGATGAACACTGCTGGCAGGGCAATGGGGGTGATCTTGTATAGGCTCTACATGTGTACGTGTCTGCGTATGTATCTGTAGCGGGTGTAGCTTGGCTAGTTCGCTAGTGAAGCGCAGTAAAGGTGCGGTAAAGCGAAGGTCTCGTAGCAGGTTACCGTGACAACACTCCCTGGTGACGCAGCCCTCAAATAAACAAAAAATAACGACATTGCCTTTGGCTAGGGGCGATTTCTTCTTTGACTGGTAATGTGTTCGCCTATGAAACAAATGGATGAGTGACAGGTCCGGGTTCAAATCCCACCTCGGGCAAATTTCTAACTCGTTTGTTGGATGTCCACATGTGCACATAAGTGTGATGTGTGTGTGCATGTGTTTGTTGCATGAGCATGGAAGGTGTGTGCGTGTGTTTGTTTATGTGCATAAATATGCAATGTGTGTGCATGTGTATGTGTTTGTGTGTCTCCGAGTGAGTGGTGTAGATGATGTTGTTGTTTTGCATCTTATGCAAATTATTGCTTTGGCATTGCTGTACCTTTGCTTGGTACTGCCAATAAAGCCTATTTGAATGAGAATTAGAGTGGCTGCGTGTGTGTGTGTGTGCGTGTGTGTGTGTGTGTGTGTGTGTGTGTGTGTGTGTGTGCGTGTGTGTGTGTGTGTGTGTGTGCATGTGTGTGTGTGTGTGTGTGTGTGTGTGAGTGAGAGAGAATGAGAGGCTCTCCAGAATGAGTGCTGATTCAGCAGTGCGTGTGCTGCGGAGACACCTTGTCATTGGATAGAGTGGCGACTCTCACGCGCATGCTCACACTCTCTCTCTCTCTCTCTCTCTCTCACTCCTCCTCCATCACTCCCCCCCTCGTCTCCTCCCTTTTTCTCTCTTTCTCCTCCGTCTCCTGCGGCCTCTGTTTCTCATTCTCTCTCTCTCTCCTGATAACAGTCTCCTGCTCAGACCCCTCTCTAATATGAAGGAGGTTCACTAATGAACAGTAACGGCAGCTGTGTTTATTATTTGCATATTCTTCCATATTATTTGCATATTTTAGAAGACAAAGGCGAGGGAGTTATTACCGTCACTGTTGAGCTGTAATCTGTGCTGGACCTCACCCATGTCATTACTCGAGAATCACATGACGCGTGGCCATTACTGCTGTCAGAATCACCAAGACGGCATATATTTAACCTGGCTTCTCTGTCTGCAGTGTAATTGGCTAATTACATTCTTTTCAAATAACGTACTTGCTAATGATCAGGATCTTCACAACTGCGCAGAAACTCTCTCCTCTAACTCACAAGCAGATGTAAATGTGTCTACACGTGTGTTTGTGTGTGTATGTGTGTATCTGTATGTTTTTGTGCCTGCTTGTATGTGTCCTTGCGTATCTGCACCTGTTTGTGATTGTGTGTGTATATGTCTGCGTGTATGTGTGTGTACTTGGGTCTGGGTGTGTGTGAGTGTTTGTGTGTGTGTGTTTGTGTGTGTGTATTATAGGCACAAAGACTGAGGAGTCGTTTTTTTCTCTTCTAATTATTCCCTGTCCACCACAGCAGCACTTTATTTGCCTGATGCAGTCAGAGAGGAGACAGGGAAAGAGATGACCTATCCAAAGCTGTCCATCTTTACACCCCCTCCCCCAACTCGGGGCACCTGCAGAGGGGTATCGATCCTCTGCTGCCAGGTGGAAATTTGGAGGGGAGGGATTTTTTTGGAGAGAGAGAGGCATTCAGGCTCAGTGCCCCATCTGCATTGATTTGCAGAGCATCAGGACTTCATTACTGCCACTAGGGCTGAGAGTCCCAGAGCTCTGGGGTTCGATGTGTAACTCCGACCACAGGCTACTCCTGTGCTGGGCTGGGACACTGGATACACCCTGGGGCAACTCATTCTTCCCTCACCCCTCCTCGTCCCCCGCCCCCCGTCCCCCATCCCGTGTCCCCTTTCCCGCATGCCCCGTCCCCATCCCCGTCCCCAGCTGTGCGTATGGACGCACCCTTCCCCAACAGGGGGTGATGGGCAGGTGAGTGAAAGCGAGGAGTTGGGGAGGGGACATGAACTGTTGCCAGAGTAACTCCCTTATAATTATTTTGTTGTGTTTTGTTGAGTTTGGGTGTTCAGGAGTTTGGGAGGATTCTGGAAGGTTTCTTTCCAGCATATCGGAGCATATTCTCTCTCTCTCTCTCTCTCTCTCTCTCTCTCTCTCTCTCGATGGAGTACAACTTATTACTGTTTAAACGAATGGAAGCGTTTCTGAATTTGAGGATACTGTGTATTGTGTAATAATGGTAGCATAATGGTTGAATCCTTGTTTTAGTTTCAGCTGAATTAACTTCTTTGGATCGTCTACATCCATTTTCTACACTGAGGAAAAGGGGAGGAGTTACACCTGAGTGAAATGGTTGGGGTTCAGTAAATGTCTTTTTTTGGTTGTTGGTTAAAGTATTATATGTGACCATTTGCAACGAAATAGACATGTTCTCTTGAGGACCAACATATTACATAATGATTTTTGGCAGGAGTTCTCCTTTAACATTGGGGAATTGTGGCTGCTCTTTGTCATCTGTTAATGATTGAATCAATTCGGGCTGGGCACAGTTTAAAACCAATTTACCCAATCTACTGGCTTAATAGCTCCCATGGTACTCCTGCACATATTCATTCATGAAGGATTGGCCTAAGTCATGGCACTGGTGGCCGCGTGCTGAAGCACATTACGCATATAAACTGTCTGTCCTGCTGGAATGCTGAGGTTTGTGGAGGAGGAATGATGGTCTGGGGCTGTTCTTAATGGTTTGGGGTAGGCCCCTTAGTTCCATCGAAGGGAAATCAGCATACAATGACATTCTAGAGAACTGTGTACTTCCAACTTTGTGGCAACAGTTTGGGGAAGGCCCTTTCCCGTTTCAGCTTGTCAACGCACAAAGCAAAGTCCATGAAGACATGGTTTGCCGAACTTGACTGGCCTGCACAGAGCCCTGACCTCAACCCCATCCAACACCTTTGGGATGAATTGGAATGGGGCCTGCGAGCCAGGTCTTATGCCCAACATCAGTGCCCGACCTCACTAATGCTTTTGTGGCTGAATGCAAGTGAATCCCCACAGCCATGTTCCAAAATCTAGTGGAAAACCCTCCCAGAAGAGTTGAGGCTGCTATAGCAGCAAAGATGGGAACAACTCTATATTAATGCCTACGGTTTTGGAATGAGATGTACAACAAGCACATATTGGTGTGATGTTTGGGTGTCCACATACTTTTGGCTATGTAGTGTATATATATTTATGAATAACTAAAATGGTTGAATTTATTCATGCAGGTTACCAGAACAGTCTATATAGGAGATATTTGTATAACTGAATTTTTGAATTAAATTAATTTCAGTATAGCTTTTGTGAGATTAGAACATTTTTGTGTTATAATGCATTCAGTTGCTCATAAAGGAAAGGTTTGTTGCTCTCACCATCTAAACTAACTGTGAAATCATGTTGCCACATTGATTGGGCGTATCCCATATGTTTGCCAAAGGCAGCATCTATTGATTTGCTGCTTGTTTGCTCATTTGAATATCATGTACAAACACTTGAATTGGTTTGTGACTTAACATAAAGATCTATTTAATTGGACACCCAAGTGCCGTTGATTGCGTGCAGAAATTTATATTTTTAATGCAGTGACTGATTTTTCACATGATTTGCTATTATGCTAATTATTCAAAATAGTATAAAAATTAAGAATGGCATAATCAAACAAGTGTTTAGATCGTAAGCATAAGCAAAGTTTTAGACCTCTCTGACTTGCAACGTTTGCGTTCTTTCACAAGTACCCTGCAGCATACTTTCGCTGTCTGGGTTGTTCATAACTGGCCCAAGCTGAAAAGTGTGCCGTTTCTATCCGAGCTGATGGTAAGTGGTCACAGGAGAGAGAGAGATAGAGAGACAAGGCAGGGGGATGATTGAGTTGCAGGGCTGAGTGGGGGGGTGGGGCATGATGCATTGTGGGAAATAGAGCTGAAGTGGAGGGACAGCTGTGCGTGACTCAGCAGAGAGGGGGGTCGGGTGGGGGTGGGGGGTGGGGGGTGGGGGGGGGGGTCGGAGTGTGGGAAGCATGACATCAGCGTCCCCTGTGCCTCAGCATCAGCCTCGTGGCCGGGACATCCCGCCAGAGTGAGTCAGGATGGGGTCAGAGTGGTGGAGCATCGGGGCGTGTGGCGAGGGGGAGGCCTCCAAACATCCTGCGGGGGGGTGGGGGACGGGATATTTTAGGCTGCTGTTTGAAGTTGCAGAAGGACCGTATCTGATCTGTGAGGTGGTGGTGGGCGAAGGAACTTCCTGTTAGGCTACTGAGAATTCTGGAAAAGGGAGGGTTGTGGGGGCCTTGTGATGTCATGTGTGATGTCAGCTGGGGGGGGCAGGATTTCCTGAACCTATGAGTGTGCCACCAGCAACAGCAGATGCGTCAGATCTCTATCACCTGCACCTCTCTCATAGCCATCACATGACCTCTGTGATAAAGACAATAAACACACACTCTCATACACACACACACATATTTGATCATGCATGTGCACTCTTACTCTCACAAGCACTGAGATGAACTTATGCATGCTATGGCTCACACAATCGCACAGTTTCTCACTCGTACTCACACGCTGTAGGCATTGCTGTGTGTGCAGTACACTCTCTGATGGTCTGTTCGCCTTCCCAGATGAGAACTGTCCTGCCAATGTGTGGGACTCTAAGAATCGCGGGGTGAACGGGACACAGAGGGGCCAAATCGTATGGAGGCTCGAACCCGGGCCCTACTTCATGGAGCGTGAGTGCAGACGCCCTGGGGCGGAGCTGGCTGTGTGGGGGAGGGTGGGGGAATGAGGGGATGTGTGGTGGGAGGTGGAGGAAATATGTGGGGGAAGAGGGTGGAGATTAGGGAGAGAAAGGGCGGGGTTTTGGGAAATAGGGGGCTGAGATATGTAGTTCCTGGGGAGATGTAGGGCAGAGATATGTAGAGACAGAGTTTTGGGGAGATGGGGTGGGTATATGGGGAGAGGGGGTAGGGCTATGGATAGAGGGGGTAGAGATATGATGAGAGCAGGTGGGTATATGGGGAGAAGGGGTAGAGATATGGGAAGAGGGGGTGGGGATATGGGGAGAGTAGGTAGAGATATGGGGAGAGGCGGTGGGGATATGGGGAGAGGGGGTGGGGATATGGGGAGAGAGGGTGGGGAGGGGGTGTAAGGCTAACAGTGGAGGTGAGAACAGGGGCTGAGATGTGGGAGCGTTTTTCAAGGAAATTAGGGTAGAGTGAGGTAAAGAGGGTGACTGTGCAGTGTTTTGTCATTCCCTGGGTCACCTGGGGGCACTTCCTGCCTGACTTCCTGTGTTCTCCCTGTAGCTGAAACGAAGATCTGCTTTAAGTACTACCATGGAGTGAGTGGGGCCCTAAGGGCCACAACACCCTGCATCACCGTCAAGAACCCGGGCGTCCTGGTGAGTCCTGGGCGTGTGTGTGTGTGTGTGTATTTTTAGAAAGCCATGCTAGGAAGCAAGGAAACAGGGTGACATATCTATGCTATACCGGGAGTAGGCTAGCCTTTTGAGCACACGTAGCTGCTTTTTTTTTAGTTTGGCACCAGTGTGAGGATACATCACAGCCGGTATTAGTAAACCTACCAGGAAATCACCTGAATCATCTCGGCGAATTTAAGGGCAGCGTCACTGCCTGTGTACATTTCCGCTTCCTGTTTGTCACTTCCTGTCTACATTTGTGGCCCCTGTACATGCGGCTTCTCCTTATCTACATCCCCCTCCCCCTCCCTCAGCAGGGTACTTACTGTAACTGCCCGGCAGCATCTGTGACCAGCTGCCGCAAATTAATTTGACGTTAAAAATTGAGAGCTAATCACTGCCAAATCAGGATACCTGGCGGAAATACAAAGCTTTATGAGCGTCAGCCACTGCAGATTATGGGTGGTGGCCCCTGGTGACGATCCGAATGTTGACCTCCATTGACTTGTGAGCCTCCTGCTTCACAATCTTTCGGTGCTGCGACTCAAGTCCAAGACTCGGTTAACAAGGTCCCAGTCACTCGGTCAAGATGGAGCTGACCTTCTGTGATGTTTTGCTGGGGCGATGGAAGAACCATTAAAAAAAACTGACTGTTATTTATTATGTTTCTTCGGTCATTTGATGGACTGATTCCCTCATCTTAGTACTTCGATTTTGCATGTTAACCAATTATAGCACCAGCTGTGTTTTTGTGAAGCAATTCAGATTAAGTGCCCTTAAGGATAGAGCTACAGTACTTCATCTGGGAATTAAACCAGCAACATTCTGGTTGCAAGCCCGATTACATAACAGCTACTATGCATTGCTGTGGATAGTTCAGTAGGTGTTTCAGTATGTGAACATTAACGTACTTGCCGTGTGTTGCTGTGTGTTTTAGGGTGTGTGTCAGCAGCAGTGCGTTTGTTTTCTGTGTGCAGCCGAGTAGCACAGTACAATCTGTGAGCAGCGCTGTCTTCCTGATGCAGCGGCCTTAATGGTGCATGGGATTAAATGCACCTGTGTTACTGTGTGTACCTGAGAGAGTGGTACAGCACAGTTTGTGAGCAGTGCTGTGTTTGTGTTACTGTGTGTACCTGAGAGAGTGGTGCAGCACAGTTTGTGCGCAGTGCTGTGTTTGTGTTACTGTGTGTACCTGAGAGAGTGGTGCAGCACAGTTTGTGAGCAGTGCTGTCTTTGTGTTACTGTGTGTACCTGAGAGAGTGGTGCAGCACAGTTTGTGCGCAGTGCTGTGTTTGTGTTACTGTGTGTACCTGAGAGAGTGGTGCGGCACAGTTTGTGAGCAGTGCTGTGTTTGTGTTACTGTGTGTACCTGAGAGAGTGGTGCAGCACAGTTTGTGAGCAGTGCTGTGTTTGTGTTACTGTGTGTACCTGAGAGAGTGGTGCGGCACAGTTTGTGAGCAGTGCTGTGTTTGTGTTACTGTGTGTACCTGAGAGAGTGGTGCAGCACAGTTTGTGAGCAGTGCTGTGTTTGTGTTGGTGTGTGTACCTGAGAGAGTGGTGCAGCACAGTTTGTGAGCAGTGCTGTGTTTGTGTTGCTGTGTGTAACTGAATGAGTATTACAGCACAGTTTGTGCGCAGTGCTGTGTTTGTGTTACTGGTTGGAACCTGAGAGAGTGGTGAAGCACAGTTTGTGAGCAGTGCTGTGTTTGTGTTACTGTGTGTAGCTGAGAGAGTGGTGCAGCACAGTTTGTGAGCTGTGCTGTGTTTGTGTTGGTGTGTGTAGGTGAGTGAGTATTACACCTCAGTTTGTGAGTAGCACTGTGTTTCTTTCTCTCTTTCAGGCTGGAGATGAAGGCCAAGCACAAGGCCAGTCAGTGATGGAGCACTGTCGCAAACTCGTCAGTTTTACTTTGTCAGGTGATGCTGGGAGAGAGCTTCCATGGAATATCTTGGAGTATCTGTGTGTGTATGTGTGTGTGTGGGCGCTGCATGTGTGTGTGTGTGTGCATATGTAACCATGTGTGTGTGTTTGTGTGTGTGTGCGTGCGTGCGTGCGTGCTTGCCTGTGCCTGCCCGCATGTGTGTGTCTGTGTGAATGGAGGTCAGTTCTATGCTGTACAAGATTAGGGCCCCTTGCTTTAATCTGTATTTGGTCTTAATCTTGACCCTGTTTTAATGATCTCTGCTGCCCCTGTCTGTCCGCAATGTGTCATTGCACATTGCAGATTACACCATCAATCAGTCCATGGGGCTCTGGATGCTACTGTAAATACAGGTGCCTGATACGGAGTACAAAGCTCATCTACTCTTCTGTTAAATTTCTTTAAACTGCTAGACACAGAGTTCAGTGAAGGACATGCCATCTAAAAAACAGCAAGCTCTTTCCTGTCTGATTGGCTTGGCTCACATGATGACTGTCAGTGACCCCAGCTGGACGGAGTTGGTTACTGCACTGCAGTTTGCCAGCACTGAACAAAGTGAGCTTGGGTCGTAATCTGTGCAGACCGCTATAGATTGGCTTTTTGTCAAAAGCGTATGTGTGTGTGTGTGTGCGTGTTTAGATATTCTTTCCCTACGACGTATGTGTGTGTGTAGGTATTCTTTTCCCACGATGTGTGTGTGTGTGTGTAGGTATTCTTTCCCCACGATGTGTGTGTGTGTGTGTAGATGCCCTCTCTCTGAGAACCGTGTCTGTCTGTGTAGATATCCGTGCTCTGGGGCTGAAGAAGGGCATGTTCTTCAACCCTGACCCCTACCTGAAGATGTCCATCCAGCCCGGCAAGAAGAGCAGCTTCCCCACCTTCGCTCACCATGGCCAGGAGAGACGAGCTTCCATCATCGCCAACACCACCAACCCCGTCTGGCACGGAGAGGTACGCCCAGCACACACACACACACACACACGCGCACACACTCAGTCAAGCATACATTCACATACATTACATCACGCCATCCGTTCAGCCTCACCCAGTGTGACCTGCACAGTCTGCAGTTTCACCATATCCATTTATTCGGCTGGACACTTAGTGAAGCCACTTTGGGTAAGTGCCTGAAACAAGAGAGCAATGGAAGTGCCATACTTGGGAACTGAACCAGCAACCTCCTCCATAGACTCAGGTTGAGAAGTTCAGAAGCTGAAATTGAGACCCTAGCACAAGACCACTTTATTTTAGCCTTAGCCTAGTATAAATAAGCTTAACATGTACACACGCACACTCACAAGTGCACACATACAACTCATAAAGGCACACATTCGCTGTCTCACACATACCAAAAAATGTAAAGTCACACATGTATACAGACTAGTCATCAACACAAGAGCACACTGACACCCTTTATTACTCTCTCCACAGAAGTACACCTTTGTGGCTCTGGTAACAGACGTCTTGGAGATTGAGGTGAAGGACAAGTTTGCCAAGAGCCGGCCAATCATCAAGCGCTTCCTGGGTCAGCTGACCATCCCAGTGCAGAGGTTGCTGGAGAGGCATGCGGCTGGGTGAGTGCCCTGAAACCAGACCTGTGTCACACGCTGCTGATGCACGCACTGCAGTTCATACGCACACTCTGTTTCCCTCTCTCTCTCTCTCTCTCTCTCTCTCTCTCTCTCTCTCTCTTTCTCTCACTCTCACTCTCACTCTCACTCTCACTCTCACTCTCACACTCACACTCACACTCACACTCACACTCACACTCACACTCACACTCACACTCACACTCACACTCTCTCACGCACGCACACACACAAACACACCTGCACACCAGTGTTTCCCAGCAAAAGTCCCAAGCCAGTGTGATTTAATCTGTCTGCCAAATTAGGAAAAAATTCATTATGCCACTGGTCCAAAATAAAAGCATGTGCCCTCAGGACCATTTATTTTGTGAAACTGCCAACTGGATTTCTGAGTAAGGCTACAAAGCATTTCTGTTCTGTTTTTGTAAATTTTACTTGATTTTATGGAAAAGAATCCCACAAAAAAGCTGAAGTTTGACAGCCCCGACACACGCCTGTAAACACACTCCTGTGCGTCTCCTGACAGGGACCAGCCGTTGAGCTACACCCTGTGTCGCCGTTTGCCCACTGAGCATGTGAGCGGCCAGCTGCAGTTCCGCGTGGAGATCACCTCCACAGGACACGAAGGTGAGGAGGCAGACCCGTGGGCTGGGGGCGGGGAGGGCAACCGAGGTTAATGGAAAGGAGGTATGTTTTAGGAGTCTGGGGCGTGAGTGTTGGAAGGATGGTCTGCGTGTGTGTATGTGTGTGTGTGTGTGTGTGTGTGAGCGTGCGTCCGTGCGTGCGTGTCTGTGTGTGTGTGTGTGAGAGCGTGCGTGCGTGCGTGTGTGTGTGTGTGTCTTTGTATCTTTTGGGCTTAGTGTTAATGGATTAGTCGGCTTTTTATCCAGTTCCTTTTCTAACTGATGAAAAAGTATTTTGATTGTGACGCCACTTTGAATTGTACAGTGGTGTATATATTATCATTTTATGGAATGTTGTATGTAGCTCTGGATAATGGAGTTTGCTAATGAAGTGAAGGTTAAATGTAAATAAATGTTAATTATAACCTCTCGGGGCCCCTCCTCCTCCTCTCTCAGAGGCATCCCCGGACACCATGGGCTCACTCCTGGGGGCGGCGGCCATGAACGGAGACCCGGGGAGCCCCTCAGACGACGAAGACCTGCCCCACCCTCCCCCCGGGGCCGGCCGGGGCCCCTCTCCCACAGGCTCGGCGGATTCCTTTCCGGGCGACGGTGCGCGGAACGGGGAGGGCGGAGCCGAAGGGCGAGAGGATGAGGATGGGGGCGGAGCGGAGGGGGGCGGAGCCGAGGGAGGGGTCCCCAGCCACCACACGCTGAGGCAGGTGTCGCTCAACGACTACCTGGACGCCATCGAGGCCCCCAAGGGCCCCGGGGAGCGGCCCCTGGGGGCGGCCTCGCCCAAGCTGCGGTCCAGCTTCCCCACGGACACGCGGCTCAGCGCCATGCTGCACATCGACTCGGACGAGGACGAGGAGGGGGCGGGGCGCGATGGCGCCGCCGCTGAGGAGGCGGGGCTGCCAGTGCTCAACGGGGCTGCCTCCGCTGCTGCTGAGGGGCCCTCGGACGTCTTCTACCTTTCAGAGGACGAGCAGCAGGAGGCGGAGCTGCAGAAAGGGGAGGGGCCTGAGACGGAGGGAGGGCCTACTGAGCCAGAAGCCGCCACCCCTGGCCATCTCGCTACAGTCCAGGAGGGGGTGGAAGAGGGCCAGGAGTCTGACCCGGGACAGGCAAGCGGGGCGTCTCAGGGGCCCCCCTGCTGTCCTTCGAGTAGCGGGCGCCACCCATTGTCCCCCACAAAGGTGACGTTCAGATGGATTACAGAGCTGTCTGTTTGTATAGGATCTCTGGCTCTCCTATTTTGCGTTTTGTGATAGTTGCATAATCATAAATCCTAGGCTTGAAACTGCAGCATCTAGGTTATAGACTTCCAACTGTGTCTGTGACATGCATATTTACCTGCTGGATTGATACGGGACCCAGGAGAGTATTTTAAATGCACTTTGCTTCCACCAAAGAAGTGTCAGCATGGCCATATACCAGCTGTAGAATAGTGAGGACTGAATCCTTACACTTTCCATACAGTTTGGTGTCATGCTGTGTCTTTGTCTTTGCAGGAGGAAGACGAAGGGGGGGCAATGGCATCCACAGACCCAGGAGGAGGGGTCATTGCCAAGACCACGCCCACCACAGGTGATGTGGCAGATGAGGGGGGCGGGGCCTGCGGGGTTGAAGTGACGGGGGAAGCAGGCTTAGTCAATGGAGAAGAGGAGGGGGAGGAGATATGGCAGAGGAGGCGGAGCCTGCAGGCATCTGGGGGCGTGTCCCAAGAGGAAGAGGCGGGCACGTTAGCAACAGGAGGGTCAGTGGACTCGGGAGGGCACAGTGCCACTGAGACAGACGGAGAGTCAGGTGAGAGCTGGCAGCTTTCTTTTCCCTCATCTGTGATGAGGTCAACACTCAACAAACCGTGACTTAACTCACCAAACTGCACCTTTTGCCACAGCATGCTGCAAATCACAGTGAGGAGATTCAGCCTATCATCATCACTGGAGCTCCCTTTTGCTCTGTGGCTCTTAAAAAAAAAAAAAAAAGTCAAATCCCTCATCAAATAGATTTTTCTCTTGTGACCTCGCTTGCCCGTGGTCCATATGGGCAGGATTGACTTATTGAAATGATAAAAAAAATCACATAGAGATTAGGGATGCTTTAAATCCCCTGGATGGTGTTTACAGAGTGGCCTCAAACACCGATGAGCAAAATGTGGGTCTGTGGCTGTATGTGAGCCGGTATCACACGCGCAGTGATTGGGTTGGGACAGAGTGAGCGGTTGCTGGTTTTAATCCATGTGCAAGGTCATGCGAGATGGTGCAGCTGCTGTCCCTCTCTGTCTGCGCAACTGCAGGTGCGCAGGTGAATGGCCACCAGCCCATGCGCTCCCTCCCCTCCGTGAGACACGACATCAGCCGCTACCAGAGAGTGGATGAACCTCTGCCTCCTAGTGAGTCTGTGTGTGTGTGCGTGTGTGCGTGTGTGCGTGCGTGCGTGTGTGTCTGTGCGTGTGTGTGTGAGTGTGCGTGTGCATGTGAGAGGGAGAGAGAGAGGGAGAGGGTGTGAGTAAAGGATACAGTTTGTTGCTGTATGCTTTGGTAATATTTACTATGATTACAAATTTATTTGCGGGTAACAGTACTGTATATCCGAGAGGAGGTTCTTTTCCCAGGTCTGTGTCACAGGAGGTGCTGGAGATCAGTTCTGTGTATTAGAGAGGAGGCGCAGTAGAACAGTTCTGTGTATTAGAGAGGAGGCGCAGTTGAGCAGCTCTGTGTATTAGAGAGGAGGCGCAGTAGAACAGCTCTGTGTATTAGAGAGGAGGCGCAGTAGAACAGCTCTGTGTATTAGAGAGGAGGCGCAGTTGAGCAGCTCTGTGTATTAGAGAGGAGGCGCAGTAGAACTGTTCTGTGTATTAGAGAGGAGGCGCAGTTGAACAGCTCTGTGTATTAGAGGAGGCGCAGTAGAACAGCTCTGTGTATTAGAGAGGAGGCGCAGTTGAGCAGCTCTGTGTCTCAGAGAGGAGTGCAATAGAACAGCTCTGTGTATTAGAGAGGAGGCGCAGTTGAGCAGCTCTGTGTATTAGAGAGGAGGCACAGTTGAGCAGCTCTGTGTATTAGAGAGGAGGCGCAGTTGAACAGCTCTGTGTATTAGAGAGGAGGCGCAGTAGAACAGCTCTGTGTATTAGAGAGGAGGCGCAGTTGAACAGCTCTGTGTATTAGAGGAGGCGCAGTAGAACAGCTCTGTGTATTAGAGAGGAGTGCAATAGAACAGCTCTGTGTATTAGAGAGGAGGCGCAGTTGAGCAGCTCTGTGTATTAGAGAGGAGGCGCAGTTGAGCAGCTCTGTGTATTAGAGAGGAGTGCAATAGAACAGCTCTGTGTATTAGAGAGGAGGCGCAGTTGAGCAGCTCTGTGTATTAGAGAGGAGGCGCAGTTGTGCAGCTCTGTGTATTAGAGAGGAGGCGCAGTTGAACAGCTCTGTGTATTAGAGAGGAGGCGCAGTTGAACAGCTCTGTGTATTAGAGGAGGCGCAGTTGAACAGCTCTGTGTATTAGAGGAGGCGCAGTAGAACAGCTCTGTGTATTAGAGAGGAGGCGCAGTAGAACAGTTCTGTGTATTAGAGAGGAGGCACAGTTGAGCAGCTCTGTGTATTAGAGAGGAGGCTCAGTAGACCAGTTCTGTATATTAGAGAGGAGGCGCAGTTGAGCAGCTCTGTGTATTAGAGAGGAGGCGCAGTAGACCAGTTCTGCCTGCCAGAGAGGCCGTGCTGTAACAGAGGGTGTTGGGGTGCTTTCTCCTAGACTGGGAGGCACGGATCGACAGCCACGGGCGTATTTTCTACGTGGACCACGTGAACCGGACCACCACCTGGCAGAGGCCCACCGCTCCGCCCGCCCCCCAGGTCCTGCAGCGCTCCAACTCCATTCAGCAGATGGAGCAGCTCAACCGCAGGTCAGAGCTCACCTTTAAATCTCGTTACAGAATCATAATCATCTCTCTGTGAGTTTACGCACAGCTTTAACTTTCTTCTATGGTACTGACTTAGTAAGGTTCCTGTCAGGTACAGTATGAATGTTGTTTCTGTTTTTGGTTGTAGCGTGTCTGTGATGCTGTTTGTAGCCTTCGTGATTGTGGTTGTGGTTCTTTGGTTAGTTTTATGTACCTTGTACCATGTAGAACATTGGCTATATAAAGAGAGCTTCATAAGTAGCATTTTATAATTATTACAAATATGTATTTTGCATAGTAATATTTTTATTGGATATTAATTCTATTTTTTGACTTGTAAATTTTTTTTTCAGTACATATTGTCTCACAGAACTCTCAAGGTGATATTATTAGTTTGTTAATATCACCTTGTCTGTCTCGCCAAACAGGCTAGGGCTCAGAATAAATTAAACAAGAATCACTAATTGGCTATGTGAGACATATGGACATATGGACTCAAATTAATTGATTAGCTGTAGTGAATCTAACAGAGATTAATTGATTGGCTGTTGTGAATCTAACAACGCTACTGGGTGTTTCCCATTGCTCCCTCACTCCCTTGTATTCTATCTCTTTTCTACCCTTGCTCTCTGTCTGTCTCTCTCTCTCTCTCTCTCTCTCTCTCTCTCTTTCGGAATTCAATTCAATTCAGTGTGCTTTTTTGGCATGTACATATTGCCAAATATATTTATATCCCAGTACATATTGCCAAAGCAAACAGGAAACATACAAACAATTGGTATAACAGTAGTATTATCTCTCTCTCTGGGTATCTTAGGTATCAGAGCATCCGCAGAACGATGACCAGTGAGAGGTCAGAGGAGCAGGTTGAGATTCCCCCTGAGGAGCCTGACTTGATGCATCACACCATCCCTGGTATGCTTTCACAGTGCATGCTGGGAATATGGAACTACACGCTCACTTGCTGTGCATGTGAACACACACACACACACACACACACGCAACATACAGGCAGGAGGACCATACTGATTCACTAATGCTCTAAGGATGTCTGGCCTTTGTCCTGATACAACAGTCAGTCAATCAGACATATTTAAATATACTGTAGCATTAGATACACTGAGCGTGGGTGTGTTCACAGTGTGGGTATGTATCAGAGTGTGGGTGTGTTCACAGTGTGGGTATGTATCAGAGCGTGGGTGTGTTCACAGTGTGGATATGTATCAGAGCATGGGTGTGTATCACAGTGTGGGTATGTATCAGAGCGTGGGTGTGTATCACAGTGTGGGTATGTATCAGAGCATGGGTGTGTTCACAGTGTGGGTATGTATCAGAGCGTGGGTGTGTTCACAGTGTGGGTATGTATCAGAGTGTGGGTGTGTTCACAGTGTGGGTATGTATCAGAGCATGGGTGTGTTCACAGTGTGGGTATGTATCAGAGCGTGGGTGTGTTCACAGTGGGGGTATGTATCAGAGAATGGGTGTGTTCACAGTGTGGGTATGTATCAGAGCGTGGGTGTGTTCACAGTGTGGGTGCGTTTCAGAGAATGGGCCTGTATGGGAACGCAGGTGCACTCACAGTGTGCTCTGTTGCAGAGTACCGGAGGGATGGGGCGGTTGGCGGCTCCAGCTCCCGGTCCCGCCTCAGCCTCCTGCTGCAGTCTCCGAGCGCCAAGTTCCTCACCAGCCCTGACTTCTTCACCGTACTGCATTCCAACCCTGTGAGTCTTCCTCACACACACACCAACACCATCATCATCACCGAAATCATCCCTCGCATTACCGTCACTGTCATCTCATCACCACCGTTATACTCATCACCATCACCACCGTCATCATCACTGTCATCTCATTACCACCATTTACTTCATCATCATCATCATCATCATCACTGCAAGCTCTTCACCACTGGTACGTTCATCATTATGGCCATTATCACCGTCACCATCGTCATCATCACTGCCATCTCATCATCACCATCATCACCATCATCATCATCACTGTCATCACTGCTGTCTTCTCTGCTGTTACAGTAGTGATGTTGTGAGTGTGCAGAGTGGTCTCTGGTCCTGAGGTGTGATGCTGTTGTGATGTGTCTCGTGTGCAGAGTGCCTACCGCATGTTTACAAGCAACACCTGCCTGAAGCACATGGTCAGCAAGGTGCGGCGCGACACCCACCACTTTGAGCGCTACCAGCACAACCGCGACCTGGTCACCTTCCTCAACATGTTCTCCAACAAGCAGCTGGAGCTGCCGCGTGGCTGGGAGATGAAGCACGACCACACCGGCAAGGTCAGGGGTCACCTGCGCATCTGCCCTCCGCCCCTCGACCCCCCGAACCCCGCTCCCTACCCTCTGCCTTACCCTCTTTCTCTGTCAGTGTGTCTATGTTTGTCCCGCTGTTTCTCTTTCTCTCTCTCTCTCTCTCTGTAATTCCTTTTTGCCACTTTCCTTAATGTGTTTCCCAGGGCTATTTTTTATGTTGCCACTTAAAATTCACGCTCAGAATTCAAACTCTATTATTGTTAATATTTGCTACAGGGGGCCTGACAATAAAATAGAGTATAGTTCACATGCAGTGCTTATGTAAGTTTTGGTGCAATAACGCACATTTAGCAGAGGAAACAGATAAGTGCCAAGGAAATAGATGAACAATACTGTGAAGAACAGAGTCGTGTCCCCAGACAGAAATGTTACTTTTTAAAATATTCTATGATCCTTTTGTTCCCAGCTCATGGAAGCCTCACCACATTTCTGTTAGTGTTGGGACCCTTCTGACCCTCTCTGTCTGTCTGTACGTCTGTCCGTCTGTCTCTCCACACAGCCGTTCTTCGTTGACCACAACTGTCGGTCCACGACGTTCATCGACCCGCGGCTCCCCCTGCAGAGCGCGCGGCCCAGCAGCCTGCTGGCGCACCGGCAGCACCTGACCCGCCAGCGCAGCCATAGCGCCGGGGAGGTGAGCACCCGGCGCCTGGTGAGCACCGCCCGCCCTGCCCCTACAGCACAGACCGCCCTCTCGCACTCTAACTCCGCCCTCTCGCACTCTAACTCCACTGTCTCGCACTCTAGCCCCGCCCTCTCACACTCTAACTCCGCCTTCTCACACTCTAACTCCACCCTCTCATACTCTAACTCCGCCCTCTCACACTCCAACTCTGCTGCACTCTAACTCTGCCCTCTCGTACTCTAACTCTGCCTTCTCACACTCTAACTCCACC
Source organism: Anguilla anguilla (assembly GCF_013347855.1). Taxonomy (NCBI): domain Eukaryota; kingdom Metazoa; phylum Chordata; class Actinopteri; order Anguilliformes; family Anguillidae; genus Anguilla; species Anguilla anguilla. The sequence goes on along the minus strand of NC_049215.1, from coordinate 23,295,005 downwards.
CTCTCACTCTAACTCCGCCCTCTCACACTCCAACTCTGCTGCACTCTAACTCTGCCCTCTCGTACTCTATCCCCACCCTCTCACACTCTTAACTCCGCCCACTCATACTCTCCGTCCACACATTCATACTCTCGCTCCGCCACCCTGCAGCGCAGGCCTGCCCAGCCATACTCTCACTCCACTCCCTCTCATTCTGAACTTCTTCGGCTGACACAACTCAGTCAAATTACAGCTCCTTCCACTTACATAAACTCAGATGTTATTTTCTGAATTTGCTGTCACATAAGACTGGATTGTGCACATTCTTTTGGCAGTCAAGAAATATTATGGAATAGATGAACAGATAGATTAAAATAGATTAGAGAGGCAGGGGTCAGGGAGGTATAAAGAAATGGGTCAGGCTCAGGTCAGAAAGTCCTCAGGTAGATACAGGTCAGACAGGAAAGGGACAGGAGACAGAAAGTAGTTAGACAGACACACAGACAGACAGATAGGGCAGGACAGACAGTAGACAGTGATTCAATGCCACACCTCCCTGCGTTCTCCAGGTGGGTGATGACCCTCGCCACTCTGCCCCCCCGGTAATCCCCCGCCCCTCCAGCACTTTCAGCACCGTCAGCCGCAGCCAGTGCCAGGACCTGGTGCCCGTGGGTGAGTGCCCACATGCCCCACGATCAATCAGTCAATCAATTTATCTTTTTTTGTGTAGCGCCAATGGTCAAACAGCTGTCACAGTTCTTCACAGTCAGCCTGCTGGTGAATACTACAGTAGTTTTCAAGCTGTAGTTTAAGAAAACATGACAAATAGGGTAGATACTTGGGTTATATGGGTATTGAATTTGGTGGCTATAAAGGTAACTTATGAGTCTTGATTTAAAGACCAAGAAAGTATCGGCTTCTTGCATAGAGAAGGCTGTTGCAAAGCTTGGCAGCCCTGCTGGCCTGGACACCAGCCAGTCAGGCATTCATTCAAATTCAGATTTCCTCACTGCGTTAGAAGCAGTTTTTATTAAAGCAAGCCGTCTAATCTGTCCCTTTGAATTTTCCATTCAGGACCTCATTTTGCATAATTTTACGCTGACATAATTTTTAACTGATCTAGTAATACTGTATCTGTGACCCTGATTCCCACTTTGTGATGTTGAGCCTGCATGTGTCATGTGATTCACGGCCCTCTCTGCCTACCATGCCTCTCTCACAGCCTATAATGACAAGATAGTGGCGTTTCTACGGCAACCTAACATCTTTGAGATCCTCCAGGAGAGGCAGCCAGAGCTGATCCGGAACCACTCGCTCAGGTCTGTGTTAATGGGTGCCGTGCTTGTGTGTGTCGGTGAGAGTGTGTGTGTGTGTGTGTGTGTGTGAGTGCGTGTGCGTGTGTGTGTGTGCATTTGCATGCACGAACGTGCACCTGTGTGTGTGTATTAGGGATGACAGTGTTTATTACTGTACTGTGTGCAGGGAGAAGGTGCAGTTCATCCGCAGTGAGGGAGTATCTGGCCTGGCTCGTCTCTCCAGTGATGCAGACCTGGTCATCTTACTCAGGTGCTCTTGTGTTTTACCTGTGTGTGTGCGTATGTGTATGTGTATGAATGTGTGTGTGTGAGTATGTGTATTTGTCTGTGTGTGTGTTTGTGTGCACTTATCTGTGTATGTGAGTGACCACTACAGCTCTCTGCAATCTTGCATCTCTCTCAATCTGTCTCTTTTTCTCTGTCTCTCTCTCTTTCTCTCCCCCCCTCTCTCTCCCTGTGTCCCCTGCAGCTTGTTTGAAGAGGAAGTGATGTCATATGTGCCACCCCACGCCTTACTGCACCCCAGCTACTCTCAGTCTCCCCGTGGATCCCCCGTGTCATCTCCACAGAACTCCCCTGGTGAGCTAACTGCCATCCTTCAGCCTTCATCCTGGCTCTGCCTCTCCCTCGCTCTCTCTGCTGCAGCTTTTAGCTTCTTCTCTCCTCTTCCCCTTTCCCTCCAGCCAGCCAATCACTTTATGTCAACCCTGCTTTTCTCTCTCAATCCCTCTCTCTGCTTCTGTCACTCCAAATTTAATTTAGGTCTATTCAGTGAGCGTTGAAGTTGGCATGCCAATAAACAGTTTCCAAAGCATTTTAAAACACAACATAACAAGACGCAAAGACAAGACACATGCCTCCCTTTGTCAGCCACAATGAGCACAGTTAGAACAAACACGTAAATATATTTATGCAAATTGATAAGTTATAATTTGTAATAAGTTATCATTTATTCGGTTATATTTTAGTACAGAATACTGTCTCTTGCATACTGTCCTCTGCTCCCTCTCCCTTTTTCTCTCTCCTTCCCCTCCTCTTTCTCTCTTTCAGAAGCACGTGGCTGGAGACAGTCATGGCTGTGCTCCTACTTGTAATTGCTAGTTTTGTCATAATGGCACTCCACACAAAGCGAACCTTGTTTCTCCCTTTCCCTGTTACTCCAGGGGAAATGGCTCTGCCCGCACCTCTGTGCTCTGTAATTGGCCTTGCTCTTTGATCGGCTGTTTGCGTCTGTAACCTTTCATTACTTTGCACAAATGTTAGCAGAGGAACAGTCGGCACGACGATATTGCGCAACAAAGCGACGGGAGGCGCTAATCTTCGGCGCTACCTTTGCCCATGGCTTTGCATATCAAATTCAGGTGCTAGACCTGTGTTTTTTTATCACAGCGTGCTACGCTGATCAGTCATGCACATGAACTCGCCAAACAGGGTCTGTGAAGAAAATAAAGCTTTTATTTCTAACTGAAAGGTAAGGGCAAATGCTTCATGAATGCAGGTCTTCCTCAACATTACTGTCAAGTGTCAGATATGGGGCTGCTCTTCAGCTTCATACTTCATAGAAACATATTTTTCCAGAAATATTACCAAAATGTCAAATCCCTCCCCCTGGACTTATCCTTGGATATTCTGTGGAATTTTGCGCAATCTCTTGCTTTTAATGTTTTGCTGCTACAGCCACACATGTTTACACAGTTGCCTGGTCCAAAGTCAGTGAAAACGGTGTTGTAGAGTAAGACCTCATTTCCACCCTGGGGATCCCAGGGGCCTCAGACTCCTTTTGTCTTCCAGGTACCCAGAGAGCCAACGCCCGTGCACCCGCCCCCTACAAACGAGACTTCGAGGCCAAACTCCGCAACTTCTACCGCAAACTGGAGACCAAGGGATATGGTCAGGGCCCAGGCAAGCTCAAGTGAGTAACCACTCTGGACCGCACAGTGACTGTGACTGTGACTGTGAAGGCATAGGTGTGGCTGTCTAGCCAGCATTATAAAGGCAAATAAATGTCCAGCCACGCCTGTAGGCCAGAGTGTGCAAGCTGGGGTGATGTCACCATTGCAGGTTGGAAATAAATCAAGCCGCAGGTGACAGTCGAGGCACAGCTGTAAGAGAAAATGACTGATGAGTGTCACCCATAATTAACTTCTGAAACCTGCTGTACTTTGATTAGCTCTGCCCTCCAACCCTCCCCCATCAGCCATGTATCACGTTGACTGTATGTCTTCTTTCCACTGCTGCTATATACAGCACTGAGTACACCGTACCTGACTGGCGGTGTCTTTTTCCTGATCAGCGCGGTTCCTCTCTTGCGTTGCTCCAGGCTGATCATTCGCAGGGACCACCTCCTGGAGGACGCCTTCAACCAGATCATGTGCTACTCCCGCAAGGACCTGCAGCGGAGCAAGCTCTACGTCACCTTTGTGGGGGAGGAGGGGTGGGTGTCAATGTGGTCTTTGTGGGGGAGGGTGAGGATGGGCTTTGGGGTGGGTGGGTCTGTATATCTGCTTTGTGGGTAAGGATGAGTGGCTCTCTCCATTGTGCAGTCTTCATTGGAGCTGAACTCTCTAATTGGCTGCTCTTTTATTATTAAGACTGTTTGACTACACCTGGTCAATCCAGCCTCTTTCAAAGTGCATAACTATGTAACTATGTGTGTAAGGATACGAGAGTGGAGCAGAATTTTGGGGTTGTTGGCCATTAGTGGGATATTATGGGACATTATGTTGTATTAGTCAGGTGTTAATGGGGTATCAGTATTAACTGTAGTGGATAGAGGTATGCAGGGGCCAACCGCATGCAAGGCCTTGATGATATGATGTCCTAAAAGTTAAACATCTTATACTGTGTGTGCGCATGAATGTGTGTGTGTATTTGTGTGTGTGTGTGTGTGTGTGTGCATATGTCTGTGTATGTGTGTCTGCGCTTACGTGTGTGTGCACGTATGTGTGTGTGTGCATACGTGTGTGCGTACGTGTGTGTGTGTGCGTACGTGTGTGTGTGTGTGTACGTGTGTGTGCGCATACGTGTGTGTGTGTGGGTGCATACGTGTGTGTGTGTATGTGTGTGCATACGTGTGTGTGTGTGTACGTGTGTGTACGTGTGTGTGTGTGTGTGTGTGTGTGTGTGCGGAAACGTGTGTGTGTGCGTACGTGTGTGTGTGTGTGTGTGTGTGTGTGTGTGTGTGTGTGTGTGTGGGTGCGTGTGAGACAGGCTGGATTACAGCGGCCCCTCTCGGGAGTTCTTCTTCCTGGTCTCGCGGGAGCTCTTTAACCCGTACTACGGCTTGTTTGAGTATTCGGCCAATGACACCTACACCGTGCAGATCAGCCCCATGTCCGCCTTCGTGGACAACCATCACGAGTGGTGAGTCATCGGGCCGCAGACGGAGGACATGGCTTCATCTATTCTTCATTTCAAATGACCAAACTTTCATTTAACGTTCTGTGTGTTAAAATGCCACTTTATTATAAGTGCGGGAAATTTAAATAAATCTTGTGCCAACAGTGTCCCAGAGTCATTCACAAAGCCTCAAAGATCTTAGGAAAGCTCAAAGCAGCAGGTCTGCAAATTAAAGGGCTGCAGAATTCTTGCAGTTTTCTTCCAAGGACAGAATGGTTCACAATAACAATGGTTTGATAATAAGATAGATATGAGATTGGGTTAGGGATTCTGTCTCAGATGGTTTTCAAGTCAGTCATATCAGAGAAGAAAATAATACTACTTCCAGATTAAAATTGGAGACTGCAATGAAAGACGTGGCTATACTGCCGTTACAATGTGAGTTCATTTTTATGCTCTTCATGGCTAAATATCCATAATTCATTTTTGACATGGTAAATATGCATTCATGCAAAAATGTACGTGCTCAGATAACACAAATTGCTTCTGTTAAGCTACTTGGGAGTCCACATCTGAGTGGGTTTCAAGGGTTTAATGTGTCACTTTATTAAGTATGTCTTTTCTCACTGATTTGACGTTGCCTGTAGTTACTGCGTAGCGGTTACGGAGGGTAGTGTTAATCGGCTTATTTATTAACTGTATCTATGCGGAGCTGCAGGTTGACTGTAATTGTGTTTTTGGATGGGAGGGAAGTGTTAGCTAATGTGTATGTGACCAGACAGGCCTTGTGTCTTGACCCGCCGTTCCTGTGTCCTGCTGTTCCCAAGGTTTCGGTTCAGTGGCCGTATCCTGGGTTTGGCACTGATCCACCAGTACCTGCTGGACGCCTTCTTCACACGGCCATTTTATAAGGGCCTGCTACGCATGTGAGTGTGTTGCTGCAGAAGTGCTCTTTCAACCAAGTCTGCTCACTATTCACAATGCTAAAGAAACAGCGCCCTAAACAGTCTGCTGACTATTCACAATGCTAAAGAAACAGCACCTTAAACACTCTGCTCACTATTCACAATGCTAAAGAAACAGCACCTTAAACAGTCTGCTGACTATTCACAATGCTAAAGAAACAGCACCTTAAACACTCTGCTCACTATTCACAATGCTAAAGAAACAGCACCTTAAACAGTCTGCTCACTATTCACAATGCTAAAGAAACAGCACCTTAAACACTCTGCTCACTATTCACAATGCTAAAGAAACAGCACCTTAAACAGTCTGCTCACTATTCACAATGCTATAGAAACAGCACCTTAAACAGTCTGCTCACTATTCACAATGCTAAAGAAACGGCCCCTTAAAAAGTCTGCTCACTATTCACAATGCTAAAGAAACAGCACCTTAAACAGTCTGCTCACTATTCACAATGCTAAAGAAACGGCCCCTTAAAAAGTCTGCTCACTATTCACAATGCTAAAGAAACAGCACCTTAAACAGTCTGCTCACTATTCACAATGCTAAAGAAACAGCACCTTAAACAGTCTGCTCACTATTCACAATGCTAAAGAAACAGCACCTTAAACAGTCTGCTCACTATTCACAATGCTAAAGAAACAGCCCCTTAAACAGTCTGCTCACTATTCACAATGCTAAAGAAACAGCACCTTAAACACTCTGCTCACTATTCACAATGCTAAAGAAACAGCACCTTAAACAGTCTGGTCACTATTCACAATGCTAAAGAAACGGCCCCTTAAAAAGTCTGCTCACTATTCACAATGCTAAAGAAACAGCACCTTAAACAGTCTGCTCACTATTCACAATGCTAAAGAAACAGCACCTTAAACAGTCTGCTCACTATTCACAATGCTAAAGAAACAGCACCTTAAAAAGTCTGCTCACTATTCACAATGCTATAGAAACAGCACCTTAAACAGTCTGCTCACTATTCACAATGCTAAAGAAACAGCACCTTAAACAGTCTGCTCACTATTCACAATGCTAAAGAAACAGCCCCTTAAACACTCTGCTCACTATTCACAATGCTAAAGAAACAGCACCTTAAACAGTCTGCTCACTATTCACAATCAACGATGCACCGTTTGTTTCTAATCCTGACTGCCTTATGGGAGGTGACTGGCAGCTGCACATGGGGGCATATAACTGGGCAGTAGCGGTGCCCGTGGCAGAGGGGTTTTAGTTAGTAGGGTTGACCTGTCTCATCTGTTTGTGGCTACTGTGCATAAGGTGTGCTCCTGCAACGCATGAACGGCGCAGCTGAGCTGGGGGGGAGTGCTAA